>NW_027362765.1:52523713-53123963 GCF_046119375.1 Phyllobates terribilis
GAGTTCCAAAGCATTTTTAAACTTCAACAGAATTCCGAGAACAATGGAAGAGTTTCAAAGCATTTTTAAACTTCAGCAGAATTCCCAGAATGATGGAAGAGTTCCAAAGCATTGTTAAACATTAGCGGAATTCCGAGAACAATGGAAGAGTTCCAAAGCATTTTTAAACTTCAGCGGAATTCTGAGAACAATGGAAGAATTCCAAAGCATTGCTAAACATCAGCGGAATTCTCAGAACAATGGAAGAGTTCCAAAGCGTTTTTAAACTTCAGCAGAATTCCGAGAACAATGGAAGAGTTCCAAAGCATTTTTAAACTTCAGCAGAATTCCGAGGAAAATGGAAGAGTTCCAAAGCATTGTTAAACATCAGCGGAATTCCGAGAACAATGGAAGAGTTCCAAAGCATTTTTAAACTTCAGCAGAATTTAAAAAACTATGGAAGAGTTCCAAAGCATTGTTAAACATCAGCGGCATTCTGAGAACAATGGAAGAGTTAAAAAGCTTTTTTAAACTTCAGATGAATTCCGAGAACAACGGAAGAGTTCCAAAGCATTGTTAAACATCAGCAGAATTCTGAGAACAATGGAAGAGTTCCAAACCATTTTTAAACTTTAGCAGAATTCCCAGAACAATGGAAGAGTTCCAAAGCATTGTTAAACATCAGCGGAATTCCGATAACAATGGAAGAGTTCCCAAGCATTTTTAAACTTCAGCAGAATTCCCAGAACAATGGAAGAGTTCCAAAGCATTGTTAAACATCAGCGGAATTCGGAGAACAATGGAAGAGTTCCAAAGCATTTTTAAACTTCAGCAGAATTCCGAGAACAATGGAAGAGTTCCAAAGCAATTTTAAACTTCAGCAGAATTCCGAGAACAATGGAAGAGTTCCAAATCATTGTTAAACATCAGCGGAATTCCGAGAACAATGGAAGAGTTCCAAAGCATTTTTAAACTTCAGCAGATTTCCGTGAACAATGGAAGAATTCCAAAGCATTGCTAAAAATCAGCGGAATTCCGACAACAATGGAAGAGTTCCAAAGCATTTTTAAACTTCAGCAGAATTCCGAGAACAATGGAAGAGTTCCAAAGCATTTTTAAACTTCAGCAGAATTCCGAGAACAATGGAAGAGTTCCAAATCATTGTTAAACATCAGCGGAATTCCGAGAACAATGGAAGAGTTCCAAAGCATTTTTAAACTTCAGCAGAATTCCGAGAACAATGGAAGAGTTTCAAAGCATTTTTAAACTTCAGCAGAATTCCCAGAATGATGGAAGAGTTCCAAAGCATTTTAAAACTTTAGCAGAATTCCCAGAACAATGGAAGAGTTCCAAAGCATTGTTAAACATCAGCGGAATTCCGAGAACAATGGAAGAGTTCCAAAGCATTTTTAAACTTCAGCAGAATTCCAAGAACAATGGAAGAGTTCCAAACCATTTTAAAACTTTAGCAGAATTCCGAGAACAATGGAAGAGTTCCAAAGCATTTTTAAACTTCAGCTGAATTCCGAGAACAATGGAAGAGTTCCAAATCATTGTTAAACATCAGCGGAATTCTGAGAACAATGGAAGAGTTCCAAAGCATTTTTAAACTTCAGCAGAATTCCGAGAACAATGGAAGAGTTCCAAACCATTTTAAAACTTTAGCAGAATTCCCAGAACAATGGAAGAGTTCCAAAGCATTTTTAAACTTCAGCAGAATTCCGAGAACAATGGAAGAGTTCCAAATCATTGTTAAACATCAGCGGAAATCCGAGAACAAAGGAAGAGTTCCAAAGCATTTTTAAACTTCAACAGAATTCCGAGAACAATGGAAGAGTTTCAAAGCATTTTTAAACTTCAGCAGAATTCCCAGAATGATGGAAGAGTTCCAAAGCATTGTTAAACATTAGCGGAATTCCGAGAACAATGGAAGAGTTCCAAAGCATTTTTAAACTTCAGCGGAATTCTGAGAACAATGGAAGAATTCCAAAGCATTGTTAAACATCAGCGGAATTCTCAGAACAATGGAAGATTTCCAAAGCGTTTTTAAACTTCAGCAGAATTCCGAGAACAATGGAAGAGTTCCAAAGCATTTTTAAACTTCAGCAGAATTCCGAGAAAAATGGAAGAGTTCCAAAGCATTGTTAAACATCAGCGGAATTCCGAGAACAATGGAAGAGTTCCAAAGCATTTTTAAACTTCAGCAGAATTCCAAAAACTATGGAAGAGTTCCAAAGCATTGTTAAACATCAGCGGCATTCTGAGAACAATGGAAGAGTTAAAAAGCTTTTTTAAACTTCAGCTGAATTCCGAGAACAACGGAAGAGTTCCAAAGCATTGTTAAACATCAGCAGAATTCTGAGAACAATGGAAGAGTTCCAAACCATTTTTAAACTTTAGTAGAATTCCCAGAACAATGGAAGAGTTCCAAAGCATTGTTAAACATCAGCGGAATTCCGAGAACAATGGAAGAGTTCCAAAGCATTTTTAAACTTCAGCAGAATTCCCAGAACAATGGAAGAGTTCCAAAGCATTGTTAAACATCAGCGGAATTCGGAGAACAATGGAAGAGTTCCAAAGCATTTTTAAACTTCAGCAGAATTCCGAGAACAATGGAAGAGTTCCAAAGCATTTTTAAACTTCAGCAGAATTCCGAGAACAATGGAAGCGTTCCATAGCATTTTTAAACTTCAGCGGAATTCCGACAACAATGGAAGAGTTCCAAAGCATTTTTAAACTTAAGCGGAATTTCTTGAGCAATGGAAGAATTCCAAAGCATTGCTAAACATCAGCGGAATTCCGAGAACAATGGAACAGTTCCAGAGCATTTTTAAACTTCAGCAGATTTCCGAGAACAATGGAAGAGTTCCAAAGCATTTTTAAACTTCAGCAGAATTCCGAGAACAATGGAAGTATTCCATAGCATTTGTAAACTTCAGCGGAATTTTGAGAACAAGGGAAGAGTTCCAAAGCATTTTTAAACTTCAGCAGATTTCCGTGAACAATGGAAGAATTCCAAAGCATTGCTAAAAATCAGCGGAATTCCGAGAACAATGGAAGAGTTCCAAAGCATTTTTAAACTTCAGCAGAATTCCGAGAACAATGGAAGAGTTCCAAAGCATTTTTAAACTTCAGCAGAATTCCGAGAACAATGGAAGAGTTCCAAATCATTGTTAAACATCAGCGGAATTCCGAGAACAATGGAAGAGTTCCAAAGCATTTTTAAACTTCAGCAGAATTCCGAGAACAATGGAAGAGTTTCAAAGCATTTTTAAACTTCAGCAGAATTCCCAGAATGATGGAAGAGTTCCAAAGCATTTTAAAACTTTAGCAGAATTCCCAGAACAATGGAAGAGTTCCAAAGCATTGTTAAACATCAGCGGAATTCCGAGAACAATGGAAGAGTTCCAAAGCATTTTTAAACTTCAGCAGAATTCCAAGAACAATGGAAGAGTTCAAAACCATTTTAAAACTTTAGCAGAATTCCCAGAACAATGGAAGAGTTCCAAAGCATTTTTAAACTTCAGCTGAATTCCGAGAACAATGGAAGAGTTCCAAATCATTGTTAAACATCAGCGGAATTCCGAGAACAATGGAAGAGTTCCAAAGCATTTTTAAACTTCAGCAGAATTCCGAGAACAATGGAAGAGTTCCAAAGCATTGTTAAACATCAGCGGCATTCTGAGAACAATGGAAGAGTTCCAAATCATTGTTAAACATCAGCGGAAATCCGAGAACAAAGGAAGAGTTCCAAAGCATTTTTAAACTTCAACAGAATTCCGAGAACAATGGAAGAGTTTCAAAGCATTTTTAAACTTCAGCAGAATTCCCAGAATGATGGAAGAGTTCCAAAGCATTGTTAAACATTAGCGGAATTCCGAGAACAATGGAAGAGTTCCAAAGCATTTTTAAACTTCAGCGGAATTCTGAGAACAATGGAAGAATTCCAAAGCATTGTTAAACATCAGCGGAATTCTCAGAACAATGGAAGAGTTCCAAAGCGTTTTTAAACTTCAGCAGAATTCCGAGAACAATGGAAGAGTTCCAAAGCATTTTTAAACTTCAGCAGAATTCCAAGAAAAATGGAAGAGTTCCAAAGCATTGTTAAACATCAGCGGAATTCCGAGAACAATGGAAGAGTTCCAAAGCATTTTTAAACTTCAGCAGAATTCCAAAAACTATGGAAGAGTTCCAAAGCATTGTTAAACATCAGCGGCATTCTGAGAACAATGGAAGAGTTAAAAAGCTTTTTTAAACTTCAGCTGAATTCCGAGAACAACGGAAGAGTTCCAAAGCATTGTTAAACATCAGCAGAATTCTGAGAACAATGGAAGAGTTCCAAACCATTTTTAAACTTTAGTAGAATTCCCAGAACAATGGAAGAGTTCCAAAGCATTGTTAAACATCAGCGGAATTCCGAGAACAATGGAAGAGTTCCAAAGCATTTTTAAACTTCAGCAGAATTCCCAGAACAATGGAAGAGTTCCAAAGCATGGTTAAACATCAGCGGAATTCGGAGAACAATGGAAGAGTTCCAAAGCATTTTTAAACTTCAGCAGAATTCCGAGAACAATGGAAGCGTTCCATAGCATTTTTAAACTTCAGCGGAATTCCGACAACAATGGAAGAGTTCCAAAGCATTTTTAAACTTCAGCGGAATTTCTTGAGCAATGGAAGAATTCCAAAGCATTGCTAAACATCAGCGGAATTCCGAGAACAATGGAAGAGTTCCAGAGCATTTTTAAACTTCAGCAGAATTCCGAGAACAATGGAAGAGTTTCAAAGCATTTTTAAACTTCAGCAGAATTCCCAGAATGATGGAAGAGTTCCAAAGCATTTTAAAACTTTAGCAGAATTCCCAGAACAATGGAAGAGTTCCAAAGCATTGTTAAACATCAGCGGAATTCCGAGAACAATGGAAGAGTTCCAAAGCATTTTTAAACTTCAGCAGAATTCCAAGAACAATGGAAGAGTTCCAAACCATTTTAAAACTTTAGCAGAATTCCCAGAACAATGGAAGAGTTCCAAAGCATTTTTAAACTTCAGCTGAATTCCGAGAACAATGGAAGAGTTCCAAATCATTGTTAAACATCAGCGGAATTCTGAGAACAATGGAAGAGTTCCAAAGCATTTTTAAACTTCAGCAGAATTCCGAGAACAATGGAAGAGTTCCAAACCATTTTAAAACTTTAGCAGAATTCCCAGAACAATGGAAGAGTTCCAAAGCATTTTTAAACTTCAGCAGAATTCTGAGAACAATGGAAGAGTTCCAAATCATTGTTAAACATCAGCGGAAATCCGAGAACAAAGGAAGAGTTCCAAAGCATTTTTAAACTTCAACAGAATTCCGAGAACAATGGAAGAGTTTCAAAGCATTTTTAAACTTCAGCAGAATTCCCAGAATGATGGAAGAGTTCCAAAGCATTGTTAAACATTAGCGGAATTCCGAGAACAATGGAAGAGTTCCAAAGCATTTTTAAACTTCAGCGGAATTCTGAGAACAATGGAAGAATTCCAAAGCATTGTTAAACATCAGCGGAATTCTCAGAACAATGGAAGAGTTCCAAAGCGTTTTTAAACTTCAGCAGAATTCCGAGAACAATGGAAGAGTTCCAAAGCATTTTTAAACTTCAGCAGAATTCCGAGAAAAATGGAAGAGTTATAAAGCATTGTTAAACATCAGCGGAATTCCGAGAACAATGGAAGAGTTCCAAAGCATTTTTAAACTTCAGCAGAATTCCAAAAACTATGGAAGAGTTCCAAAGCATTGTTAAACATCAGTGGCATTCTGAGAACAATGGAAGAGTTAAAAAGCTTTTTTAAACTTCAGCTGAATTCCGAGAACAACGGAAGAGTTCCAAAGCATTGTTAAACATCAGCAGAATTCTGAGAACAATGGAAGAGTTCCAAACCATTTTTAAACTTTAGTAGAATTCCCAGAACAATGGAAGAGTTCCAAAGCATTGTTAAACATCAGCGGAATTCCGAGAACAATGGAAGAGTTCCAAAGCATTTTTAAACTTCAGCAGAATTCCCAGAACAATGGAAGAGTTCCAAAGCATTGTTAAACATCAGCGGAATTCGGAGAACAATGGAAGAGTTCCAAAGCATTTTTAAACTTCAGCAGAATTCCGAGAACAATGGAAGAGTTCCAAAGCATTTTTAAACTTCAGCAGAATTCCGAGAACAATGGAAGCGTTCCATAGCATTTTTAAACTTCAGCGGAATTCCGACAACAATGGAAGAGTTCCAAAGCATTTTTAAACTTAAGCGGAATTTCTTGAGCAATGGAAGAATTCCAAAGCATTGCTAAACATCAGCGGAATTCCGAGAACAATGGAACAGTTCCAGAGCATTTTTAAACTTCAGCAGATTTCCGAGAACAATGGAAGAGTTCCAAAGCATTTTTAAACTTCAGCAGAATTCCGAGAACAATGGAAGAGTTCCAAACCATTTTAAAACTTTAGCAGAATTCCCAGAACAATGGAAGAGTTCCAAAGCATTTTTAAACTTCAGCAGAATTCCGAGAACAATGGAAGAGTTCCAAATCATTGTTAAACATCAGCGGAATTCCGAGAACAATGGAAGAGTTCCAAAGCATTTTTAAACTTCAGCAGAATTCCGAGAACAATGGAAGAGTTCCAAACCATTTTAAAACTTTAGCAGAATTACCAGAACAATGGAAGAGTTCCAAAGCATTTTTAAGCTTCAGCAGAATTCCGAGAACAATGGAAGAGTTCCAAATCATTGTTAAACATCAGCGGAAATCCGAGAACAAAGGAAGAGTTCCAAAGCATTTTTAAACTTCAACAGAATTCCGAGAACAATGGAAGAGTTTCAAAGCATTTTTAAACTTCAGCAGAATTCCCAGAATGATGGAAGAGTTCCAAAGCATTGTTAAACATTAGCGGAATTCCGAGAACAATGGAAGAGTTCCAAAGCATTTTTAAACTTCAGCGGAATTCTGAGAACAATGGAAGAATTCCAAAGCATTGCTAAACATCAGCGGAATTCTCAGAACAATGGAAGAGTTCCAAAGCGTTTTTAAACTTCAGCAGAATTCCGAGAACAATGGAAGAGTTCCAAAGCATTTTTAAACTTCAGCAGAATTCCGAGGAAAATGGAAGAGTTCCAAAGCATTGTTAAACATCAGCGGAATTCCGAGAACAATGGAAGAGTTCCAAAGCATTTTTAAACTTCAGCAGAATTTAAAAAACTATGGAAGAGTTCCAAAGCATTGTTAAACATCAGCGGCATTCTGAGAACAATGGAAGAGTTAAAAAGCTTTTTTAAACTTCAGATGAATTCCGAGAACAACGGAAGAGTTCCAAAGCATTGTTAAACATCAGCAGAATTCTGAGAACAATGGAAGAGTTCCAAACCATTTTTAAACTTTAGCAGAATTCCCAGAACAATGGAAGAGTTCCAAAGCATTGTTAAACATCAGCGGAATTCCGATAACAATGGAAGAGTTCCCAAGCATTTTTAAACTTCAGCAGAATTCCCAGAACAATGGAAGAGTTCCAAAGCATTGTTAAACATCAGCGGAATTCGGAGAACAATGGAAGAGTTCCAAAGCATTTTTAAACTTCAGCAGAATTCCGAGAACAATGGAAGAGTTCCAAAGCAATTTTAAACTTCAGCAGAATTCCGAGAACAATGGAAGAGTTCCAAATCATTGTTAAACATCAGCGGAATTCCGAGAACAATGGAAGAGTTCCAAAGCATTTTTAAACTTCAGCAGATTTCCGTGAACAATGGAAGAATTCCAAAGCATTGCTAAAAATCAGCGGAATTCCGACAACAATGGAAGAGTTCCAAAGCATTTTTAAACTTCAGCAGAATTCCGAGAACAATGGAAGAGTTCCAAAGCATTTTTAAACTTCAGCAGAATTCCGAGAACAATGGAAGAGTTCCAAATCATTGTTAAACATCAGCGGAATTCCGAGAACAATGGAAGAGTTCCAAAGCATTTTTAAACTTCAGCAGAATTCCGAGAACAATGGAAGAGTTTCAAAGCATTTTTAAACTTCAGCAGAATTCCCAGAATGATGGAAGAGTTCCAAAGCATTTTAAAACTTTAGCAGAATTCCCAGAACAATGGAAGAGTTCCAAAGCATTGTTAAACATCAGCGGAATTCCGAGAACAATGGAAGAGTTCCAAAGCATTTTTAAACTTCAGCAGAATTCCAAGAACAATGGAAGAGTTCCAAACCATTTTAAAACTTTAGCAGAATTCCGAGAACAATGGAAGAGTTCCAAAGCATTTTTAAACTTCAGCTGAATTCCGAGAACAATGGAAGAGTTCCAAATCATTGTTAAACATCAGCGGAATTCTGAGAACAATGGAAGAGTTCCAAAGCATTTTTAAACTTCAGCAGAATTCCGAGAACAATGGAAGAGTTCCAAACCATTTTAAAACTTTAGCAGAATTCCCAGAACAATGGAAGAGTTCCAAAGCATTTTTAAACTTCAGCAGAATTCCGAGAACAATGGAAGAGTTCCAAATCATTGTTAAACATCAGCGGAAATCCGAGAACAAAGGAAGAGTTCCAAAGCATTTTTAAACTTCAACAGAATTCCGAGAACAATGGAAGAGTTTCAAAGCATTTTTAAACTTCAGCAGAATTCCCAGAATGATGGAAGAGTTCCAAAGCATTGTTAAACATTAGCGGAATTCCGAGAACAATGGAAGAGTTCCAAAGCATTTTTAAACTTCAGCGGAATTCTGAGAACAATGGAAGAATTCCAAAGCATTGTTAAACATCAGCGGAATTCTCAGAACAATGGAAGATTTCCAAAGCGTTTTTAAACTTCAGCAGAATTCCGAGAACAATGGAAGAGTTCCAAAGCATTTTTAAACTTCAGCAGAATTCCGAGAAAAATGGAAGAGTTCCAAAGCATTGTTAAACATCAGCGGAATTCCGAGAACAATGGAAGAGTTCCAAAGCATTTTTAAACTTCAGCAGAATTCCAAAAACTATGGAAGAGTTCCAAAGCATTGTTAAACATCAGCGGCATTCTGAGAACAATGGAAGAGTTAAAAAGCTTTTTTAAACTTCAGCTGAATTCCGAGAACAACGGAAGAGTTCCAAAGCATTGTTAAACATCAGCAGAATTCTGAGAACAATGGAAGAGTTCCAAACCATTTTTAAACTTTAGTAGAATTCCCAGAACAATGGAAGAGTTCCAAAGCATTGTTAAACATCAGCGGAATTCCGAGAACAATGGAAGAGTTCCAAAGCATTTTTAAACTTCAGCAGAATTCCCAGAACAATGGAAGAGTTCCAAAGCATTGTTAAACATCAGCGGAATTCGGAGAACAATGGAAGAGTTCCAAAGCATTTTTAAACTTCAGCAGAATTCCGAGAACAATGGAAGAGTTCCAAAGCATTTTTAAACTTCAGCAGAATTCCGAGAACAATGGAAGCGTTCCATAGCATTTTTAAACTTCAGCGGAATTCCGACAACAATGGAAGAGTTCCAAAGCATTTTTAAACTTAAGCGGAATTTCTTGAGCAATGGAAGAATTCCAAAGCATTGCTAAACATCAGCGGAATTCCGAGAACAATGGAACAGTTCCAGAGCATTTTTAAACTTCAGCAGATTTCCGAGAACAATGGAAGAGTTCCAAAGCATTTTTAAACTTCAGCAGAATTCCGAGAACAATGGAAGTATTCCATAGCATTTGTAAACTTCAGCGGAATTTTGAGAACAAGGGAAGAGTTCCAAAGCATTTTTAAACTTCAGCAGATTTCCGTGAACAATGGAAGAATTCCAAAGCATTGCTAAAAATCAGCGGAATTCCGAGAACAATGGAAGAGTTCCAAAGCATTTTTAAACTTCAGCAGAATTCCGAGAACAATGGAAGAGTTCCAAAGCATTTTTAAACTTCAGCAGAATTCCGAGAACAATGGAAGAGTTCCAAATCATTGTTAAACATCAGCGGAATTCCGAGAACAATGGAAGAGTTCCAAAGCATTTTTAAACTTCAGCAGAATTCCGAGAACAATGGAAGAGTTTCAAAGCATTTTTAAACTTCAGCAGAATTCCCAGAATGATGGAAGAGTTCCAAAGCATTTTAAAACTTTAGCAGAATTCCCAGAACAATGGAAGAGTTCCAAAGCATTGTTAAACATCAGCGGAATTCCGAGAACAATGGAAGAGTTCCAAAGCATTTTTAAACTTCAGCAGAATTCCAAGAACAATGGAAGAGTTCAAAACCATTTTAAAACTTTAGCAGAATTCCCAGAACAATGGAAGAGTTCCAAAGCATTTTTAAACTTCAGCTGAATTCCGAGAACAATGGAAGAGTTCCAAATCATTGTTAAACATCAGCGGAATTCCGAGAACAATGGAAGAGTTCCAAAGCATTTTTAAACTTCAGCAGAATTCCGAGAACAATGGAAGAGTTCCAAAGCATTGTTAAACATCAGCGGCATTCTGAGAACAATGGAAGAGTTCCAAATCATTGTTAAACATCAGCGGAAATCCGAGAACAAAGGAAGAGTTCCAAAGCATTTTTAAACTTCAACAGAATTCCGAGAACAATGGAAGAGTTTCAAAGCATTTTTAAACTTCAGCAGAATTCCCAGAATGATGGAAGAGTTCCAAAGCATTGTTAAACATTAGCGGAATTCCGAGAACAATGGAAGAGTTCCAAAGCATTTTTAAACTTCAGCGGAATTCTGAGAACAATGGAAGAATTCCAAAGCATTGTTAAACATCAGCGGAATTCTCAGAACAATGGAAGAGTTCCAAAGCGTTTTTAAACTTCAGCAGAATTCCGAGAACAATGGAAGAGTTCCAAAGCATTTTTAAACTTCAGCAGAATTCCAAGAAAAATGGAAGAGTTCCAAAGCATTGTTAAACATCAGCGGAATTCCGAGAACAATGGAAGAGTTCCAAAGCATTTTTAAACTTCAGCAGAATTCCAAAAACTATGGAAGAGTTCCAAAGCATTGTTAAACATCAGCGGCATTCTGAG
The DNA here is from genome assembly GCF_046119375.1 of Phyllobates terribilis. Lineage (NCBI taxonomy): Eukaryota > Metazoa > Chordata > Amphibia > Anura > Dendrobatidae > Phyllobates > Phyllobates terribilis. The sequence continues at coordinate 52,534,680 of NW_027362765.1, forward strand.
AACAATGGAAGAGTTAAAAAGCTTTTTTAAACTTCAGCTGAATTCCGAGAACAACGGAAGAGTTCCAAAGCATTGTTAAACATCAGCAGAATTCTGAGAACAATGGAAGAGTTCCAAACCATTTTTAAACTTTAGTAGAATTCCCAGAACAATGGAAGAGTTCCAAAGCATTGTTAAACATCAGCGGAATTCCGAGAACAATGGAAGAGTTCCAAAGCATTTTTAAACTTCAGCAGAATTCCCAGAACAATGGAAGAGTTCCAAAGCATGGTTAAACATCAGCGGAATTCGGAGAACAATGGAAGAGTTCCAAAGCATTTTTAAACTTCAGCAGAATTCCGAGAACAATGGAAGCGTTCCATAGCATTTTTAAACTTCAGCGGAATTCCGACAACAATGGAAGAGTTCCAAAGCATTTTTAAACTTCAGCGGAATTTCTTGAGCAATGGAAGAATTCCAAAGCATTGCTAAACATCAGCGGAATTCCGAGAACAATGGAAGAGTTCCAGAGCATTTTTAAACTTCAGCAGAATTCCGAGAACAATGGAAGAGTTTCAAAGCATTTTTAAACTTCAGCAGAATTCCCAGAATGATGGAAGAGTTCCAAAGCATTTTAAAACTTTAGCAGAATTCCCAGAACAATGGAAGAGTTCCAAAGCATTGTTAAACATCAGCGGAATTCTGAGAACAATGGAAGAGTTCCAAAGCATTTTTAAACTTCAGCAGAATTCCAAGAACAATGGAAGAGTTCCAAACCATTTTAAAACTTTAGCAGAATTCCCAGAACAATGGAAGAGTTCCAAAGCATTTTTAAACTTCAGCTGAATTCCGAGAACAATGGAAGAGTTCCAAATCATTGTTAAACATCAGCGGAATTCTGAGAACAATGGAAGAGTTCCAAAGCATTTTTAAACTTCAGCAGAATTCCGAGAACAATGGAAGAGTTCCAAACCATTTTAAAACTTTAGCAGAATTCCCAGAACAATGGAAGAGTTCCAAAGCATTTTTAAACTTCAGCAGAATTCTGAGAACAATGGAAGAGTTCCAAATCATTGTTAAACATCAGCGGAAATCCGAGAACAAAGGAAGAGTTCCAAAGCATTTTTAAACTTCAACAGAATTCCGAGAACAATGGAAGAGTTTCAAAGCATTTTTAAACTTCAGCAGAATTCCCAGAATGATGGAAGAGTTCCAAAGCATTGTTAAACATTAGCGGAATTCCGAGAACAATGGAAGAGTTCCAAAGCATTTTTAAACTTCAGCGGAATTCTGAGAACAATGGAAGAATTCCAAAGCATTGTTAAACATCAGCGGAATTCTCAGAACAATGGAAGAGTTCCAAAGCGTTTTTAAACTTCAGCAGAATTCCGAGAACAATGGAAGAGTTCCAAAGCATTTTTAAACTTCAGCAGAATTCCGAGAAAAATGGAAGAGTTATAAAGCATTGTTAAACATCAGCGGAATTCCGAGAACAATGGAAGAGTTCCAAAGCATTTTTAAACTTCAGCAGAATTCCAAAAACTATGGAAGAGTTCCAAAGCATTGTTAAACATCAGTGGCATTCTGAGAACAATGGAAGAGTTAAAAAGCTTTTTTAAACTTCAGCTGAATTCCGAGAACAACGGAAGAGTTCCAAAGCATTGTTAAACATCAGCAGAATTCTGAGAACAATGGAAGAGTTCCAAACCATTTTTAAACTTTAGTAGAATTCCCAGAACAATGGAAGAGTTCCAAAGCATTGTTAAACATCAGCGGAATTCCGAGAACAATGGAAGAGTTCCAAAGCATTTTTAAACTTCAGCAGAATTCCCAGAACAATGGAAGAGTTCCAAAGCATTGTTAAACATCAGCGGAATTCGGAGAACAATGGAAGAGTTCCAAAGCATTTTTAAACTTCAGCAGAATTCCGAGAACAATGGAAGAGTTCCAAAGCATTTTTAAACTTCAGCAGAATTCCGAGAACAATGGAAGCGTTCCATAGCATTTTTAAACTTCAGCGGAATTCCGACAACAATGGAAGAGTTCCAAAGCATTTTTAAACTTAAGCGGAATTTCTTGAGCAATGGAAGAATTCCAAAGCATTGCTAAACATCAGCGGAATTCCGAGAACAATGGAACAGTTCCAGAGCATTTTTAAACTTCAGCAGATTTCCGAGAACAATGGAAGAGTTCCAAAGCATTTTTAAACTTCAGCAGAATTCCGAGAACAATGGAAGTATTCCATAGCATTTGTAAACTTCAGCGGAATTTTGAGAACAAGGGAAGAGTTCCAAAGCATTTTTAAACTTCAGCAGATTTCCGTGAACAATGGAAGAATTCCAAAGCATTGCTAAAAATCAGCGGAATTCCGAGAACAATGGAAGAGTTCCAAAGCATTTTTAAACTTCAGCAGAATTCCGAGAACAATGGAAGAGTTCCAAAGCATTTTTAAACTTCAGCAGAATTCCGAGAACAATGGAAGAGTTCCAAATCATTGTTAAACATCAGCGGAATTCCGAGAACAATGGAAGAGTTCCAAAGCATTTTTAAACTTCAGCAGAATTCCGAGAACAATGGAAGAGTTTCAAAGCATTTTTAAACTTCAGCAGAATTCCCAGAATGATGGAAGAGTTCCAAAGCATTTTAAAACTTTAGCAGAATTCCCAGAACAATGGAAGAGTTCCAAAGCATTGTTAAACATCAGCGGAATTCCGAGAACAATGGAAGAGTTCCAAAGCATTTTTAAACTTCAGCAGAATTCCAAGAACAATGGAAGAGTTCCAAAGCATTTTTAAACTTCAGCTGAATTCCGAGAACAATGGAAGAGTTCCAAATCATTGTTAAACATCAGCGGAATTCCGAGAACAATGGAAGAGTTCCAAAGCATTTTTAAACTTCAGCAGAATTCCGAGAACAATGGAAGAGTTCCAAAGCATTGTTAAACATCAGCGGCATTCTGAGAACAATGGAAGAGTTCCAAATCATTGTTAAACATCAGCGGAAATCCGAGAACAAAGGAAGAGTTCCAAAGCATTTTTAAACTTCAACAGAATTCCGAGAACAATGGAAGAGTTTCAAAGCATTTTTAAACTTCAGCAGAATTCCCAGAATGATGGAAGAGTTCCAAAGCATTGTTAAACATTAGCGGAATTCCGAGAACAATGGAAGAGTTCCAAAGCATTTTTAAACTTCAGCGGAATTCTGAGAACAATGGAAGAATTCCAAAGCATTGTTAAACATCAGCGGAATTCTCAGAACAATGGAAGAGTTCCAAAGCGTTTTTAAACTTCAGCAGAATTCCGAGAACAATGGAAGAGTTCCAAAGCATTTTTAAACTTCAGCAGAATTCCAAGAAAAATGGAAGAGTTCCAAAGCATTGTTAAACATCAGCGGAATTCCGAGAACAATGGAAGAGTTCCAAAGCATTTTTAAACTTCAGCAGAATTCCAAAAACTATGGAAGAGTTCCAAAGCATTGTTAAACATCAGCGGCATTCTGAGAACAATGGAAGAGTTAAAAAGCTTTTTTAAACTTCAGCAGAATTCCGAGAACAATGGAAGAGTTCCAAACCATTTTAAAACTTTAGCAGAATTCCCAGAACAATGGAAGAGTTCCAAAGCATTTTTAAACTTCAGCAGAATTCCGAGAACAATGGAAGAGTTCCAAATCATTGTTAAACATCAGCGGAAATCCGAGAACAAAGGAAGAGTTCCAAAGCATTTTTAAACTTCAACAGAATTCCGAGAACAATGGAAGAGTTTCAAACCATTTTTAAACTTCAGCAGAATTCCCAGAATGATGGAAGAGTTCCAAAGCATTTTAAAACTTTAGCAGAATTCCCAGAACAATGGAAGAGTTCCAAAGCATTGTTAAACATCAGCGGAATTCTGAGAACAATGGAAGAGTTCCAAAGCATTTTTAAACTTCAGCAGAATTCCGAGAACAATGGAAGAGTTCCAAACAATTTTAAAACTTTAGCAGAATTCCCAGAACAATGGAAGAGTTCCAAAGCATTTATAAACTTCAGCAGAATTCCGAGAACAATGGAAGAGTTCCAAATCATTGTTAAACATCAGCGGAATTCCGAGAACAATGGAAGAGTTCCAAAGCATTTTTAAACTTCAGCAGAATTCCGAGAACAATGGAAGAGTTCCAAACCATTTTAAAACTTTAGCAGAATTACCAGAACAATGGAAGAGTTCCAAAGCATTTTTAAGCTTCAGCAGAATTCCGAGAACAATGGAAGAGTTCCAAATCATTGTTAAACATCAGCGGAAATCCGAGAACAAAGGAAGAGTTCCAAAGCATTTTTAAACTTCAACAGAATTCCGAGAACAATGGAAGAGTTTCAAAGCATTTTTAAACTTCAGCAGAATTCCCAGAATGATGGAAGAGTTCCAAAGCATTGTTAAACATTAGCGGAATTCCGAGAACAATGGAAGAGTTCCAAAGCATTTTTAAACTTCAGCGGAATTCTGAGAACAATGGAAGAATTCCAAAGCATTGCTAAACATCAGCGGAATTCTCAGAACAATGGAAGAGTTCCAAAGCGTTTTTAAACTTCAGCAGAATTCCCAGAACAATGGAAGAGTTCCAAAGCATGGTTAAACATCAGCGGAATTCGGAGAACAATGGAAGAGTTCCAAAGCATTTTTAAACTTCAGCAGAATTCCGAGAACAATGGAAGCGTTCCATAGCATTTTTAAACTTCAGCGGAATTCCGACAACAATGGAAGAGTTCCAAAGCATTTTTAAACTTCAGCGGAATTTCTTGAGCAATGGAAGAATTCCAAAGCATTGCTAAACATCAGCGGAATTCCGAGAACAATGGAAGAGTTCCAGAGCATTTTTAAACTTCAGCAGAATTCCGAGAACAATGGAAGAGTTTCAAAGCATTTTTAAACTTCAGCAGAATTCCCAGAATGATGGAAGAGTTCCAAAGCATTTTAAAACTTTAGCAGAATTCCCAGAACAATGGAAGAGTTCCAAAGCATTGTTAAACATCAGCGGAATTCCGAGAACAATGGAAGAGTTCCAAAGCATTTTTAAACTTCAGCAGAATTCCAAGAACAATGGAAGAGTTCCAAACCATTTTAAAACTTTAGCAGAATTCCCAGAACAATGGAAGAGTTCCAAAGCATTTTTAAACTTCAGCTGAATTCCGAGAACAATGGAAGAGTTCCAAATCATTGTTAAACATCAGCGGAATTCTGAGAACAATGGAAGAGTTCCAAAGCATTTTTAAACTTCAGCAGAATTCCGAGAACAATGGAAGAGTTCCAAACCATTTTAAAACTTTAGCAGAATTCCCAGAACAATGGAAGAGTTCCAAAGCATTTTTAAACTTCAGCAGAATTCTGAGAACAATGGAAGAGTTCCAAATCATTGTTAAACATCAGCGGAAATCCGAGAACAAAGGAAGAGTTCCAAAGCATTTTTAAACTTCAACAGAATTCCGAGAACAATGGAAGAGTTTCAAAGCATTTTTAAACTTCAGCAGAATTCCCAGAATGATGGAAGAGTTCCAAAGCATTGTTAAACATTAGCGGAATTCCGAGAACAATGGAAGAGTTCCAAAGCATTTTTAAACTTCAGCGGAATTCTGAGAACAATGGAAGAATTCCAAAGCATTGTTAAACATCAGCGGAATTCTCAGAACAATGGAAGAGTTCCAAAGCGTTTTTAAACTTCAGCAGAATTCCGAGAACAATGGAAGAGTTCCAAAGCATTTTTAAACTTCAGCAGAATTCCGAGAAAAATGGAAGAGTTATAAAGCATTGTTAAACATCAGCGGAATTCCGAGAACAATGGAAGAGTTCCAAAGCATTTTTAAACTTCAGCAGAATTCCAAAAACTATGGAAGAGTTCCAAAGCATTGTTAAACATCAGTGGCATTCTGAGAACAATGGAAGAGTTAAAAAGCTTTTTTAAACTTCAGCTGAATTCCGAGAACAACGGAAGAGTTCCAAAGCATTGTTAAACATCAGCAGAATTCTGAGAACAATGGAAGAGTTCCAAACCATTTTTAAACTTTAGTAGAATTCCCAGAACAATGGAAGAGTTCCAAAGCATTGTTAAACATCAGCGGAATTCCGAGAACAATGGAAGAGTTCCAAAGCATTTTTAAACTTCAGCAGAATTCCCAGAACAATGGAAGAGTTCCAAAGCATTGTTAAACATCAGCGGAATTCGGAGAACAATGGAAGAGTTCCAAAGCATTTTTAAACTTCAGCAGAATTCCGAGAACAATGGAAGAGTTCCAAAGCATTTTTAAACTTCAGCAGAATTCCGAGAACAATGGAAGCGTTCCATAGCATTTTTAAACTTCAGCGGAATTCCGACAACAATGGAAGAGTTCCAAAGCATTTTTAAACTTAAGCGGAATTTCTTGAGCAATGGAAGAATTCCAAAGCATTGCTAAACATCAGCGGAATTCCGAGAACAATGGAACAGTTCCAGAGCATTTTTAAACTTCAGCAGATTTCCGAGAACAATGGAAGAGTTCCAAAGCATTTTTAAACTTCAGCAGAATTCCGAGAACAATGGAAGTATTCCATAGCATTTGTAAACTTCAGCGGAATTTTGAGAACAAGGGAAGAGTTCCAAAGCATTTTTAAACTTCAGCAGATTTCCGTGAACAATGGAAGAATTCCAAAGCATTGCTAAAAATCAGCGGAATTCCGAGAACAATGGAAGAGTTCCAAAGCATTTTTAAACTTCAGCAGAATTCCGAGAACAATGGAAGAGTTCCAAAGCATTTTTAAACTTCAGCAGAATTCCGAGAACAATGGAAGAGTTCCAAATCATTGTTAAACATCAGCGGAATTCCGAGAACAATGGAAGAGTTCCAAAGCATTTTTAAACTTCAGCAGAATTCTGAGAACAATGGAAGAGTTTCAAAGCATTTTTAAACTTCAGCAGAATTCCCAGAATGATGGAAGAGTTCCAAAGCATTTTAAAACTTTAGCAGAATTCCCAGAACAATGGAAGAGTTCCAAAGCATTGTTAAACATCAGCGGAATTCCGAGAACAATGGAAGAGTTCCAAAGCATTTTTAAACTTCAGCAGAATTCCAAGAACAATGGAAGAGTTCCAAAGCATTTTTAAACTTCAGCTGAATTCCGAGAACAATGGAAGAGTTCCAAATCATTGTTAAACATCAGCGGAATTCCGAGAACAATGGAAGAGTTCCAAAGCATTTTTAAACTTCAGCAGAATTCCGAGAACAATGGAAGAGTTCCAAAGCATTGTTAAACATCAGCGGCATTCTGAGAACAATGGAAGAGTTCCAAATCATTGTTAAACATCAGCGGAAATCCGAGAACAAAGGAAGAGTTCCAAAGCATTTTTAAACTTCAACAGAATTCCGAGAACAATGGAAGAGTTTCAAAGCATTTTTAAACTTCAGCAGAATTCCCAGAATGATGGAAGAGTTCCAAAGGATTGTTAAACATTAGCGGAATTCCGAGAACAATGGAAGAGTTCCAAAGCATTTTTAAACTTCAGCGGAATTCTGAGAACAATGGAAGAATTCCAAAGCATTGTTAAACATCAGCGGAATTCTCAGAACAATGGAAGAGTTCCAAAGCGTTTTTAAACTTCAGCAGAATTCCGAGAACAATGGAAGAGTTCCAAAGCATTTTTAAACTTCAGCAGAATTCCAAGAAAAATGGAAGAGTTCCAAAGCATTGTTAAACATCAGCGGAATTCCGAGAACAATGGAAGAGTTCCAAAGCATTTTTAAACTTCAGCAGAATTCCAAAAACTATGGAAGAGTTCCAAAGCATTGTTAAACATCAGCGGCATTCTGAGAACAATGGAAGAGTTAAAAAGCTTTTTTAAACTTCAGCAGAATTCCGAGAACAATGGAAGAGTTCCAAACCATTTTAAAACTTTAGCAGAATTCCCAGAACAATGGAAGAGTTCCAAAGCATTTTTAAACTTCAGCAGAATTCCGAGAACAATGGAAGAGTTCCAAATCATTGTTAAACATCAGCGGAAATCCGAGAACAAAGGAAGAGTTCCAAAGCATTTTTAAACTTCAACAGAATTCCGAGAACAATGGAAGAGTTTCAAACCATTTTTAAACTTCAGCAGAATTCCCAGAATGATGGAAGAGTTCCAAAGCATTTTAAAACTTTAGCAGAATTCCCAGAACAATGGAAGAGTTCCAAAGCATTGTTAAACATCAGCGGAATTCTGAGAACAATGGAAGAGTTCCAAAGCATTTTTAAACTTCAGCAGAATTCCGAGAACAATGGAAGAGTTCCAAACAATTTTAAAACTTTAGCAGAATTCCCAGAACAATGGAAGAGTTCCAAAGCATTTTTAAACTTCAGCAGAATTCCGAGAACAATGGAAGAGTTCCAAATCATTGTTAAACATCAGCGGAATTCCGAGAACAATGGAAGAGTTCCAAAGCATTTTTAAACTTCAGCAGAATTCCGAGAACAATGGAAGAGTTCCAAACCATTTTAAAACTTTAGCAGAATTACCAGAACAATGGAAGAGTTCCAAAGCATTTTTAAGCTTCAGCAGAATTCCGAGAACAATGGAAGAGTTCCAAATCATTGTTAAACATCAGCGGAAATCCGAGAACAAAGGAAGAGTTCCAAAGCATTTTTAAACTTCAACAGAATTCCGAGAACAATGGAAGAGTTTCAAAGCATTTTTAAACTTCAGCAGAATTCCCAGAATGATGGAAGAGTTCCAAAGCATTGTTAAACATTAGCGGAATTCCGAGAACAATGGAAGAGTTCCAAAGCATTTTTAAACTTCAGCGGAATTCTGAGAACAATGGAAGAATTCCAAAGCATTGCTAAACATCAGCGGAATTCTCAGAACAATGGAAGAGTTCCAAAGCGTTTTTAAACTTCAGCAGAATTCCGAGAACAATGGAAGAGTTCCAAAGCATTTTTAAACTTCAGCAGAATTCCGAGGAAAATGGAAGAGTTCCGAAGCATTGTTAAACATCAGCGGAATTCCGAGAACAATGGAAGAGTTCCAAAGCATTTTTAAACTTCAGCAGAATTTAAAAAACTATGGAAGAGTTCCAAAGCATTGTTAAACATCAGCGGCATTCTGAGAACAATGGAAGAGTTAAAAAGCTTTTTTAAACTTCAGATGAATTCCGAGAACAACGGAAGAGTTCCAAAGCATTGTTAAACATCAGCAGAATTCTGAGAACAATGGAAGAGTTCCAAACCATTTTTAAACTTTAGCAGAATTCCCAGAACAATGGAAGAGTTCCAAAGCATTGTTAAACATCAGCGGAATTCCGATAACAATGGAAGAGTTCCCAAGCATTTTTAAACTTCAGCAGAATTCCCAGAACAATGGAAGAGTTCCAAAGCATTGTTAAACATCAGCGGAATTCGGAGAACAATGGAAGAGTTCCAAAGCATTTTTAAACTTCAGCAGAATTCCGAGAACAATGGAAGAGTTCCAAAGCATTTTTAAACTTCAGCAGAATTCCGAGAACAATGGAAGAGTTCCAAATCATTGTTAAACATCAGCGGAATTCCGAGAACAATGGAAGAGTTCCAAAGCATTTTTAAACTTCAGCAGATTTCCGTGAACAATGGAAGAATTCCAAAGCATTGCTAAAAATCAGCGGAATTCCGACAACAATGGAAGAGTTCCAAAGCATTTTTAAACTTCAGCAGAATTCCGAGAACAATGGAAGAGTTCCAAAGCATTTTTAAACTTCAGCAGAATTCCGAGAACAATGGAAGAGTTCCAAATCATTGTTAAACATCAGCGGAATTCCGAGAACAATGGAAGAGTTCCAAAGCATTTTTAAACTTCAGCAGAATTCCGAGAACAATGGAAGAGTTTCAAAGCATTTTTAAACTTCAGCAGAATTCCCAGAATGATGGAAGAGTTCCAAAGCATTTTAAAACTTTAGCAGAATTCCCAGAACAATGGAAGAGTTCCAAAGCATTGTTAAAGATCAGCGGAATTCCGAGAACAATGGAAGAGTTCCAAAGCATTTTTAAACTTCAGCAGAATTCCAAGAACAATGGAAGAGTTCCAAACCATTTTAAAACTTTAGCAGAATTCCGAGAACAATGGAAGAGTTCCAAAGCATTTTTAAACTTCAGCTGAATTCCGAGAACAATGGAAGAGTTCCAAATCATTGTTAAACATCAGCGGAATTCTGAGAACAATGGAAGAGTTCCAAAGCATTTTTAAACTTCAGCAGAATTCCGAGAACAATGGAAGAGTTCCAAACCATTTTAAAACTTTAGCAGAATTCCCAGAACAATGGAAGAGTTCCAAAGCATTTTTAAACTTCAGCAGAATTCCGAGAACAATGGAAGAGTTCCAAATCATTGTTAAACATCAGCGGAAATCCGAGAACAAAGGAAGAGTTCCAAAGCATTTTTAAACTTCAACAGAATTCCGAGAACAATGGAAGAGTTTCAAAGCATTTTTAAACTTCAGCAGAATTCCCAGAATGATGGAAGAGTTCCAAAGCATTGTTAAACATTAGCGGAATTCCGAGAACAATGGAAGAGTTCCAAAGCATTTTTAAACTTCAGCGGAATTCTGAGAACAATGGAAGAATTCCAAAGCATTGTTAAACATCAGCGGAATTCTCAGAACAATGGAAGAGTTCCAAAGCGTTTTTAAACTTCAGCAGAATTCCGAGAACAATGGAAGAGTTCCAAAGCATTTTTAAACTTCAGCAGAATTCCGAGAAAAATGGAAGAGTTCCAAAGCATTGTTAAACATCAGCGGAATTCCGAGAACAATGGAAGAGTTCCAAAGCATTTTTAAACTTCAGCAGAATTCCAAAAACTATGGAAGAGTTCCAAAGCATTGTTAAACATCAGCGGCATTCTGAGAACAATGGAAGAGTTAAAAAGCTTTTTTAAACTTCAGCTGAATTCCGAGAACAACGGAAGAGTTCCAAAGCATTGTTAAACATCAGCAGAATTCTGAGAACAATGGAAGAGTTCCAAACCATTTTTAAACTTTAGTAGAATTCCCAGAACAATGGAAGAGTTCCAAAGCATTGTTAAACATCAGCGGAATTCCGAGAACAATGGAAGAGTTCCAAAGCATTTTTAAACTTCAGCAGAATTCCCAGAACAATGGAAGAGTTCCAAAGCATTGTTAAACATCAGCGGAATTCGGAGAACAATGGAAGAGTTCCAAAGCATTTTTAAACTTCAGCAGAATTCCGAGAACAATAGAAGAGTTCCAAAGCATTTTTAAACTTCAGCAGAATTCCGAGAACAATGGAAGCGTTCCATAGCATTTTTAAACTTCAGCGGAATTCCGACAACAATGGAAGAGTTCCAAAGCATTTTTAAACTTAAGCGGAATTTCTTGAGCAATGGAAGAATTCCAAAGCATTGCTAAACATCAGCGGAATTCCGAGAACAATGGAACAGTTCCAGAGCATTTTTAAACTTCAGCAGATTTCCGAGAACAATGGAAGAGTTCCAAAGCATTTTTAAACTTCAGCAGAATTCCGAGAACAATGGAAGTATTCCATAGCATTTGTAAACTTCAGCGGAATTTTGAGAACAAGGGAAGAGTTCCAAAGCATTTTTAAACTTCAGCAGATTTCCGTGAACAATGGAAGAATTCCAAAGCATTGCTAAAAATCAGCGGAATTCCGAGAACAATGGAAGAGTTCCAAAGCATTTTTAAACTTCAGCAGAATTCCGAGAACAATGGAAGAGTTCCAAAGCATTTTTAAACTTCAGCAGAATTCCGAGAACAATGGAAGAGTTCCAAATCATTGTTAAACATCAGCGGAATTCCGAGAACAATGGAAGAGTTCCAAAGCATTTTTAAACTTCAGCAGAATTCCGAGAACAATGGAAGAGTTTCAAAGCATTTTTAAACTTCAGCAGAATTCCCAGAATGATGGAAGAGTTCCAAAGCATTTTAAAACTTTAGCAGAATTCCCAGAACAATGGAAGAGTTCCAAAGCATTGTTAAACATCAGCGGAATTCCGAGAACAATGGAAGAGTTCCAAAGCATTTTTAAACTTCAGCAGAATTCCAAGAACAATGGAAGAGTTCAAAACCATTTTAAAACTTTAGCAGAATTCCCAGAACAATGGAAGAGTTCCAAAGCATTTTTAAACTTCAGCTGAATTCCGAGAACAATGGAAGAGTTCCAAATCATTGTTAAACATCAGCGGAATTCCGAGAACAATGGAAGAGTTCCAAAGCATTTTTAAACTTCAGCAGAATTCCGAGAACAATGGAAGAGTTCCAAAGCATTGTTAAACATCAGCGGCATTCTGAGAACAATGGAAGAGTTCCAAATCATTGTTAAACATCAGCGGAAATCCGAGAACAAAGGAAGAGTTCCAAAGCATTTTTAAACTTCAACAGAATTCCGAGAACAATGGAAGAGTTTCAAAGCATTTTTAAACTTCAGCAGAATTCCCAGAATGATGGAAGAGTTCCAAAGCATTGTTAAACATTAGCGGAATTCCGAGAACAATGGAAGAGTTCCAAAGCATTTTTAAACTTCAGCGGAATTCTGAGAACAATGGAAGAATTCCAAAGCATTGTTAAACATCAGCGGAATTCTCAGAACAATGGAAGAGTTCCAAAGCGTTTTTAAACTTCAGCAGAATTCCGAGAACAATGGAAGAGTTCCAAAGCATTTTTAAACTTCAGCAGAATTCCAAGAAAAATGGAAGAGTTCCAAAGCATTGTTAAACATCAGCGGAATTCCGAGAACAATGCAAGAGTTCCAAAACATTTTTAAACTTCAGCAGAATTCCAAAAACTATGGAAGAGTTCCAAAGCATTGTTAAACATCAGCGGCATTCTGAGAACAATGGAAGAGTTAAAAAGCTTTTTTAAACTTCAGCTGAATTCCGAGAACAACGGAAGAGTTCCAAAGCATTGTTAAACATCAGCAGAATTCTGAGAACAATGGAAGAGTTCCAAACCATTTTTAAACTTTAGTAGAATTCCCAGAACAATGGAAGAGTTCCAAAGCATTGTTAAACATCAGCGGAATTCGGAGAACAATGGAAGAGTTCCAAAGCATTTTTAAACTTCAGCAGAATTCCGAGAACAATGGAAGCGTTCCATAGCATTTTTAAACTTCAGCGGAATTCCGACAACAATGGAAGAGTTCCAAAGCATTTTTAAACTTCAGCGGAATTTCTTGAGCAATGGAAGAATTCCAAAGCATTGCTAAACATCAGCGGAATTCCGAGAACAATGGAAGAGTTCCAGAGCATTTTTAAGCTTCAGCAGAATTCCGAGAACAATGGAAGAGTTTCAAAGCATTTTTAAACTTCAGCAGAATTCCCAGAATGATGGAAGAGTTCCAAAGCATTTTAAAACTTTAGCAGAATTCCCAGAACAATGGAAGAGTTCCAAAGCATTGTTAAACATCAGCGGAATTCCGAGAACAATGGAAGAGTTCCAAAGCATTTTTAAACTTCAGCAGAATTCCAAGAACAATGGAAGAGTTCCAAACCATTTTAAAACTTTAGCAGAATTCCCAGAACAATGGAAGAGTTCCAAAGCATTTTTAAACTTCAGCTGAATTCCGAGAACAATGGAAGAGTTCCAAATCATTGTTAAACATCAGCGGAATTCTGAGAACAATGGAAGAGTTCCAAAGCATTTTTAAACTTCAGCAGAATTCCGAGAACAATGGAAGAGTTCCAAACCATTTTAAAACTTTAGCAGAATTCCCAGAACAATGGAAGAGTTCCAAAGCATTTTTAAACTTCAGCAGAATTCTGAGAACAATGGAAGAGTTCCAAATCATTGTTAAACATCAGCGGAAATCCGAGAACAAAGGAAGAGTTCCAAAGCATTTTTAAACTTCAACAGAATTCCGAGAACAATGGAAGAGTTTCAAAGCATTTTTAAACTTCAGCAGAATTCCCAGAATGATGGAAGAGTTCCAAAGCATTGTTAAACATTAGCGGAATTCCGAGAACAATGGAAGAGTTCCAAAGCATTTTTAAACTTCAGCGGAATTCTGAGAACAATGGAAGAATTCCAAAGCATTGTTAAACATCAGTGGAATTCTCAGAACAATGGAAGAGTTCCAAAGCGTTTTTAAACTTCAGCAGAATTCCGAGAACAATGGAAGAGTTCCAAAGCATTTTTAAACTTCAGCAGAATTCCGAGAAAAATGGAAGAGTTATAAAGCATTGTTAAACATCAGCGGAATTCCGAGAACAATGGAAGAGTTCCAAAGCATTTTTAAACTTCAGCAGAATTCCAAAAACTATGGAAGAGTTCCAAAGCATTGTTAAACATCAGCGGCATTCTGAGAACAATGGAAGAGTTAAAAAGCTTTTTTAAACTTCAGCTGAATTCCGAGAACAACGGAAGAGTTCCAAAGCATTGTTAAACATCAGCAGAATTCTGAGAACAATGGAAGAGTTCCAAACCATTTTTAAACTTTAGTAGAATTCCCAGAACAATGGAAGAGTTCCAAAGCATTGTTAAACATCAGCGGAATTCCGAGAACAATGGAAGAGTTCCAAAGCATTTTTAAACTTCAGCAGAATTCCCAGAACAATGGAAGAGTTCCAAAGCATTGTTAAACATCAGCGGAATTCGGAGAACAATGGAAGAGTTCCAAAGCATTTTTAAACTTCAGCAGAATTCCGAGAACAATGGAAGAGTTCCAAAGCATTTTTAAACTTCAGCAGAATTCCGAGAACAATGGAAGCGTTCCATAGCATTTTTAAACTTCAGCGGAATTCCGACAACAATGGAAGAGTTCCAAAGCATTTTTAAACTTAAGCGGAATTTCTTGAGCAATGGAAGAATTCCAAAGCATTGCTAAACATCAGCGGAATTCCGAGAACAATGGAACAGTTCCAGAGCATTTTTAAACTTCAGCAGATTTCCGAGAACAATGGAAGAGTTCCAAAGCATTTTTAAACTTCAGCAGAATTCCGAGAACAATGGAAGTATTCCATAGCATTTGTAAACTTCAGCGGAATTTTGAGAACAAGGGAAGAGTTCCAAAGCATTTTTAAACTTCAGCAGATTTCCGTGAACAATGGAAGAATTCCAAAGCATTGCTAAAAATCAGCGGAATTCCGAGAACAATGGAAGAGTTCCAAAGCATTTTTAAACTTCAGCAGAATTCCGAGAACAATGGAAGAGTTCCAAAGCATTTTTAAACTTCAGCAGAATTCCGAGAACAATGGAAGAGTTCCAAATCATTGTTAAACATCAGCGGAATTCCGAGAACAATGGAAGAGTTCCAAAGCATTTTTAAACTTCAGCAGAATTCCGAGAACAATGGAAGAGTTTCAAAGCATTTTTAAACTTCAGCAGAATTCCCAGAATGATGGAAGAGTTCCAAAGCATTTTAAAACTTTAGCAGAATTCCCAGAACAATGGAAGAGTTCCAAAGCATTGTTAAACATCAGCGGAATTCCGAGAACAATGGAAGAGTTCCAAAGCATTTTTAAACTTCAGCAGAATTCCAAGAACAATGGAAGAGTTCCAAAGCATTTTTAAACTTCAGCTGAATTCCGAGAACAATGGAAGAGTTCCAAATCATTGTTAAACATCAGCGGAATTCCGAGAACAATGGAAGAGTTCCAAAGCATTTTTAAACTTCAGCAGAATTCCGAGAACAATGGAAGAGTTCCAAAGCATTGTTAAACATCAGCGGCATTCTGAGAACAATGGAAGAGTTCCAAATCATTGTTAAACATCAGCGGAAATCCGAGAACAAAGGAAGAGTTCCAAAGCATTTTTAAACTTCAACAGAATTCCGAGAACAATGGAAGAGTTTCAAAGCATTTTTAAACTTCAGCAGAATTCCCAGAATGATGGAAGAGTTCCAAAGCATTGTTAAACATTAGCGGAATTCCGAGAACAATGGAAGAGTTCCAAAGCATTTTTAAACTTCAGCGGAATTCTGAGAACAATGGAAGAATTCCAAAGCATTGTTAAACATCAGCGGAATTCTCAGAACAATGGAAGAGTTCCAAAGCGTTTTTAAACTTCAGCAGAATTCCGAGAACAATGGAAGAGTTCCAAAGCATTTTTAAACTTCAGCAGAATTCCAAGAAAAATGGAAGAGTTCCAAAGCATTGTTAAACATCAGCGGAATTCCGAGAACAATGGAAGAGTTCCAAAGCATTTTTAAACTTCAGCAGAATTCCAAAAACTATGGAAGAGTTCCAAAGCATTGTTAAACATCAGCGGCATTCTGAGAACAATGGAAGAGTTAAAAAGCTTTTTTAAACTTCAGCAGAATTCCGAGAACAATGGAAGAGTTCCAAACCATTTTAAAACTTTAGCAGAATTCCCAGAACAATGGAAGAGTTCCAAAGCATTTTTAAACTTCAGCAGAATTCCGAGAACAATGGAAGAGTTCCAAATCATTGTTAAACATCAGCGGAAATCCGAGAACAAAGGAAGAGTTCCAAAGCATTTTTAAACTTCAACAGAATTCCGAGAACAATGGAAGAGTTTCAAACCATTTTTAAACTTCAGCAGAATTCCCAGAATGATGGAAGAGTTCCAAAGCATTTTAAAACTTTAGCAGAATTCCCAGAACAATGGAAGAGTTCCAAAGCATTGTTAAACATCAGCGGAATTCTGAGAACAATGGAAGAGTTCCAAAGCATTTTTAAACTTCAGCAGAATTCCGAGAACAATGGAAGAGTTCCAAACAATTTTAAAACTTTAGCAGAATTCCCAGAACAATGGAAGAGTTCCAAAGCATTTTTAAACTTCAGCAGAATTCCGAGAACAATGGAAGAGTTCCAAATCATTGTTAAACATCAGCGGAATTCCGAGAACAATGGAAGAGTTCCAAAGCATTTTTAAACTTCAGCAGAATTCCGAGAACAATGGAAGAGTTCCAAACCATTTTAAAACTTTAGCAGAATTACCAGAACAATGGAAGAGTTCCAAAGCATTTTTAAGCTTCAGCAGAATTCCGAGAACAATGGAAGAGTTCCAAATCATTGTTAAACATCAGCGGAAATCCGAGAACAAAGGAAGAGTTCCAAAGCATTTTTAAACTTCAACAGAATTCCGAGAACAATGGAAGAGTTTCAAAGCATTTTTAAACTTCAGCAGAATTCCCAGAATGATGGAAGAGTTCCAAAGCATTGTTAAACATTAGCGGAATTCCGAGAACAATGGAAGAGTTCCAAAGCATTTTTAAACTTCAGCGGAATTCTGAGAACAATGGAAGAATTCCAAAGCATTGCTAAACATCAGCGGAATTCTCAGAACAATGGAAGAGTTCCAAAGCGTTTTTAAACTTCAGCAGAATTCCGAGAACAATGGAAGAGTTCCAAAGCATTTTTAAACTTCAGCAGAATTCCGAGGAAAATGGAAGAGTTCCGAAGCATTGTTAAACATCAGCGGAATTCCGAGAACAATGGAAGAGTTCCAAAGCATTTTTAAACTTCAGCAGAATTTAAAAAACTATGGAAGAGTTCCAAAGCATTGTTAAACATCAGCGGCATTCTGAGAACAATGGAAGAGTTAAAAAGCTTTTTTAAACTTCAGATGAATTCCGAGAACAACGGAAGAGTTCCAAAGCATTGTTAAACATCAGCAGAATTCTGAGAACAATGGAAGAGTTCCAAACCATTTTTAAACTTTAGCAGAATTCCCAGAACAATGGAAGAGTTCCAAAGCATTGTTAAACATCAGCGGAATTCCGATAACAATGGAAGAGTTCCCAAGCATTTTTAAACTTCAGCAGAATTCCCAGAACAATGGAAGAGTTCCAAAGCATTTTTAAACTTCAGCAGAATTCCGAGAACAATGGAAGAGTTCCAAAGCATTTTTAAACTTCAGCAGAATTCCGAGAACAATGGAAGAGTTCCAAATCATTGTTAAACATCAGCGGAATTCCGAGAACAATGGAAGAGTTCCAAAGCATTTTTAAACTTCAGCAGATTTCCGTGAACAATGGAAGAATTCCAAAGCATTGCTAAAAATCAGCGGAATTCCGACAACAATGGAAGAGTTCCAAAGCATTTTTAAACTTCAGCAGAATTCCGAGAACAATGGAAGAGTTCCAAAGCATTTTTAAACTTCAGCAGAATTCCGAGAACAATGGAAGAGTTCCAAATCATTGTTAAACATCAGCGGAATTCCGAGAACAATGGAAGAGTTCCAAAGCATTTTTAAACTTCAGCAGAATTCCGAGAACAATGGAAGAGTTTCAAAGCATTTTTAAACTTCAGCAGAATTCCCAGAATGATGGAAGAGTTCCAAAGCATTTTAAGACTTTAGCAGAATTCCCAGAACAATGGAAGAGTTCCAAAGCATTGTTAAAGATCAGCGGAATTCCGAGAACAATGGAAGAGTTCCAAAGCATTTTTAAACTTCAGCAGAATTCCAAGAACAATGGAAGAGTTCCAAACCATTTTAAAACTTTAGCAGAATTCCGAGAACAATGGAAGAGTTCCAAAGCATTTTTAAACTTCAGCTGAATTCCGAGAACAATGGAAGAGTTCCAAATCATTGTTAAACATCAGCGGAATTCTGAGAACAATGGAAGAGTTCCAAAGCATTTTTAAACTTCAGCAGAATTCCGAGAACAATGGAAGAGTTCCAAACCATTTTAAAACTTTAGCAGAATTCCCAGAATAATGGAAGAGTTCCAAAGCATTTTTAAACTTCAGCAGAATTCCGAGAACAATGGAAGAGTTCCAAATCATTGTTAAACATCAGCGGAAATCCGAGAACAAAGGAAGAGTTCCAAAGCATTTTTAAACTTCAACAGAATTCCGAGAACAATGGAAGAGTTTCAAAGCATTTTTAAACTTCAGCAGAATTCCCAGAATGATGGAAGAGTTCCAAAGCATTGTTAAACATTAGCGGAATTCCGAGAACAATGGAAGAGTTCCAAAGCATTTTTAAACTTCAGCGGAATTCTGAGAACAATGGAAGAATTCCAAAGCATTGTTAAACATCAGCGGAATTCTCAGAACAATGGAAGAGTTCCAAAGCGTTTTTAAACTTCAGCAGAATTCCGAGAACAATGGAAGAGTTCCAAAGCATTTTTAAACTTCAGCAGAATTCCGAGAAAAATGGAAGAGTTCCAAAGCATTGTTAAACATCAGCGGAATTCCGAGAACAATGGAAGAGTTCCAAAGCATTTTTAAACTTCAGCAGAATTCCAAAAACTATGGAAGAGTTCCAAAGCATTGTTAAACATCAGCGGCATTCTGAGAACAATGGAAGAGTTAAAAAGCTTTTTTAAACTTCAGCTGAATTCCGAGAACAACGGAAGAGTTCCAAAGCATTGTTAAACATCAGCAGAATTCTGAGAACAATGGAAGAGTTCCAAACCATTTTTAAACTTTAGTAGAATTCCCAGAACAATGGAAGAGTTCCAAAGCATTGTTAAACATCAGCGGAATTCCGAGAACAATGGAAGAGTTCCAAAGCATTTTTAAACTTCAGCAGAATTCCCAGAACAATGGAAGAGTTCCAAAGCATTGTTAAACATCAGCGGAATTCGGAGAACAATGGAAGAGTTCCAAAGCATTTTTAAACTTCAGCAGAATTCCGAGAACAATGGAAGCGTTCCATAGCATTTTTAAACTTCAGCGGAATTCCGACAACAATGGAAGAGTTCCAAAGCATTTTTAAACTTAAGCGGAATTTCTTGAGCAATGGAAGAATTCCAAAGCATTGCTAAACATCAGCGGAATTCCGAGAACAATGGAACAGTTCCAGAGCATTTTTAAACTTCAGCAGATTTCCGAGAACAATGGAAGAGTTCCAAAGCATTTTTAAACTTCAGCAGAATTCCGAGAACAATGGAAGTATTCCATAGCATTTGTAAACTTCAGCGGAATTTTGAGAACAAGGGAAGAGTTCCAAAGCATTTTTAAACTTCAGCAGATTTCCGTGAACAATGGAAGAATTCCAAAGCATTGCTAAAAATCAGCGGAATTCCGAGAACAATGGAAGAGTTCCAAAGCATTTTTAAACTTCAGCAGAATTCCGAGAACAATGGAAGAGTTCCAAAGCATTTTTAAACTTCAGCAGAATTCCGAGAACAATGGAAGAGTTCCAAATCATTGGTAAACATCAGCGGAATTCCGAGAACAATGGAAGAGTTCCAAAGCATTTTTAAACTTCAGCAGAATTCCGAGAACAATGGAAGAGTTTCAAAGCATTTTTAAACTTCAGCAGAATTCCCAGAATGATGGAAGAGTTCCAAAGCATTTTAAAACTTTAGCAGAATTCCCAGAACAATGGAAGAGTTCCAAAGCATTGTTAAACATCAGCGGAATTCCGAGAACAATGGAAGAGTTCCAAAGCATTTTTAAACTTCAGCAGAATTCCAAGAACAATGGAAGAGTTCAAAACCATTTTAAAACTTTAGCAGAATTCCCAGAACAATGGAAGAGTTCCAAAGCATTTTTAAACTTCAGCTGAATTCCGAGAACAATGGAAGAGTTCCAAATCATTGTTAAACATCAGCGGAATTCCGAGAACAATGGAAGAGTTCCAAAGCATTTTTAAACTTCAGCAGAATTCCGAGAACAATGGAAGAGTTCCAAAGCATTGTTAAACATCAGCGGCATTCTGAGAACAATGGAAGAGTTCCAAATCATTGTTAAACATCAGCGGAAATCCGAGAACAAAGGAAGAGTTCCAAAGCATTTTTAAACTTCAACAGAATTCCGAGAACAATGGAAGAGTTTCAAAGCATTTTTAAACTTCAGCAGAATTCCCAGAATGATGGAAGAGTTCCAAAGCATTGTTAAACATTAGCGGAATTCCGAGAACAATGGAAGAGTTCCAAAGCATTTTTAAACTTCAGCGGAATTCTGAGAACAATGGAAGAATTCCAAAGCATTGTTAAACATCAGCGGAATTCTCAGAACAATGGAAGAGTTCCAAAGCGTTTTTAAACTTCAGCAGAATTCCGAGAACAATGGAAGAGTTCCAAAGCATTTTTAAACTTCAGCAGAATTCCAAGAAAAATGGAAGAGTTCCAAAGCATTGTTAAACATCAGCGGAATTCCGAGAACAATGGAAGAGTTCCAAAACATTTTTAAACTTCAGCAGAATTCCAAAAACTATGGAAGAGTTCCAAAGCATTGTTAAACATCAGCGGCATTCTGAGAACAATGGAAGAGTTAAAAAGCTTTTTTAAACTTCAGCTGAATTCCGAGAACAACGGAAGAGTTCCAAAGCATTGTTAAACATCAGCAGAATTCTGAGAACAATGGAAGAGTTCCAAACCATTTTTAAACTTTAGTAGAATTCCCAGAACAATGGAAGAGTTCCAAAGCATTGTTAAACATCAGCGGAATTCGGAGAACAATGGAAGAGTTCCAAAGCATTTTTAAACTTCAGCAGAATTCCGAGAACAATGGAAGCGTTCCATAGCATTTTTAAACTTCAGCGGAATTCCGACAACAATGGAAGAGTTCCAAAGCATTTTTAAACTTCAGCGGAATTTCTTGAGCAATGGAAGAATTCCAAAGCATTGCTAAACATCAGCGGAATTCCGAGAACAATGGAAGAGTTCCAGAGCATTTTTAAACTTCAGCAGAATTCCGAGAACAATGGAAGAGTTTCAAAGCATTTTTAAACTTCAGCAGAATTCCCAGAATGATGGAAGAGTTCCAAAGCATTTTAAAACTTTAGCAGAATTCCCAGAACAATGGAAGAGTTCCAAAGCATTGTTAAACATCAGCGGAATTCCGAGAACAATGGAAGAGTTCCAAAGCATTTTTAAACTTCAGCAGAATTCCAAGAACAATGGAAGAGTTCCAAACCATTTTAAAACTTTAGCAGAATTCCCAGAACAATGGAAGAGTTCCAAAGCATTTTTAAACTTCAGCTGAATTCCGAGAACAATGGAAGAGTTCCAAATCATTGTTAAACATCAGCGGAATTCTGAGAACAATGGAAGAGTTCCAAAGCATTTTTAAACTTCAGCAGAATTCCGAGAACAATGGAAGAGTTCCAAACCATTTTAAAACTTTAGCAGAATTCCCAGAACAATGGAAGAGTTCCAAAGCATTTTTAAACTTCAGCAGAATTCTGAGAACAATGGAAGAGTTCCAAATCATTGTTAAACATCAGCGGAAATCCGAGAACAAAGGAAGAGTTCCAAAGCATTTTTAAACTTCAACAGAATTCCGAGAACAATGGAAGAGTTTCAAAGCATTTTTAAACTTCAGCAGAATTCCCAGAATGATGGAAGAGTTCCAAAGCATTGTTAAACATTAGCGGAATTCCGAGAACAATGGAAGAGTTCCAAAGCATTTTTAAACTTCAGCGGAATTCTGAGAACAATGGAAGAATTCCAAAGCATTGTTAAACATCAGTGGAATTCTCAGAACAATGGAAGAGTTCCAAAGCGTTTTTAAACTTCAGCAGAATTCCGAGAACAATGGAAGAGTTCCAAAGCATTTTTAAACTTCAGCAGAATTCCGAGAAAAATGGAAGAGTTCCAAAGCATTGTTAAACATCAGCGGAATTCCGAGAACAATGGAAGAGTTCCAAAGCATTTTTAAACTTCAGCAGAATTCCAAAAACTATGGAAGAGTTCCAAAGCATTGTTAAACATCAGCGGCATTCTGAGAACAATGGAAGAGTTAAAAAGCTTTTTTAAACTTCAGCTGAATTCCGAGAACAACGGAAGAGTTCCAAAGCATTGTTAAACATCAGCAGAATTCTGAGAACAATGGAAGAGTTCCAAACCATTTTTAAACTTTAGTAGAATTCCCAGAACAATGGAAGAGTTCCAAAGCATTGTTAAACATCAGCGGAATTCCGAGAACAATGGAAGAGTTCCAAAGCATTTTTAAACTTCAGCAGAATTCCCAGAACAATGGAAGAGTTCCAAAGCATTGTTAAACATCAGCGGAATTCGGAGAACAATGGAAGAGTTCCAAAGCATTTTTAAACTTCAGCAGAATTCCGAGAACAATAGAAGAGTTCCAAAGCATTTTTAAACTTCAGCAGAATTCCGAGAACAATGGAAGCGTTCCATAGCATTTTTAAACTTCAGCGGAATTCCGACAACAATGGAAGAGTTCCAAAGCATTTTTAAACTTAAGCGGAATTTCTTGAGCAATGGAAGAATTCCAAAGCATTGCTAAACATCAGCGGAATTCCGAGAACAATGGAACAGTTCCAGAGCATTTTTAAACTTCAGCAGATTTCCGAGAACAATGGAAGAGTTCCAAAGCATTTTTAAACTTCAGCAGAATTCCGAGAACAATGGAAGTATTCCATAGCATTTGTAAACTTCAGCGGAATTTTGAGAACAAGGGAAGAGTTCCAAAGCATTTTTAAACTTCAGCAGATTTCCGTGAACAATGGAAGAATTCCAAAGCATTGCTAAAAATCAGCGGAATTCCGAGAACAATGGAAGAGTTCCAAAGCATTTTTAAACTTCAGCAGAATTCCGAGAACAATGGAAGAGTTCCAAAGCATTTTTAAACTTCAGCAGAATTCCGAGAACAATGGAAGAGTTCCAAATCATTGTTAAACATCAGCGGAATTCCGAGAACAATGGAAGAGTTCCAAAGCATTTTTAAACTTCAGCAGAATTCCGAGAACAATGGAAGAGTTTCAAAGCATTTTTAAACTTCAGCAGAATTCCCAGAATGATGGAAGAGTTCCAAAGCATTTTAAAACTTTAGCAGAATTCCCAGAACAATGGAAGAGTTCCAAAGCATTGTTAAACATCAGCGGAATTCCGAGAACAATGGAAGAGTTCCAAAGCATTTTTAAACTTCAGCAGAATTCCAAGAACAATGGAAGAGTTCAAAACCATTTTAAAACTTTAGCAGAATTCCCAGAACAATGGAAGAGTTCCAAAGCATTTTTAAACTTCAGCTGAATTCCGAGAACAATGGAAGAGTTCCAAATCATTGTTAAACATCAGCGGAATTCCGAGAACAATGGAAGAGTTCCAAAGCATTTTTAAACTTCAGCAGAATTCCGAGAACAATGGAAGAGTTCCAAAGCATTGTTAAACATCAGCGGCATTCTGAGAACAATGGAAGAGTTCCAAATCATTGTTAAACATCAGCGGAAATCCGAGAACAAAGGAAGAGTTCCAAAGCATTTTTAAACTTCAACAGAATTCCGAGAACAATGGAAGAGTTTCAAAGCATTTTTAAACTTCAGCAGAATTCCCAGAATGATGGAAGAGTTCCAAAGCATTGTTAAACATTAGCGGAATTCCGAGAACAATGGAAGAGTTCCAAAGCATTTTTAAACTTCAGCGGAATTCTGAGAACAATGGAAGAATTCCAAAGCATTGTTAAACATCAGCGGAATTCTCAGAACAATGGAAGAGTTCCAAAGCGTTTTTAAACTTCAGCAGAATTCCGAGAACAATGGAAGAGTTCCAAAGCATTTTTAAACTTCAGCAGAATTCCAAGAAAAATGGAAGAGTTCCAAAGCATTGTTAAACATCAGCGGAATTCCGAGAACAATGGAAGAGTTCCAAAACATTTTTAAACTTCAGCAGAATTCCAAAAACTATGGAAGAGTTCCAAAGCATTGTTAAACATCAGCGGCATTCTGAGAACAATGGAAGAGTTAAAAAGCTTTTTTAAACTTCAGCTGAATTCCGAGAACAACGGAAGAGTTCCAAAGCATTGTTAAACATCAGCAGAATTCTGAGAACAATGGAAGAGTTCCAAACCATTTTTAAACTTTAGTAGAATTCCCAGAACAATGGAAGAGTTCCAAAGCATTGTTAAACATCAGCGGAATTCGGAGAACAATGGAAGAGTTCCAAAGCATTTTTAAACTTCAGCAGAATTCCGAGAACAATGGAAGCGTTCCATAGCATTTTTAAACTTCAGCGGAATTCCGACAACAATGGAAGAGTTCCAAAGCATTTTTAAACTTCAGCGGAATTTCTTGAGCAATGGAAGAATTCCAAAGCATTGCTAAACATCAGCGGAATTCCGAGAACAATGGAAGAGTTCCAGAGCATTTTTAAACTTCAGCAGAATTCCGAGAACAATGGAAGAGTTTCAAAGCATTTTTAAACTTCAGCAGAATTCCCAGAATGATGGAAGAGTTCCAAAGCATTTTAAAACTTTAGCAGAATTCCCAGAACAATGGAAGAGTTCCAAAGCATTGTTAAACATCAGCGGAATTCCGAGAACAATGGAAGAGTTCCAAAGCATTTTTAAACTTCAGCAGAATTCCAAGAACAATGGAAGAGTTCCAAACCATTTTAAAACTTTAGCAGAATTCCCAGAACAATGGAAGAGTTCCAAAGCATTTTTAAACTTCAGCTGAATTCCGAGAACAATGGAAGAGTTCCAAATCATTGTTAAACATCAGCGGAATTCTGAGAACAATGGAAGAGTTCCAAAGCATTTTTAAACTTCAGCAGAATTCCGAGAACAATGGAAGAGTTCCAAACCATTTTAAAACTTTAGCAGAATTCCCAGAACAATGGAAGAGTTCCAAAGCATTTTTAAACTTCAGCAGAATTCTGAGAACAATGGAAGAGTTCCAAATCATTGTTAAACATCAGCGGAAATCCGAGAACAAAGGAAGAGTTCCAAAGCATTTTTAAACTTCAACAGAATTCCGAGAACAATGGAAGAGTTTCAAAGCATTTTTAAACTTCAGCAGAATTCCCAGAATGATGGAAGAGTTCCAAAGCATTGTTAAACATTAGCGGAATTCCGAGAACAATGGAAGAGTTCCAAAGCATTTTTAAACTTCAGCGGAATTCTGAGAACAATGGAAGAATTCCAAAGCATTGTTAAACATCAGTGGAATTCTCAGAACAATGGAAGAGTTCCAAAGCGTTTTTAAACTTCAGCAGAATTCCGAGAACAATGGAAGAGTTCCAAAGCATTTTTAAACTTCAGCAGAATTCCGAGAAAAATGGAAGAGTTATAAAGCATTGTTAAACATCAGCGGAATTCCGAGAACAATGGAAGAGTTCCAAAGCATTTTTAAACTTCAGCAGAATTCCAAAAACTATGGAAGAGTTCCAAAGCATTGTTAAACATCAGCGGCATTCTGAGAACAATGGAAGAGTTAAAAAGCTTTTTTAAACTTCAGCTGAATTCCGAGAACAACGGAAGAGTTCCAAAGCATTGTTAAACATCAGCAGAATTCTGAGAACAATGGAAGAGTTCCAAACCATTTTTAAACTTTAGTAGAATTCCCAGAACAATGGAAGAGTTCCAAAGCATTGTTAAACATCAGCGGAATTCCGAGAACAATGGAAGAGTTCCAAAGCATTTTTAAACTTCAGCAGAATTCCCAGAACAATGGAAGAGTTCCAAAGCATTGTTAAACATCAGCGGAATTCGGAGAACAATGGAAGAGTTCCAAAGCATTTTTAAACTTCAGCAGAATTCCGAGAACAATGGAAGAGTTCCAAAGCATTTTTAAACTTCAGCAGAATTCCGAGAACAATGGAAGCGTTCCATAGCATTTTTAAACTTCAGCGGAATTCCGACAACAATGGAAGAGTTCCAAAGCATTTTTAAACTTAAGCGGAATTTCTTGAGCAATGGAAGAATTCCAAAGCATTGCTAAACATCAGCGGAATTCCGAGAACAATGGAACAGTTCCAGAGCATTTTTAAACTTCAGCAGATTTCCGAGAACAATGGAAGAGTTCCAAAGCATTTTTAAACTTCAGCAGAATTCCGAGAACAATGGAAGTATTCCATAGCATTTGTAAACTTCAGCGGAATTTTGAGAACAAGGGAAGAGTTCCAAAGCATTTTTAAACTTCAGCAGATTTCCGTGAACAATGGAAGAATTCCAAAGCATTGCTAAAAATCAGCGGAATTCCGAGAACAATGGAAGAGTTCCAAAGCATTTTTAAACTTCAGCAGAATTCCGAGAACAATGGAAGAGTTCCAAAGCATTTTTAAACTTCAGCAGAATTCCGAGAACAATGGAAGAGTTCCAAATCATTGTTAAACATCAGCGGAATTCCGAGAACAATGGAAGAGTTCCAAAGCATTTTTAAACTTCAGCAGAATTCCGAGAACAATGGAAGAGTTTCAAAGCATTTTTAAACTTCAGCAGAATTCCCAGAATGATGGAAGAGTTCCAAAGCATTTTAAAACTTTAGCAGAATTCCCAGAACAATGGAAGAGTTCCAAAGCATTGTTAAACATCAGCGGAATTCCGAGAACAATGGAAGAGTTCCAAAGCATTTTTAAACTTCAGCAGAATTCCAAGAACAATGGAAGAGTTCAAAACCATTTTAAAACTTTAGCAGAATTCCCAGAACAATGGAAGAGTTCCAAAGCATTTTTAAACTTCAGCTGAATTCCGAGAACAATGGAAGAGTTCCAAATCATTGTTAAACATCAGCGGAATTCCGAGAACAATGGAAGAGTTCCAAAGCATTTTTAAACTTCAGCAGAATTCCGAGAACAATGGAAGAGTTCCAAAGCATTGTTAAACATCAGCGGCATTCTGAGAACAATGGAAGAGTTCCAAATCATTGTTAAACATCAGCGGAAATCCGAGAACAAAGGAAGAGTTCCAAAGCATTTTTAAACTTCAACAGAATTCCGAGAACAATGGAAGAGTTTCAAAGCATTTTTAAACTTCAGCAGAATTCCCAGAATGATGGAAGAGTTCCAAAGCATTGTTAAACATTAGCGGAATTCCGAGAACAATGGAAGAGTTCCAAAGCATTTTTAAACTTTAGCGGAATTCTGAGAACAATGGAAGAATTCCAAAGCATTGTTAAACATCAGCGGAATTCTCAGAACAATGGAAGAGTTCCAAAGCGTTTTTAAACTTCAGCAGAATTCCGAGAACAATGGAAGAGTTCCAAAGCATTTTTAAACTTCAGCAGAATTCCAAGAAAAATGGACGAGTTCCAAAGCATTGTTAAACATCAGCGGAATTCCGAGAACAATGGAAGAGTTCCAAAGCATTTTTAAACTTCAGCAGAATTCCAAAAACTATGGAAGAGTTCCAAAGCATTGTTAAACATCAGCGGCATTCTGAGAACAATGGAAGAGTTAAAAAGCTTTTTTAAACTTCAGCTGAATTCCGAGAACAACGGAAGAGTTCCAAAGCATTGTTAAACATCAGCAGAATTCTGAGAACAATGGAAGAGTTCCAAACCATTTTTAAACTTTAGTAGAATTCCCAGAACAATGGAAGAGTTCCAAAGCATTGTTAAACATCAGCGGAATTCCGAGAACAATGGAAGAGTTCCAAAGCATTTTTAAACTTCAGCAGAATTCCCAGAACAATGGAAGAGTTCCAAAGCATTGTTAAACATCAGCGGAATTCGGAGAACAATGGAAGAGTTCCAAAGCATTTTTAAACTTCAGCAGAATTCCGAGAACAATGGAAGCGTTCCATAGCATTTTTAAACTTCAGCGGAATTCCGACAACAATGGAAGAGTTCCAAAGCATTTTTAAACTTCAGCGGAATTTCTTGAGCAATGGAAGAATTCCAAAGCATTGCTAAACATCAGCGGAATTCCGAGAACAATGGAAGAGTTCCAGAGCATTTTTAAACTTCAGCAGATTTCCGAGAACAATGGAAGAGTTCCAAAGCATTTTTAAACTTCAGCAGAATTCCGAGAACAATGGAAGTATTCCATAGCATTTGTAAACTTCAGCGGAATTTTGAGAACAAGGGAAGAGTTCCAAAGCATTTTTAAACTTCAGCAGATTTCCGTGAACAATGGAAGAATTCCAAAGCATAGCTAAAAATCTGCGGAATTCCGAGAAACAATGGAAGAGTTCCAAAGCATTTTTAAATTTCAGCAGAATTCCGAGAACAATGGAAGAGTTCCAAAGCATTTTTAAACTTCAGCAGAATTCCGAGAACAATGGAAGAGTTCCAAATCATTGTTAAACATCAGCGGAATTCCGAGAACAATGGAAGAGTTCCAAAGCATTTTTAAACTTCAGCAGAATTCCGAAAACAATGGAAGAGTTCCAAAGCATTTTTAAACTTCAGCAGAATTCCGAGAACAATGGAAGAGTTCCAAACCATTGTTAAACATCAGCGGAATTCTGAGAACAATGGAAGAGTTCCAAAGCATTTTTAAACTTCAGCAGAATTCCGAGAACAATGGAAGAGTTCCAAACCATTTTAAAACTTTAGCAGAATTCCCAGAACAATGGAAGTGTTCCAAAGCATTTTTAAACTTCAGCAGAATTCCGAGAACAATGGAAGAGTTCCGAATCATTGTTAAACATTAGCGGAAATCCGAGAACAAAGGAAGAGTTCCAAAGCATTTTTAAACTTCAACAGAATTCCGAGAACAATGGAAGAGTTTCAAAGCATTTTTAAACTTCAGCAGAATTCCCAGAATGATGGAAGAGTTCCAAAGCATTTTAAAACTTTAGCAGAATTCCCAGAACAATGGAAGAGTTCCAAAGCATTGTTAAACATCAGCGGAATTCCGAGAACAATGGAAGAGTTCCAAACCATTTTAAAACTTTAGCAGAATTCCGAGAACAATGGAAGAGTTCCAAACCATTTTAAAACTTTAGCAGAATTCCCAGAACAATGGAAGAGTTCCAAAGCATTTTTAAACTTCAGCAGAATTCCGAGAACAATGGAAGAGTTCCAAATCATTGTTAAACATCAGCGGAATTCCGAGAACAATGGAAGAGTTCCAAAGCATTTTTAAACTTCAGCAGAATTCCGAAAACAATGGAAGAGTTCCAAAGCATTTTTAAACTTCAGCAGAATTCCGAGAACAATGGAAGAGTTCCAAATCATTGTTAAACATCAGCGGAATTCTGAGAACAATGGAAGAGTTCCAAAGCATTTTTAAACTTCAGCAGAATTCCGAGAACAATGGAAGAGTTCCAAACCATTTTAAAACTTTAGCAGAATTCCCAGAACAATGGAAGTGTTCCAAAGCATTTTTAAACTTCAGCAGAATTCCGAGAACAATGGAAGAGTTCCAAATCATTGTTAAACATTAGCGGAAATCCGAGAACAAAGGAAGAGTTCCAAAGCATTTTTAAACTTCAACAGAATTCCGAGAACAATGGAAGAGTTTCAAAGCATTTTTAAACTTCAGCAGAATTCCCAGAATGATGGAAGAGTTCCAAAGCATTTTAAAACTTTAGCAGAATTCCCAGAACAATGGAAGAGTTCCAAAGCATTGTTAAACATCAGCGGAATTCCGAGAACAATGGAAGAGTTCCAAACCATTTTAAAACTTTAGCAGAATTCCCAGAACAATGGAAGAGTTCCAAAGCATTTTTAAACTTCAGCAGAATTCCAAGAACAATGGAAGAGTTCCAAATCATTGTTAAACATCAGCGGAATTCCGAGAACAATGGAAGAGTTCCAAAGCATTTTTAAACTTCAGCAGAATTCCGAGAACAATGGAAGAGTTCCAAACCATTTTAAAACTTTAGCAGAATTCCCAGAACAATGGAAGAGTTCCAAAGCATTTTTAAACTTCAGCAGAATTCCGAGAACAATGGAAGAGTTCCAAATCATTGTTAAACATCAGCGGAAATCCGAGAACAAAGGAAGAGTTCCAAAGCATTTTTAAACTTCAACAGAATTCCGAGAACAATGGAAGAGTTTGAAACCATTTTTAAACTTCAGCAGAATTCCCAGAATGATGGAAGAGTTCCAAAGCATTTTAAAACTTTAGCAGAATTCCCAGAACAATGGAAGAGTTCCAAAGCATTGTTAAACATCAGCGGAATTCCGAGAACAATGGAAGAGTTCCAAAGCATTTTTAAACTTCAGCAGAATTCCGAGAACAATGGAAGAGTTCCAAACCATTTTAAAACTTTAGCAGAATTCCCAGAACAATGGAAGAGTTCCAAAGCATTTTTAAACTTCAGCAGAATTCCGAGAACAATGGAAGAGTTCCAAATCATTGTTAAACATCAGCGGAATTCCGAGAACAATGGAAGAGTTCCAAAGCATTTTTAAACTTCAGCAGAATTCCGAGAACAATGGAAGAGTTCCAAACTATTTTAAAACTTTAGCAGAATTACCAGAACAATGGAAGAGTTCCAAAGCATTTTTAAGCTTCAGCAGAATTCCGAGAACAATGGAAGAGTTCCAAATCATTGTTAAACATCAGCGGAAATCCGAGAACAAAGGAAGAGTTCCAAAGCATTTTTAAACTTCAACAGAATTCCGAGAACAATGGAAGAGTTTCAAAGCATTTTTAAACTTCAGCAGAATTCCCAGAATGATGGAAGAGTTCCAAAGCATTGTTAAACATTAGCGGAATTCCGAGAACAATGGAAGAGTTCCAAAGCATTTTTAAACTTCAGCGGAATTCTGAGAACAATGGAAGAATTCCAAAGCATTGCTAAACATCAGCGGAATTCTCAGAACAATGGAAGAGTTCCAAAGCGTTTTTAAACTTCAGCAGAATTCCGAGAACAATGGAAGAGTTCCAAAGCATTTTTAAACTTCAGCAGAATTCCGAGAAAAATGGAAGAGTTCCAAAGCATTGTTAAACATCAGCGGAATTCCGAGAACAATGGAAGAGTTCCAAAGCATTTTTAAACTTCAGCAGAATTTAAAAAACTATGGAAGAGTTCCAAAGCATTGTTAAACATCAGCGGCATTCTGAGAACAATGGAAGAGTTAAAAAGCTTTTTTAAACTTCAGATGAATTCCGAGAACAACGGAAGAGTTCCAAAGCATTGTTAAACATCAGCGGAATTCCGATAACAATGGAAGAGTTCCAAAGCATTTTTAAACTTCAGCAGAATTCCCAGAACAATGGAAGAGTTCCAAAGCATTGTTAAACATCAGCGGAATTCGGAGAACAATGGAAGAGTTCCAAAGCATTTTTAAACTTCAGCAGAATTCCGAGAACAATGGAAGAGTTCCAAAGCATTTTTAAACTTCAGCAGAATTCCGAGAACAATGGAAGAGTTCCAAATCATTGTTAAACATCAGCGGAATTCCGAGAACAATGGAAGAGTTCCAAAGCATTTTTAAACTTCAGCAGATTTCCGTGAACAATGGAAGAATTCCAAAGCATTGCTAAAAATCAGCGGAATTCCGACAACAATGGAAGAGTTCCAAAGCATTTTTAAACTTCAGCAGAATTCCGAGAACAATGGAAGAGTTCCAAAGCATTTTTAAACTTCAGCAGAATTCCGAGAACAATGGAAGAGTTCCAAATCATTGTTAAACATCAGTGGAATTCCGAGAACAATGGAAGAGTTCCAAAGCATTTTTAAACTTCAGCAGAATTCCGAGAACAATGGAAGAGTTTCAAAGCATTTTTAAACTTCAGCAGAATTCCCAGAATGATGGAAGAGTTCCAAAGCATTTTAAAACTTTAGCAGAATTCCCAAAACAATGGAAGAGTTCCAAAGCATTGTTAAACATCAGCGGAATTCCGAGAACAATGGAAGAGTTCCAAAGCATTTTTAAACTTCAGCAGAATTCCAAGAACAATGGAAGAGTTCCAAACCATTTTAAAACTTTAGCAGAATTCCCAGAACAATGGAAGAGTTCCAAAGCATTTTTAAACTTCAGCTGAATTCCGAGAACAATGGAAGAGTTCCAAATCATTGTTAAACATCAGTGGAATTCTGAGAACAATGGAAGAGTTCCAAAGCATTTTTAAACTTCAGCAGAATTCCGAGAACAATGGAAGAGTTCCAAACCATTTTAAAACTTTAGCAGAATTCCCAGAACAATGGAAGAGTTCCAAAGCATTTTTAAACTTCAGCAGAATTCCGAGAACAATGGAAGAGTTCCAAATCATTGTTAAACATCAGCGGAAATCCGAGAACAAAGGAAGAGTTCCAAAGCATTTTTAAACTTCAACAGAATTCCGAGAACAATGGAAGAGTTTCAAAGCATTTTTAAACTTCAGCAGAATTCCCAGAATGATGGAAGAGTTCCAAAGCATTGTTAAACATTAGCGGAATTCCGAGAACAATGGAAGAGTTCCAAAGCATTTTTAAACTTCAGCGGAATTCTGAGAACAATGGAAGAATTCCAAAGCATTGTTAAACATCAGCGGAATTCTCAGAACAATGGAAGAGTTCCAAAGCGTTTTTAAACTTCAGCAGAATTCCGAGAACAATGGAAGAGTTCCAAAGCATTTTTAAACTTCAGCAGAATTCCGAGAAAAATGGAAGAGTTCCAAAGCATTGTTAAACATCAGCGGAATTCCGAGAACAATGGAAGAGTTCCAAAGCATTTTTAAACTTCAGCAGAATTCCAAAAACTATGGAAGAGTTCCAAAGCATTGTTAAACATCAGCGGCATTCTGAGAACAATGGAAGAGTTAAAAAGCTTTTTTAAACTTCAGCTGAATTCCGAGAACAACGAAAGAGTTCCAAAGCATTGTTAAACATCAGCAGAATTCTGAGAACAATGGAAGAGTTCCAAACCATTTTTAAACTTTAGTAGAATTCCCAGAACAATGGAAGAGTTCCAAAGCATTGTTAAACATCAGCGGAATTCCGAGAACAATGGAAGAGTTCCAAAGCATTTTTAAACTTCAGCAGAATTCCCAGATCAATGGAAGAGTTCCAAAGCATTGTTAAACATCAGCGGAATTCGGAGAACAATGGAAGAGTTCCAAAGCATTTTTAAACTTCAGCAGAATTCCGAGAACAATGGAAGAGTTCCAAAGCATTTTTAAACTTCAGCAGAATTCCGAGAACAATGGAAGCGTTCCATAGCATTTTTAAACTTCAGCGGAATTCCGACAACAATGGAAGAGTTCCAAAGCATTTTTAAACTTCAGCGGAATTTCTTGAGCAATGGAAGAATTCCAAAGCATTGCTAAACATCAGCGGAATTCCGAGAACAATGGAAGAGTTCCAGAGCATTTTTAAACTTCAGCAGATTTCCGAGAACAATGGAAGAGTTCCAAAGCATTTTTAAACTTCAGCAGAATTACGAGAACAATGGAAGTATTCCATAGCATTTGTAAACTTCAGCGGAATTTTGAGAACAAGGGAAGAGTTCCAAAGCATTTTTAAACTTCAGCAGATTTCCGTGAACAATGGAAGAATTCCAAAGCATTGCTAAAAATCAGCGGAATTCCGAGAACAATGGAAGAGTTCCAAAGCATTTTTAGACTTCAGCAGAATTCCGAGAACAATGGAAGAGTTCCAAAGCATTTTTAAACTTCAGCAGAATTCCGAGAACAATGGAAGAGTTCCAAATCATTGTTAAACATCAGCGGAATTCCGAGAACAATGGAAGAGTTCCAAAGCATTTTTAAACTTCAGCAGAATTCCGAGAACAATGAAAGAGTTTCAAAGCATTTTTAAACTTCAGCAGAATTCCAAGAATGATGGAAGAGTTCAAAAGCATTGTTAAGCATCAGCGAAATTCCGAGAACAATGGAAGAGTTCCAAAGCATTTTTAAACTTCAGGGGAATTCTGAGAACAATGGAAGAATTCCAAAGCATTGTTAAACATCAGCGGAATTCTCAGAACAATGGAAGAGTTCCAAAGCATTTTTAAACTTCAGCAGAATTCCGAGAACAATGTAAGAGTTCCAACGCATTGTTAAACATCAGCGGAAATTCGAGAAAAATGGAAGAGCTCCAAAGCATTTTTAAACTTCAGCAGAATTCCGAAAACAATGGAAGAGTTCCAAAGCATTTTTAAACATCAGCAGAATTCCAAGAACAATGGAAGAGTTCAAATCATTGTTAAACATCAGCGGAATTCCGAGAACAATGGAAGAGTTCCAAAGCATTTTTAAACTTCAGCAGAATTCCGAGAACAATGGAAGAGTTCCACACCATTTTTAAACTTTAGCAGAATTCCCAGAACAATGGAAGAGTTCCAAAGCATTGTTAAACATCAGCGGAATTCCGAGAACAATGGAAGAGTTCCAAAGTATTTTTAAACTTCAACAGAATTCCGAGAACAATGGAAGAGTTTCAAAGCATTTCTAAATTTCAGCAGAATTCCCAGAATGATGGAAGAGTTCCAAAGCATTGTTAAACATTAGCGTAATTCCGAGAACAATGGAAGAGTTCCAAAGCATTTTTAAACTTCAGCGGAATTCTGAGAAAAATGGAAGAGTTCCAAAGCATTGTTAAACATCAGCGGAATTCCGAGAACAATGGAAGAGTTCCAAAGCATTTTTAAACTTCAGCAGAATTCCAAAAACTATGGAAGAGTTCCAAAGCATTGTTAAACATCAGCGGCATTCTGAGAACAATGGAAGAGTTCCAAAGCTTTTTTAAACTTCAGCTGAATTCCGAGAACAACGGAAGAGTTCCAAAGCATTGTTAAACATCAGCAGAATTCTGAGAACAATGGAAGAGTTCCAAACTATTTTTAAACTTTAGCAGAATTCCCAGAACAATGGAAGAGTTCCAAAGCATTGTTAAACATCAGCGGAATTCCGAGAACAATGGAAGAGTTCCAAAGCATTTTTAAACTTCAGCAGAATTCCGAGAACAATGGAAGCGTTCCATAGCATTTTTAAACTTCAGCGGAATTCCGACAACAATGGAAGAGTTTCAAAGCATTTTTAAACTTCAGCGGAATTTCTTGAGCAATGGAAGAATTCCAAAGCATTGCTAAACATCAGCGGAATTCCGAGAACAATGGAAGAGTTCCAGAGCATTTTTAAACTTCAGCAGATTTCCGAGAACAATGGAAGAGTTCCAAAGCATTTTTAAACTTCAGCAGAATTCCAAGAACAATGGAAGTATTCCATAGCATTTGTAAACTTCAGTGGAACTTTGAGAACAAGGGAAGAGTTCCAAAGCATTTTTAAACTTCAGCAGATTTCCGTGAACAATGGAAGAATTCCAAAGCATAGCTAAAAATCAGCGGAATTCCGAGAACAATGGAAGAGTTCCAAAGCATTTTTAAATTTCAGCAGAATTCCGAGAACAATGGAAGAGTTCCAAACCATTTTTAAACTTTAGCAGAATTCCCAGAACAATGGAAGAGTTCCAAAGCATTGTTAAACATCAGCGGAATTCCGAGAACAATGGAAGAGTTCCAAAGCATTTTTAAACTTCAGCAGAATACCCAGAACAATTGAAGAGTTCCAAAGCATTGTTAAACATCAGCGGAATTCCGAGAACAATGGAAGAGTTCCAAAGCATTTTTAAACTTCAGCAGAATTCCGAGAACAATGGAAGAGTTCCAAAGCATTTTTAAACTTCAGCAGAATTCCGAGAACAATGGAAGCGTTCCATAGCATTTTTAAACTTCAGCGGAATTCCGACAACAAGGGAAGAGTTCCAAAGCATTTTTAAACTTCAGCAGAATTCCGAGAACAATGGAAGAGTTCCAAAGCATTTTTAAACTTCAGCAGAATTCCGAGAACAATGGAAGAGTTGCAAAGCATTTTTAAACTTCAGCAGAATTCCCAGAATGATGGAACAGTTCCAGCGCATTGTTAAACATCAGCAGAATTCCGAGAACAATGGAAGAGTTCCAAAGCATTTTTAAACTTCAGCGGAATTCTGAGAACAATGGAAGAATTCCAAAGCATTGTTAAGCATCAGCGGAATTCTCAGAACAATGGAAGAGTTCCAAAGCATTTTTAAACTTCAGCAGATTTCCGAGAACAATGTAAGAGTTCCAAAGCATTGTTAAACATCAGCGGAATTCCGAAAACAATGTAAGAGTTCCAAAGCATTTTTAAACTTTGGCAGAATTCCGAGAACAATGGAAGTGTTCCAAAACATTTTTAAACTTCAGCAGAATTCCGAGAACAATGGAAGAGTTCCAAATCATTGTTAAACATCAGCGGAAATCCGAGAACAAAGGAAGAGTTCCAAAGCATTTTTAAACTTCAGCAGAATTCCGAGAACAATTGAAGAGTTTCAAAGCATTTTTAAACTTCAGCAGAATTCCCAGAATGATTTAAGAGTTCCAAACCATTGTTAAACATTAGCAGAATTCCGAGAACAATGGAAGAGTTCCAAAGCATTTTTAAACTTCAGCGGAATTCTGAGAACAATGGAAGAATTCCAAAGCATTGTTAAACATCAGCGGAATTCTCAGAACAATGGAAGAGTTCCAAAGCGTTTTTAAACTTCAGCAGAATTCCGAGAACAATGGAAGAGTTCCAAAGCTTTTTTAAACTTCAGCAAAATTCCGAGAAAAATGGAAGGGTTCCAAAGCATTGTTAAACATCAGCGGAATGCTGAGAACAATGGAAGAGTTCCAAAGCATTTTTAAACTTCAGCTGAATTCCGAGAACAACGGAAGAGTTCCAAAGCATTGTTAAACATCAGCAGAATTCCGAGAACAATGGAAGAGTTCCAAACCATTTTTAAACTTTAGCAGAATTCCCAGAACAATGGAAGAGTTCCAAAGCATTGTTAAACATCAGCGGAATTCCGAGAACAATGGAAGAGTTCCAAAGCATTTTTAACCTTCAGCAGAATTCCCAGAACAATATAAGAGTTCCAAAGCATTGTTAAACATCAGCGGAATTCTGAGAACAATGGAAGAGTTCCAAAGCTTTTGTAAACTTAAGCAGAATTCCGACAACAATGGTAGAGTTCCAAAGCATTGTTAAACATCAGCGAAATTCCGGGAACAATGGAAGAGTTCCAAAGCATTTTTAAAGTTCAGCGGAATTCTGAGAACAATGGAAGAATTCCAAAGCATTGTTAAACATCAGCGGAATTCTCAGAACAATGGAAGAGTTCCAAAGCATTTTTAAACTTCAGCAGAATTCCGAGAACAATGTAAGAGTTCCAAAGCATTGTTAAACATCAGCGGAAATCCGAGAAAAATGGAAGAGTTCCAAAGCATTTTTAAACTTCAGCAGAATTCCGAGAACAATGTAAGAGTTCCAAAGCATTGTTAAACATCAGCGGAAATCCGAGAAAAATGGAAGAGTTCCAAAGCATTTTTAAACTTCAGCCGAATTCCAAGAACAATGGAAGAGTTCAAATCATTGTTAAACATCAGCGGAATTCCGAGAACAATGGAAGAGTTCCAAAGCATTTTTAAACTTCAGCAGAATTCCGAGAACAATGGAAGAGTTCCAAACCATTTTTAAACTTTAGCAGAATTCCCAGAACAATGGAAGAGTTCCAAAGCATTGTTAAACATCAGCGGAATTCCGAGAACAATGGAAGAGTTCCAAAGCATTTTTAAACTTCAGCAGAATTCCCAGAACAATGGAAGAGTTCCAAAGCATTGTTAAACATCAGCGGAATTCCGTGAACAATGGAAGAGTTCCAAAGCATTTTTAAACTTCAGCAGAATTCCGAGAACAATGGAAGAGTTCCAAAGCATTTTTAAACTTCAGCAGAATTCCGAGAACAATGGAAGCGTTCCATAGCATTTTTAAACTTCAGCGGAATTCCGACAACAAGGGAAGAGTTCCAAAGCATTTTTAAACTTCAGCAGAATTCCCAGAACAATGGAAGAGTTCCAAAGCATTTTTAAACTTCAGCAGAATTCCGAGAACAATGGAAGAGTTGCAAAGCATTTTTAAACTTCAGCAGAATTCCCAGAATGATGGAACAGTTCCAGCGCATTGTTAAACATCAGCAGAATTCCGAGAACAATGGAAGAGTTCCAAAGCATTTTTAAACTTCAGCGGAATTCTGAGAACAATGGAAGAATTCCAAAGCATTGTTAAGCATCAGCGGAATTCTCAGAACAATGGAAGAGTTCCAAAGCATTTCTAAACTTCAGCAGATTTCCGAGAACAATGTAAGAGTTCCAATGCATTGTTAAACATCAGCGGAATTCTGAAAACAATGTAAGAGTTCCAAAGCATTTTTAAACTTTGGCAGAATTCCGAGAACAATGGAAGTGTTGCAAAGCATTTTTAAACTTCAGCAGAATTCCGAGAACAATGGAAGAGTTCCAAATCATTGTTAAACATCAGCGGAAATCCGAGAACAAAGGAAGAGTTCCAAAGCATTTTTAAACTTCAGCAGAATTCCGAGAACAATGGAAGAGTTTGAAAGCATTTTTAAACTTCAGCAGAATTCCCAGAATGATTTAAGAGTTCCAAAGCATTGTTAAACATTAGCAGAATTCTGAGAACAATGGAAGAGTTCCAAAGCATTTTTAAACTTCAGCGGAATTCTTAGAACAATGGAAGAATTCCAAAGCACTGTTAAACATCAGCGGAATTCTCAGAACAATGGAAGAGTTCCAAAGCGTTTTTAAACTTCAGCAGAATTCCGAGAACAATGGAAGAGTTCCAAAGCTTTTTTAACCTTCAGCAAAATTCCGAGAAAAATGGAAGAGTTCCAAAGCATTGTTAAACATCAGCGGCATTCTGAGAACAATGGAAGAGTTCCAAAGCTTTTTTAAACTTCAGCTGAATTCCGAGAACAATGGAAGTGTTCCAAAGCATTTTTAAACTTCAGCAGAATTCCGAGAACAATGGAAGAGTTCCAAATCATTGTTAAACATCAGCGGAAATCCGAGAACAAAGGAAGAGTTCCAAAGCATTTTTAAACTTCAGCAGAATTCCGAGAACAATGGAAGAGTTTCAAAGCATTTTTAAACTTCAGCAGAATTCCCAGAATGATTTAAGAGTTCCAAAGCATTGTTAAACATTAGCAGAATTCCGAGAACAATGGAAGAGTTCCAAAGCATTGTTAAACATCAGCGGAATTCTCAGAACAATGGAAGAGTTCCAAAGCGTTTTTAAACTTCAGCAGAATTCCGAGAACAATGGAAGAGTTCCAAAGCTTTTTTAAACTTCAGCAAAATTCCGAGAAAAATGGAAGAGTTCCAAAGCATTGTTAAACATCAGCGGAATTCTGAGAACAATGGAAGAGTTCCAAAGCATTTTTAAACTTCAGCAGAATTCCAAAAACTATGGAAGAGTTCCAAAGCATTGTTAAACATCGGCGGCATTCTGAGAACAATGGAAGAGTTCCAAAGCTTTTTTAAACTTCAGCTGAATTCCGAGAACAACGGAAGAGTTCCAAAGCATTGTTAAACATCAGCAGAATTCCGAGAACAATGGAAGAGTTCCAAACCATTTTTAAACTTTAGCAGAATTCCCAGAACAATGGAAGAGTTCCAAAGCATTGTTAAACATCAGCGGAATTCCGAGAACAATGGAAGAGTTCCAAAGCATTTTTAAGCTTCAGCAGAATTCCCAGAACAATGGAAGAGTTCCAAAGCATTGTTAAACATCAGCGGAATTCTGAGAACAATGGAAGAGTTCCAAAGCTTTTATAAACTTAAGCAGAATTCCGACAACAATGGTAGAGTTCCAAAGCATTGTTAAACATCAACGAAATTCCGGGAACAATGGAAGAGTTCCAAAGCATTTTTAAACTTCAGCGGAATTCTGAGAACAATGGAAGAATTCCAAAGCATTGTTAAACATCAGCGGAATTCTCAGAACAATGGAAGAGTTCCAAAGCATTTTTAAACTTCAGCGGAATTCCGAGAACAATGGAAGAGTTCCAAAGCAATTTTAAACTTCAGCAGAATTCCGAGAACAATGGAAGAGTTCCAAACCATTTTAAAACTTTAGCAGAATTCCCAGAACAATGGAAGAGTTCCAAAGCATTTTTAAACTTCAGCAGAATTCCGAGAACAATGGAAGAGTTCCAAATCATTGTTAAACATCAGCGGAAATCCGAGAACAAAGGAAGAGTTCCAAAGCATTTTTAAACTTCAACAGAATTCCGAGAACAATGGAAGAATTTCAAAGCATTTTTAAACTTCAGCAGAATTCCCAGAATGATGGAAGAGTTCCAAAGCATTGTTAAACATTAGCGGAATTCCGAGAACAATGGAAGAGTTCCAAAGCATTTTTAAACTTCAGCAGAATTCTGAGAACAATGGAAGAATTCCAAAGCATTGTTAAACATCAGCGGAATTCTCAGAACAATGGAAGAGTTCCAAAGCGTTTTTACACTTCAGCAGAATTCCGAGAACAATGGAAGAGTTCCAAAGCATTTTTAAACTTCAGCAGAATTCCGAGAAAAATGGAAGAGTTCCAAAGCATTGTTAAACAGCGGAATTCCGAGAACAATGGAAGAGTTCCAAAGCATTTTTAAACTTCAGCAGAATTCCAAAAACTATGGAAGAGTTCCAAAGCATTGTTAAACATCAGCGGCATTCTGAGAACAATGGAAGAGTTCCAAAGATTTTTTAAACTTCAGCTGAATTCCGAGAACAACGGAAGAGTTCCAAAGCATTGTTAAACATCAGCAGAATTCTGAGAACAATGGAAGAGTTCCAAACCATTTTTAAACTTTAGCAGAATTCCCAGAACAATGGCAGAGTTCCAAAGCATTGTAAAACATCAGCGGAATTCCTAGAACAATGGAAGAGTTCCAAAGCATTTTTAAACTTCAGCAGAATTCCCAGAACAATGGAAGAGTTCCAAAGCATTGTTAAACATCAGCGGAATTCGGAGAACAATGGAAGAGTTCCAAAGCATTTTTAAACTTCAGCAGAATTCCAAGAACAATGGAAGCGTTCCAAAGCATTTTTAAACTTCAGCAGAATTCCGAGAACAATGGAAGCGTTCCATAGCATTTTTAAACTTCAGCGGAATTCCGACAACAATGGAAGAGTTCCAAAGCATTTTTAAACTTCAGCGGAATTTCTTGAGCAATGAAACACTTCCAAAGCATTGCTAAAAATCAGTGGAATTCCGAGAACAATGGAAGAGTTCCAGAGCATTTTTAAACTTCAGAAGATTTCCGAGAACAATGGAAGAGTTCCAAAGCAATTTTAAACTTCAGCAGAATTCCGAGAACAATGGAAGTATTCCATAGCATTTGTAAACTTCAGCGGAATTTTGAGAACAAGGGAAGAGTTCCAAAGCATTTTTAAACTTCAGCAGAATTCCGAGAACAATGGAAGCGTTCCATAGCATTTTTAAACTTCAGCGGAATTCCGACAACAAGGGAAGAGTTCCAAAGCATTTTTAAACTTCAGCAGAATTCCGAGAACAATGGAAGAGTTCCAAAGCATTTTTAAACTTCAGCAGAATTCCGAGAACAATGGAAGAGTTGCAAAGCATTTTTAAACTTCAGCAGAATTCCCAGAATGATGGAACAGTTCCAGCGCATTGTTAAACATCAGCAGAATTCCGAGAACAATGGAAGAGTTCCAAAGCATTTTTAAACTTCAGCGGAATTCTGAGAACAATGGAAGAATTCCAAAGCATTGTTAAGCATCAGCGGAATTCTCAGAACAATGGAAGAGTTCCAAAGCATTTTTAAACTTCAGCAGATTTCCGAGAACAATGTAAGAGTTCCAAAGCATTGTTAAACATCAGCGGAATTCCGAAAACAATGTAAGAGTTCCAAAGCATTTTTAAACTTTGGCAGAATTCCGAGAACAATGGAAGTGTTCCAAAACATTTTTAAACTTCAGCAGAATTCCGAGAACAATGGAAGAGTTCCAAATCATTGTTAAACATCAGCGGAAATCCGAGAACAAAGGAAGAGTTCCAAAGCATTTTTAAACTTCAGCAGAATTCCGAGAACAATGGAAGAGTTTCAAAGCATTTTTAAACTTCAGCAGAATTCCCAGAATGATTTAAGAGTTCCAAACCATTGTTAAACATTAGCAGAATTCCGAGAACAATGGAAGAGTTCCAAAGCATTTTTAAACTTCAGCGGAATTCTGAGAACAATGGAAGAATTCCAAAGCATTGTTAAACATCAGCGGAATTCTCAGAACAATGGAAGAGTTCCAAAGCGTTTTTAAACTTCAGCAGAATTCCGAGAACAATGGAAGAGTTCCAAAGCTTTTTTAAACTTCAGCAAAATTCCGAGAAAAATGGAAGGGTTCCAAAGCATTGTTAAACATCAGCGGAATGCTGAGAACAATGGAAGAGTTCCAAAGCATTTTTAAACTTCAGCAGAATTCCAAAAATTATGAAAGAGTTCCAAAGCATTGTTAAACATCAGCGGCATTCTGAGAACAATGGAAGAGTTCCAAAGCTTTTTTAAACTTCAGCTGAATTCCGAGAACAACGGAAGAGTTCCAAAGCATTGTTAAACATCAGCAGAATTCCGAGAACAATGGAAGAGTTCCAAACCATTTTTAAACTTTAGCAGAATTCCCAGAACAATGGAAGAGTTCCAAAGCATTGTTAAACATCAGCGGAATTCCGAGAACAATGGAAGAGTTCCAAAGCATTTTTAACCTTCAGCAGAATTCCCAGAACAATATAAGAGTTCCAAAGCATTGTTAAACATCAGCGGAATTCTGAGAACAATGGAAGAGTTCCAAAGCTTTTGTAAACTTAAGCAGAATTCCGACAACAATGGTAGAGTTCCAAAGCATTGTTAAACATCAGCGAAATTCCGGGAACAATGGAAGAGTTCCAAAGCATTTTTAAAGTTCAGCGGAATTCTGAGAACAATGGAAGAATTCCAAAGCATTGTTAAACATCAGCGGAATTCTCAGAACAATGGAAGAGTTCCAAAGCATTTTTAAACTTCAGCAGAATTCTGAGAACAATGTAAGAGTTCCAAAGCATTGTTAAACATCAGCGGAAATCCGAGAAAAATGGAAGAGTTCCAAAGCATTTTTAAACTTCAACAGAATTCCGAAAACAATGGAAGAGTTCCAAAGCATTTTTAAACTTCAGCCGAATTCCAAGAACAATGGAAGAGTTCAAATCATTGTTAAACATCAGCGGAATTCCGAGAACAATGGAAGAGTTC
This sequence comes from Phyllobates terribilis, assembly GCF_046119375.1. Taxonomy (NCBI): domain Eukaryota; kingdom Metazoa; phylum Chordata; class Amphibia; order Anura; family Dendrobatidae; genus Phyllobates; species Phyllobates terribilis. The sequence goes on from NW_027362765.1 coordinate 52,578,203, forward strand.
CAAAGCATTTTTAAACTTCAGCAGAATTCCGAGAACAATGGAAGAGTTCCAAACCATTTTTAAACTTTAGCAGAATTCCCAGAACAATGGAAGAGTTCCAAAGCATTGTTAAACATCAGCGGAATTCCGAGAACAATGGAAGAGTTCCAAAGCATTTTTAAACTTCAGCAGAATTCCCAGAACAATGGAAGAGTTCCAAAGCATTGTTAAACATCAGCGGAATTCCGAGAACAATGGAAGAGTTCCAAAGCATTTTTAAACTTCAGCAGAATTCCGAGAACAATGGAAGAGTTCCAAAGCATTTTTAAACTTCAGCAGAATTCCGAGAACAATGGAAGCGTTCCATAGCATTTTTAAACTTCAGCGGAATTCCGACAACAAGGGAAGAGTTCCAAAGCATTTTTAAACTTCAGCAGAATTCCCAGAACAATGGAAGAGTTCCAAAGCATTTTTAAACTTCAGCAGAATTCCGAGAACAATGGAAGAGTTGCAAAGCATTTTTAAACTTCAGCAGAATTCCCAGAATGATGGAACAGTTCCAGCGCATTGTTAAACATCAGCAGAATTCCGAGAACAATGGAAGAGTTCCAAAGCATTTTTAAACTTCAGCGGAATTCTGAGAACAATGGAAGAATTCCAAAGCATTGTTAAGCATCAGCGGAATTCTCAGAACAATGGAAGAGTTCCAAAGCATTTCTAAACTTCAGCAGATTTCCGAGAACAATGTAAGAGTTCCAATGCATTGTTAAACATCAGCGGAATTCCGAAAACAATGTAAGAGTTCCAAAGCATTTTTAAACTTTGGCAGAATTCCGAGAACAATGGAAGTGTTCCAAAGCATTTTTAAACTTCAGCAGAATTCCGAGAACAATGGAAGAGTTCCAAATCATTGTTAAACATCAGCGGAAATCCGAGAACAAAGGAAGAGTTCCAAAGCATTTTTAAACTTCAGCAGAATTCCGAGAACAATGGAAGAGTTTCAAAGCATTTTTAAACTTCAGCAGAATTCCCAGAATGATTTAAGAGTTCCAAAGCATTGTTAAACATTAGCAGAATTCTGAGAACAATGGAAGAGTTCCAAAGCATTTTTAAACTTCAGCGGAATTCTTAGAACAATGGAAGAATTCCAAAGCACTGTTAAACATCAGCGGAATTCTCAGAACAATGGAAGAGTTCCAAAGCGTTTTTAAACTTCAGCAGAATTCCGAGAACAATGGAAGAGTTCCAAAGCTTTTTTAAACTTCAGCAAAATTCCGAGAAAAATGGAAGAGTTCCAAAGCATTGTTAAACATCAGCGGAATTCTGAGAACAATGGAAGAGTTCCAAAGCATTTTTAAACTTCAGCAGAATTCCAAAAACTATGGAAGAGTTCCAAAGCATTGTTAAACATCGGCGGCATTCTGAGAACAATGGAAGAGTTCCAAAGCTTTTTTAAACTTCAGCTGAATTCCGAGAACAACGGAAGAGTTCCAAATCATTGTTAAACATCAGCAGAATTCCGAGAACAATGGAAGAGTTCCAAACCATTTTTAAACTTTAGCAGAATTCCCAGAACAATGGAAGAGTTCCAAAGCATTGTTAAACATCAGCGGAATTCCGAGAACAATGGAAGAGTTCCAAAGCATTTTTAAGCTTCAGCAGAATTCCCAGAACAATGGAAGAGTTCCAAAGCATTGTTAAACATCAGCGGAATTCTGAGAACAATGGAAGAGTTCCAAAGCTTTTATAAACTTAAGCAGAATTCCGACAACAATGGTAGAGTTCCAAAGCATTGTTAAACATCAACGAAATTCCGGGAACAATGGAAGAGTTCCAAAGCATTTTTAAACTTCAGCGGAATTCTGAGAACAATGGAAGAATTCCAAAGCATTGTTAAACATCAGCGGAATTCTCAGAACAATGGAAGAGTTCCAAAGCATTTTTAAACTTCAGCAGAATTCCGAGAACAATGTAAGAGTTCCAAAGCATTGTTAAACATCAGCGGAATTCCGAGAACAATGGAAGAGTTCCAAAGCATTTTTAAACTTCAGCAGAATTCCGAAAACAATGGAAGAGTTCCAAAGCATTTTTAAACTTCAGCAGAATTCCGAAAACAATGGAAGAGTTCCAAATCATTGTTAAACATCAGCGGAATTCCGAGAACAATGGAAGAGTTCCAAAGCAATTTTAAACTTCAGCAGAATTCCGAGAACAATGGAAGAGTTTCAAAGCATTTTTAAACTTCAGCAGAATTCCCAGAATGATTTAAGAGTTCCAAAGCATTGTTAAACATTAGCAGAATTCTGAGAACAATGGAAGAGTTCCAAAGCATTTTTAAACTTCAGCGGAATTCTTAGAACAATGGAAGAATTCCAAAGCACTGTTAAACATCAGCGGAATTCTCAGAACAATGGAAGAGTTCCAAAGCGTTTTTAAACTTCAGCAGAATTCCGAGAACAATGGAAGAGTTCCAAAGCTTTTTTAAACTTCAGCAAAATTCCGAGAAAAATGGAAGAGTTCCAAAGCATTGTTAAACATCAGCGGAATTCTGAGAACAATGGAAGAGTTCCAAAGCATTTTTAAACTTCAGCAGAATTCCAAAAACTATGGAAGAGTTCCAAAGCATTGTTAAACATCGGCGGCATTCTGAGAACAATGGAAGAGTTCCAAAGCTTTTTTAAACTTCAGCTGAATTCCGAGAACAACGGAAGAGTTCCAAATCATTGTTAAACATCAGCAGAATTCCGAGAACAATGGAAGAGTTCCAAACCATTTTTAAACTTTAGCAGAATTCCCAGAACAATGGAAGAGTTCCAAAGCATTGTTAAACATCAGCGGAATTCCGAGAACAATGGAAGAGTTCCAAAGCATTTTTAAGCTTCAGCAGAATTCCCAGAACAATGGAAGAGTTCCAAAGCATTGTTAAACATCAGCGGAATTCTGAGAACAATGGAAGAGTTCCAAAGCTTTTATAAACTTAAGCAGAATTCCGACAACAATGGTAGAGTTCCAAAGCATTGTTAAACATCAACGAAATTCCGGGAACAATGGAAGAGTTCCAAAGCATTTTTAAACTTCAGCGGAATTCTGAGAACAATGGAAGAATTCCAAAGCATTGTTAAACATCAGCGGAATTCTCAGAACAATGGAAGAGTTCCAAAGCATTTTTAAACTTCAGCAGAATTCCGAGAACAATGTAAGAGTTCCAAAGCATTGTTAAACATCAGCGGAATTCCGAGAACAATGGAAGAGTTCCAAAGCATTTTTAAACTTTGGCAGAATTCCGAGAACAATGGAAGTGTTCCAAAGCATTTTTAAACTTCAGCAGAATTCCGAGAACAATGGAAGTGTTCCAAATCATTGTTAAACATCAGCGGAAATCCGAAAACAAAGGAAGAGTTCCAAAGCATTTTTAAACTTCAGCAGAATTCTGAGAACAATGGAAGAGTTTCAAAGCATTTTTAAACTTCAGCAGAATTCCCAGAATGATGGAAGAGTTCCAAAGCATTGTTAAACATTAGCGGAATTCCGAGAACAATGGAAGAGTTCCAAAGCATTTTTAAACTTCAGCGGAATTCTGAGAACAATGGAAGAATTCCAAAGCATTGTTAAACATCAGCGGAATTCTCAGAACAATGGAAGAGTTCCAAAGCGTTTTTAAACTTCAGCAGAATTCCGAGAACAAAGGAAGAGTTCCAAAGCATTTTTAAACTTCAGCAAAATTCCAAGAAAAATGGAAGAGTTCCAAAGCATTGTTAAACATCAGCGGAATTCCGAGAACAATGGAAGAGTTCCAAAGCATTTTTAAACTTCAGCGGAATTCTGAGAACAATGGAAGAATTCCAAAGCATTGTTAAACATCAGCGGAATTCTCAGAACAATGGAAGAGTTCCAAAGCGTTTTTAAACTTCAGCAGAATTCCGAGAACAAAGGAAGAGTTCCAAAGCATTTTTAAACTTCAGCAAAATTCCAAGAAAAATGGAAGAGTTCCAAAGCATTGTTAAACATCAGCAGAATTCCAAAAACTATGGAAGAGTTCCAAAGCATTGTTAAACATCAGCGGCATTCTGAGAACAATGAAAGAGTTCCAAAGCTTTTTTAAACTTCAGCTGAATTCCGAGAACAACGGAAGAGTTCCAAAGCATTGTTAAACATCAGCAGAATTCCGAGAACAATGGAAGAGTTCCAAACCATTTTTAAACTTTAGAATTCCCAGAACAATGGAAGAGTTCCAAAGCATTGTTAAACATCAGCGGAATTCCGAGAACAATGGAAGAGTTCCAAAGCATTTTTAAGATTCAGCAGAATTCCGAGAACAATGGAAGAGTTCCAAAGCATTTTTAAACTTCAGCAGAATTCCGAGAACAAAGGAAGTATTCCATAGCATTTGTAAACTTCAGCGGAATTTTGAGAACAAGGGAAGAGTTCCAAAGCATTTTTAAACTTCAGCAGAATTCCGAGAACAATGGAAGAGATCCAAAAGCATTTTTAAACTTCAGCAGAATTCCGAGAACAATGGAAGAGTTCCAAATCATTGTTAAACATCAGCGGAATTCCGAGAACAATGGAAGAGTTCCAAAGCATTTTTAAACTTCAGCAGAATTCCGAGAACAATGGAAGAGTCTCAAAGCATTTTTAAACTTCAGCAGAATTCCCAGAATGATGGAAGAGTTCAAAAGCATTGTTAAACATCAGCGAAATTCCGAGAACAATGGAAGAGTTCCAAAGCATTTTTAAACTTCAGCGGAATTCTGAGAACAATGGAAGAATTCCAAAGCATTGTTAAACATCAGTGGAATTCTCAGAACAATGGAAGAGTTCCAAAGCATTTTTAAACTTCAGCAGAATTCCGAGAACAATGTAAGAGTTCCAAAGCATTGTTAAACATCAGCGGAAATCCAAGAAAAATGTAAGAGTTCCAAAGCATTTTTAAACTTCAGCAGAATTCCGGGAACAATGATAGAGTTCCAAACAATTTTTAAACTTTAGCAGAATTCCCAGAACAATGGAAGAGTTCCAAAGCATTTTTAAACTTTGGCAGAATTCCGAGAACAATGGAAGAGTTCCAAAGCATTTTTAAACTTCAGCAGAATTCCCAGAACAATGGAAGAGTTCCAAAGCATTGTTAAACATCAGCGGAATTCTCAGAACAATGGAAGAGTTCCAAAGCATTTTTAAACTTCAGCGGAATTCCGAGAACAATGGAAGAGTTCCAAAGCAATTTTAAACTTCAGCAGAATTCCGAGAACAATGGAAGAGTTCCAAACCATTTTAAAACTTTAGCAGAATTCCCAGAACAATGGAAGAGTTCCAAAGCATTTTTAAACTTCAGCAGAATTCCGAGAACAATGGAAGAGTTCCAAATCATTGTTAAACATCAGCGGAAATCCGAGAACAAAGGAAGAGTTCCAAAGCATTTTTAAACTTCAACAGAATTCCGAGAACAATGGAAGAATTTCAAAGCATTTTTAAACTTCAGCAGAATTCCCAGAATGATGGAAGAGTTCCAAAGCATTGTTAAACATTAGCGGAATTCCGAGAACAATGGAAGAGTTCCAAAGCATTTTTAAACTTCAGCAGAATTCTGAGAACAATGGAAGAATTCCAAAGCATTGTTAAACATCAGCGGAATTCTCAGAACAATGGAAGAGTTCCAAAGCGTTTTTACACTTCAGCAGAATTCCGAGAACAATGGAAGAGTTCCAAAGCATTTTTAAACTTCAGCAGAATTCCGAGAAAAATGGAAGAGTTCCAAAGCATTGTTAAACAGCGGAATTCCGAGAACAATGGAAGAGTTCCAAAGCATTTTTAAACTTCAGCAGAATTCCAAAAACTATGGAAGAGTTCCAAAGCATTGTTAAACATCAGCGGCATTCTGAGAACAATGGAAGAGTTCCAAAGATTTTTTAAACTTCAGCTGAATTCCGAGAACAACGGAAGAGTTCCAAAGCATTGTTAAACATCAGCAGAATTCTGAGAACAATGGAAGAGTTCCAAACCATTTTTAAACTTTAGCAGAATTCCCAGAACAATGGCAGAGTTCCAAAGCATTGTAAAACATCAGCGGAATTCCTAGAACAATGGAAGAGTTCCAAAGCATTTTTAAACTTCAGCAGAATTCCCAGAACAATGGAAGAGTTCCAAAGCATTGTTAAACATCAGCGGAATTCGGAGAACAATGGAAGAGTTCCAAAGCATTTTTAAACTTCAGCAGAATTCCAAGAACAATGGAAGCGTTCCAAAGCATTTTTAAACTTCAGCAGAATTCCGAGAACAATGGAAGCGTTCCATAGCATTTTTAAACTTCAGCGGAATTCCGACAACAATGGAAGAGTTCCAAAGCATTTTTAAACTTCAGCGGAATTTCTTGAGCAATGAAACACTTCCAAAGCATTGCTAAAAATCAGTGGAATTCCGAGAACAATGGAAGAGTTCCAGAGCATTTTTAAACTTCAGAAGATTTCCGAGAACAATGGAAGAGTTCCAAAGCAATTTTAAACTTCAGCAGAATTCCGAGAACAATGGAAGTATTCCATAGCATTTGTAAACTTCAGCGGAATTTTGAGAACAAGGGAAGAGTTCCAAAGCATTTTTAAACTTCAGCAGAATTCCGAGAACAATGGAAGCGTTCCATAGCATTTTTAAACTTCAGCGGAATTCCGACAACAAGGGAAGAGTTCCAAAGCATTTTTAAACTTCAGCAGAATTCCGAGAACAATGGAAGAGTTCCAAAGCATTTTTAAACTTCAGCAGAATTCCGAGAACAATGGAAGAGTTGCAAAGCATTTTTAAACTTCAGCAGAATTCCCAGAATGATGGAACAGTTCCAGCGCATTGTTAAACATCAGCAGAATTCCGAGAACAATGGAAGAGTTCCAAAGCATTTTTAAACTTCAGCGGAATTCTGAGAACAATGGAAGAATTCCAAAGCATTGTTAAGCATCAGCGGAATTCTCAGAACAATGGAAGAGTTCCAAAGCATTTTTAAACTTCAGCAGATTTCCGAGAACAATGTAAGAGTTCCAAAGCATTGTTAAACATCAGCGGAATTCCGAAAACAATGTAAGAGTTCCAAAGCATTTTTAAACTTTGGCAGAATTCCGAGAACAATGGAAGTGTTCCAAAACATTTTTAAACTTCAGCAGAATTCCGAGAACAATGGAAGAGTTCCAAATCATTGTTAAACATCAGCGGAAATCCGAGAACAAAGGAAGAGTTCCAAAGCATTTTTAAACTTCAGCAGAATTCCGAGAACAATGGAAGAGTTTCAAAGCATTTTTAAACTTCAGCAGAATTCCCAGAATGATTTAAGAGTTCCAAACCATTGTTAAACATTAGCAGAATTCCGAGAACAATGGAAGAGTTCCAAAGCATTTTTAAACTTCAGCGGAATTCTGAGAACAATGGAAGAATTCCAAAGCATTGTTAAACATCAGCGGAATTCTCAGAACAATGGAAGAGTTCCAAAGCGTTTTTAAACTTCAGCAGAATTCCGAGAACAATGGAAGAGTTCCAAAGCTTTTTTAAACTTCAGCAAAATTCCGAGAAAAATGGAAGGGTTCCAAAGCATTGTTAAACATCAGCGGAATGCTGAGAACAATGGAAGAGTTCCAAAGCATTTTTAAACTTCAGCAGAATTCCAAAAATTATGAAAGAGTTCCAAAGCATTGTTAAACATCAGCGGCATTCTGAGAACAATGGAAGAGTTCCAAAGCTTTTTTAAACTTCAGCTGAATTCCGAGAACAACGGAAGAGTTCCAAAGCATTGTTAAACATCAGCAGAATTCCGAGAACAATGGAAGAGTTCCAAACCATTTTTAAACTTTAGCAGAATTCCCAGAACAATGGAAGAGTTCCAAAGCATTGTTAAACATCAGCGGAATTCCGAGAACAATGGAAGAGTTCCAAAGCATTTTTAACCTTCAGCAGAATTCCCAGAACAATATAAGAGTTCCAAAGCATTGTTAAACATCAGCGGAATTCTGAGAACAATGGAAGAGTTCCAAAGCTTTTGTAAACTTAAGCAGAATTCCGACAACAATGGTAGAGTTCCAAAGCATTGTTAAACATCAGCGAAATTCCGGGAACAATGGAAGAGTTCCAAAGCATTTTTAAAGTTCAGCGGAATTCTGAGAACAATGGAAGAATTCCAAAGCATTGTTAAACATCAGCGGAATTCTCAGAACAATGGAAGAGTTCCAAAGCATTTTTAAACTTCAGCAGAATTCTGAGAACAATGTAAGAGTTCCAAAGCATTGTTAAACATCAGCGGAAATCCGAGAAAAATGGAAGAGTTCCAAAGCATTTTTAAACTTCAACAGAATTCCGAAAACAATGGAAGAGTTCCAAAGCATTTTTAAACTTCAGCCGAATTCCAAGAACAATGGAAGAGTTCAAATCATTGTTAAACATCAGCGGAATTCCGAGAACAATGGAAGAGTTCCAAAGCATTTTTAAACTTCAGCAGAATTCCGAGAACAATGGAAGAGTTCCAAACCATTTTTAAACTTTAGCAGAATTCCCAGAACAATGGAAGAGTTCCAAAGCATTGTTAAACATCAGCGGAATTCCGAGAACAATGGAAGAGTTCCAAAGCATTTTTAAACTTCAGCAGAATTCCCAGAACAATGGAAGAGTTCCAAAGCATTGTTAAACATCAGCGGAATTCCGAGAACAATGGAAGAGTTCCAAAGCATTTTTAAACTTCAGCAGAATTCCGAGAACAATGGAAGAGTTCCAAAGCATTTTTAAACTTCAGCAGAATTCCGAGAACAATGGAAGCGTTCCATAGCATTTTTAAACTTCAGCGGAATTCCGACAACAAGGGAAGAGTTCCAAAGCATTTTTAAACTTCAGCAGAATTCCCAGAACAATGGAAGAGTTCCAAAGCATTTTTAAACTTCAGCAGAATTCCGAGAACAATGGAAGAGTTGCAAAGCATTTTTAAACTTCAGCAGAATTCCCAGAATGATGGAACAGTTCCAGCGCATTGTTAAACATCAGCAGAATTCCGAGAACAATGGAAGAGTTCCAAAGCATTTTTAAACTTCAGCGGAATTCTGAGAACAATGGAAGAATTCCAAAGCATTGTTAAGCATCAGCGGAATTCTCAGAACAATGGAAGAGTTCCAAAGCATTTCTAAACTTCAGCAGATTTCCGAGAACAATGTAAGAGTTCCAATGCATTGTTAAACATCAGCGGAATTCCGAAAACAATGTAAGAGTTCCAAAGCATTTTTAAACTTTGGCAGAATTCCGAGAACAATGGAAGTGTTCCAAAGCATTTTTAAACTTCAGCAGAATTCCGAGAACAATGGAAGAGTTCCAAATCATTGTTAAACATCAGCGGAAATCCGAGAACAAAGGAAGAGTTCCAAAGCATTTTTAAACTTCAGCAGAATTCCGAGAACAATGGAAGAGTTTCAAAGCATTTTTAAACTTCAGCAGAATTCCCAGAATGATTTAAGAGTTCCAAAGCATTGTTAAACATTAGCAGAATTCTGAGAACAATGGAAGAGTTCCAAAGCATTTTTAAACTTCAGCGGAATTCTTAGAACAATGGAAGAATTCCAAAGCACTGTTAAACATCAGCGGAATTCTCAGAACAATGGAAGAGTTCCAAAGCGTTTTTAAACTTCAGCAGAATTCCGAGAACAATGGAAGAGTTCCAAAGCTTTTTTAAACTTCAGCAAAATTCCGAGAAAAATGGAAGAGTTCCAAAGCATTGTTAAACATCAGCGGAATTCTGAGAACAATGGAAGAGTTCCAAAGCATTTTTAAACTTCAGCAGAATTCCAAAAACTATGGAAGAGTTCCAAAGCATTGTTAAACATCGGCGGCATTCTGAGAACAATGGAAGAGTTCCAAAGCTTTTTTAAACTTCAGCTGAATTCCGAGAACAACGGAAGAGTTCCAAATCATTGTTAAACATCAGCAGAATTCCGAGAACAATGGAAGAGTTCCAAACCATTTTTAAACTTTAGCAGAATTCCCAGAACAATGGAAGAGTTCCAAAGCATTGTTAAACATCAGCGGAATTCCGAGAACAATGGAAGAGTTCCAAAGCATTTTTAAGCTTCAGCAGAATTCCCAGAACAATGGAAGAGTTCCAAAGCATTGTTAAACATCAGCGGAATTCTGAGAACAATGGAAGAGTTCCAAAGCTTTTATAAACTTAAGCAGAATTCCGACAACAATGGTAGAGTTCCAAAGCATTGTTAAACATCAACGAAATTCCGGGAACAATGGAAGAGTTCCAAAGCATTTTTAAACTTCAGCGGAATTCTGAGAACAATGGAAGAATTCCAAAGCATTGTTAAACATCAGCGGAATTCTCAGAACAATGGAAGAGTTCCAAAGCATTTTTAAACTTCAGCAGAATTCCGAGAACAATGTAAGAGTTCCAAAGCATTGTTAAACATCAGTGGAATTCCGAGAACAATGGAAGAGTTCCAAAGCATTTTTAAACTTCAGCAGAATTCCGAAAACAATGGAAGAGTTCCAAAGCATTTTTAAACTTCAGCAGAATTCCGAAAACAATGGAAGAGTTCCAAATCATTGTTAAACATCAGCGGAATTCCGAGAACAATGGAAGAGTTCCAAAGCAATTTTAAACTTCAGCAGAATTCCGAGAACAATGGAAGAGTTCCAAACCATTTTAAAACTTTAGCAGAATTCCCAGAACAATGGAAGAGTTCCAAAGCATTTTTAAACTTCAGCAGAATTCCGAGAACAATGGAAGAGTTCCAAATCATTGTTAAACATCAGCGGAAATCCGAGAACAAAGGAAGAGTTCCAAAGCATTTTTAAACTTCAACAGAATTCCGAGAACAATGGAAGAATTTCAAAGCATTTTTAAACTTCAGCAGAATTCCCAGAATGATGGAAGAGTTCCAAAGCATTGTTAAACATTAGCGGAATTCCAAGAACAATGGAAGAGTTCCAAAGCATTTTTAAACTTCAGCAGAATTCTGAGAACAATGGAAGAATTCCAAAGCATTGTTAAACATCAGCGGAATTCTCAGAACAATGGAAGAGTTCCAAAGCGTTTTTACACTTCAGCAGAATTCCGAGAACAATGGAAGAGTTCCAAAGCATTTTTAAACTTCAGCAGAATTCCGAGAAAAATGGAAGAGTTCCAAAGCATTGTTAAACATCAGCGGAATTCCGAGAACAATGGAAGAGTTCCAAAGCATTTTTAAACTTCAGCAGAATTCCAAAAACTATGGAAGAGTTCCAAAGCATTGTTAAACATCAGCGGCATTCTGAGAACAATGGAAGAGTTCCAAAGATTTTTTAAACTTCAGCTGAATTCCGAGAACAACGGAAGAGTTCCAAAGCATTGTTAAACATCAGCAGAATTCTGAGAACAATGGAAGAGTTCCAAACCATTTTTAAACTTTAGCAGAATTCCCAGAACAATGGCAGAGTTCCAAAGCATTGTAAAACATCAGCGGAATTCCTAGAACAATGGAAGAGTTCCAAAGCATTTTTAAACTTCAGCAGAATTCCCAGAACAATGGAAGAGTTCCAAAGCATTGTTAAACATCAGCGGAATTCGGAGAACAATGGAAGAGTTCCAAAGCATTTTTAAACTTCAGCAGAATTCCAAGAACAATGGAAGCGTTCCAAAGCATTTTTAAACTTCAGCAGAATTCCGAGAACAATGGAAGCGTTCCATAGCATTTTTAAACTTCAGCGGAATTCCGACAACAATGGAAGAGTTCCAAAGCATTTTTAAACTTCAGCGGAATTTCTTGAGCAATGAAACACTTCCAAAGCATTGCTAAAAATCAGTGGAATTCCGAGAACAATGGAAGAGTTCCAGAGCATTTTTAAACTTCAGAAGATTTCCGAGAACAATGGAAGAGTTCCAAAGCAATTTTAAACTTCAGCAGAATTCCGAGAACAATGGAAGTATTCCATAGCATTTGTAAACTTCAGCGGAATTTTGAGAACAAGGGAAGAGTTCCAAAGCATTTTTAAACTTCAGCAGATTTCCGTGAACAATGGAAGAATTCCAAAGCATTGCTAAAAATCAGCGGAATTCCGAGAACAATGGAAGAGTTCCAAAGCATTTTTAAACTTCAGCAGAATTCCGAGAACAATGGAAGAGTTCCAAAGCATTTTTAAACTTCAGCAGAATTCCGAGAACAATGGAAGAGTTCAAAATCATTGTTAAACATCATCGGAATTCCGAGAACAATGGAAGAGTTCCAAAGCATTTTTAAACTTCAGCAGAATTCCGAGAACAATGGAAGAGTTTCAAAGCATTTTTAAACTTCAGCAGAATTCCCAGAATGATGGAAGAGTTCAAAAGCATTGTTAAACATCAGCGAAATTCCGAGAACAATGGAAGAGTTCCAAAGCATTTTTAAACTTCAGCGGAATTCTGAAAACAATGGAAGAATTCCAAACCATTGTTAAACATCAGTGGAATTCTCAGAACAATGGAAGAGTTCCAAAGCATTTTTAAACTTCAGCAGAATTCCGAGAACAATGTAAGAGTTCCAAAGCATTGTTAAACATCAGCGGAATTCCGAGAACAATGGAAGAGTTCGAAAGCATTTTTAAACTTCAGCAGAATTCCCAGAACAATGGAAGAGTTCCAAAGCATTTTTAAACATCAGCGGAATTCCGAGAACAATGGAAGAGTTCCAAAGCATTTTTAAACTTTGGCAGAATTCCGAGAACAATGGAAGAGTTCCAAAGCATTTTTAAACTTCAGCAGAATTCCCAGAACAATGGAAGAGTTCCAAAGCATTGTTAAACATCAGCGGAATTCCGAGAACAATGGAAGAGTTCCAAAGCATTTTTAAACTTCAGCAGAATTCCGAGAACAATGAAAGAGTTCCACACCATTTTTAAACTTTAGCAGAATTCCCAGAACAATGGAAGAGTTCCAAAGCATTGTTAAACATCAGCGGAATTCCGAAAACAATGTAAGAGTTCCAAAGCATTTTTAAACTTTGGCAGAATTCCGAGAACAATGGAAGTGTTCCAAAGCATTTTTAAACTTCAGCAGAATTCCGAGAACAATGGAAGTGTTCCAAATCATTGTTAAACATCAGCGGAAATCCGAAAACAAAGGAAGAGTTCCAAAGCATTTTTAAACTTCAGCAGAATTCTGAGAACAATGGAAGAGTTTCAAAGCATTTTTAAACTTCAGCAGAATTCCCAGAATGATGGAAGAGTTCCAAAGCATTGTTAAACATTAGCGGAATTCCGAGAACAATGGAAGAGTTCCAAAGCATTTTTAAACTTCAGCAGAATTCCGAGAACAATGGAAGAGTTCCAAAGCATTTTTAAACTTCAGCAGAATTCCGAGAACAATGGAAGAGTTCAAAATCATTGTTAAACATCATCGGAATTCCGAGAACAATGGAAGAGTTCCAAAGCATTTTTAAACTTCAGCAGAATTCCGAGAACAATGGAAGAGTTTCAAAGCATTTTTAAACTTCAGCAGAATTCCCAGAATGATGGAAGAGTTCAAAAGCATTGTTAAACATCAGCGAAATTCCGAGAACAATGGAAGAGTTCCAAAGCATTTTTAAACTTCAGCGGAATTCTGAAAACAATGGAAGAATTCCAAACCATTGTTAAACATCAGTGGAATTCTCAGAACAATGGAAGAGTTCCAAAGCATTTTTAAACTTCAGCAGAATTCCGAGAACAATGTAAGAGTTCCAAAGCATTGTTAAACATCAGCGGAATTCCGAGAACAATGGAAGAGTTCGAAAGCATTTTTAAACTTCAGCAGAATTCCCAGAACAATGGAAGAGTTCCAAAGCATTTTTAAACATCAGCGGAATTCCGAGAACAATGGAAGAGTTCCAAAGCATTTTTAAACTTTGGCAGAATTCCGAGAACAATGGAAGAGTTCCAAAGCATTTTTAAACTTCAGCAGAATTCCCAGAACAATGGAAGAGTTCCAAAGCATTGTTAAACATCAGCGGAATTCCGAGAACAATGGAAGAGTTCCAAAGCATTTTTAAACTTCAGCAGAATTCCCAGAACAATGAAAGAGTTCCACACCATTTTTAAACTTTAGCAGAATTCCCAGAACAATGGAAGAGTTCCAAAGCATTGTTAAACATCAGCGGAATTCCGAAAACAATGTAAGAGTTCCAAAGCATTTTTAAACTTTGGCAGAATTCCGAGAACAATGGAAGTGTTCCAAAGCATTTTTAAACTTCAGCAGAATTCCGAGAACAATGGAAGTGTTCCAAATCATTGTTAAACATCAGCGGAAATCCGAAAACAAAGGAAGAGTTCCAAAGCATTTTTAAACTTCAGCAGAATTCTGAGAACAATGGAAGAGTTTCAAAGCATTTTTAAACTTCAGCAGAATTCCCAGAATGATGGAAGAGTTCCAAAGCATTGTTAAACATTAGCGGAATTCCGAGAACAATGGAAGAGTTCCAAAGCATTTTTAAACTTCAGCGGAATTCTGAGAACAATGGAAGAATTCCAAAGCATTGTTAAACATCAGCGGAATTCTCAGAACAATGGAAGAGTTCCAAAGCGTTTTTAAACTTCAGCAGAATTCCGAGAACAAAGGAAGAGTTCCAAAGCATTTTTAAACTTCAGCAAAATTCCAAGAAAAATGGAAGAGTTCCAAAGCATTGTTAAACATCAGCGGAATTCCGAGAACAATGGAAGAGTTCCAAAGCATTTTTAAACTTCAGCAGAATTCCAAAAACTATGGAAGAGTTCCAAAGCATTGTTAAACATCAGCGGCATTCTGAGAACAATGAAAGAGTTCCAAAGCTTTTTTAAACTTCAGCTGAATTCCGAGAACAACGGAAGAGTTCCAAAGCATTGTTAAACATCAGCAGAATTCCGAGAACAATGGAAGAGTTCCAAACCATTTTTAAACTTTAGAATTCCCAGAACAATGGAAGAGTTCCAAAGCATTGTTAAACATCAGCGGAATTCCGAGAACAATGGAAGAGTTCCAAAGCATTTTTAAGATTCAGCAGAATTCCGAGAACAATGGAAGAGTTCCAAAGCATTTTTAAACTTCAGCAGAATTCCGAGAACAAAGGAAGTATTCCATAGCATTTGTAAACTTCAGCGGAATTTTGAGAACAAGGGAAGAGTTCCAAAGCATTTTTAAACTTCAGCAGAATTCCGAGAACAATGGAAGAGATCCAAAAGCATTTTTAAACTTCAGCAGAATTCCGAGAACAATGGAAGAGTTCCAAATCATTGTTAAACATCAGCGGAATTCCGAGAACAATGGAAGAGTTCCAAAGCATTTTTAAACTTCAGCAGAATTCCGAGAACAATGGAAGAGTCTCAAAGCATTTTTAAACTTCAGCAGAATTCCCAGAATGATGGAAGAGTTCAAAAGCATTGTTAAACATCAGCGAAATTCCGAGAACAATGGAAGAGTTCCAAAGCATTTTTAAACTTCAGCGGAATTCTGAGAACAATGGAAGAATTCCAAAGCATTGTTAAACATCAGTGGAATTCTCAGAACAATGGAAGAGTTCCAAAGCATTTTTAAACTTCAGCAGAATTCCGAGAACAATGTAAGAGTTCCAAAGCATTGTTAAACATCAGCGGAAATCCAAGAAAAATGTAAGAGTTCCAAAGCATTTTTAAACTTCA
Organism: Phyllobates terribilis; assembly: GCF_046119375.1. Taxonomy (NCBI): domain Eukaryota; kingdom Metazoa; phylum Chordata; class Amphibia; order Anura; family Dendrobatidae; genus Phyllobates; species Phyllobates terribilis. The sequence continues at coordinate 52,593,797 of NW_027362765.1, forward strand.
GCAGAATTCCGGGAACAATGATAGAGTTCCAAACAATTTTTAAACTTTAGCAGAATTCCCAGAACAATGGAAGAGTTCCAAAGCATTTTTAAACTTTGGCAGAATTCCGAGAACAATGGAAGAGTTCCAAAGCATTTTTAAACTTCAGCAGAATTCCCAGAACAATGGAAGAGTTCCAAAGCATTGTTAAACATCAGCGGAATTCCGAGAACAATGGAAGAGTTCCAAAGCATTTTTAAACTTCAGCAGAATTCCGGGAACAATGAAAGAGTTTCAAACAATTTTTAAACTTTAGCAGAATTCCCAGAACAATGGAAGAGTTCCAAAGCATTGTTAAACATCAGCGGAATTCCGAAAACAATGTAAGAGTTCCAAAGCATTTTTAAACTTTGGCAGAATTCCGAGAACAATGGAAGTGTTCCAAAGCATTTTTAAACTTCAGCAGAATTCCGAGAACAATGGAAGTGTTCCAAAACATTGTTAAACATCAGCGGAAATCCGAAAACAAAGGAAGAGTTCCAAAGCATTTTTAAACTTCAGCAGAATTCTGAGAACAATGGAAGAGTTTCAAAGCATTTTTAAACTTCAGCAGAATTCCCAGAATGATGGAAGAGTTCCAAAGCATTGTTAAACATTAGCGGAATTCCGAGAACAATGGAAGAGTTCCAAAGCATTTTTAAACTTCAGCGGAATTCTGAGAACAATGGAAGAATTCCAAAGCATTGTTAAACATCAGTGGAATTCTCAGAACAATGGAAGAGTTCCAAAGCATTTTTAAACTTCAGCAGAATTCCGAGAACAATGTAAGAGTTCCAAAGCATTGTTAAACATCAGCGGAAATCCAAGAAAAATGTAAGAGTTCCAAAGGATTTTTAAACTTCAGCAGAATTCCGGGAACAATGATAGAGTTCCAAACAATTTTTAAACTTTAGCAGAATTCCCAGAACAATGGAAGAGTTCCAAAGCATTTTTAAACTTTGGCAGAATTCCGAGAACAATGGAAGAGTTCCAAAGCATTTTTAAACTTCAGCAGAATTCCCAGAACAATGGAAGAGTTCCAAAGCATTGTTAAACATCAGCGGAATTCCGAGAACAATGGAAGAGTTCCAAAGCATTTTTAAACTTCAGCAGAATTCCGGGAACAATGAAAGAGTTTCAAACAATTTTTAAACTTTAGCAGAATTCCCAGAACAATGGAAGAGTTCCAAAGCATTGTTAAACATCAGCGGAATTCCGAAAACAATGTAAGAGTTCCAAAGCATTTTTAAACTTTGGCAGAATTCCGAGAACAATGGAAGTGTTCCAAAGCATTTTTAAACTTCAGCAGAATTCCGAGAACAATGGAAGTGTTCCAAAACATTGTTAAACATCAGCGGAAATCCGAAAACAAAGGAAGAGTTCCAAAGCATTTTTAAACTTCAGCAGAATTCTGAGAACAATGGAAGAGTTTCAAAGCATTTTTAAACTTCAGCAGAATTCCCAGAATGATGGAAGAGTTCCAAAGCATTGTTAAACATTAGCGGAATTCCGAGAACAATGGAAGAGTTCCAAAGCATTTTTAAACTTCAGCGGAATTCTGAGAACAATGGAAGAATTCCAAAGCATTGTTAAACATCAGCGGAATTCTCAGAACAATGGAAGAGTTCCAAAGCGTTTTTAAACTTCAGCAGAATTCTGAGAACAATGGAAGAGTTCCAAAGCATTTTTAAACTTCAGCAGAATTCCGAGAACAAAGGAAGTATTCCATAGCATTTGTAAACTTCAGCGGAATTTTGAGAACAAGGGAAGAGTTCCAAAGCATTTTTAAACTTCAGCAGAATTCCGAGAACAATGGAAGAGTTCCAAAAGCATTTTTAAACTTCAGCAGAATTCCGAGAACAATGGAAGAGTTCCAAATCATTGTTAAACATCAGCGGAATTCCGAGAACAATGGAAGAGTTCCAAAGCATTTTTAAACTTCAGCAGAATTCCCAGAACAATGGAAGAGTTCCAAAGCATTGTTAAACATCAGCGGTATTCCGAGAACAATGGAAGAGTTCCAAATCATTTTTAAACTTCAGCAGAATTTCCAGAACAATGGAAGAGTTCCAAAGCATTGTTAAACTTCAGGAGAATTCCCAGAATGATGGAAGAGTTCCAAAGCATTGTTAAACATTAGCGGAATTCCGAGAACAATGGAAGAGTTCCAAAGCATTTTTAAACTTCAGCGGAATTCTGAGAACAATGGAAGAATTCCAAAGCATTGTTAAACATCAGCGGAATTCTCAGAACAATGGAAGAGTTCCAAAGCGTTTTTAAACTTCAGCAGAATTCCGAGAACAATGGAAGAGTTCCAAAGTATTTTTAAACTTCAGCAAAATTCCGAGAAAAATGGAAGAGTTCCAAAGCATTGTTAAACATCAGCGGAATTCCGAGAACAATGGAAGAGTTCCAAAGCATTTTTAAACTTCAGCAGAATTCCAAAAACTATGGAAGAGTTCCAAAGCATTGTTAAACATCAGCGGCATTCTAAGAACAATGAAAGAGTTCCAAAGCTTTTTTAAACTTCAGCTGAATTCCGAGAACAACGGAAGAGTTCCAAAGCATTGTTAAACATCAGCAGAATTCCGAGAACAATGGAAGAGTTCCAAACCATTTTTAAACTTTAGAATTACCAGAACAATGGAAGAGTTCCAAAGCATTGTTAAACATCAGCGGAATTCCGAGAACAATGGAAGAGTTCCAAAGCATTTTTAAGATTCAGCAGAATTCCGAGAACAATGGAAGAGTTCCAAAGCATTTTTAAACTTCAGCAGAATTCCGAGAACAAAGGAAGTATTCCATAGCATTTGTAAACTTCAGCGGAATTTTGATAACAAGGGAAGAGTTCCAAAGCATTTTTAAACTTCAGCAGAATTCCGAGAACAATGGAAGAGATCCAAAAGAATTTTAAACTTCAGCAGAATTCCGAGAACAATGGAAGAGTTCCAAATCATTGTTAAACATCAGCGGAATTCCGAGAACAATGGAAGAGTTCCAAAGCATTTTTAAACTTCAGCAGAATTTCCAGAACAATGGAAGAGTTCCAAAGCATTGTTAAACATCAGCGGAATTCCGTGAACAATGGAAGAGATAAAAAGCATTCTTAAACTTCAGCAGAATTCCCAGAACAATGGAAGAGTTCCAAAGCATTTTTAAACTTCAGGAGAATTCCGAGAACAATGGAAGAGTTCCATAGCATTTTTAAACTTCAGCGGAATTCTGAGAAAAAGGGAAGAGTTCCAAAGCATTTTTAAACTTCAGCGGAATTTCGTGAACAATGGAAGAATTCCAAAGCATTGCTAAACATCAGCAGAATTCCGAGAACAATGGAAGAGTTCCAAAGCATTTTTAAACTTCAGCAGAATTCCGAGAACAATGGAAGAGTTCCACAGCATTTTTAAACTTCAGCAGAATTCCGAGAACAATGGAAGAGTTCCATAGCATTTTTAAACTTCAGCAGAATTCCGAGAACAGGGGAAGAGTTCCAAAGCATTTTTAAACTTCAGCGGATTTCCGTGAACAACGGAAGAATTCCAAAGCATTGCTAAACATCAGCGGAATTCCGAGAACAATGGAAGAGTTCCAAAGCATTTTTAAACTTCAGCGGAATTCCTAGAACAATGGAAGAGTTCCAACGCATTTTTAAACTTCAGCGGAATTCTGAGAGCAATGGAAGAGTTCTAAAACATTTTTAAACATCAGCGGAATTCCGAGAACAATGGAAGAGTTCCGAAGCATTTTTAAACTTCATCGAAATTCTGTGAACAAAGGAAGAGTTGCAAAGCATTGTTAAACATCAGCGGAATTCCGAGAACAATGGAAGAGTTCCAAAGCATTTTTAAGCTTCAGCACAATTCCGAGAACAATGGAAGAGTTCCAAAGCATTGTTAAACATCAGCGGTATTCCGAGAACAATGGAAGAGCTCCAAAGCATTTTTGAACTTCAGCAGAATTACGAAAACAATGGAAGAGTTCCAAAGCATTGTTAAACATCAGCAGAATTCTGAGAACAATGGAATAGTTCCAAAGCTTTTGTAAACTTAAGCAGAATTCCGACAACAATGGTAGAGTTCCAAAGCATTGTTAAACATCAGCGAAATTCCGAGAACAATGGAAGAGTCCCAAAGCATTTTTAAACTTCAGCAGAATTCCGAGAACAATGTCAGAGTTCCAAAGCATTGTTAAACATCAGCGGAATTCCGAGAACAATGGAAGAGTTCCAAAGCATTTTTAAACTTCAGCAGAATTCCGAAAACAATGGAAGAGTTCCAAAGCATTTTTAAACTTCAGCAGAATTCCGAGAACAATGGAAGAGTTCCAAATCATTGTTAAACATCAGCGGAATTCCGAGAACAATGGAAGAGTTCCAAAGCATTTTTAAACTTCAGCAGAATTCTGAGAACAATGGGAGAGTTCCAAACCATTTTAAAACTTTAGCAGAATTCCCAGAACAATGGAAGAGTTCCAAAGCATTGTAAAACATCAGCGGAATTCCAAGAACAATGGGAGAGTTCCAAAGCATGTTTAAACTTCAGCAGAATTCCCAGAACAATGGAAGAATTCCAAAGCATTGTTAAACATCAGCGGAATTCTCAGAACAATGGAAGAGTTCCAAAGCGTTTTTAAACTTCAGCAGAATTCCGAGAACAATTTAAGAGTTCCAAAGTATTTTTAAACTTCAGCAAAATTCCGAGAAAAATGGAAGAGTTCCAAAGCATTGTTAAACATCAGCGGAATTCCGAGAACAATGGAAGAGTTCCAAAGCATTTTTAAACTTCAGCAGAATTCCAAAAACTATGGAAGAGTTCCAAAGCATTGTTAAACATCAGCGGCATTCTGAGAACAATGAAAGAGTTCCAAAGCTTTTTTAAACTTCAGCTGAATTCCGAGAACAACGGAAGAGTTCCAAAGCATTGTTAAACATCAGCAGAATTCCGAGAACAATGGAAGAGTTCCAAACCATTTTTAAACTTTAGAATTCCCAGAACAATGGAAGAGTTCCAAAGCATTGTTAAACATCAGCGGAATTCCGAGAACAATGGAAGAGTTCCAAAGCATTTTTAAGATTCAGCAGAATTCCGAGAACAATGGAAGAGTTCCAAAGCATTTTTAAAGTTCAGCAGAATTCCGAGAACAAAGGAAGTATTCCATAACATTTGTAAACTTCAGCGGAATTTTGAGAACAAGGGAAGAGTTCCAAAGCATTTTTAAACTTCAGCAGAATTCCGAGAACAATGGAAGAGATCCAAAAGAATTTTAAACTTCAGCAGAATTCTGAGAACAATGGAAGAGTTCCAAATCATTGTTAAACATCAGCGCAATTCCGAGAACAATGGAAGAGTTCCAAAGCATTTTTAAACTTCAGCAGAATTCCGAGAACAATGGAAGAGTCTCAAAGCATTTTTAAACTTCAGCAGAATTCCCAGAATGATGGAAGAGTTCAAAAGCATTGTTAAACATCAGCGAAATTCCGAGAACAATGGAAGAGTTCCAAAGCATTTTTAAACTTCAGCGGAACTCTGAGAACAATGGAAGAATTCCAAAGCATTGTTAAACATCAGTGGAATTCTCAGAACAATGGAAGAGTTCCAAAGCATTTTTAAACTTCAGCAGAATTCCGAGAACAATGTAAGAGTTCCAAAGCATTGTTAAACATCAGCGGAAATCCAAGAAAAATGTAAGAGTTCCAAAGCATTTTTAAACTTCAGCAGAATTCCGAAAACAATGAAAGAGTTCCAAAGCATTTTTAAACTTCAGCAGAATTCCAAGAACAATGGAAGAGTTCCAAATCATTGTTAAATATCAGCGGAATTCCGAGAACAATGGAAGAGTTCCAAAGCATTTTTAAACTTCAGCAGAATTCCGAGAACAATGAAAGAGTTCCAAACCATTTTTAAACTTTAGAAGAATTCCAAGAACAATGGAAGAGTTCCAAAGCATTGTTAAACATCAGCGGAATTCCGAGAACAATGGAAGAGTTCCAAAGCATTTTTAAACTTCAGCAGAATTCCAAGAACAATGGAAGAGTTCCAAATCATTGTTAAACATCAGCGGAATTCCGAGAACAATGGAAGAGTTCCAAAGCATTTTTAAACTTCAGCAGAATTCCGAGAACAATGAAAGAGTTCCAAACCATTTTTAAACTTTAGAAGAATTCCAAGAACAATGGAAGAGTTCCAAAGCATTGTTAAACATCAGCGGAATTCCGAGAACAATGGAAGAGTTCCAAAGCATTTTTAAACTTCAGCAGAATTCCCAGAACAATGGAAGAGTTCCAAAGCATTGTTAAACATCAGCGGAATTCCGAGAACAATGGAAGAGTTCCAAAGCATTTTTAAACTTCAGCAGAATTCTGAGAACAATGGAAGAGTTCCAAACCATTTTAAAACTTTAGCAGAATTCCCAGAACAATGGAAGAGTTCCAAAGCATTGTAAAACATCAGCGGAATTCCAAGAACAATGGGAGAGTTCCAAAGCATTTTTAAACTTCAGCAGAATTCCCAGAACAATGGAAGAATTCCAAAGCATTGTTAAACATCAGCGGAATTCTCAGAACAATGGAAGAGTTCCAAAGCGTTTTTAAACTTCAGCAGAATTCCGAGAACAATTTAAGAGTTCCAAAGTATTTTTAAACTTCAGCAAAATTCCGAGAAAAATGGAAGAGTTCCAAAGCATTGTTAAACATCAGCGGAATTCCGAGAACAATGGAAGAGTTCCAAAGCATTTTTAAACTTCAGCAGAATTCCAAAAACTATGGAAGAGTTCCAAAGCATTGTTAAACATCAGCGGCATTCTGAGAACAATGAAAGAGTTCCAAAGCTTTTTTAAACTTCAGCTGAATTCCGAGAACAACGGAAGAGTTCCAAAGCATTGTTAAACATCAGCAGAATTCCGAGAACAATGGAAGAGTTCCAAACCATTTTTAAACTTTAGAATTCCCAGAACAATGGAAGAGTTCCAAAGCATTGTTAAACATCAGCGGAATTCCGAGAACAATGGAAGAGTTCCAAAGCATTTTTAAGATTCAGCAGAATTCCGAGAACAATGGAAGAGTTCCAAAGCATTTTTAAAGTTCAGCAGAATTCCGAGAACAAAGGAAGTATTCCATAACATTTGTAAACTTCAGCGGAATTTTGAGAACAAGGGAAGAGTTCCAAAGCATTTTTAAACTTCAGCAGAATTCCGAGAACAATGGAAGAGATCCAAAAGAATTTTAAACTTCAGCAGAATTCCGAGAACAATGGAAGAGTTCCAAATCATTGTTAAACATCAGCGCAATTCCGAGAACAATGGAAGAGTTCCAAAGCATTTTTAAACTTCAGCAGAATTCCGAGAACAATGGAAGAGTCTCAAAGCATTTTTAAACTTCAGCAGAATTCCCAGAATGATGGAAGAGTTCAAAAGCATTGTTAAACATCAGCGAAATTCCGAGAACAATGGAAGAGTTCCAAAGCATTTTTAAACTTCAGCGGAACTCTGAGAACAATGGAAGAATTCCAAAGCATTGTTAAACATCAGTGGAATTCTCAGAACAATGGAAGAGTTCCAAAGCATTTTTAAACTTCAGCAGAATTCCGAGAACAATGTAAGAGTTCCAAAGCATTGTTAAACATCAGCGGAAATCCAAGAGAAATGTAAGAGTTCCAAAGCATTTTTAAACTTCAGCAGAATTCCGAAAACAATGAAAGAGTTCCAAAGCATTTTTAAACTTCAGCAGAATTCCGAGAACAATGAAAGAGTTCCAAACCATTTTTAAACTTTAGAAGAATTCCAAGAACAATGGAAGAGTTCCAAAGCATTGTTAAACATCAGCGGAATTCCGAGAACAATGGAAGAGTTCCAAAGCATTTTTAAACTTCAGCAGAATTCCCAGAACAATGGAAGAGTTCCAAAGCATTGTTAAACATCAGCGGAATTCCGAGTACAATGGAAGAGTTCCAAAGCATTTTTAAACTTCAGCAGAATTCCGAGAACAATGAAAGAGTTCCAAACCATTTTTAAACTTTAGCAGAATTCCCAGAACAATGGAAGAGTTCCAAAGCATTGTTAAACATCAGCGGAATTCCGAAAACAATGTAAGAGTTCCAAAGCATTTTTAAACTTTGGCAGAATTCCGAGAACAATGGAAGAGTTCCAAAGCATTTTTAAACTTCAGCAGAATTCCCAGAACAATGGAAGAGTTCCAAAGCATTGTTAAACATCAGCGGAATTCCGAGAACAATGGAAGAGTTCCAAAGCATTTTTAAACTTCAGCAGAATTCCGGGAACAAAGAAAGAGTTCCAAACAATTTTTAAACTTTAGCAGAATTCCCAGAACAATGGAAGAGTTCCAAAGCATTGTTAAACATCAGCGGAATTCCGAAAACAATGTAAGAGTTCCAAAGCATTTTTAAACTTTGGCAGAATTCCGAGAACAATGGAAGTGTTCCAAAGCATTTTTAAACTTCAGCAGAATTCCGAGAACAATGGAAGTGTTCCAAATCATTGTTAAACATCAGCGGAAATCCGAAAACAAAGGAAGAGTTCCAAAGCATTTTTAAACTTCAGCAGAATTCTGAGAACAATGGAAGAGTTTCAAAGCATTTTTAAACTTCAGCAGAATTCCCAGAATGATGGAAGAGTTCCAAAGCATTGTTAAACATTAGCGGAATTCCGAGAACAATGGAAGAGTTCCAAAGCATTTTTAAACTTCAACGGAATTCTGAGAACAATGGAAGAATTCCAAAGCATTGTTAAACATCAGCGGAATTCTCAGAACAATGGAAGAGTTCCAAAGCGTTTTTAAACTTCAGCAGAATTCTGAGAACAATGGAAGAGTTCCAAAGCATTTTTAAACTTCAGCAGAATTCCGAGAACAAAGGAAGTATTCCATAGCATTTGTAAACTTCAGCGGAATTTTGAGATCAAGGGAAGAGTTCCAAAGCATTTTTAAACTTCAGCAGAATTCCGAGAACAATGGAAGAGTTCCAAAAGCATTTTTAAACTTCAGCAGAATTCCGAGAACAATGGAAGAGTTCCAAATCATTGTTAAACATCAGCGGAATTCCGAGAACAATGGAAGAGTTCCAAAGCATTTTTAAACTTCAGCAGAATTCCCAGAACAATGGAAGAGTTCCAAAGCATTGTTAAACATCAGCGGTATTCCGAGAACAATGGAAGAGTTCCAAATCATTTTTAAACTTCAGCAGAATTCCCAGAACAATGGAAGAGTTCCAAAGCATTGTTAAACATCAGCGGAATTCCGTGAATAATGGAAGAGATAAAAAGCATTCTTAAACTTCAGCAGAATTCCCAGAACAATGGAAGAGTTCCAAAGCATTTTTAAACTTCAGGAGAATTCCGAGAACAATGGAAGAGTTCCATAGCATTTTTAAACTTCAGCGGAATTCTGAGAAAAAGGGAAGAGTTCCAAAGCATTTTTAAACTTCAGCGGAATTTCGTGAACAATGGAAGAATTCCAAAGCATTGCTAAACATCAGCAGAATTCCGAGAACAATGGAAGAGTTCCACAGCATTTTTAAACTTCAGCAGAATTCCGAGAACAATGGAAGAGTTCCATAGCATTTTTAAACTTCAGCAGAATTCCGAGAACAGGGGAAGAGTTCCAAAGCATTTTTAAACTTCAGCGGATTTCCGTGAACAACGGAAGAATTCCAAAGCATTGCTAAACATCAGCGGAATTCCGAGAACAATGGAAGAGTTCCAAAGCATTTTTAAACTTCAGCGGAATTCCTAGAACAATGGAAGAGTTCCAACGCATTTTTAAACTTCAGCGGAATTCTGAGAGCAATGGAAGAGTTCTAAAACATTTTTAAACATCAGCGGAATTCCGAGAACAATGGAAGAGTTCCAAAGCATTTTTAAACTTCATCGAAATTCTGTGAACAAAGGAAGAGTTGCAAAGCATTGTTAAACATCAGCGGAATTCCGAGAACAATGGAAGAGTTCCAAAGCATTTTTAAGCTTCAGCACAATTCCGAGAACAATGGAAGAGTTCCAAAGCATTGTTAAACATCAGCGGTATTCCGAGAACAATGGAAGAGCTCCAAAGCATTTTTGAACTTCAGCAGAATTACGAAAACAATGGAAGAGTTCCAAAGCATTGTTAAACATCAGCAGAATTCTGAGAACAATGGAATAGTTCCAAAGCTTTTGTAAACTTAAGCAGAATTCCGACAACAATGGTAGAGTTCCAAAGCATTGTTAAACATCAGCGAAATTCCGAGAACAATGGAAGAATTCCAAAGGATTTTTAAACTTCAGCGGAATCCTGAGAACAATGGAAGAATTCCAAAGCATTGTTAAACATCAGCGGAATTCTCAGAACAATGGAAGAGTTCCAAAGCATTTTTAAACTTCAGCAGAATTCCGAGAACAATGTAAGAGTTCCAAAGCATTGTTAAACATCAGCGGAATTCCGAGAACAATGGAAGAGTTCCAAAGCATTTTTAAACTTCAGCAGAATTCCGAAAACAATGGAAGAGTTCCAAAGCATTTTTAAACTTCAGCAGAATTCCGAGAACAATGGAAGAGTTCCAAATCATTGTTAAACATCAGCGGAATTCCGAGAACAATGGAAGAGTTCCAAAGCATTTTTAAACTTCAGCAGAATTCTGAGAACAATGGAAGAGTTCCAAACCATTTTAAAACTTTAGCAGAATTCCCAGAATAATGGAAGAGTTCCAAAGCATTGTAAAACATCAGCAGAATTCCAAGAACAATGGGAGAGTTCCAAAGCATTTTTAAACTTCAGCAGAATTCCCAGAACAATGGAAGAGTTCCAAAGCATTGTTAAACATCAGCGGAATTCCGAGAACAATGGAAGAGTTTCAAAGCATTTTTAAACTTCAGCAGAATTCCGAGAACAATGGAAGAGTTCCAAAGCATTTTTAAACTTCAGCAGAATTCCGAGAACAATGGAAGCGTTCCATAGCATTTTTAAACTTCAGCGGAATTCCGACAACAAGGGAAGAGTTCCAAAGCATTTTTAAACTTCAGCAGAATTCCCAGAACAATGGAAGAGTTCCAAAGCATTTTTAAACTTCAGCAGAATTCCGAGAACAATGGAAGAGTTCCAAAGCATTTTAAAACTTCAGCAGAATTCCGAGAACAATGGAAGCGTTCCATAGCATTTTTAAACTTCTGCGGAATTCCGACAACAAGGGAAGAGTTCCAAAGCATTTTTAAACTTCAGCGGAATTTCGTGAACAATGGAAGAATTCACAAAGCATTGCTAAACATCAGCGGAATTCTGAGAACAATGAAAGAGTTCCAAAGCATTTTTAAACTTCAGCACAATTCCGAGAACAATGGAAGAGTTCCAAAGCATATTTAAACTTCAGCAGAATTCCGAGAACAAAGGAAGTATTCCATAGCATTTGTAAACTTCAGCGGAATTTTGAGAACAAGGGAAGAGTTCCAAAGCATTTTTAAACTTCAGCAGAATTCCGAGAACAATGGAAGAGTTCCAAATCATTGTTAAACATCAGCGGAATTCCGAGAACAATGGAAGAGTTCCAAAGCATTTTTAAACTTCAGCAGAATTCCGAGAACAATGGAAGAGTTTCAAAGCATTTTTAAACTTCAGCAGAATTCCCAGAATGATGGAAGAGTTCCAAAGCATTGTTAAACATCAGCAAAATTCCGAGAACAATGGAAGAGTTCCAAAGCATTTTTAAACTTCAGCGGAATTCTGTGAACAATGGAAGAATTCCAAAGCATTGTTAAACATCATCTGAATTCTCAGAACAATGGAAGAGTTCCAAAGCATTTTTAAACTTCAGCAGAATTCCGAGAACAATGTAAGAGTTCCAAAGCATTGTTAAACATCAGCGGAATTCCGAGAACAATGGAAGAGTTCCAAAGCATTTTTAAACTTCAGCAGAATTCCGAGAACAATGGAAGAGTTTCAAAGCATTTTTAAACTTCAGCAGAATTCCGAGAACAATGGAAGAGTTCCAAATCATTGTTAAACATCAGCGGAATTCCGAGAACAATGTAAGAGTTTCAAAGCATTTTTAAACTTCAGCAGAATTCCGAGAACAATGGAAGAGTTACAAACCATTTTTAAACTTTAGCAGAATTCCCAGAACAATGGAAGAGTTCCAAAGCATTGTTAAACATCAGCGGAATTCCGAGAACAATGGAAGAGTTCCAAAGCATTTTTAAACTTCAGCAGAATTCCCAGAACAATGGAAGAGTTCCAAAGCATTGTTAAACATCAGCGGAATTCCGAGAACAATTGAACAGTTCCAAAGCATTTTTAAACTTCAGCAGAATTCCGAGAACAATGGAAGAGTTCCAAAGCATTTTTAAACTTCAGCAGAATTCCGAGAACAATGGAAGCATTCCATAGCATTTTTAAACTTGAGTGGAATTCCGACAACAAGGGAAGAGTTCCAAAGCATTTTTAAACTTCAGCGGAATTTCGTGAACAATGGAAGAATTCCAAAGCATTGCTAAACATCAGTGGAATTCCGACAACAATGGTAGAGTTCCAAAGCATTTTTAAACTTCAGCAGAATTCCGAGAACAATGGAAGAGTTTCAAAGCATTTTTAAACTTCAGCAGAATTCTCAGAATGATGGAAGAGTTCCAAAGCATTGTTAAACATCAGCGGAATTCCGAGAACAAAGGAAGAGTTCCAAAGCATTTTTAAACTTCAGCGGTATTCTGAGAACAACTGAAGAATTCCAAAGCATTGTTAAACATCAGCGGAATTCTCAGAACAATGGAAGAGTTCCAAAGCATTTTTAAACTTCAGCAGAATTCCGAGAACAATGGAAGAGTTCCAAAGCATTGTTAAACATCAGCGGAATTCTGAGAACAATGGAAGAGTTCCAAAGCATTTTTAAACTTCAGCAGAATTCCCAGAACAATGGAAGAGTTCAAAAGCATTGATAAACATCAGCGGAATTCCGAGAACAATGGAAGAGTACCAAAGAATTTTTAAACTTCAGCGGAATTCCGAGAACAATGGAAGAGTTCAAAAGTATTTTTAAACTTCAGCGGAATTCTGAGAACAATGGAAGAGTTCCAAAGCATTGTTAAACATCAGCGGAATTCCGAGAACAATGGAAGAGTTCCAAAGCATTTTTAAACTTCAGCAGAATTCCCAGAACAATGGAAGAGATCCAAAGCATTGTTAAACATCAGCGGTATTCCGAGAACAATGTAAGAGTTCCAAATCATTTTTAAACTTCAGCAGAATTCCCAGAACAATGGAAGAGTTCCAAAGCATTGTTAAACATCAGCAGAATTCCGTGAACAATGGAAGAGATAAAAAGCATTCTTAAACTTCAGCAGAATTCCCAGAACAATGGAAGAGTTCCAAAGCATTTTTAAACTTCAGGAGAATTCCGAGAACAATGGAAGAGTTCCATAGCATTTTTAAACTTCAGCGGAATTCTGAGAAAAAGGGAAGAGTTCCAAAACATTTTTAAACTTCAGCGGAATTTCATGAACAATGGAAGAATTCCAAAGCATTGCTAAACATCAGCAGAATTCCGAGAACAATGGAAGAGTTCCAAAGCATTTTTAAACTTCAGCAGAATTCCGAGAACAATGGAAGAGTTCCACAGCATTTTTAAACTTCAGCAGAATTCCGAGAACAATGGAAGAGTTCCATAGCATTTTTAAACTTCAGCAGAATTCCGAGAACAGGGGAAGAGTTCCAAAGCATTTTTAAACTGCAGCGGATTTCCGTGAACAACGGAAGAATTCCAAAGCATTGCTAAACATCAGCGGAATTCCGAGAACAATGGAAGAGTTCCAAAGCATTTTTAAACTTCAGTGGAATTCCTAGAACAATGGAAGAGTTCCAACACATTTTTAAACTTCAGCGGAATTCTGAGAGCAATGGAAGAGTTCTAAAACATTTTTAAACATCAGCGGAATTCCAAGAACAATGGAAGAGTTCCAAAGCATTTTTAAACTTCATCGAAATTCTGTGAACAAAGGAAGAGTTCCAAAGCATTGTTAAACATCAGCGGAATTCCGAGAACAATGGAAGAGTTCCAAAGCATTTTTAAGCTTCAGCACAATTCTGAGAACAATGGAAGAGTTCCAAAGCATTGTTAAACATCAGCGGTATTCCGAGAACAATGGAAGAGCTCCAAAGCATTTTTGAACTTCAGCAGAATTACGAAAACAATGGAAGAGTTCCAAAGCATTGTTAAACATCAGCAGAATTCTGAGAACAATGGAATAGTTCCAAAGCTTTTGTAAACTTAAGCAGAATTCCGACAACAATGGTAGAGTTCCAATGCATTGTTAAACATCAGCGAAATTCCAAGAACAATGGAAGAATTCCAAAGCATTTTTAAACTTCAGCGGAATCCTGAGAACAATGGAAGAATTCCAAAGCATTGTTAAACATCAGCAGAATTCTCAGAACAATGGAAGAGTTCCAAAGCATTTTTAAACTTCAGCAGAATTCCGAGAACAATGTAAGAGTTCCAAAGCATTGTTAAACATCAGCGGAATTCCGAGAACAATGGAAGAGTTCCAAAGCATTTTTAAACTTCAGCAGAATTCCGAGAACAATGGAAGAGTTCCAAATCATTGTTAAACATTAGCGGAATTCCGAGAACAATGGAAGAGTTCCAAAGCATTTTTAAACTTCAGCAGAATTCCGAGAACAATGGAAGAGTTCCAAACCATTTTAAAACTTTAGCAGAATTCCCAGAACAATGAAAGAGTTCCAAAGCATTGTTAAACATCAGCAGAATTCCGAGAGCAATGGAAGAGTTCCAAAGCATTTTTAAACTTCAGCGGAATTCCGAGAACAATGGAAGAGTTCCAAAGCATTTTTAAACTTCAGCGGAATTCCGAGAACAATGGAAGAGTTCCAAAGCATTTTTATACTTCAGCAGAATTCCGAGAACAATGGAAGCGTTCCATAGCATTTTTAAACTTCAGCGGAATTCCGACAACAAGGGAAGAGTTCCAAAGCATTTTTAAACTTCAGCAGAATTCCCAGAACAATGGAAGAGTTAGAAAGCATTTTTAAACTTCAGCAGAATTCCGAGAACAATGGAAGAGTTTCAAAGCATTTTTAAACTTCAGCAGAATTCCCAGAATGATGGAAGAGTTCCAACGCATTGTTAAACATCAGCAGAATTCCGAGAACAATGGAAGAGTTCCAAAGCATTTTTAAACTTCAGCGGAATGCTGAGAACAATGGAAGAATTCCAAAGCATTGTTAAGCATCAGCGGAATTCTCAGAACAATGGAAGAGTTCCAAAGCATTTTTAAACTTCAGCAGATTTCCGAGAACAATGTAAGAGTTCCAAAGCATTGTTAAACATCAGCGGAATTCCGAAAACAATGTAAGAGTTCCAAAGCATTGTTAAACATCAGCGGAATTCCGAGAACAATGGAAGAGTTCCAAAGCATTTTTAAACTTCAGCAGAATTCCAAAAACTATGGAAGAGTTCCAAGGTATTGTTAAACATCAGCGGCATTCTGAGAACAATGGAAGAGTTCCAAAGCTTTTTTAAACTTCAGCTGAATTCCGAGAACAACGGAAGAGTTCCAAAGCATTGTTAAACATCAGCAGTATTCCGAGAACAATGGAAGAGTTCCAAACCATTTTTAAACTTTAGCAGAATTCCCAGAACAATGGAAGAGTTCCAAAGCATTGTTAAACATCAGCGGAATTCCGAGAACAATGGAAGAGTTCCAAAGCATTTTTAAACTTCAGCAGAATTCCCAGAACAATGGAAGAGTTCCAAAGCATTGTTAAACATCAGTGGAATTCGGAGAACAATGGAAGAGTTCCAAAGCATTTTTAAACTTCAGCGGAATTCCGAGAACAATGGAAGAGTTCCAAAGCATTTTTAAACTTCAGCAGAATTCCGAGAACAATGGAAGCGTTCCTTAGCATTTTTAAACTTCAGCGGAATTCCGAGAACAATGGAAGAGTTCCAAAGCATTGTTAAACATCAGCGGTATTCCAAGAACAATGGAAGAGCTCCAAAGCATTTTTGAACTTCAGCAGAATTACGAAAACAATGGAAGAGTTCCAAAGCATTGTTAAACATCAGCAGAATTCTGAGAACAATGGAATAGTTCCAAAGCTTTTGTAAACTTAAGCAGAATTCCGACAACAATGGTAGAGTTCCAAAGCATTGTTAAACATCAGCGAAATTCCGAGAACAATGGAAGAATTCCAAAGGATTTTTAAACTTCAGCGGAATCCTGAGAACAATGGAAGAATTCCAAAGCATTGTTAAACATCAGCGGAATTCTCAGAACAATGGAAGAGTTCCAAAGCATTTTTAAACTTCAGCAGAATTCCGAGAACAATGTAAGAGTTCCAAAGCATTGTTAAACATCAGCGGAATTCCGAGAACAATGGAAGAGTTCCAAAGCATTTTTAAACTTCAGCAGAATTCCGAAAACAATGGAAGAGTTCCAAAGCATTTTTAAACTTCAGCAGAATTCCGAGAACAATGGAAGAGTTCCAAATCATTGTTAAACATCAGCGGAATTCCGAGAACAATGGAAGAGTTCCAAAGCATTTTTAAACTTCAGCAGAATTCTGAGAACAATGGAAGAGTTCCAAACCATTTTAAAACTTTAGCAGAATTCCCAGAACAATGGAAGAGTTCCAAAGCATTGTAAAACATCAGCGGAATTCCAAGAACAATGGGAGAGTTCCAAAGCATTTTTAAACTTCAGCAGAATTCCCAGAACAATGGAAGAGTTCCAAAGCATTGTTAAACATCAGCGGAATTCCGAGAACAATGGAAGAGTTCCAAAGCATTTTTAAACTTCAGCAGAATTCCGAGAACAATGGAAGAGTTCCAAAGCATTTTTAAACTTCAGCAGAATTCCGAGAACAATGGAAGCGTTCCATAGCATTTTTAAACTTCAGCGGAATTCCGACAACAAGGGAAGAGTTCCAAAGCATTTTTAAACTTCAGCAGAATTCCCAGAACAATGGAAGAGTTCCAAAGCATTTTTAAACTTCAGCAGAATTCCGAGAACAATGGAAGAGTTCCAAAGCATTTTAAAACTTCAGCAGAATTCCGAGAACAATGGAAGCGTTCCATAGCATTTTTAAACTTCTGCGGAATTCCGACAACAAGGGAAGAGTTCCAAAGCATTTTTAAACTTCAGCGGAATTTCGTGAACAATGGAAGAATTCACAAAGCATTGCTAAACATCAGCGGAATTCTGAGAACAATGAAAGAGTTCCAAAGCATTTTTAAACTTCAGCAGAATTCCGAGAACAATGGAAGAGTTCCAAAGCATATTTAAACTTCAGCAGAATTCCGAGAACAAAGGAAGTATTCCATAGCATTTGTAAACTTCAGCGGAATTTTGAGAACAAGGGAAGAGTTCCAAAGCATTTTTAAACTTCAGCAGAATTCCGAGAACAATGGAAGAGTTCCAAATCATTGTTAAACATCAGCGGAATTCCGAGAACAATGGAAGAGTTCCAAAGCATTTTTAAACTTCAGCAGAATTCCGAGAACAATGGAAGAGTTTCAAAGCATTTTTAAACTTCAGCAGAATTCCCAGAACAATGGAAGAGTTCCAAATCATTGTTAAACATCAGCGGAATTCCGAGAACAATGGAAGAGTTCCAAAGCATTTTTAAACTTCAGCAGAATTACGAAAACAATGGAAGAGTTCCAAAGCATTGTTAAACATCAGCAGAATTCTGAGAACAATGGAATAGTTCCAAAGCTTTTGTAAACTTAAGCAGAATTCCGACAACAATGGTAGAGTTCCAAAGCATTGTTAAACATCAGCGAAATTCCGAGAACAATGGAAGAATTCCAAAGGATTTTTAAACTTCAGCGGAATCCTGAGAACAATGGAAGAATTCCAAAGCATTGTTAAACATCAGCGGAATTCTCAGAACAATGGAAGAGTTCCAAAGCATTTTTAAACTTCAGCAGAATTCCGAGAACAATGTAAGAGTTCCAAAGCATTGTTAAACATCAGCGGAATTCCGAGAACAATGGAAGAGTTCCAAAGCATTTTTAAACTTCAGCAGAATTCCGAAAACAATGGAAGAGTTCCAAAGCATTTTTAAACTTCAGCAGAATTCCGAGAACAATGGAAGAGTTCCAAATCATTGTTAAACATCAGCGGAATTCCGAGAACAATGGAAGAGTTCCAAAGCATTTTTAAACTTCAGCAGAATTCTGAGAACAATGGAAGAGTTCCAAACCATTTTAAAACTTTAGCAGAATTCCCAGAACAATGGAAGAGTTCCAAAGCATTGTAAAACATCAGCGGAATTCCAAGAACAATGGGAGAGTTCCAAAGCATTTTTAAACTTCAGCAGAATTCCCAGAACAATGGAAGAGTTCCAAAGCATTGTTAAACATCAGCGGAATTCCGAGAACAATGGAAGAGTTCCAAAGCATTTTTAAACTTCAGCAGAATTCCGAGAACAATGGAAGAGTTCCAAAGCCTTTTTAAACTTCAGCAGAATTCCGAGAACAATGGAAGCGTTCCATAGCATTTTTAAACTTCAGCGGAATTCCGACAACAAGGGAAGAGTTCCAAAGCATTTTTAAACTTCAGCAGAATTCCCAGAACAATGGAAGAGTTCCAAAGCATTTTTAAACTTCAGCAGAATTCCGAGAACAATGGAAGAGTTCCAAAGCATTTTAAAACTTCAGCAGAATTCCGAGAACAATGGAAGCGTTCCATAGCATTTTTAAACTTCTGCGGAATTCCGACAACAAGGGAAGAGTTCCAAAGCATTTTTAAACTTCAGCGGAATTTCGTGAACAATGGAAGAATTCACAAAGCATTGCTAAACATCAGCGGAATTCTGAGAACAATGAAAGAGTTCCAAAGCATTTTTAAACTTCAGCAGAATTCCGAGAACAATGGAAGAGTTCCAAAGCATATTTAAACTTCAGCAGAATTCCGAGAACAAAGGAAGTATTCCATAGCATTTGTAAACTTCAGCGGAATTTTGAGAACAAGGGAAGAGTTCCAAAGCATTTTTAAACTTCAGCAGAATTCCGAGAACAATGGAAGAGTTCCAAATCATTGTTAAACATCAGCGGAATTCCGAGAACAATGGAAGAGTTC
The DNA here is from genome assembly GCF_046119375.1 of Phyllobates terribilis. Lineage (NCBI taxonomy): Eukaryota > Metazoa > Chordata > Amphibia > Anura > Dendrobatidae > Phyllobates > Phyllobates terribilis. The sequence goes on from NW_027362765.1 coordinate 52,612,883, forward strand.
CAAAGCATTTTTAAACTTCAGCAGAATTCCGAGAACAATGGAAGAGTTTCAAAGCATTTTTAAACTTCAGCAGAATTCCCAGAATGATGGAAGAGTTCCAAAGCATTGTTAAACATCAGCAAAATTCCGAGAACAATGGAAGAGTTCCAAAGCATTTTTAAACTTCAGCGGAATTCTGTGAACAATGGAAGAATTCCAAAGCATTGTTAAACATCATCTGAATTCTCAGAACAATGGAAGAGTTCCAAAGCATTTTTAAACTTCAGCAGAATTCCGAGAACAATGTAAGAGTTCCAAAGCATTGTTAAACATCAGCGGAATTCCGAGAACAATGGAAGAGTTCCAAAACATTTTTAAACTTCAGCAGAATTCCGAGAACAATGGAAGAGTTTCAAAGCATTTTTAAACTTCAGCAGAATTCCGAGAACAATGGAAGAGTTCCAAATCATTGTTAAACATCAGCGGAATTCTGAGAACAATGTAAGAGTTTCAAAGCATTTTTAAACTTCAGCAGAATTCCGAGAACAATGGAAGAGTTACAAACCATTTTTAAACTTTATCAGAATTCCCAGAACAATGGAAGAGTTCCAAAGCATTGTTAAACATCAGCGGAATTCCGAGAACAATGGAAGAGTTCCAAAGCATTTTTAAACTTCAGCAGAATTCCCAGAACAATGGAAGAGTTCCAAAGCATTGTTAAACATCAGCGGAATTCCGAGAACAATTGAACAGTTCCAAAGCATTTTTAAACTTCAGCAGAATTCCGAGAACAATGGAAGAGTTCCAAAGCATTTTTAAACTTCAGCAGAATTCCGAGAACAATGGAAGCATTCCATAGCATTTTTAAACTTGAGTGGAATTCCGACAACAAGGGAAGAGTTCCAAAGCATTTTTAAACTTCAGCGGAATTTCGTGAACAATGGAAGAATTCCAAAGCATTGCTAAACATCAGTGGAATTCCGACAACAATGGTAGAGTTCCAAAGCATTTTTAAACTTCAGCAGAATTCCGAGAACAATGGAAGAGTTTCAAAGCATTTTTAAACTTCAGCAGAATTCTCAGAATGATGGAAGAGTTCCAAAGCATTGTTAAACATCAGCGGAATTCCGAGAACAAAGGAAGAGTTCCAAAGCATTTTTAAACTTCAGCGGTATTCTGAGAACAACTGAAGAATTCCAAAGCATTGTTAAACATCAGCGGAATTCTCAGAACAATGGAAGAGTTCCAAAGCATTTTTAAACTTCAGCAGAATTCCGAGAACAATGGAAGAGTTCCAAAGCATTGTTAAACATCAGCGGAATTCTGAGAACAATGGAAGAGTTCCAAAGCATTTTTAAACTTCAGCAGAATTCCCAGAACAATGGAAGAGTTCAAAAGCATTGATAAACATCAGCGGAATTCCGAGAACAATGGAAGAGTACCAAAGAATTTTTAAACTTCAGCGGAATTCCAAGAACAATGGAAGAGTTCAAAAGTATTTTTAAACTTCAGCGGAATTCTGAGAACAATGGAAGAGTTCCAAAGCATTGTTAAACATCAGCGGAATTCCGAGAACAATGGAAGAGTTCCAAAGCATTTTTAAACTTCAGCAGAATTCCCAGAACAATGGAAGAGATCCAAAGCATTGTTAAACATCAGCGGTATGCCGAGAACAATGTAAGAGTTCCAAATCATTTTTAAACTTCAGCAGAATTCCCAGAACAATGGAAGAGTTCCAAAGCATTGTTAAACATCAGCAGAATTCCGTGAACAATGGAAGAGATAAAAAGCATTCTTAAACTTCAGCAGAATTCCCAGAACAATGGAAGAGTTCCAAAGCATTTTTAAACTTCAGGAGAATTCCGAGAACAATGGAAGAGTTCCATAGCATTTTTAAACTTCAGCGGAATTCTGAGAAAAAGGGAAGAGTTCCAAAACATTTTTAAACTTCAGCGGAATTTCATGAACAATGGAAGAATTCCAAAGCATTGCTAAACATCAGCAGAATTCCGAGAACAATGGAAGAGTTCCAAAGCATTTTTAAACTTCAGCAGAATTCCGAGAACAATGGAAGAGTTCCACAGCATTTTTAAACTTCAGCAGAATTCCGAGAACAATGGAAGAGTTCCATAGCATTTTTAAACTTCAGCAGAATTCCGAGAACAGGGGAAGAGTTCCAAAGCATTTTTAAACTGCAGCGGATTTCCGTGAACAACGGAAGAATTCCAAAGCATTGCTAAACATCAGCGGAATTCCGAGAACAATGGAAGAGTTCCAAAGCATTTTTAAACTTCAGTGGAATTCCTAGAACAATGGAAGAGTTCCAACACATTTTTAAACTTCAGCGGAATTCTGAGAGCAATGGAAGAGTTCTAAAACATTTTTAAACATCAGCGGAATTCCAAGAACAATGGAAGAGTTCCAAAGCATTTTTAAACTTCATCGAAATTCTGTGAACAAAGGAAGAGTTCCAAAGCATTGTTAAACATCAGCGGAATTCCGAGAACAATGGAAGAGTTCCAAAGCATTTTTAAGCTTCAGCACAATTCCGAGAACAATCGAAGAGTTCCAAAGCATTGTTAAACATCAGCGGTATACCGAGAACAATGGAAGAGCTCCAAAGCATTTTTGAACTTCAGCAGAATTACGAAAACAATGGAAGAGTTCCAAAGCATTGTTAAACATCAGCAGAATTCTGAGAACAATGGAATAGTTCCAAAGCTTTTGTAAACTTAAGCAGAATTCCGACAACAATGGTAGAGTTCCAATGCATTGTTAAACATCAGCGAAATTCCGAGAACAATGGAAGAATTCCAAAGCATTTTTAAACTTCAGCGGAATCCTGAGAACAATGGAAGAATTCCAAAGCATTGTTAAACATCAGCGGAATTCTCAGAACAATGGAAGAGTTCCAAAGCATTTTTAAACTTCAGCTGAATTCCGAGAACAACGGAAGAGTTCCAAAGCGTTGTTAAACATCAGCAGTATTCCGAGAACAATGGAAGAGTTCCAAAGCATTGTTAAACATCAGCGGAATTCCGAGAACAATGGAAGAGTTCCAAAGCATTTTTAAACTTCAGCAGAATTCCGAGAACAATGGAAGAGTTCCAAATCATTGTTAAACATTAGCGGAATTCCGAGAACAATGGAAGAGTTCCAAAGCATTTTTAAACTTCAGCAGAATTCCGAGAACAATGGAAGAGTTCCAAACCATTTTAAAACTTTAGCAGAATTCCCAGAACAATGAAAGAGTTCCAAAGCATTGTTAAACATCAGCAGAATTCCGAGAGCAATGGAAGAGTTCCAAAGCATTTTTAAACTTCAGCGGCATTCCGAGAACAATGGAAGAGTTCCAAAGCATTTTTAAACTTCAGCGGAATTCCGAGAACAATGGAAGAGTTCCAAAGCATTTTTATACTTCAGCAGAATTCCGAGAACAATGGAAGCGTTCCATAGCATTTTTAAACTTCAGCGGAATTCCGACAACAAGGGAAGAGTTCCAAAGCATTTTTAAACTTCAGCAGAATTCCCAGAACAATGGAAGAGTTAGAAAGCATTTTTAAACTTCAGCAGAATTCCGAGAACAATGGAAGAGTTTCAAAGCATTTTTAAACTTCAGCAGAATTCCCAGAATGATGGAAGAGTTCCAACGCATTGTTAAACATCAGCAGAATTCCGAGAACAATGGAAGAGTTCCAAAGCATTTTTAAACTTCAGCGGAATGCTGAGAACAATGGAAGAATTCCAAAGCATTGTTAAGCATCAGCGGAATTCTCAGAACAATGGAAGAGTTCCAAAGCATTTTTAAACTTCAGCAGATTTCCGAGAACAATGTAAGAGTTCCAAAGCATTGTTAAACATCAGCGGAATTCCGAAAACAATGTAAGAGTTCCAAAGCATTGTTAAACATCAGCGGAATTCCGAGAACAATGGAAGAGTTCCAAAGCATTTTTAAACTTCAGCAGAATTCCAAAAACTATGGAAGAGTTCCAAGGTATTGTTAAACATCAGCGGCATTCTGAGAACAATGGAAGAGTTCCAAAGCTTTTTTAAACTTCAGCTGAATTCCGAGAACAACGGAAGAGTTCCAAAGCATTGTTAAACATCAGCAGTATTCCGAGAACAATGGAAGAGTTCCAAACCATTTTTAAACTTTAGCAGAATTCCCAGAACAATGGAAGAGTTCCAAAGCATTGTTAAACATCAGCGGAATTCCGAGAACAATGGAAGAGTTCCAAAGCATTTTTAAACTTCAGCAGAATTCCCAGAACAATGGAAGAGTTCCAAAGCATTGTTAAACATCAGTGGAATTCGGAGAACAATGGAAGAGTTCCAAAGCATTTTTAAACTTCAGCGGAATTCCGAGAACAATGGAAGAGTTCCAAAGCATTTTTAAACTTCAGCAGAATTCCGAGAACAATGGAAGCGTTCCTTAGCATTTTTAAACTTCAGCGGAATTCCGAGAACAATGGAAGAGTTCCAAAGCATTGTTAAACATCAGCGGTATTCCGAGAACAATGGAAGAGCTCCAAAGCATTTTTGAACTTCAGCAGAATTACGAAAACAATGGAAGAGTTCCAAAGCATTGTTAAACATCAGCAGAATTCTGAGAACAATGGAATAGTTCCAAAGCTTTTGTAAACTTAAGCAGAATTCCGACAACAATGGTAGAGTTCCAAAGCATTGTTAAACATCAGCGAAATTCCGAGAACAATGGAAGAATTCCAAAGGATTTTTAAACTTCAGCGGAATCCTGAGAACAATGGAAGAATTCCAAAGCATTGTTAAACATCAGCGGAATTCTCAGAACAATGGAAGAGTTCCAAAGCATTTTTAAACTTCAGCAGAATTCCGAGAACAATGTAAGAGTTCCAAAGCATTGTTAAACATCAGCGGAATTCCGAGAACAATGGAAGAGTTCCAAAGCATTTTTAAACTTCAGCAGAATTCCGAAAACAATGGAAGAGTTCCAAAGCATTTTTAAACTTCAGCAGAATTCCGAGAACAATGGAAGAGTTCCAAATCATTGTTAAACATCAGCGGAATTCCGAGAACAATGGAAGAGTTCCAAAGCATTTTTAAACTTCAGCAGAATTCTGAGAACAATGGAAGAGTTCCAAACCATTTTAAAACTTTAGCAGAATTCCCAGAACAATGGAAGAGTTCCAAAGCATTGTAAAACATCAGCGGAATTCCAAGAACAATGGGAGAGTTCCAAAGCATTTTTAAACTTCAGCAGAATTCCCAGAACAATGGAAGAGTTCCAAAGCATTGTTAAACATCAGCGGAATTCCGAGAACAATGGAAGAGTTCCAAAGCATTTTTAAACTTCAGCGGAATTCCGAGAACAATGGAAGAGTTCCAAAGCATTTTTATACTTCAGCAGAATTCCGAGAACAATGGAAGCGTTCCATAGCATTTTTAAACTTCAGCGGAATTCCGACAACAAGGGAAGAGTTCCAAAGTATTTTTAAACTTCAGCAGAATTCCCAGAACAATGGAAGAGTTCCAAAGCATTTTTAAACTTCAGCAGAATTCCGAGAACAATGGAAGAGTTTCAAAGCATTTTTAAACTTCAGCAGAATTCCCAGAATGATGGAAGAGTTCCAACGCATTGTTAAACATCAGCAGAAATCCGAGAACAATGAAAGAGTTCCAAAGCATTTTTAAACTTCAGCGGAATGCTGAGAACAATGGAAGAATTCCAAAGCATTGTTAAGCATCAGCGGAATTCTCAGAACAATGGAAGAGTTCCAAAGCATTTTTAAACTTCAGCAGATTTCCGAGAACAATGTAAGAGTTCCAAAGCATTGTTAAACATCAGCGGAATTCCGAAAACAATGTAAGAGTACCAAAGCATTGTTAAACATCAGCGGATTTCCGAGAACAATGGAAGAGTTCCAAAGCATTTTTAAACTTCAGCAGAATTCCAAAAACTATGGAAGAGTTCCAAGGTATTGTTAAACATCAGCGGCATTCTGAGAACAATGGAAGAGTTCCAAAGCTTTTTTAAACTTCAGCTGAATTCCGAGAACAACGGAAGAGTTCCAAAGCGTTGTTAAACATCAGCAGTATTCCGAGAACAATGGAAGAGTTCCAAACCATTTTTAAACTTTAGCAGAATTCCCAGAACAATGGAAGAGTTCCAAAGCATTGTTAAACATCAGCGGAATTCCGAGAACAATGGAAGAGTTCCAAAGCATTTTTAAACTTCAGCAGAATTCCGAGAACAATGGAAGAGTTCCAAATCATTGTTAAACATTAGCGGAATTCCGAGAACAATGGAAGAGTTCCAAAGCATTTTTAAACTTCAGCAGAATTCCGAGAACAATGGAAGAGTTCCAAACCATTTTAAAACTTTAGCAGAATTCCCAGAACAATGAAAGAGTTCCAAAGCATTGTTAAACATCAGCAGAATTCCGAGAGCAATGGAAGAGTTCCAAAGCATTTTTAAACTTCAGCGGCATTCCGAGAACAATGGAAGAGTTCCAAAGCATTTTTAAACTTCAGCGGAATTCCGAGAACAATGGAAGAGTTCCAAAGCATTTTTATACTTCAGCAGAATTCCGAGAACAATGGAAGCGTTCCATAGCATTTTTAAACTTCAGCGGAATTCCGACAACAAGGGAAGAGTTCCAAAGCATTTTTAAACTTCAGCAGAATTCCCAGAACAATGGAAGAGTTAGAAAGCATTTTTAAACTTCAGCAGAATTCCGAGAACAATGGAAGAGTTTCAAAGCATTTTTAAACTTCAGCAGAATTCCCAGAATGATGGAAGAGTTCCAACGCATTGTTAAACATCAGCAGAATTCCGAGAACAATGGAAGAGTTCCAAAGCATTTTTAAACTTCAGCGGAATGCTGAGAACAATGGAAGAATTCCAAAGCATTGTTAAGCATCAGCGGAATTCTCAGAACAATGGAAGAGTTCCAAAGCATTTTTAAACTTCAGCAGATTTCCGAGAACAATGTAAGAGTTCCAAAGCATTGTTAAACATCAGCGGAATTCCGAAAACAATGTAAGAGTTCCAAAGCATTGTTAAACATCAGCGGAATTCCGAGAACAATGGAAGAGTTCCAAAGCATTTTTAAACTTCAGCAGAATTCCAAAAACTATGGAAGAGTTCCAAGGTATTGTTAAACATCAGCGGCATTCTGAGAACAATGGAAGAGTTCCAAAGCTTTTTTAAACTTCAGCTGAATTCCGAGAACAACGGAAGAGTTCCAAAGCATTGTTAAACATCAGCAGTATTCCGAGAACAATGGAAGAGTTCCAAACCATTTTTAAACTTTAGCAGAATTCCCAGAACAATGGAAGAGTTCCAAAGCATTGTTAAACATCAGCGGAATTCCGAGAACAATGGAAGAGTTCCAAAGCATTTTTAAACTTCAGCAGAATTCCCAGAACAATGGAAGAGTTCCAAAGCATTGTTAAACATCAGTGGAATTCGGAGAACAATGGAAGAGTTCCAAAGCATTTTTAAACTTCAGCGGAATTCCGAGAACAATGGAAGAGTTCCAAAGCATTTTTAAACTTCAGCAGAATTCCGAGAACAATGGAAGCGTTCCTTAGCATTTTTAAACTTCAGCGGAATTCCGAGAACAATGGAAGAGTTCCAAAGCATTGTTAAACATCAGCGGTATTCCGAGAACAATGGAAGAGCTCCAAAGCATTTTTGAACTTCAGCAGAATTACGAAAACAATGGAAGAGTTCCAAAGCATTGTTAAACATCAGCAGAATTCTGAGAACAATGGAATAGTTCCAAAGCTTTTGTAAACTTAAGCAGAATTCCGACAACAATGGTAGAGTTCCAAAGCATTGTTAAACATCAGCGAAATTCCGAGAACAATGGAAGAATTCCAAAGGATTTTTAAACTTCAGCGGAATCCTGAGAACAATGGAAGAATTCCAAAGCATTGTTAAACATCAGCGGAATTCTCAGAACAATGGAAGAGTTCCAAAGCATTTTTAAACTTCAGCAGAATTCCGAGAACAATGTAAGAGTTCCAAAGCATTGTTAAACATCAGCGGAATTCCGAGAACAATGGAAGAGTTCCAAAGCATTTTTAAACTTCAGCAGAATTCCGAAAACAATGGAAGAGTTCCAAAGCATTTTTAAACTTCAGCAGAATTCCGAGAACAATGGAAGAGTTCCAAATCATTGTTAAACATCAGCGGAATTCCGAGAACAATGGAAGAGTTCCAAAGCATTTTTAAACTTCAGCAGAATTCTGAGAACAATGGAAGAGTTCCAAACCATTTTAAAACTTTAGCAGAATTCCCAGAACAATGGAAGAGTTCCAAAGCATTGTAAAACATCAGCGGAATTCCAAGAACAATGGGAGAGTTCCAAAGCATTTTTAAACTTCAGCAGAATTCCCAGAACAATGGAAGAGTTCCAAAGCATTGTTAAACATCAGCGGAATTCCGAGAACAATGGAAGAGTTCCAAAGCATTTTTAAACTTCAGCAGAATTCCGAGAACAATGGAAGAGTTCCAAAGCATTTTTAAACTTCAGCAGAATTCCGAGAACAATGGAAGCGTTCCATAGCATTTTTAAACTTCAGCGGAATTCCGACAACAAGGGAAGAGTTCCAAAGCATTTTTAAACTTCAGCAGAATTCCCAGAACAATGGAAGAGTTCCAAAGCATTTTTAAACTTCAGCAGAATTCCGAGAACAATGGAAGAGTTCCAAAGCATTTTAAAACTTCAGCAGAATTCCGAGAACAATGGAAGCGTTCCATAGCATTTTTAAACTTCTGCGGAATTCCGACAACAAGGGAAGAGTTCCAAAGCATTTTTAAACTTCAGCGGAATTTCGTGAACAATGGAAGAATTCACAAAGCATTGCTAAACATCAGCGGAATTCTGAGAACAATGAAAGAGTTCCAAAGCATTTTTAAACTTCAGCAGAATTCCGAGAACAATGGAAGAGTTCCAAAGCATATTTAAACTTCAGCAGAATTCCGAGAACAAAGGAAGTATTCCATAGCATTTGTAAACTTCAGCGGAATTTTGAGAACAAGGGAAGAGTTCCAAAGCATTTTTAAACTTCAGCAGAATTCCGAGAACAATGGAAGAGTTCCAAATCATTGTTAAACATCAGCGGAATTCCGAGAACAATGGAAGAGTTCCAAAGCATTTTTAAACTTCAGCAGAATTCCGAGAACAATGGAAGAGTTTCAAAGCATTTTTAAACTTCAGCAGAATTCCCAGAATGATGGAAGAGTTCCAAAGCATTGTTAAACATCAGCAAAATTCCGAGAACAATGGAAGAGTTCCAAAGCATTTTTAAACTTCAGCGGAATTCTGTGAACAATGGAAGAATTCCAAAGCATTGTTAAACATCATCTGAATTCTCAGAACAATGGAAGAGTTCCAAAGCATTTTTAAACTTCAGCAGAATTCCGAGAACAATGTAAGAGTTCCAAAGCATTGTTAAACATCAGCGGAATTCCGAGAACAATGGAAGAGTTCCAAAACATTTTTAAACTTCAGCAGAATTCCGAGAACAATGGAAGAGTTTCAAAGCATTTTTAAACTTCAGCAGAATTCCGAGAACAATGGAAGAGTTCCAAATCATTGTTAAACATCAGCGGAATTCTGAGAACAATGTAAGAGTTTCAAAGCATTTTTAAACTTCAGCAGAATTCCGAGAACAATGGAAGAGTTACAAACCATTTTTAAACTTTAGCAGAATTCCCAGAACAATGGAAGAGTTCCAAAGCATTGTTAAACATCAGCGGAATTCCGAGAACAATGGAAGAGTTCCAAAGCATTTTTAAACTTCAGCAGAATTCCCAGAACAATGGAAGAGTTCCAAAGCATTGTTAAACATCAGCGGAATTCCGAGAACAATTGAACAGTTCCAAAGCATTTTTAAACTTCAGCAGAATTCCGAGAACAATGGAAGAATTCCAAAGCATTTTTAAACTTCAGCAGAATTCCGAGAACAATGGAAGCATTCCATAGCATTTTTAAACTTGAGTGGAATTCCGACAACAAGGGAAGAGTTCCAAAGCATTTTTAAACTTCAGCGGAATTTCGTGAACAATGGAAGAATTCCAAAGCATTGCTAAACATCAGTGGAATTCCGACAACAATGGTAGAGTTCCAAAGCATTTTTAAACTTCAGCAGAATTCCGAGAACAATGGAAGAGTTTCAAAGCATTTTTAAACTTCAGCAGAATTCTCAGAATGATGGAAGAGTTCCAAAGCATTGTTAAACATCAGCGGAATTCCGAGAACAAAGGAAGAGTTCCAAAGCATTTTTAAACTTCAGCGGTATTCTGAGAACAACTGAAGAATTCCAAAGCATTGTTAAACATCAGCGGAATTCTCAGAACAATGGAAGAGTTCCAAAGCATTTTTAAACTTCAGCAGAATTCCGAGAACAATGGAAGAGTTCCAAAGCATTGTTAAACATCAGCGGAATTCTGAGAACAATGGAAGAGTTCCAAAGCATTTTTAAACTTCAGCAGAATTCCCAGAACAATGGAAGAGTTCAAAAGCATTGATAAACATCAGCGGAATTCCGAGAACAATGGAAGAGTACCAAAGAATTTTTAAACTTCAGCGGAATTCCAAGAACAATGGAAGAGTTCAAAAGTATTTTTAAACTTCAGCGGAATTCTGAGAACAATGGAAGAGTTCCAAAGCATTGTTAAACATCAGCGGAATTCCGAGAACAATGGAAGAGTTCCAAAGCATTTTTAAACTTCAGCAGAATTCCCAGAACAATGGAAGAGATCCAAAGCATTGTTAAACATCAGCGGTATGCCGAGAACAATGTAAGAGTTCCAAATCATTTTTAAACTTCAGCAGAATTCCCAGAACAATGGAAGAGTTCCAAAGCATTGTTAAACATCAGCAGAATTCCGTGAACAATGGAAGAGATAAAAAGCATTCTTAAACTTCAGCAGAATTCCCAGAACAATGGAAGAGTTCCAAAGCATTTTTAAACTTCAGGAGAATTCCGAGAACAATGGAAGAGTTCCATAGCATTTTTAAACTTCAGCGGAATTCTGAGAAAAAGGGAAGAGTTCCAAAACATTTTTAAACTTCAGCGGAATTTCATGAACAATGGAAGAATTCCAAAGCATTGCTAAACATCAGCAGAATTCTGAGAACAATGGAAGAGTTCCAAAGCATTTTTAAACTTCAGCAGAATTCCGAGAACAATGGAAGAGTTCCACAGCATTTTTAAACTTCAGCAGAATTCCGAGAACAATGGAAGAGTTCCATAGCATTTTTAAACTTCAGCAGAATTCCGAGAACAGGGGAAGAGTTCCAAAGCATTTTTAAACTGCAGCGGATTTCCGTGAACAACGGAAGAATTCCAAAGCATTGCTAAACATCAGCGGAATTCCGAGAACAATGGAAGAGTTCCAAAGCATTTTTAAACTTCAGTGGAATTCCTAGAACAATGGAAGAGTTCCAACACATTTTTAAACTTCAGCGGAATTCTGAGAGCAATGGAAGAGTTCTAAAACATTTTTAAACATCAGCGGAATTCCAAGAACAATGGAAGAGTTCCAAAGCATTTTTAAACTTCATCGAAATTCTGTGAACAAAGGAAGAGTTCCAAAGCATTGTTAAACATCAGCGGAATTCCGAGAACAATGGAAGAGTTCCAAAGCATTTTTAAGCTTCAGCACAATTCCGAGAACAATCGAAGAGTTCCAAAGCATTGTTAAACATCAGCGGTATACCGAGAACAATGGAAGAGCTCCAAAGCATTTTTGAACTTCAGCAGAATTACGAAAACAATGGAAGAGTTCCAAAGCATTGTTAAACATCAGCAGAATTCTGAGAACAATGGAATAGTTCCAAAGCTTTTGTAAACTTAAGCAGAATTCCGACAACAATGGTAGAGTTCCAATGCATTGTTAAACATCAGCGAAATTCCGAGAACAATGGAAGAATTCCAAAGCATTTTTAAACTTCAGCGGAATCCTGAGAACAATGGAAGAATTCCAAAGCATTGTTAAACATCAGCGGAATTCTCAGAACAATGGAAGAGTTCCAAAGCATTTTTAAACTTCAGCAGAATTCCGAGAACAATGTAAGAGTTCCAAAGCATTGTTAAACATCAGCGGAATTCCGAGAACAATGGAAGAGTTCCAAAGCATTTTTAAACTTCAGCAGAATTCCGAGAACAATGGAAGAGTTCCAAATCATTGTTAAACATTAGCGGAATTCCGAGAACAATGGAAGAGTTCCAAAGCATTTTTAAACTTCAGCAGAATTCCGAGAACAATGGAAGAGTTCCAAACCATTTTAAAACTTTAGCAGAATTCCCAGAACAATGGAAGAGTTCCAAAGCATTTTTAAACATCAGCAGAACTCCGAGAGCAATGGAAGAGTTCCAAAGCATTTTTAAACTTCAGCAGAATTCCCAGAACAATGGAAGAGTTCCAAAGCATTGTTAAACATCAGCGGAATTCCGAGAACAATGGAAGAGTTCCAAAGCATTTTTAAACTTCAGCGGAATTCCGAGAACAATGGAAGAGTTCCAAAGCATTTTTATACTTCAGCAGAATTCCGAGAACAATGGAAGCGTTCCATAGCATTTTTAAACTTCAGCGGAATTCCGACAACAAGGGAAGAGTTCCAAAGTATTTTTAAACTTCAGCAGAATTCCCAGAACAATGGAAGAGTTCCAAAGCATTTTTAAACTTCAGCAGAATTCCGAGAACAATGGAAGAGTTTCAAAGCATTTTTAAACTTCAGCAGAATTCCCAGAATGATGGAAGAGTTCCAACGCATTGTTAAACATCAGCAGAAATCCGAGAACAATGAAAGAGTTCCAAAGCATTTTTAAACTTCAGCGGAATGCTGAGAACAATGGAAGAATTCCAAAGCATTGTTAAGCATCAGCGGAATTCTCAGAACAATGGAAGAGTTCCAAAGCATTTTTAAACTTCAGCAGATTTCCGAGAACAATGTAAGAGTTCCAAAGCATTGTTAAACATCAGCGGAATTCCGAAAACAATGTAAGAGTACCAAAGCATTGTTAAACATCAGCGGATTTCCGAGAACAATGGAAGAGTTCCAAAGCATTTTTAAACTTCAGCAGAATTCCAAAAACTATGGAAGAGTTCCAAGGTATTGTTAAACATCAGCGGCATTCTGAGAACAATGGAAGAGTTCCAAAGCTTTTTTAAACTTCAGCTGAATTCCGAGAACAACGGAAGAGTTCCAAAGCGTTGTTAAACATCAGCAGTATTCCGAGAACAATGGAAGAGTTCCAAACCATTTTTAAACTTTAGCAGAATTCCCAGAACAATGGAAGAGTTCCAAAGCATTGTTAAACATCAGCGGAATTCCGAGAACAATGGTAGAGTTCCAAAGCATTTTTAAACTTCAGCAGAATTCCCAGAACAATGGAAGAGTTCCAAAGCATTGTTAAACATCAGTGGAATTCGGAGAACAATGGAAGAGTTCCAAAGCATTTTTAAACTTCAGCGGAATTCCGAGAACAATGGAAGAGTTCCAAAGCATTTTTAAACTTCAGCAGAATTCCGAGAACAATGGAAGCGTTCCTTAGCATTTTTAAACTTCAGCGGAATTCCGAGAACAATGGAAGAGTTCCAAAGCATTGTTAAACATCAGCGGTATTCCGAGAACAATGGAAGAGCTCCAAAGCATTTTTGAACTTCAGCAGAATTACGAAAACAATGGAAGAGTTCCAAAGCATTGTTAAACATCAGCAGAATTCTGAGAACAATGGAATAGTTCCAAAGCTTTTGTAAACTTAAGCAGAATTCCGACAACAATGGTAGAGTTCCAAAGCATTGTTAAACATCAGCGAAATTCCGAGAACAATGGAAGAATTCCAAAGGATTTTTAAACTTCAGCGGAATCCTGAGAACAATGGAAGAATTCCAAAGCATTGTTAAACATCAGCGGAATTCTCAGAACAATGGAAGAGTTCCAAAGCATTTTTAAACTTCAGCAGAATTCCGAGAACAATGTAAGAGTTCCAAAGCATTGTTAAACATCAGCGGAATTCCGAGAACAATGGAAGAGTTCCAAAGCATTTTTAAACTTCAGCAGAATTCCGAAAACAATGGAAGAGTTCCAAAGCATTTTTAAACTTCAGCAGAATTCCGAGAACAATGGAAGAGTTCCAAATCATTGTTAAACATCAGCGAAATTCCGAGAACAATGGAAGAGTTCCAAAGCATTTTTAAACTTCAGCAGAATTCTGAGAACAATGGAAGAGTTCCAAACCATTTTAAAACTTTAGCAGAATTCCCAGAACAATGGAAGAGTTCCAAAGCATTGTAAAACATCAGCGGAATTCCAAGAACAATGGGAGAGTTCCAAAGCATTTTTAAACTTCAGCAGAATTCCCAGAACAATGGAAGAGTTCCAAAGCATTGTTAAACATCAGCGGAATTCCAAGAACAATGGAAGAGTTCCAAAGCATTTTTAAACTTCAGCAGAATTCCGAGAACAATGGAAGAGTTCCAAAGCATTTTTAAACTTCAGCAGAATTCCGAGAACAATGGAAGCGTTCCATAGCATTTTTAAACTTCAGCGGAATTCCGACAACAAGGGAAGAGTTCCAAAGCATTTTTAAACTTCAGCAGAATTCCCAGAACAATGGAAGAGTTCCAAAGCATTTTTAAACTTCAGCAGAATTCCGAGAACAATGGAAGAGTTCCAAAGCATTTTAAAACTTCAGCAGAATTCCGAGAACAATGGAAGCGTTCCATAGCATTTTTAAACTTCTGCGGAATTCCGACAACAAGGGAAGAGTTCCAAAGCATTTTTAAACTTCAGCGGAATTTCGTGAACAATGGAAGAATTCACAAAGCATTGCTAAACATCAGCGGAATTCTGAGAACAATGAAAGAGTTCCAAAGCATTTTTAAACTTCAGCAGAATTCCGAGAACAATGGAAGAGTTCCAAAGCATATTTAAACTTCAGCAGAATTCCGAGAACAAAGGAAGTATTCCATAGCATTTGTAAACTTCAGCGGAATTTTGAGAACAAGGGAAGAGTTCCAAAGCATTTTTAAACTTCAGCAGAATTCCGAGAACAATGGAAGAGTTCCAAATCATTGTTAAACATCAGCGGAATTCCGAGAACAATGGAAGAGTTCCAAAGCATTTTTAAACTTCAGCAGAATTCCGAGAACAATGGAAGAGTTTCAAAGCATTTTTAAACTTCAGCAGAATTCCGAGAATGATGGAAGAGTTCCAAAGCATTGTTAAACATCAGCAAAATTCCGAGAACAATGGAAGAGTTCCAAAGCATTTTTAAACTTCAGCGGAATTCTGTGAACAATGGAAGAATTCCAAAGCATTGTTAAACATCATCTGAATTCTCAGAACAATGGAAGAGTTCCAAAGCATTTTTAAACTTCAGCAGAATTCCGAGAACAATGTAAGAGTTCCAAAGCATTGTTAAACATCAGCGGAATTCCGAGAACAATGGAAGAGTTCCAAAACATTTTTAAACTTCAGCAGAATTCCGAGAACAATGGAAGAGTTTCAAAGCATTTTTAAACTTCAGCAGAATTCCGAGAACAATGGAAGAGTTCCAAATCATTGTTAAACATCAGCGGAATTCTGAGAACAATGTAAGAGTTTCAAAGCATTTTTAAACTTCAGCAGAATTCCGAGAACAATGGAAGAGTTACAAACCATTTTTAAACTTTAGCAGAATTCCCAGAACAATGGAAGAGTTCCAAAGCATTGTTAAACATCAGCGGAATTCCGAGAACAATGGAAGAGTTCCAAAGCATTTTTAAACTTCAGCAGAATTCCCAGAACAATGGAAGAGTTCCAAAGCATTGTTAAACATCAGCGGAATTCCGAGAACAATTGAACAGTTCCAAAGCATTTTTAAACTTCAGCAGAATTCCGAGAACAATGGAAGAGTTCCAAAGCATTTTTAAACTTCAGCAGAATTCCGAGAACAATGGAAGCATTCCATAGCATTTTTAAACTTGAGTGGAATTCCGACAACAAGGGAAGAGTTCCAAAGCATTTTTAAACTTCAGCGGAATTTCGTGAACAATGGAAGAATTCCAAAGCATTGCTAAACATCAGTGGAATTCCGACAACAATGGTAGAGTTCCAAAGCATTTTTAAACTTCAGCAGAATTCCGAGAACAATGGAAGAGTTTCAAAGCATTTTTAAACTTCAGCAGAATTCTCAGAATGATGGAAGAGTTCCAAAGCATTGTTAAACATCAGCGGAATTCCGAGAACAAAGGAAGAGTTCCAAAGCATTTTTAAACTTCAGCGGTATTCTGAGAACAACTGAAGAATTCCAAAGCATTGTTAAACATCAGCGGAATTCTCAGAACAATGGAAGAGTTCCAAAGCATTTTTAAACTTCAGCAGAATTCCGAGAACAATGGAAGAGTTCCAAAGCATTTTTAAACTTCAGCAGAATTCCGAAAACAATGGAAGAGTTCCAAAGCATTTTTAAACTTCAGCAGAATTCCGAGAACAATGGAAGAGTTCCAAATCATTGTTAAACATCAGCGGAATTCCGAGAACAATGGAAGAGTTCCAAAGCATTTTTAAACTTCAGCAGAATTCTGAGAACAATGGAAGAGTTCCAAACCATTTTAAAACTTTAGCAGAATTCCCAGAACAATGGAAGAGTTCCAAAGCATTGTAAAACATCAGCGGAATTCCAAGAACAATGGGAGAGTTCCAAAGCATTTTTAAACTTCAGCAGAATTCCCAGAACAATGGAAGAGTTCCAAAGCATTGTTAAACATCAGCGGAATTCCGAGAACAATGGAAGAGTTCCAAAGCATTTTTAAACTTCAGCAGAATTCCGAGAACAATGGAAGAGTTCCAAAGCATTTTTAAACTTCAGCAGAATTCCGAGAACAATGGAAGCGTTCCATAGCATTTTTAAACTTCAGCGGAATTCCGACAACAAGGGAAGAGTTCCAAAGCATTTTTAAACTTCAGCAGAATTCCCAGAACAATGGAAGAGTTCCAAAGCATTTTTAAACTTCAGCAGAATTCCGAGAACAATGGAAGAGTTCCAAAGCATTTTAAAACTTCAGCAGAATTCCGAGAACAATGGAAGCGTTCCATAGCATTTTTAAACTTCTGCGGAATTCCGACAACAAGGGAAGAGTTCCAAAGCATTTTTAAACTTCAGCGGAATTTCGTGAACAATGGAAGAATTCACAAAGCATTGCTAAACATCAGCGGAATTCTGAGAACAATGAAAGAGTTCCAAAGCATTTTTAAACTTCAGCAGAATTCCGAGAACAATGGAAGAGTTCCAAAGCATATTTAAACTTCAGCAGAATTCCGAGAACAAAGGAAGTATTCCATAGCATTTGTAAACTTCAGCGGAATTTTGAGAACAAGGGAAGAGTTCCAAAGCATTTTTAAACTTCAGCAGAATTCCGAGAACAATGGAAGAGTTCCAAATCATTGTTAAACATCAGCGGAATTCCGAGAACAATGGAAGAGTTCCAAAGCATTTTTAAACTTCAGCAGAATTCCGAGAACAATGGAAGAGTTTCAAAGCATTTTTAAACTTCAGCAGAATTCCCAGAATGATGGAAGAGTTCCAAAGCATTGTTAAACATCAGCAAAATTCCGAGAACAATGGAAGAGTTCCAAAGCATTTTTAAACTTCAGCGGAATTCTGTGAACAATGGAAGAATTCCAAAGCATTGTTAAACATCATCTGAATTCTCAGAATAATGGAAGAGTTCCAAAGCATTTTTAAACTTCAGCAGAGTTCCGAGAACAATGTAAGAGTTCCAAAGCATTGTTAAACATCAGCGGAATTCCGAGAACAATGGAAGAGTTCCAAAACATTTTTAAACTTCAGCAGAATTCCGAGAACAATGGAAGAGTTTCAAAGCATTTTTAAACTTCAGCAGAATTCCGAGAACAATGGAAGAGTTCCAAATCATTGTTAAACATCAGCGGAATTCTGAGAACAATGTAAGAGTTTCAAAGCATTTTTAAACTTCAGCAGAATTCCGAGAACAATGTAAGAGTTACAAACCATTTTTAAACTTTAGCAGAATTCCCAGAACAATGGAAGAGTTCCAAAGCATTGTTAAACATCAGCGGAATTCCGAGAACAATGGAAGAGTTCCAAAGCATTTTTAAACTTCAGCAGAATTCCCAGAACAATGGAAGAGTTCCAAAGCATTGTTAAACATCAGCGGAATTCCGAGAACAATTGAACAGTTCCAAAGCATTTTTAAACTTCAGCAGAATTCCGAGAACAATGGAAGAGTTCCAAAGCATTTTTAAACTTCAGCAGAATTCCGAGAACAATGGAAGCATTCCATAGCATTTTTAAACTTGAGTGGAATTCCGACAACAAGGGAAGAGTTCCAAAGCATTTTTAAACTTCAGCGGAATTTCGTGAACAATGGAAGAATTCCAAAGCATTGCTAAACATCAGTGGAATTCCGACAACAATGGTAGAGTTCCAAAGCATTTTTAAACTTCAGCAGAATTCCGAGAACAATGGAAGAGTTTCAAAGCATTTTTAAACTTCAGCAGAATTCTCAGAATGATGGAAGAGTTCCAAAGCATTGTTAAACATCAGCGGAATTCCGAGAACAAAGGAAGAGTTCCAAAGCATTTTTAAACTTCAGCGGTATTCTGAGAACAACTGAAGAATTCCAAAGCATTGTTAAACATCAGCGGAATTCTCAGAACAATGGAAGAGTTCCAAAGCATTTTTAAACTTCAGCAGAATTCCGAGAACAATGGAAGAGTTCCAAAGCATTGTTAAACATCAGCGGAATTCTGAGAACAATGGAAGAGATCCAAAGCATTTTTAAACTTCAGCAGAATTCCCAGAACAATGGAAGAGTTCAAAAGCATTGTTAAACATCAGCGGAATTCCGAGAACAATGGAAGAGTTCCAAAGCATTTTTAAACTTCAGCAGAATTCCCAGAACAATGGAAGAGATCCAAAGCATTGTTAAACATCAGCGGTATGCCGAGAACAATGTAAGAGTTCCAAATCATTTTTAAACTTCAGCAGAATTCCCAGAACAATGGAAGAGTTCCAAAGCATTGTTAAACATCAGCAGAATTCCGTGAACAATGGAAGAGATAAAAAGCATTCTTAAACTTCAGCAGAATTCCCAGAACAATGGAAGAGTTCCAAAGCATTTTTAAACTTCAGGAGAATTCCGAGAACAATGGAAGAGTTCCATAGCATTTTTAAACATCAGCGGAATTCTGAGAAAAAGGGAAGAGTTCCAAAACATTTTTAAACTTCAGCGGAATTTCATGAACAATGGAAGAATTCCAAAGCATTGCTAAACATCAGCAGAATTCCGAGAACAATGGAAGAGTTCCAAAGCATTTTTAAACTTCAGCAGAATTCCGAGAACAATGGAAGAGTTCCACAGCATTTTTAAACTTCAGCAGAATTCCGAGAACAATGGAAGAGTTCCATAGCATTTTTAAACTTCAGCAGAATTCCGAGAACAGGGGAAGAGTTCCAAAGCATTTTTAAACTGCAGCGGATTTCCGTGAACAACGGAAGAATTCCAAAGCATTGCTAAACATCAGCGGAATTCCGAGAACAATGGAAGAGTTCCAAAGCATTTTTAAACTTCAGTGGAATTCCTAGAACAATGGAAGAGTTCCAACACATTTTTAAACTTCAGCGGAATTCTGAGAGCAATGGAAGAGTTCTAAAACATTTTTAAACATCAGCGGAATTCCAAGAACAATGGAAGAGTTCCAAAGCATTTTTAAACTTCATCGAAATTCTGTGAACAAAGGAAGAGTTCCAAAGCATTGTTAAACATCAGCGGAATTCCGAGAACAATGGAAGAGTTCCAAAGCATTTTTAAGCTTCAGCACAATTCCGAGAACAATCGAAGAGTTCCAAAGCATTGTTAAACATCAGCGGTATACCGAGAACAATGGAAGAGCTCCAAAGCATTTTTGAACTTCAGCAGAATTACGAAAACAATGGAAGAGTTCCAAAGCATTGTTAAACATCAGCAGAATTCTGAGAACAATGGAATAGTTCCAAAGCTTTTGTAAACTTAAGCAGAATTCCGACAACAATGGTAGAGTTCCAATGCATTGTTAAACATCAGCGAAATTCCGAGAACAATGGAAGAATTCCAAAGCATTTTTAAACTTCAGCGGAATCCTGAGAACAATGGAAGAATTCCAAAGCATTGTTAAACATCAGCGGAATTCTCAGAACAATGGAAGAGTTCCAAAGCATTTTTAAACTTCAGCAGAATTCCGAGAACAATGTAAGAGTTCCAAAGCATTGTTAAACATCAGCGGAATTCCGAGAACAATGGAAGAGTTCCAAAGCATTTTTAAACTTCAGCAGAATTCCGAGAACAATGGAAGAGTTCCAAATCATTGATAAACATTAGCGGAATTCCGAGAACAATGGAAGAGTTCCAAAGCATTTTTAAACTTCAGCAGAATTCCGAGAACAATGGAAGAGTTCCAAACCATTTTAAA
This sequence comes from Phyllobates terribilis, assembly GCF_046119375.1. Lineage (NCBI taxonomy): Eukaryota > Metazoa > Chordata > Amphibia > Anura > Dendrobatidae > Phyllobates > Phyllobates terribilis. The sequence goes on from NW_027362765.1 coordinate 52,633,333, forward strand.
ACTTTAGCAGAATTCCCAGAACAATGGAAGAGTTCCAAAGCATTGTTAAACATCAGCAGAACTCCGAGAGCAATGGAAGAGTTCCAAAGCATTTTTAAACTTCAGCAGAATTCCCAGAACAATGGAAGAGTTCCAAAGCATTGTTAAACATCAGCGGAATTCCGAGAACAATGGAAGAGTTCCAAAGCATTTTTAAACTTCAGCGGAATTCCGAGAACAATGGAAGAGTTCCAAAGCATTTTTATACTTCAGCAGAATTCCGAGAACAATGGAAGCGTTCCATAGCATTTTTAAACTTCAGCGGAATTCCGACAACAAGGGAAGAGTTCCAAAGCATTTTTAAACTTCAGCAGAATTCCCAGAACAATGGAAGAGTTCCAAACATTTTTAAACTTCAGCAGAATTCCGAGAACAATGGAAGAGTTTCAAAGCATTTTTAAACTTCAGCAGAATTCCCAGAATGATGGAAGAGTTCCAACGCATTGTTAAACATCAGCAGAAATCCGAGAACAATGAAAGAGTTCCAAAGCATTTTTAAACTTCAGCGGAATGCTGAGAACAATGGAAGAATTCCAAAGCATTGTTAAGCATCAGCGGAATTCTCAGAACAATGGAAGAGTTCCAAAGCATTTTTAAACTTCAGCAGATTTCCGAGAACAATGTAAGAGTTCCAAAGCATTGTTAAACATCAGCGGAATTCCGAAAACAATGTAAGAGTACCAAAGCATTGTTAAACATCAGCGGAATTCCGAGAACAATGGAAGAGTTCCAAAGCATTTTTAAACTTCAGCAGAATTCCAAAAACTATGGAAGAGTTCCAAGGTATTGTTAAACATCAGCGGCATTCTGAGAACAATGGAAGAGTTCCAAAGCTTTTTTAAACTTCAGCTGAATTCCGAGAACAACGGAAGAGTTCCAAAGCATTGTTAAACATCAGCAGTATTCCGAGAACAATGGAAGAGTTCCAAACCATTTTTAAACTTTAGCAGAATTCCCAGAACAATGGAAGAGTTCCAAAGCATTGTTAAACATCAGCGGAATTCCGAGAACAATGGAAGAGTTCCAAAGCATTTTTAAACTTCAGCAGAATTCCCAGAACAATGGAAGAGTTCCAAAGCATTGTTAAACATCAGTGGAATTCGGAGAACAATGGAAGAGTTCCAAAGCATTTTTAAACTTCAGCGGAATTCCGAGAACAATGGAAGAGTTCCAAAGCATTTTTAAACTTCAGCAGAATTCCGAGAACAATGGAAGCGTTCCTTAGCATTTTTAAACTTCAGCGGAATTCCGAGAACAATGGAAGAGTTCCAAAGCATTGTTAAACATCAGCGGTATTCCGAGAACAATGGAAGAGCTCCAAAGCATTTTTGAACTTCAGCAGAATTACGAAAACAATGGAAGAGTTCCAAAGCATTGTTAAACATCAGCAGAATTCTGAGAACAATGGAATAGTTCCAAAGCTTTTGTAAACTTAAGCAGAATTCCGACAACAATGGTAGAGTTCCAAAGCATTGTTAAACATCAGCGAAATTCCGAGAACAATGGAAGAATTCCAAAGGATTTTTAAACTTCAGCGGAATCCTGAGAACAATGGAAGAATTCCAAAGCATTGTTAAACATCAGCGGAATTCTCAGAACAATGGAAGAGTTCCAAAGCATTTTTAAACTTCAGCAGAATTCCGAGAACAATGTAAGAGTTCCAAAGCATTGTTAAACATCAGCGGAATTCCGAGAACAATGGAAGAGTTCCAAAGCATTTTTAAACTTCAGCAGAATTCCGAAAACAATGGAAGAGTTCCAAAGCATTTTTAAACTTCAGCAGAATTCCGAGAACAATGGAAGATTTCCAAATCATTGTTAAACATCAGCGGAATTCCGAGAACAATGGAAGAGTTCCAAAGCATTTTTAAACTTCAGCAGAATTCTGAGAACAATGGAAGAGTTCCAAACCATTTTAAAACTTTAGCAGAATTCCCAGAACAATGGAAGAGTTCCAAAGCATTGTAAAACATCAGCGGAATTCCAAGAACAATGGGAGAGTTCCAAAGCATTTTTAAACTTCAGCAGAATTCCCAGAACAATGGAAGAGTTCCAAAGCATTGTTAAACATCAGCGGAATTCCAAGAACAATGGAAGAGTTCCAAAGCATTTTTAAACTTCAGCAGAATTCCGAGAACAATGGAAGAGTTCCAAAGCATTTTTAAACTTCAGCAGAATTCCGAGAACAATGGAAGCGTTCCATAGCATTTTTAAACTTCAGCGGAATTCCGACAACAAGGGAAGAGTTCCAAAGCATTTTTAAACTTCAGCAGAATTCCCAGAACAATGGAAGAGTTCCAAAGCATTTTTAAACTTCAGCAGAATTCCGAGAACAATGGAAGAGTTCCAAAGCATTTTAAAACTTCAGCAGAATTCCGAGAACAATGGAAGCGTTCCATAGCATTTTTAAACTTCTGCGGAATTCCGACAACAAGGGAAGAGTTCCAAAGCATTTTTAAACTTCAGCGGAATTTCGTGAACAATGGAAGAATTCACAAAGCATTGCTAAACATCAGCGGAATTCTGAGAACAATGAAAGAGTTCCAAAGCATTTTTAAACTTCAGCAGAATTCCGAGAACAATGGAAGAGTTCCAAAGCATATTTAAACTTCAGCAGAATTCCGAGAACAAAGGAAGTATTCCATAGCATTTGTAAACTTCAGCGGAATTTTGAGAACAAGGGAAGAGTTCCAAAGCATTTTTAAACTTCAGCAGAATTCCGAGAACAATGGAAGAGTTCCAAATCATTGTTAAACATCAGCGGAATTCCGAGAACAATGGAAGAGTTCCAAAGCATTTTTAAACTTCAGCAGAATTCCGAGAACAATGGAAGAGTTTCAAAGCATTTTTAAACTTCAGCAGAATTCCGAGAATGATGGAAGAGTTCCAAAGCATTGTTAAACATCAGCAAAATTCCGAGAACAATGGAAGAGTTCCAAAGCATTTTTAAACTTCAGCGGAATTCTGTGAACAATGGAAGAATTCCAAAGCATTGTTAAACATCATCTGAATTCTCAGAACAATGGAAGAGTTCCAAAGCATTTTTAAACTTCAGCAGAATTCCAAGAACAATGTAAGAGTTCCAAAGCATTGTTAAACATCAGCGGAATTCCGAGAACAATGGAAGAGTTCCAAAACATTTTTAAACTTCAGCAGAATTCCGAGAACAATGGAAGAGTTTCAAAGCATTTTTAAACTTCAGCAGAATTCCGAGAACAATGGAAGAGTTCCAAATCATTGTTAAACATCAGCGGAATTCTGAGAACAATGTAAGAGTTTCAAAGCATTTTTAAACTTCAGCAGAATTCCGAGAACAATGGAAGAGTTACAAACCATTTTTAAACTTTAGCAGAATTCCCAGAACAATGGAAGAGTTCCAAAGCATTGTTAAACATCAGCGGAATTCCGAGAACAATGGAAGAGTTCCAAAGCATTTTTAAACTTCAGCAGAATTCCCAGAACAATGGAAGAGTTCCAAAGCATTGTTAAACATCAGCGGAATTCCGAGAACAATTGAACAGTTCCAAAGCATTTTTAAACTTCAGCAGAATTCCGAGAACAATGGAAGAGTTCCAAAGCATTTTTAAACTTCAGCAGAATTCCGAGAACAATGGAAGCATTCCATAGCATTTTTAAACTTGAGTGGAATTCCGACAACAAGGGAAGAGTTCCAAAGCATTTTTAAACTTCAGCGGAATTTCGTGAACAATGGAAGAATTCCAAAGCATTGCTAAACATCAGTGGAATTCCGACAACAATGGTAGAGTTCCAAAGCATTTTTAAACTTCAGCAGAATTCCGAGAACAATGGAAGAGTTTCAAAGCATTTTTAAACTTCAGCAGAATTCTCAGAATGATGGAAGAGTTCCAAAGCATTGTTAAACATCAGCGGAATTCCGAGAACAAAGGAAGAGTTCCAAAGCATTTTTAAACTTCAGCGGTATTCTGAGAACAACTGAAGAATTCCAAAGCATTGTTAAACATCAGCTGAATTCTCAGAACAATGGAAGAGTTCCAAAGCATTTTTAAACTTCAGCAGAATTCCGAGAACAATGGAAGAGTTCCAAAGCATTGTTAAACATCAGCGGAATTCCGAGAACAATGGAAGAGTACCAAAGAATTTTTAAACTTCAGCGGAATTCCAAGAACAATGGAAGAGTTCAAAAGTATTTTTAAACTTCAGCGGAATTCTGAGAACAATGGAAGAGTTCCAAAGCATTGTTAAACATCAGCGGAATTCCGAGAACAATGGAAGAGTTCCAAAGCATTTTTAAACTTCAGCAGAATTCCCAGAACAATGGAAGAGATCCAAAGCATTGTTAAACATCAGCGGTATGCCGAGAACAATGTAAGAGTTCCAAATCATTTTTAAACTTCAGCAGAATTCCCAGAACAATGGAAGAGTTCCAAAGCATTGTTAAACATCAGCAGAATTCCGTGAACAATGGAAGAGATAAAAAGCATTCTTAAACTTCAGCAGAATTCCCAGAACAATGGAAGAGTTCCAAAGCATTTTTAAACTTCAGGAGAATTCCGAGAACAATGGAAGAGTTCCATAGCATTTTTAAACTTCAGCGGAATTCTGAGAAAAAGGGAAGAGTTCCAAAACATTTTTAAACTTCAGCGGAATTTCATGAACAATGGAAGAATTCCAAAGCATTGCTAAACATCAGCAGAATTCCGAGAACAATGGAAGAGTTCCAAAGCATTTTTAAACTTCAGCAGAATTCCGAGAACAATGGAAGAGTTCCACAGCATTTTTAAACTTCAGCAGAATTCCGAGAACAATGGAAGAGTTCCATAGCATTTTTAAACTTCAGCAGAATTCCGAGAACAGGGGAAGAGTTCCAAAGCATTTTTAAACTGCAGCGGATTTCCGTGAACAACGGAAGAATTCCAAAGCATTGCTAAACATCAGCGGAATTCCGAGAACAATGGAAGAGTTCCAAAGCATTTTTAAACTTCAGTGGAATTCCTAGAACAATGGAAGAGTTCCAACACATTTTTAAACTTCAGCGGAATTCTGAGAGCAATGGAAGAGTTCTAAAACATTTTTAAACATCAGCGGAATTCCAAGAACAATGGAAGAGTTCCAAAGCATTTTTAAACTTCATCGAAATTCTGTGAACAAAGGAAGAGTTCCAAAGCATTGTTAAACATCAGCGGAATTCCGAGAACAATGGAAGAGTTCCAAAGCATTTTTAAGCTTCAGCACAATTCCGAGAACAATGGAAGAGTTCCAAAGCATTGTTAAACATCAGCGGTATACCGAGAACAATGGAAGAGCTCCAAAGCATTTTTGAACTTCAGCAGAATTACGAAAACAATGGAAGAGTTCCAAAGCATTGTTAAACATCAGCAGAATTCTGAGAACAATGGAATAGTTCCAAAGCTTTTGTAAACTTAAGCAGAATTCCGACAACAATGGTAGAGTTCCAATGCATTGTTAAACATCAGCGAAATTCCGAGAACAATGGAAGAATTCCAAAGCATTTTTAAACTTCAGCGGAATCCTGAGAACAATGGAAGAATTCCAAAGCATTGTTAAACATCAGCGGAATTCTCAGAACAATGGAAGAGTTCCAAAGCATTTTTAAACTTCAGCAGAATTCCGAGAACAATGTAAGAGTTCCAAAGCATTGTTAAACATCAGCGGAATTCCGAGAACAATGGAAGAGTTCCAAAGCATTTTTAAACTTCAGCAGAATTCCGAGAACAATGGAAGAGTTCCAAATCATTGTTAAACATTAGCGGAATTCCGAGAACAATGGAAGAGTTCCAAAGCATTTTTAAACTTCAGCAGAATTCCGAGAACAATGGAAGAGTTCCAAACCATTTTAAAACTTTAGCAGAATTCCCAGAACAATGGAAGAGTTCCAAAGCATTGTTAAACATCAGCAGAACTCCGAGAGCAATGGAAGAGTTCCAAAGCATTTTTAAACTTCAGCAGAATTCCCAGAACAATGGAAGAGTTCCAAAGCATTGTTAAACATCATCGGAATTCCGAGAACAATGGAAGAGTTCCAAAGCATTTTTAAACTTCAGCGGAATTCCGAGAACAATGGAAGAGTTCCAAAGCATTTTTATACTTCAGCAGAATTCCGAGAACAATGGAAGCGTTCCATAGCATTTTTAAACTTCAGCGGAATTCCGACAACAAGGGAAGAGTTCCAAAGCATTTTTAAACTTCAGCAGAATTCCCAGAACAATGGAAGAGTTCCAAAGCATTTTTAAACTTCAGCAGAATTCCGAGAACAATGGAAGAGTTTCAAAGCATTTTTAAACTTCAGCAGAATTCCCAGAATGATGGAAGAGTTCCAACGCATTGTTAAACATCAGCAGAAATCCGAGAACAATGAAAGAGTTCCAAAGCATTTTTAAACTTCAGCGGAATGCTGAGAACAATGGAAGAATTCCAAAGCATTGTTAAGCATCAGCGGAATTCTCAGAACAATGGAAGAGTTCCAAAGCATTTTTAAACTTCAGCAGATTTCCGAGAACAATGTAAGAGTTCCAAAGCATTGTTAAACATCAGCGGAATTCCGAAAACAATGTAAGAGTACCAAAGCATTGTTAAACATCAGCGGAATTCCGAGAACAATGGAAGAGTTCCAAAGCATTTTTAAACTTCAGCAGAATTCCAAAAACTATGGAAGAGTTCCAAGGTATTGTTAAACATCAGCGGCATTCTGAGAACAATGGAAGAGTTCCAAAGCTTTTTTAAACTTCAGCTGAATTCCGAGAACAACGGAAGAGTTCCAAAGCATTGTTAAACATCAGCAGTATTCCGAGAACAATGGAAGAGTTCCAAACCATTTTTAAACTTTAGCAGAATTCCCAGAACAATGGAAGAGTTCCAAAGCATTGTTAAACATCAGCGGAATTCCGAGAACAATGGAAGAGTTCCAAAGCATTTTTAAACTTCAGCAGAATTCCCAGAACAATGGAAGAGTTCCAAAGCATTGTTAAACATCAGTGGAATTCGGAGAACAATGGAAGAGTTCCAAAGCATTTTTAAACTTCAGCGGAATTCCGAGAACAATGGAAGAGTTCCAAAGCATTTTTAAACTTCAGCAGAATTCCGAGAACAATGGAAGCGTTCCTTAGCATTTTTAAACTTCAGCGGAATTCCGACAAGAAGGGAAGAGTTCCAAAGCATTTTTAAACTTCAGCAGAATTCCGAGAACAATGGAAGTATTCCACAGCATTTGTAAACTTCAGCGGAATTTTGAGAACAAGGGAAGAGTTCCAAAGCATTTTTAAACTTCAGCGGATTTCCGTGAACAATGGAAGAATTCCAAAGCATTGCTAAAAATCAGCGGAATTCCGAGAACAATGGAAGAGTTCCAAAGCATTTTTAAACTTCAGCAGAATTCCGAGAACAATGGAAGAGTTCCAAACATTTTTAAATTTCAGCAGAATTCCGAGAACAATGGAAGAGTTCCAAATCATTGTTAAACATCAGCGGAATTCCTAGAACAATGGAAGAGTTCCAAAGCATTTTTAAACTTCAGCAGAATTCCGAGAACAATGGAAGAGTTTCAAAGCATTTTGAAACTTCAGCAGAATTCCCAGAATGATGGAAGAGTTCCAAAGCATTTTTAATCTTCAGCAGAATTCTGAGAACAATGGAAGAGTTCCAAATCATTGTTAAACATCAGCGAAATTCCGAGAACAATGTAAGAGTTCCAAAGCATTTTTAAACTTCAGCAGAATTCCCAGAACAATGGAAGAGTTACAAAGCATTTTTAAACTTTAGCAGAATTCCGAGAACAATGGAAGAGTTCCAAAGCATTTTTAAACTTCAGCAGAATTCCGAGAACAATGGAAGAGTTCCAAAGCATTTTTAAACTTCAGCAGAATTCCGAGAACAATGGAAGCGTTCCTTAGCATTTTTAAACTTCAGCGGAATTCCGACAACAAGGGAAGAGTTCCAAAGCATTTTTAAACTTCAGCAGAATTCTGAGAACAATGGAAGAATTCCAAAGCATTGTTAAACATCAGCGGAATTCTCAGAACAATGGAAGAGTTCCAAAGCGTTTTTAAACTTCAGCAGAATTCTGAGAACAATGGAAGAGTTCCAAAGCATTTTTAAACTTCAGCAGAATTCCGAGAACAAAGGAAGTATTCCATAGCATTTGTAAACTTCAGCGGAATTTTGAGAACAAGGGAAGAGTTCCAAAGCATTTTTAAACTTCAGCAGAATTCCGAGAACAATGGAAGAGTTCCAAAAGCATTTTTAAACTTCAGCAGAATTCCGAGAACAATGGAAGAGTTCCAAATCATTGTTAAACATCAGCGGAATTCCGAGAACAATGGAAGAGTTCCAAAGCATTTTTAAACTTCAGCAGAATTCCCAGAACAATGGAAGAGTTCCAAAGCATTGTTAAACATCAGCGGTATTCCGAGAACAATGGAAGAGTTCCAAATCATTTTTAAACTTCAGCAGAATTCCCAGAACAATGGAAGAGTTCCAAAGCATTGTTAAACATCAGCGGAATTCCGTGAATAATGGAAGAGATAAAAAGCATTCTTAAACTTCAGCAGAATTCCCAGAACAATGGAAGAGTTCCAAAGCATTTTTAAACTTCAGGAGAATTCCGAGAACAATGGAAGAGTTCCATAGCATTTTTAAACTTCAGCGGAATTCTGAGAAAAAGGGAAGAGTTCCAAAGCATTTTTAAACTTCAGCGGAATTTCGTGAACAATGGAAGAATTCCAAAGCATTGCTAAACATCAGCAGAATTCCGAGAACAATGGAAGAGTTCCAAAGCATTTTTAAACTTCAGCAGAATTCCGAGAACAATGGAAGAGTTCCACAGCATTTTTAAACTTCAGCAGAATTCCGAGAACAATGGAAGAGTTCCATAGCATTTTTAAACTTCAGCAGAATTCCGAGAACAGGGGAAGAGTTCCAAAGCATTTTTAAACTTCAGCGGATTTCTGTGAACAACGGAAGAATTCCAAAGCATTGCTAAACATCAGCGGAATTCCGAGAACAATGGAAGAGTTCCAAAGCATTTTTAAACTTCAGCGGAATTCCTAGAACAATGGAAGAGTTCCAACGCATTTTTAAACTTCAGCAGAATTCTGAGAGCAATGGAAGAGTTCTAAAACATTTTTAAACATCAGCGGAATTCCGAGAACAATGGAAGAGTTCCAAAGCATTTTTAAACTTCATCGAAATTCTGTGAACAAAGGAAGAGTTGCAAAGCATTGTTAAACATCAGCGGAATTCCGAGAACAATGGAAGAGTTCCAAAGCATTTTTAAGCTTCAGCACAATTCCGAGAACAATGGAAGAGTTCCAAAGCATTGTTAAACATCAGCGGTATTCCGAGAACAATGGAAGAGCTCCAAAGCATTTTTGAACTTCAGCTGAATTACGAAAACAATGGAAGAGTTCCAAAGCATTGTTAAACATCAGCAGAATTCTGAGAACAATGGAATAGTTCCAAAGCTTTTGTAAACTTAAGCAGAATTCCGACAACAATGGTAGAGTTCCAAAGCATTGTTAAACATCAGCGAAATTCCGAGAACAATGGAAGAATTCCAAAGGATTTTTAAACTTCAGCGGAATCCTGAGAACAATGGAAGAATTCCAAAGCATTGTTAAACATCAGCGGAATTCTCAGAACAATGGAAGAGTTCCAAAGCATTTTTAAACTTCAGCAGAATTCCGAGAACAATGTAAGAGTTCCAAAGCATTGTTAAACATCAGCGGAATTCCGAGAACAATGGAAGAGTTCCAAAGCATTTTTAAACTTCAGCAGAATTCCGAAAACAATGGAAGAGTTCCAAAGCATTTTTAAACTTCAGCAGAATTCCGAGAACAATGGAAGAGTTCCAAATCATTGTTAAACATCAGCGGAACTCCGAGAACAATGGAAGAGTTCCAAAGCATTTTTAAACTTCAGCAGAATTCTGAGAACAATGGAAGAGTTCCAAACCATTTTAAAACTTTAGCAGAATTCCCAGAACAATGGAAGAGTTCCAAAGCATTGTAAAACATCAGCGGAATTCCAAGAACAATGGGAGAGTTCCAAAGCATTTTTAAACTTCAGCAGAATTCCTAGAACAATGTAAGAGTTCCAAAGCATTGTTAAACATCAGCGGAATTCCGAGAACAATGGAAGAGTTCCAAAGCATTTTTAAACTTCAGCAGAATTCCGAGAACAATGGAAGAGTTCCAAAGCATTTTTAAACTTCAGCAGAATTCCGAGAACAATGGAAGCGTTCCATAGCATTTTTAAACTTCAGCGGAATTCCGGCAACAAGGGAAGAGTTCCAAAGCATTTTTAAACTTCAGCAGAATTCCCAGAACAATGGAAGAGTTCCAAAGCATTTTTAAACTTCAGCAGAATTCCGAGAACAATGGAAGAGTTCCAAAGCATTTTAAAACTTCAGCAGAATTCCGAGAACAATGGAAGCGTTCCATAGCATTTTTAAACTTCAACGGAATTCCGACAACAAGGGAAGAGTTCCAAAGCATTTTTAAACTTCAGCGGAATTTCGTGAACAATGGAAGAATTCACAAAGCATTGCTAAACATCAGCGGAATTCCGAGAACAATGAAAGAGTTCCAAAGCATTTTTAAACTTCAGCGGAATTCCGACAACAAGGGAAGAGTTCCAAAGCATTTTTAAACTTCAGCGGAATTTCGTGAACAATGGAAGAATTCACAAAGCATTGCTAAACATCAGCAGAATTCCGAGAACAATGGAAGAGTTCCAAAGCATATTTAAACTTCAGCAGAATTCCGAGAACAAAGGAAGTATTCCATAGCATTTGTAAACTTCAGCGGAATTTTGAGAACAAGGGAAGAGTTCCAAAGCATTTTTAAACTTCAGCAGAATTCCGAGAACAATGGAAGAGTTCCAAATCATTGTTAAACATCAGCGGAATTCCGAGAACAATGGAAGAGTTCCAAAGCATTTTTAAACTTCAGCAGAATTCCGAGAACAATGGAAGAGTTTCAAAGCATTTTTAAACTTCAGCAGAATTCCCAGAATGATGGAAGAGTTCCAAAGCATTGTTAAACATCAGCAAAATTCCGAGAACAATGGAAGAGTTCCAAAGCATTTTTAAACTTCAGCGGAATTCTGAGAACAATGGAAGAATTCCAAAGCATTGTTAAACATCATCTGAATTCTCAGAACAATGGAAGAGTTCCAAAGCATTTTTAAACTTCAGCAGAATTCCGAGAACAATGTAAGAGTTCCAAAGCATTGTTAAACATCAGCGGAATTCCGAGAACAATGGAAGAGTTCCAAAGCATTTTTAAACTTCAGCAGAATTCCGAGAACAATGGAAGAGTTTCAAAGCATTTTTAAACTTCAGCAGAATTCCGAGAACAATGGAAGAGTTCCAAATCATTGTTAAACATCAGCGGAATTCCGAGAACAATGTAAGAGTTTCAAAGCATTTTTAAACTTCAGCAGAATTCCGAGAACAATGGAAGAGTTACAAACCATTTTTAAACTTTATCAGAATTCCGAGAACAATGGAAGAGTTCCAAAGCATTGTTAAACATCAGCGGAATTCCGAGAACAATGGAAGAGTTCCAAAGCATTTTTAAACTTCAGCACAATTCCGTGAACAATGGAAGAGATAAAAAGCATTCTTAAACTTCAGCAGAATTCCCAGAACAATGGAAGAGTTCCAAAGCATTTTTAAACTTCAGGAGAATTCCGAGAACAATGGAAGAGTTCCATAGCATTTTTAAACTTCAGCGGAATTCTGAGAAAAAGGGAAGAGTTCCAAAGCATTTTTAAACTTCAGCGGAATTTCATGAACAATGGAAGAATTCCAAAGCATTGCTAAACATCAGCAGAATTCCGAGAACAATGGAAGAGTTCCAAAGCATTTTTAAACTTCAGCAGAATTCCGAGAACAATGGAAGAGTTCCACAGCATTTTTAAACTTCAGCAGAATTCCGAGAACAATGGAAGAGTTCCATAGCATTTTTAAACTTCAGCAGAATTCCGAGAACAGGGGAAGAGTTCCAAAGCATTTTTAAACTTCAGCGGATTTCCGTGAACAACGGAAGAATTCCAAAGCATTGCTAAACATCAGCGGAATTCCGAGAACAATGGAAGAGTTCCAAAGCATTTTTAAACTTCAGTGGAATTCCTAGAACAATGGAAGAGTTCCAACACATTTTTAAACTTCAGCGGAATTCTGAGAGCAATGGAAGAGTTCTAAAACATTTTTAAACATCAGCGGAATTCCAAGAACAATGGAAGAGTTCCAAAGCATTTTTAAACTTCATCGAAATTCTGTGAACAAAGGAAGAGTTCCAAAGCATTGTTAAACATCAGCGGAATTCCGAGAACAATGGAAGAGTTCCAAAGCATTTTTAAGCTTCAGCACAATTCCGAGAACAATGGAAGAGTTCCAAAGCATTGTTAAACATCAGCGGTATTCCGAGAACAATGGAAGAGCTCCAAAGCATTTTTGAACTTCAGCAGAATTACGAAAACAATGGAAGAGTTCCAAAGCATTGTTAAACATCAGCAGAATTCCTAGAACAATGGAATAGTTCCAAAGCTTTTGTAAACTTAAGCAGAATTGCGACAACAATGGTAGAGTTCCAATGCATTGTTAAACATCAGCGAATTTCCGAGAACAATGGAAGAATTCCAAAGCATTTTTAAACTTCAGCGGAATCCTGAGAACAATGGAAGAATTCCAAAGCATTGTTAAACATCAGCGGAATTCTCAGAACAATGGAAGAGTTCCAAAGCATTTTTAAACTTCAGCAGAATTCCGAGAACAATGTAAGAGTTCCAAAGCATTGTTAAACATCAGCGGAATTCCGAGAACAATGGAAGAGTTCCAAAGCATTTTTAAACTTCAGCAGAATTCCGAGAACAATGGAAGAGTTCCAAATCATTGTTAAACATTAGCGGAATTCCAAGAACAATGGAAGAGTTCCAAAGCATTTTTAAACTTCAGCAGAATTCCGAGAACAATGGAAGAGTTCCAAACCATTTTAAAACTTTAGCAGAATTCCCAGAACAATGGAAGAGTTCCAAAGCATTGTTATACATCAGCAGAATTCCGAGAGCAATGGAAGAGTTCCAAAGCATTTTTAAACTTCAGCAGAATTCCCAGAACAATGGAAGAGTTCCAAATCATTGTTAAACATCAGCGGAATTCCGAGAACAATGGAAGAGTTCCAAAGCATTTTTAAACTTCAGCAGAATTCTGAGAACAATGGAAGAGTTCCAAACCATTTTAAAACTTTAGCAGAATTCCCAGAACAATGGAAGAGTTCCAAAGCATTGTAAAACATCAGCGGAATTCCAAGAACAATGGGAGAGATCCAAAGCATTTTTAAACTTCAGCAGAATTCCGAGAACAATGGAAGAGTTCCAAAGCATTTTTAAACTTCAGCAGAATTCCGAGAACAATGGAAGCGTTCCATAGCATTTTTAAACTTCAGCGGAATTCCGGCAACAAGGGAAGAGTTCCAAAGCATTTTTAAACTTCAGCAGAATTCCCAGAACAATGGAAGAGTTCCAAAGCATTTTTAAACTTCAGCAGAATTCCGAGAACAATGGAAGAGTTCCAAAGCATTTTAAAACTTCAGCAGAATTCCGAGAACAATGGAAGCGTTCCATAGCATTTTTAAACTTCAACGGAATTCCGACAACAAGGGAAGAGTTCCAAAGCATTTTTAAACTTCAGCGGAATTTCGTGAACAATGGAAGAATTCACAAAGCATTGCTAAACATCAGCGGAATTCCGAGAACAATGAAAGAGTTCCAAAGCATTTTTAAACTTCAGCGGAATTCCGACAACAAGGGAAGAGTTCCAAAGCATTTTTAAACTTCAGCGGAATTTCGTGAACAATGGAAGAATTCACAAAGCATTGCTAAACATCAGCAGAATTCCGAGAACAATGGAAGAGTTCCAAAGCATATTTAAACTTCAGCAGAATTCCGAGAACAAAGGAAGTATTCCATAGCATTTGTAAACTTCAGCGGAATTTTGAGAACAAGGGAAGAGTTCCAAAGCATTTTTAAACTTCAGCAGAATTCCGAGAACAATGGAAGAGTTCCAAATCATTGTTAAACATCAGCGGAATTCCGAGAACAATGGAAGAGTTCCAAAGCATTTTTAAACTTCAGCAGAATTCCGAGAACAATGGAAGAGTTTCAAAGCATTTTTAAACTTCAGCAGAATTCCCAGAATGATGGAAGAGTTCCAAAGCATTGTTAAACATCAGCAAAATTCCGAGAACAATGGAAGAGTTCCAAAGCATTTTTAAACTTCAGCGGAATTCTGAGAACAATGGAAGAATTCCAAAGCATTGTTAAACATCATCTGAATTCTCAGAACAATGGAAGAGTTCCAAAGCATTTTTAAACTTCAGCAGAATTCCGAGAACAATGTAAGAGTTCCAAAGCATTGTTAAACATCAGCGGAATTCCGAGAACAATGGAAGAGTTCCAAAGCATTTTTAAACTTCAGCAGAATTCCGAGAACAATGGAAGAGTTTCAAAGCATTTTTAAACTTCAGTGGAATTCCGAGAACAATGGAAGAGTTCCAACACATTTTTAAACTTCAGCGGAATTCTGAGAGCAATGGAAGAGTTCTAAAACATTTTTAAACATCAGCGGAATTCCAAGAACAATGGAAGAGTTCCAAAGCATTTTTAAACTTCAGCACAATTCCGAGAACAATGGAAGAGTTCCAAAGCATTGTTAAACATCAGCGGTATTCCGAGAACAATGGAAGAGCTCCAAAGCATTTTTGAACTTCAGCAGAATTACGAAAACAATGGAAGAGTTCCAAAGCATTGTTAAACATCAGCAGAATTCTGAGAACAATGGAATAGTTCCAAAGCTTTTGTAAACTTAAGCAGAATTCCGACAACAATGGTAGAGTTCCAATGCATTGTTAAACATCAGCGAAATTCCGAGAACAATGGAAGAATTCCAAAGCATTTTTAAACTTCAGCGGAATCCTGAGAACAATGGAAGAATTCCAAAGCATTGTTAAACATCAGCGGAATTCTCAGAACAATGGAAGAGTTCCAAAGCATTTTTAAACTTCAGCAGAATTCCGAGAACAATGTAAGAGTTCCAAAGCATTGTTAAACATCAGCGGAATTCCGAGAACAATGGAAGAGTTCCAAAGCATTTTTAAACTTCAGCAGAATTCCGAGAACAATGGAAGAGTTCCAAATCATTGTTAAACATTAGCGGAATTCCGAGAACAATGGAAGAGTTCCAAAGCATTTTTAAACTTCAGCAGAATTCCGAGAACAATGGAAGAGTTCCAAACCATTTTAAAACTTTAGCAGAATTCCCAGAACAATGGAAGAGTTCCAAAGCATTGTTAAACATCAGCAGAATTCCGAGAGCAATGGAAGAGTTCCAAAGCATTTTTAAACTTCAGCAGAATTCCCAGAACAATGGAAGAGTTCCAAATCATTGTTAAACATCAGCGGAATTCCGAGAACAATGGAAGAGTTCCAAAGCATTTTTAAACTTCAGCAGAATTCTGAGAACAATGGAAGAGTTCCAAACCATTTTAAAACTTTAGCAGAATTCCCAGAACAATGGAAGAGTTCCAAAGCATTGTAAAACATCAGCGGAATTCCAAGAACAATGGGAGAGTTCCAAAGCATTTTTAAACTTCAGCAGAATTCCCAGAACAATGGAAGAGTTCCAAAGCATTGTTAAACATCAGCGGAATTCCGAGAACAATGGAAGAGTTCCAAAGCATTTTTAAACTTCAGCAGAATTCCGAGAACAATGGAAGAGTTCCAAAGCATTTTTAAACTTCAGCAGAATTCCGAGAACAATGGAAGCGTTCCATAGCATTTTTAAACTTCAGCGGAATTCCGGCAACAAGGGAAGAGTTCCAAAGCATTTTTAAACTTCAGCAGAATTCCCAGAACAATGGAAGAGTTCCAAAGCATTTTTAAACTTCAGCAGAATTCCGAGAACAATGGAAGAGTTCCAAAGCATTTTAAAACTTCAGCAGAATTCCGAGAACAATGGAAGCGTTCCATAGCATTTTTAAACTTCAACGGAATTCCGACAACAAGGGAAGAGTTCCAAAGCATTTTTAAACTTCAGCGGAATTTCGTGAACAATGGAAGAATTCACAAAGCATTGCTAAACATCAGCGGAATTCCGAGAACAATGAAAGAGTTCCAAAGCATTTTTAAACTTCAGCGGAATTCCGACAACAAGGGAAGAGTTCCAAAGCATTTTTAAACTTCAGCGGAATTTCGTGAACAATGGAAGAATTCACAAAGCATTGCTAAACATCAGCAGAATTCCGAGAACAATGGAAGAGTTCCAAAGCATATTTAAACTTCAGCAGAATTCCGAGAACAAAGGAAGTATTCCATAGCATTTGTAAACTTCAGCGGAATTTTGAGAACAAGGGAAGAGTTCCAAAGCATTTTTAAACTTCAGCAGAATTCCGAGAACATTGGAAGAGTTCCAAATCATTGTTAAACATCAGCGGAATTCCGAGAACAATGGAAGAGTTCCAAAGCATTTTTAAACTTCAGCAGAATTCCGAGAACAATGGAAGAGTTTCAAAGCATTTTTAAACTTCAGCAGAATTCCCAGAATGATGGAAGAGTTCCAAAGCATTGTTAAACATCAGCAAAATTCCGAGAACAATGGAAGAGTTCGAAAGCATTTTTAAACTTCAGCGGAATTCTGAGAACAATGGAAGAATTCCAAAGCATTGTTAAACATCATCTGAATTCTCAGAACAATGGAAGAGTTCCAAAGCATTTTTAAACTTCAGCAGAATTCCGAGAACAATGTAAGAGTTCCAAAGCATTGTTAAACATCAGCGGAATTCCGAGAACAATGGAAGAGTTCCAAAGCATTTTTAAACTTCAGCAGAATTCCGAGAACAATGGAAGAGTTTCAAAGCATTTTTAAACTTCAGCAGAATTCCGAGAACAATGGAAGAGTTCCAAATCATTGTTAAACATCAGCGGAATTCCGAGAACAATGTAAGAGTTTCAAAGCATTTTTAAACTTCAGCAGAATTCCGAGAACAATGGAAGAGTTACAAACCATTTTTAAACTTTAGCAGAATTCCCAGAACAATGGAAGAGTTCCAAAGCATTGTTAAACATCAGCGGAATTCCGAGAACAATGGAAGAGTTCCAAAGCATTTTTAAACTTCAGCACAATTCCCAGAACAATGGAAGAGTTCCAAAGCATTGTTAAACATCAGCGGAATTCCGAGAACAATTGAACAGTTCCAAAGCATTTTTAAACTTCAGCAGAATTCCGAGAACAATGGAAGAGTTCCAAAGCATTTTTAAACTTCAGCAGAATTCCGAGAACAATGGAAGCATTCCATAGCATTTTTAAACTTGAGTGGAATTCCGACAACAAGGGAAGAGTTCCAAAGCATTTTTAAACTTCAGCGGAATTTCGTGAACAATGGAAGAATTCCAAAGCATTGCTAAACATCAGTGGAATTCCGACAACAATGGTAGAGTTCCAAAGCATTTTTAAACTTCAGCAGAATTCCGAGAACAATGGAAGAGTTTCAAAGCATTTTTAAACTTCAGCAGAATTCTCAGAATGATGGAAGAGTTCCAAAGCATTGTTAAACATCAGCGGAATTCCGAGAACAATGGAAGAGTTCCAAAGCATTTTTAAACTTCAGCGGTATTCTGAGAACAACTGAAGAATTCCAAAGCATTGTTAAACATCAGCGGAATTCTCAGAACAATGGAAGAGTTCCAAAGCATTTTTAAACTTCAGCAGAATTCCGAGAACAATGGAAGAGTTCCAAAGCAATGTTAAACATCAGCGGAATTCTGAGAACAATGGAAGAGTTCCAAAGCATTTTTAAACTTCAGCAGAATTCCCAGAACAATGGAAGAGTTCAAAAGCATTGATAAACATCAGCGGAATTCCGAGAACAATGGAAGAGTACCAAAGAATTTTTAAACTTCAGCGGAATTCCGAGAACAATGGAAGAGTTCAAAAGTATTTTTAAACTTCAGCGGAATTCTGAGAACAATGGAAGAGTTCCAAAGCATTGTTAAACATCAGCGGAATTCCGAGAACAATGGAAGAGTTCCAAAGCATTTTTAAACTTCAGCAGAATTCCCAGAACAATGGAAGAGATCCAAAGCATTGTTAAACATCAGCGGTATTCCGAGAACAATGGAAGAGTTCCAAATCATTTTTAAACTTCAGCAGAATTCCCAGAACAATGGAAGAGTTCCAAAGCATTGTTAAACATCAGCAGAATTCCGTGAACAATGGAAGAGATAAAAAGCATTCTTAAACTTCAGCAGAATTCCCAGAACAATGGAAGAGTTCCAAAGCATTTTTAAACTTCAGGAGAATTCCGAGAACAATGGAAGAGTTCCATAGCATTTTTAAACTTCAGCGGAATTCTGAGAAAAAGGGAAGAGTTCCAAAGCATTTTTAAACTTCAGCGGAATTTCATGAACAATGGAAGAATTCCAAAGCATTGCTAAACATCAGCAGAATTCCGAGAACAATGGAAGAGTTCCAAAGCATTTTTAAACTTCAGCAGAATTCCGAGAACAATGGAAGAGTTCCACAGCATTTTTAAACTTCAGCAGAATTCCGAGAACAATGGAAGAGTTCCATAGCATTTTTAAACTTCAGCAGAATTCCGAGAACAGGGGAAGAGTTCCAAAGCATTTTTAAACTTCAGCGGATTTCCGTGAACAACGGAAGAATTCCAAAGCATTGCTAAACATCAGCGGAATTCCGAGAACAATGGAAGAGTTCCAAAGCATTTTTAAACTTCAGTGGAATTCCTAGAACAATGGAAGAGTTCCAACACATTTTTAAACTTCAGCGGAATTCTGAGAGCAATGGAAGAGTTCTAAAACATTTTTAAACATCAGCGGAATTCCAAGAACAATGGAAGAGTTCCAAAGCATTTTTAAACTTCATCGAAATTCTGTGAACAAAGGAAGAGTTCCAAAGCATTGTTAAACATCAGCGGAATTCCGAGAACAATGGAAGAGTTCCAAAGCATTTTTAAGCTTCAGCACAATTCCGAGAACAATGGAAGAGTTCCAAAGCATTGTTAAACATCAGCGGTATTCCGAGAACAATGGAAGAGCTCCAAAGCATTTTTGAACTTCAGCAGAATTACGAAAACAATGGAAGAGTTCCAAAGCATTGTTAAACATCAGCAGAATTCTGAGAACAATGGAATAGTTCCAAAGCTTTTGTAAACTTAAGCAGAATTCCGACAACAATGGAACAGTTCCAATGCATTGTTAAACATCAGCGAAATTCCGAGAACAATGGAAGAATTCCAAAGCATTTTTAAACTTCAGCGGAATCCTGAGAACAATGGAAGAATTCCAAAGCATTGTTAAACATCAGCGGAATTCTCAGAACAATGGAAGAGTTCCAAAGCATTTTTAAACTTCAGCAGAATTCCGAGAACAATGTAAGAGTTCCAAAGCATTGTTAAACATCAGCGGAATTCCGAGAACAATGGAAGAGTTCCAAAGCATTTTTAAACTTCAGCAGAATTCCGAGAACAATGGAAGAGTTCCAAATCATTGTTAAACATTAGCGGAATTCCGAGAACAATGGAAGAGTTCCAAAGCATTTTTAAACTTCAGCAGAATTCCGAGAACAATGGAAGAGTTCCAAACCATTTTAAAACTTTAGCAGAATTCCCAGAACAATGGAAGAGTTCCAAAGCATTGTTAAACATCAGCAGAATTCCGAGAGCAATGGAAGAGTTCCAAAGCATTTTTAAACTTCAGCAGAATTCCCAGAACAATGGAAGAGTTCCAAAGCATTGTTAAACATCAGCGGAATTCCGAGAACAATGGAAGAGTTCCAAAGCATTTTTAAACTTCAGCGGAATTCCGAGAACAATGGATGAGTTCCAAAGCATTTTTATACTTCAGCAGAATTCCGAGAACAATGGAAGCGTTCCATAGCATTTTTAAACTTCAGCGGATTTCCGACAACAAGGGAAGAGTTCCAAAGCATTTTTAAACTTCAGCAGAATTCCAAAAACTATGGAAGAGTTCCAAGGTATTGTTAAACATCAGCGGCATTCTGAGAACAATGGAAGAGTTCCAAAGCTTTTTTAAACTTCAGCTGAATTCCGAGAACAACGGAAGAGTTCCAAAGCATTGTTAAACATCAGCAGTATTCCGAGAACAATGGAAGAGTTCCAAACCATTTTTAAACTTTAGCAGAATTCCCAGAACAATGGAAGAGTTCCAAACATTTTTAAACTTCAGCAGAATTCCGAGAACAATGGAAGAGTTCCAAATCATTGTTAAACATCAGCGGAATTCCTAGAACAATGGAAGAGTTCCAAAGCATTTTTAAACTTCAGCAGAATTCCGAGAACAATGGAAGAGT
The DNA here is from genome assembly GCF_046119375.1 of Phyllobates terribilis. NCBI lineage: Eukaryota > Metazoa > Chordata > Amphibia > Anura > Dendrobatidae > Phyllobates > Phyllobates terribilis. The sequence continues at coordinate 52,653,755 of NW_027362765.1, forward strand.
TACAAAGCATTTTGAAACTTCAGCAGAATTCCCAGAATGATGGAAGAGTTCCAAAGCATTGTTAAACACCAGCGAAATTCCGAGAACAATGGAAGAGTTCCAAAGCATTTTTAAACTTCAGCGGAATTCTGAGAACAATGGAAGAATTCCAAAGCATTGTTAAACATCAGCGGAATTCTCAGAACAATGGAAGAGTTCCAAAGCATTTTTAAACTTCAGCAGAATTCCGAGAACAATGTATGAGTTCCAAAGCAATGTTAAACATCAGCAGAATTCCGAGAACAATGGAAGAGTTCCAAAGCATTTTTAAACTTCAGCAGAATTCCGAGAACAATGGAAGAGTTCCAAAGCATTTTTAATCTTCAGCAGAATTCCGAGAACAATGGAAGAGTTCCAAATCATTGTTAAACATCAGCGAAATTCCGAGAACAATGTAAGAGTTCCAAAGCATTTTTAAACTTCAGCAGAATTCCGAGAACAATGGAAGAGTTACAAAGCATTTTTAAACTTTAGCAGAATTCCCAGAACAATGGAAGAGTTCCAAAGCATTGTTAAACATCAGCGGAATTCCGAGAACAATGGAAGAGATCCAAAGCATTTTTAAACTTCAGCAGAATTCCCAGAACAATGGAAGAGTTCCAAAGCATTGTTAAACATCAGCGGAATTCCGAGAACAATTGAAGAGTTCCAAAGCATTTTTAAACTTCAGCAGAATTCCGAGAACAATGGAAGAGTTCCAAAGCAGTTTTAAACTTCAGCAGAATTCCGAGAACAATGGAAGCATTCCATAGCATTTTTAAACTTGAGTGGAATTCCGACAACAAGGGAAGAGTTCCAAAGCATTTTTAAACTTCAGCGGAATTTCGTGAACAATGGAAGAATTCCAAAGCATTGCTAAACATCAGTGGAATTCCGACAACAATGGTAGAGTTCCAAAGCATTTTTAAACTTCAGCAGAATTCCGAGAACAATGGAAGAGTTTCAAAGCATTTTTAAACTTCAGCAGAATTCTCAGAATGATGGAAGAGTTCCAAAGCATTGTTAAACATCAGCGGAATTCCGAGAACAATGGAAGAGTTCCAAAGCATTTTTAAACTTCAGCGGTATTCTGAGAACAACTGAAGAATTCCAAAGCATTGTTAAACATCAGCGGAATTCTCAGAACAATGGAAGAGTTCCAAAGCATTTTTAAACTTCAGCAGAATTCCGAGAACAATGGAAGAGTTCCAAAGCATTGTTAAACATCAGCGGAATTCTGAGAACAATGGAAGAGTTCCAAAGCATTGATAAACATCAGCGGAATTCCGAGAACAATGGAAGAGTACCAAAGAATTTTTAAACTTCAGCGGAATTCCGAGAACAATGGAAGGGTTCAAAAGTATTTTTAAACTTCAGCGGAATTCTGAGAACAATGGAAGAGTTCCAAAGCATTGTTAAACATCAGCGGAATTCCGAGAACAATGGAAGAGTTCCAAAGCATTTTTAAACATCAGCAGAATTCCCAGAACAATGGAAGAGATCCAAAGCATTGTTAAACATCAGCGGTATTCCGAGAACAATGGAAGAGTTCCAAATCATTTTTAAACTTCAGCAGAATTCCCAGAACAATGGAAGAGTTCCAAAGCATTGTTAAACATCAGCAGAATTCCGTGAACAATGGAAGAGATAAAAAGCATTCTTAAACTTCAGCAGAATTCCAAGAACAGGGGAAGAGTTCCAAAGCATTTTTAAACTTCAGCGGATTTCCGTGAACAACGGAAGAATTCCAAAGCATTGCTAAACATCAGCGGAATTCCGAGAACAATGGAAGAGTTCCAAAGCATTTTTAAACTTCAGTGGAATTCCTAGAACAATGGAAGAGTTCCAACACATTTTTAAACTTCAGCGCAATTCTGAGAGCAATGGAAGAGTTCTAAAACATTTTTAAACATCAGCGGAATTCCAAGAACAATGGAAGAGTTCCAAAGCATTTTTAAACTTCATCGAAATTCTGTGAACAAAGGAAGAGTTCCAAAGCATTGTTAAACATCAGCGGAATTCCGAGAACAATGGAAGAGTTCCAAAGCATTTTTAAGCTTCAGCACAATTCCGAGAACAATATAAGAGTTCCAAAGCATTGTTAAACATCAGCGGTATTCCGAGAACAATGGAAGAGCTCCAAAGCATTTTTGAACTTCAGCAGCATTACGAAAACAATGGAAGAGTTCCAAAGCATTGTTAAACATCAGCAGAATTCTGAGAACAATGGAATAGTTCCAAAGCTTTTGTAAACTTAAGCAGAATTCTGACAACAATGGTAGAGTTTCAATGCATTGTTAAACATCAGCGAAATTCCGAGAACAATGGAAGAATTCCAAAGCATTTTTAAACTTCAGCGGAATCCTGAGAACAATGGAAGAATTCCAAAGCATTGTTAAACATCAGCGGAATTCTCAGAACAATGGAAGAGTTCCAAAGCATTTTTAAACTTCAGCAGAATTCCGAGAACAATGTAAGAGTTCCAAAGCATTGTTAAACATCAGCGGAATTCCGAGAACAATGGAAGAGTTCCAAAGCATTTTTAAACTTCAGCAGAATTCCGAGAACAATGGAAGAGTTCCAAATCATTGTTAAACATTAGCGGAATATCGAGAACAATGGAAGAGTTCCAAAGCATTTTTAAACTTCAGCAGAATTCCGAGAACAATGGAAGAGTTCCAAACCATTTTAAAACTTTAGCAGAATTCCCAGAACAATGGAAGAGTTCCAAAGCATTGTTAAACATCAGCGGAATTCCGAGAACAATGGAAGAGTTCCAAAGCATTTTTAAACTTCAGCAGAATTCCGAGAACAATGGAAGAGTTCCAAAGCATTTTTAAACTTCAGCAGAATTCCGAGAACAATGGAAGCGTTCCATAGCATTTTTAAACTTCAGCGGAATTCCGACAACAAGGGAAGAGTTCCAAAGCATTTTTAAACTTCAGCAGAATTCCCAGAACAATGTAAGAGTTCCAAAGCATTGTTAAACATCAGCGGAATTCCGAGAACAATGGAAGAGTTCCAAAGCATTTTTAAACTTCAGCAGAATTCCGAGAACAATGGAAGAGTTCCAAACCATTTTAAAACTTTAGCAGAATTCCCAGAACAATGGAAGAGTTCCAAAGCATTGTTAAACATCAGCGGAATTCCGAGAACAATGGAAGAGTTCCAAAGCATTTTTAAACTTCAGCAGAATTCCGAGAACAATGGAAGAGTTCCAAAGCATTTTTAAACTTCAGCAGAATTCCGAGAACAATGGAAGCGTTCCATAGCATTTTTAAACTTCAGCGTAATTCCGACAACAAGGGAAGAGTTCCAAAGCATTTTTAAACTTCAGCAGAATTCCCAGAACAATGTAAGAGTTCCAAAGCATTGTTAAACATCAGCGGAATTCCGAGAACAATGGAAGAGTTCCAAAGCATTTTTAAACTTCAGCAGAATTCCGAGAACAATGGAAGAGTTCCAAATCATTGTTAAACATCAGCGGAATTCCGAGAACAATGGAAGAGATCCAAAGCATTTTTAAACTTCAGCAGAATTCCCAGAACAATGGAAGAGTTCCAAAGCATTGTTAAACATCAGCGGAATTCCGAGAACAATTGAAGAGTTCCAAAGCATTTTTAAACTTCAGCAGAATTCCGAGAACAATGGAAGAGTTCCAAAGCAGTTTTAAACTTCAGCAGAATTCCGAGAACAATGGAAGCATTCCATAGCATTTTTAAACTTGAGTGGAATTCCGACAACAAGGGAAGAGTTCCAAAGCATTTTTAAACTTCAGCGGAATTTCGTGAACAATGGAAGAATTCCAAAGCATTGCTAAACATCAGTGGAATTCCGACAACAATGGTAGAGTTCCAAAGCATTTTTAAACTTCAGCAGAATTCCGAGAACAATGGAAGAGTTTCAAAGCATTTTTAAACTTCAGCAGAATTCTCAGAATGATGGAAGAGTTCCAAAGCATTGTTAAACATCAGCGGAATTCCGAGAACAATGGAAGAGTTCCAAAGCATTTTTAAACTTCAACGGTATTCTGAGAACAACTGAAGAATTCCAAAGCATTGTTAAACATCAGCGGAATTCTCAGAACAATGGAAGAGTTCCAAAGCATTTTTAAACTTCAGCAGAATTCCGAGAACAATGGAAGAGTTCCAAAGCATTGTTAAACATCAGCGGAATTCTGAGAACAATGGAAGAGTTCCAAAGCATTGATAAACATCAGCGGAATTCCGAGAACAATGGAAGAGTACCAAAGAATTTTTAAACTTCAGCGGAATTCCGAGAACAATGGAAGGGTTCAAAAGTATTTTTAAACTTCAGCGGAATTCTGAGAACAATGGAAGAGTTCCAAAGCATTGTTAAACATCAGCGGAATTCCGAGAACAATGGAAGAGTTCCAAAGCATTTTTAAACTTCAGCAGAATTCCCAGAACAATGGAAGAGATCCAAAGCATTGTTAAACATCAGCGGTATTCCGAGAACAATGGAAGAGTTCCAAATCATTTTTAAACTTCAGCAGAATTCCCAGAACAATGGAAGAGTTCCAAAGCATTGTTAAACATCAGCAGAATTCCGTGAACAATGGAAGAGATAAAAAGCATTCTTAAACTTCAGCAGAATTCCAAGAACAGGGGAAGAGTTCCAAAGCATTTTTAAACTTCAGCGGATTTCCGTGAACAACGGAAGAATTCCAAAGCATTGCTAAACATCAGCGGAATTCCGAGAACAATGGAAGAGTTCCAAAGCATTTTTAAACTTCAGTGGAATTCCTAGAACAATGGAAGAGTTCCAACACATTTTTAAACTTCAGCGCAATTCTGAGAGCAATGGAAGAGTTCTAAAACATTTTTAAACATCAGCGGAATTCCAAGAACAATGGAAGAGTTCCAAAGCATTTTTAAACTTCATCGAAATTCTGTGAACAAAGGAAGAGTTTCAAAGCATTGTTAAACATCAGCGGAATTCCGAGAACAATGGAAGAGTTCCAAAGCATTTTTAAGCTTCAGCACAATTCCGAGAACAATATAAGAGTTCCAAAGCATTGTTAAACATCAGCGGTATTCCGAGAACAATGGAAGAGCTCCAAAGCATTTTTGAACTTCAGCAGAATTACGAAAACAATGGAAGAGTTCCAAAGCATTGTTAAACATCAGCAGAATTCTGAGAACAATGGAATAGTTCCAAAGCTTTTGTAAACTTAAGCAGAATTCTGACAACAATGGTAGAGTTTCAATGCATTGTTAAACATCAGCGAAATTCCGAGAACAATGGAAGAATTCCAAAGCATTTTTAAACTTCAGCGGAATCCTGAGAACAATGGAAGAATTCCAAAGCATTGTTAAACATCAGCGGAATTCTCAGAACAATGGAAGAGTTCCAAAGCATTTTTAAACTTCAGCAGAATTCCGAGAACAATGTAAGAGTTCCAAAGCATTGTTAAACATCAGCGGAATTCCGAGAACAATGGAAGAGTTCCAAAGCATTTTTAAACTTCAGCAGAATTCCGAGAACAATGGAAGAGTTCCAAATCATTGTTAAACATTAGCGGAATTCCGAGAACAATGGAAGAGTTCCAAAGCATTTTTAAACTTCAGCAGAATTCCGAGAACAATGGAAGAGTTCCAAACCATTTTAAAACTTTAGCAGAATTCCCAGAACAATGGAAGAGTTCCAAAGCATTGTTAAACATCAGCGGAATTCCGAGAACAATGGAAGAGTTCCAAAGCATTTTTAAACTTCAGCAGAATTCCGAGAACAATGGAAGAGTTCCAAAGCATTTTTAAACTTCAGCAGAATTCCGAGAACAATGGAAGCGTTCCATAGCATTTTTAAACTTCAGCGGAATTCCGACAACAAGGGAAGAGTTCCAAAGCATTTTTAAACTTCAGCAGAATTCCCAGAACAATGTAAGAGTTCCAAAGCATTGTTAAACATCAGCGGAATTCCGAGAACAATGGAAGAGTTCCAAAGCATTTTTAAACTTCAGCAGAATTCCGAGAACAATGGAAGAGTTCCAAATCATTGTTAAACATTAGCGGAATTCCGAGAACAATGGAAGAGTTCCAAAGCATTTTTAAACTTCAGCAGAATTCCGAGAACAATGGAAGAGTTCCAAACCATTTTAAAACTTTAGCAGAATTCCCAGAACAATGGAAGAGTTCCAAAGCATTGTTAAACATCAGCGGAATTCCGAGAACAATGGAAGAGTTCCAAAGCATTTTTAAACTTCAGCAGAATTCCGAGAACAATGGAAGAGTTCCAAAGCATTTCTAAACTTCAGCAGAATTCCGAGAACAATGGAAGCGTTCCATAGCATTTTTAAACTTCAGCGAAATTCCGACAACAAGGGAAGAGTTCCAAAGCATTTTTAAACTTCAGCAGAATTCCCAGAACAATGGAAGAGTTTCAAAGCATTTTTAAACTTCAGCAGAATTCCCAGAATGATGGAAGAGTTCCAACGCATTGTTAAACATCAGCAGAATTCCGAGAACAATGGAAGAGTTCCAAAGCATTTTTAAACTTCAGCGGAATTCTGAGAACAATGGAAGAATTCCAAAGCATTGTTAAGCATCAGCGGAATTCTCAGAACAATGGAAGAGTTCCAAAGCATTTTTAAACTTCAGCAGATTTCCGAGAACAATGTAAGAGTTCCAAAGCATTGTTAAACATCAGCGGAATTCCGAAAACAATGTAAGAGTTCCAAAGCATTGTTAAACATCAGCGGAATTCCGAGAACAATGGAAGAGTTCCAAAGCATTTTTAAACTTCAGCAGAATTCCAACAACTATGGAAGAGTTCCAAAATATTGTTAAACATCAGCGGCATTCTGAGAACAATGGAAGAGTTCCAAAGCTTTTTTAAACTTCAGCTGAATTCCGAGAACAACGGAAGAGTTCCAAAGCATTGTTAAACATCAGCAGTATTCCGAGAACAATGGAAGAGTTCCAAACCATTTTTAAACTTTAGCAGAATTCCCAGAACAATGGAAGAGTTCCAAAGCATTGTTAAACATCAGCGGAATTCCGAGAACAATGGAAGAGTTCCAAAGCATTTTTAAACTTCAGCAGAATTCCCAGAACAATGGAAGAGTTCCAAAGCATTGTTAAACATCAGTGGAATTCGGAGAACAATGGAAGAGTTCCAAAGCATTTTTAAACTTCAGCGGAATTCTGAGAACAATGGAAGAGTTCCAAAGCATTTTTAAACTTCAGCAGAATTCCGAGAACAATGGAAGCGTTCCATAGCATTTTTAAACTTCAGCGGAATTCCGACAACAAGGGAAGAGTTCCAAAGCATTTTTAAACTTCAGCAGAATTCCGAGAACAATGGAAGTATTCCATAGCATTTGTAAACTTCAGCGGAATTTTGAGAACAAGGGAAGAGTTCCAAAGCATTTTTAAACTTCAGCGGATTTCCGTGAACAATGGAAGAATTCCAAAGCATTGCTAAAAATCAGCGGAATTCCGAGAACAATGGAAGAGTTCCAAAGCATTTTTAAACTTCAGCAGAATTCCGAGAACAATGGAAGAGTTCCAAACATTTTTAAACTTCAGCAGAATTCCGAGAACAATGGAAGAGTTCCAAATCATTGTTAAACATCAGCGGAATTCCTAGAACAATGGAAGAGTTCCAAAGCATTTTTAAACTTCAGCAGAATTCCGAGAACAATGGAAGAGTTTCAAAGCATTTTGAAACTTCAGCAGAATTCCCAGAATGATGGAAGAGTTCCAAAGCATTGTTAAACATCAGCGGAATTCCGAGAACAATGGAAGAGCTCCAAAGCATTTTTGAACTTCAGCAGAATTCCGAAAACAATGGAAGAGTTCCAAAGCATTGTTAAACATCAGCGGAATTCTGAGAACAATGGAAGAGTTCCAAAGCTTTTGTAAACTTAAGCAGAATTCCGACAACAATGGTAGAGTTCCAAAGCATTGTTAAACATCAGTGCAATTCCGAGAACAATGGAAGAGTTCCAAAGCATTTTTAAACTTCAGCAGAATTCCCAGAACAATGGAAGAGTTCCAAAGCATTGTTAAACATCAGTGGAATTCCGAGAACAATGGAAGAGTTCCAAAGCATTTTTAAACTTCAGCGGAATTCCGAGAAAATGGAAGAGTTCAAAAGTATTTTTAAACTTCAGCGGAATTCTGAGAACAATGATAGAGTTCCAAAGCATTGTTAAACATCAGCGGAATTCTGAGAACAATGGAAGAGTTCCAAAGCATTTTTAAACTTCAGCGGAATTCTGAGAACAATGGAAGAATTCCAAAGCATTGTTAAACATCAGCGGAATTCTCAGAACAATGGAAGAGTTCCAAAGCATTTTTAAACTTCAGCAGAATTCCGAGAACAATGTAAGAGTTCCAAAGCATTGTTAAACATCAGCAGAATTCCGAGAACAATGGAAGAGTTCCAAAGCATTTTTAAACTTCAGCAGAATTCCGAGAACAATGGAAGAGTTCCAAAGCATTTTTAATCTTCAGCAGAATTCCGAGAACAATGGAAGAGTTCCAAACCATTTTTAAACTTTATCAGAATTCCCAGAACAATGGAAGAGTTCCAAAGCATTGTTAAACATCAACGTAATTCTGAGAACAATGGAAGAATTTCAAAGCTTTTTTAAACTTCAGCTGAATTTCGAGAACAATGGAAGAGTTCCAAAGCATTGTTAAACATCAGCGGAATTTCGAGAACAATGGAAGAGTTCCAAACCGTTTTAAAACTTTAGCAGAATTCCCAGAACAATGGAAGAGTTCCAAAGCATTGTTAAACATCAGCGGAATTCCGAGAACAATGGAAGAGTTCCAAAGCATTTTTAAACTTCAGCAGAATTCCCAGAACAATGGAAGAGTTCCAAAGCATTGTTAAACATCAGCGGAATTCCGAGAACAATGGAAGAGTTCCAAAGCATTTTTAAACTTCAGCAGAATTCCGTGAACAATGGAAGAGATAAAAAGCATTCTTAAACTTCAGCAGAATTCCCAGAACAATGGAAGAGTTCCAAAGCATTTTTAAACTTCAGGAGAATTCCGAGAACAATGGAAGAGTTCCATAGCATTTTTAAACTTCAGCGGAATTCTGAGAAAAAGGGAAGAGTTCCAAAGCATTTTTAAACTTCAGCGGAATTTCGTGAACAATGGAAGAATTCCAAAGCATTGCTAAACATCAGCAGAATTCCGAGAACAATGGAAGAGTTCCAAAGCATTTTTAAACTTCAGCAGAATTCCGAGAACAATGGAAGAGTTCCACAGCATTTTTAAACTTCAGCAGAATTCCGAGAACAATGGAAGAGTTCCATAGCATTTTTAAACTTCAGCAGAATTCCAAGAACAGGGGAAGAGTTCCAAAGCATTTTTAAACTTCAGCGGATTTCCGTGAACAACGGAAGAATTCCAAAGCATTGCTAAACATCAGCGGAATTCCGAGAACAATGGAAGAGTTCCAAAGCATTTTTAAACTTCAGTGGAATTCCTAGAACAATGGAAGAGTTCCAACACATTTTTAAACTTCAGCGCAATTCTGAGAGCAATGGAAGAGTTCTAAAACATTTTTAAACATCAGCGGAATTCCAAGAACAATGGAAGAGTTCCAAAGCATTTTTAAACTTAATCGAAATTCTGTGAACAAAGGAAGAGTTCCAAAGCATTGTTAAACATCAGCGGAATTCCGAGAACAATGGAAGAGTTCCAAAGCATTTTTAAGCTTCAGCACAATTCCGAGAACAATATAAGAGTTCCAAAGCATTGTTAAACATCAGCGGTATTCCGAGAACAATGGAAGAGCTCCAAAGCATTTTTGAACTTCAGCAGAATTACGAAAACAATGGAAGAGTTCCAAAGCATTGTTAAACATCAGCAGAATTCTGAGAACAATGGAATAGTTCCAAAGCTTTTGTAAACTTAAGCAGAATTCTGACAACAATGGTAGAGTTTCAATGCATTGTTAAACATCAGCGAAATTCCGAGAACAATGGAAGAATTCCAAAGCATTTTAAAACTTCAGCGGAATCCTGAGAACAATGGAAGAATTCCAAAGCATTGTTAAACATCAGCGGAATTCTCAGAACAATGGAAGAGTTCCAAAGCATTTTTAAACTTCAGCAGAATTCCGAGAACAATGTAAGAGTTCCAAAGCATTGTTAAACATCAGCGGAATTCCGAGAACAATGGAAGAGTTCCAAAGCATTTTTAAACTTCAGCAGAATTCCGAGAACAATGGAAGAGTTCCAAATCATTGTTAAACATTAGCGGAATTCCGAGAACAATGGAAGAGTTCCAAAGCATTTTTAAACTTCAGCAGAATTCCGAGAACAATGGAAGAGTTCCAAACCATTTTAAAACTTTAGCAGAATTCCCAGAACAATGGAAGAGTTCCAAAGCATTGTTAAACATCAGCGGAATTCCGAGAACAATGGAAGAGTTCCAAAGCATTTTTAAACTTCAGCAGAATTCCGAGAACAATGGAAGAGTTCCAAAGCATTTTTAAACTTCAGCAGAATTCCGAGAACAATGGAAGCGTTCCATAGCATTTTTAAACTTCAGCGGAATTCCGACAACAAGGGAAGAGTTCCAAAGCATTTTTAAACTTCAGCAGAATTCCCAGAACAATGTAAGAGTTCCAAAGCATTGTTAAACATCAGCGGAATTCCGAGAACAATGGAAGAGTTCCAAAGCATTTTTAAACTTCAGCAGAATTCCGAGAACAATGGAAGAGTTCCAAATCATTGTTAAACATTAGCGGAATTCCGAGAACAATGGAAGAGTTCCAAAGCATTTTTAAACTTCAGCAGAATTCCGAGAACAATGGAAGAGTTCCAAACCATTTTAAAACTTTAGCAGAATTCCCAGAACAATGGAAGAGTTCCAAAGCATTGTTAAACATCAGCGGAATTCCGAGAACAATGGAAGAGTTCCAAAGCATTTTTAAACTTCAGCAGAATTCCGAGAACAATGGAAGAGTTCCAAAGCATTTCTAAACTTCAGCAGAATTCCGAGAACAATGGAAGCGTTCCATAGCATTTTTAAACTTCAGCGAAATTCCGACAACAAGGGAAGAGTTCCAAAGCATTTTTAAACTTCAGCAGAATTCCCAGAACAATGGAAGAGTTTCAAAGCATTTTTAAACTTCAGCAGAATTCCCAGAATGATGGAAGAGTTCCAACGCATTGTTAAACATCAGCAGAATTCCGAGAACAATGGAAGAGTTCCAAAGCATTTTTAAACTTCAGCAGATTTCCGAGAACAATGTAAGAGTTCCAAAGCATTGTTAAACATCAGCGGAATTCCGAAAACAATGTAAGAGTTCCAAAGCATTGTTAAACATCAGCGGAATTCCGAGAACAATGGAAGAGTTCCAAAGCATTTTTAAACTTCAGCAGAATTCCAACAACTATGGAAGAGTTCCAAAATATTGTTAAACATCAGCGGCATTCTGAGAACAATGGAAGAGTTCCAAAGCTTTTTTAAACTTCAGCTGAATTCCGAGAACAACGGAAGAGTTCCAAAGCATTGTTAAACATCAGCAGTATTCCGAGAACAATGGAAGAGTTCCAAACCATTTTTAAACTTTAGCAGAATTCCCAGAACAATGGAAGAGTTCCAATGCATTGTTAAACATCAGCGGAATTCCGAGAACAATGGAAGAGTTCCAAAGCATTTTTAAACTTCAGCAGAATTCCCAGAACAATGGAAGAGTTCCAAAGCATTGTTAAACATCAGTGGAATTCGGAGAACAATGGAAGAGTTCCAAAGCATTTTTAAACTTCAGCGGAATTCCGAGAACAATGGAACAGTTCCAAAGCATTTTTAAACTTCAGCAGAATTCCGAGAACAATGGAAGCGTTCCATAGCATTTTTAAACTTCAGCGGAATTCCGACAACAAGGGAAGAGTTCCAAAGCATTTTTAAACTTCAGCAGAATTCCGAGAACAATGGAAGTATTCCATAGCATTTGTAAACTTCAGCGGAATTTTGAGAACAAGGGAAGAGTTCCAAAGCATTTTTAAACTTCAGCGGATTTCCGTGAACAATGGAAGAATTCCAAAGCATTGCTAAAAATCAGCGGAATTCCGAGAACAATGGAAGAGTTCCAAAGCATTTTTAAACTTCAGCAGAATTCCGAGAACAATGGAAGAGTTCCAAACATTTTTAAACTTCAGCAGAATTCCGAGAACAATGGAAGAGTTCCAAATCATTGTTAAACATCAGCGGAATTCCTAGAACAATGGAAGAGTTCCAAAGCATTTTTAAACTTCAGCAGAATTCCGAGAACAATGGAAGAGTTTCAAAGCATTTTGAAACTTCAGCAGAATTCCCAGAATGATGGAAGAGTTCCAAAGCATTGTTAAACACCAGCGAAATTCCGAGAACAATGGAAGAGTTCCAAAGCATTTTTAAACTTCAACGGAATTCTGAGAACAATGGAAGAATTCCAAAGCATTGTTAAACATCAGCGGAATTCTCAGAACAATGGAAGAGTTCCAAAGCATTTTTAAACTTCAGCAGAATTCCGAGAACAATGTAAGAGTTCCAAAGCATTGTTAAACATCAGCAGAATTCCGAGAACAATGGAAGAGTTCCAAAGCATTTTTAAACTTCAGCAGAATTCCGAGAACAATGGAAGAGTTCCAAAGCATTTTTAATCTTCAGCAGAATTCCGAGAACAATGGAAGAGTTCCAAACCATTTTTAAACTTTATCAGAATTCCCAGAACAATGGAAGAGTACCAAAGCATTGTTAAACATCAGCGGAATTACGAGAACAATGGAAGAGCTCCAAAGCATTTTTGAACTTCAGCAGAATTCCGAAAACAATGGAAGAGTTCCAAAGCATTGTTAAACATCAGCGGAATTCTGAGAACAATGGAAGAGTTCCAAAGCTTTTGTAAACTTAAGCAGAATTCCGACAACAATGGTAGAGTTCCAAAGCATTGTTAAACATCAGTGCAATTCCGAGAACAATGGAAGAGTTCCAAAGCATTTTTAAACTTCAGCAGAATTCCCAGAACAATGGAAGAGTTCCAAAGCAATGTTAAACATCAGTGGAATTCCGAGAACAATGGAAGAGTTCCAAAGCATTTTTAAACTTCAGCGGAATTCCGAGAAAATGGAAGAGTTCAAAAGTATTTTTAAACTTCAGCGGAATTCTGAGAACAATGATAGAGTTCCAAAGCATTGTTAAACATCAGCGGAATTCTGAGAACAATGGAAGAGTTCCAAAGCATTTTTAAACTTCAGAGGAATTCTGAGAACAATGGAAGAATTCCAAAGCATTGTTAAACATCAGCGGAATTCTCAGAACAATGGAAGAGTTCCAAAGCATTTTTAAACTTCAGCAGAATTCCGAGAACAATGTAAGAGTTCCAAAGCATTGTTAAACATCAGCAGAATTCCGAGAACAATGGAAGAGTTCCAAAGCATTTTTAAACTTCAGCAGAATTCCGAGAACAATGGAAGAGTTCCAAAGCATTTTTAATCTTCAGCAGAATTCCGAGAACAATGGAAGAGTTCCAAACCATTTTTAAACTTTATCAGAATTCCCAGAACAATGGAAGAGTTCCAAAGCATTGTTAAACATCAGCGGAATTCCGAGAACAATGGAAGAGCTCCAAAGCATTTTTGAACTTCAGCAGAATTCCGAAAACAATGGAAGAGTTCCAAAGCATTGTTAAACATCAGCGGAATTCTGAGAACAATGGAAGAGTTCCAAAGCTTTTGTAAACTTAAGCAGAATTCCGACAACAATGGTAGAGTTCCAAAGCATTGTTAAACATCAGTGCAATTCCGAGAACAATGGAAGAGTTCCAAAGCATTTTTAAACTTCAGCAGAATTCCCAGAACAATGGAAGAGTTCCAAAGCATTGTTAAACATCAGTGGAATTCCGAGAACAATGGAAGAGTTCCAAAGCATTTTTAAACTTCAGCGGAATTCCGAGAAAATGGAAGAGTTCAAAAGTATTTTTAAACTTCAGCGGAATTCTGAGAACCATGATAGAGTTCCAAAGCATTGTTAAACATCAGCGGAATTCTGAGAACAATGGAAGAGTTCCAAAGCATTTTTAAACTTCAGCGGAATCCTGAGAACAATGGAAGAGTTCCAAAGCATTGTTAAACATCAACGTAATTCTGAGAACAATGGAAGAATTTCAAAGCTTTTTTAAACTTCAGCTGAATTTCGAGAACAATGGAAGAGTTCCAAAGCATTGTTAAACATCAGCGGAATTTCGAGAACAATGGAAGAGTTCCAAACCGTTTTAAAACTTTAGCAGAATTCCCAGAACAATGGAAGAGTTCCAAAGCATTGTTAAACATCAGCGGAATTCCGAGAACAATGGAAGAGTTCCAAAGCATTTTTAAACTTCAGCAGAATTCCCAGAACAATGGAAGAGTTCCAAAGCATTGTTAAACATCAGCGGAATTCCGAGAACAATGGAAGCGTTCCAAAGCATTTTTAAACTTCAGCAGAATTCCGTGAACAATGGAAGAGATAAAAAGCATTCTTAAACTTCAGCAGAATTCCCAGAACAATGGAAGAGTTCCAAAGCATTTTTAAACTTCAGGAGAATTCCGAGAACAATGGAAGAGTTCCATAGCATTTTTAAACTTCAGCGGAATTCTGAGAAAAAGGGAAGAGTTCCAAAGCATTTTTAAACTTCAGCGGAATTTCGTGAACAATGGAAGAATTCCAAAGCATTGCTAAACATCAGCAGAATTCCGAGAACAATGGAAGAGTTCCAAAGCATTTTTAAACTTCAGCAGAATTCCGAGAACAATGGAAGAGTTCCACAGCATTTTTAAACTTCAGCAGAATTCCGAGAACAATGGAAGAGTTCCATAGCATTTTTAAACTTCAGCAGAATTCCAAGAACAGGGGAAGAGTTCCAAAGCATTTTTAAACTTCAGCGGATTTCCGTGAACAACGGAAGAATTCCAAAGCATTGCTAAACATCAGCGGAATTCCGAGAACAATGGAAGAGTTCCAAAGCATTTTTAAACTTCAGTGGAATTCCTAGAACAATGGAAGAGTTCCAACACATTTTTAAACTTCAGCGCAATTCTGAGAGCAATGGAAGAGTTCTAAAACATTTTTAAACATCAGCGGAATTCCAAGAACAATGGAAGAGTTCCAAAGCATTTTTAAACTTAATCGAAATTCTGTGAACAAAGGAAGAGTTCCAAAGCATTGTTAAACATCAGCGGAATTCCGAGAACAATGGAAGAGTTCCAAAGCATTTTTAAGCTTCAGCACAATTCCGAGAACAATATAAGAGTTCCAAAGCATTGTTAAACATCAGCGGTATTCCGAGAACAATGGAAGAGCTCCAAAGCATTTTTGAACTTCAGCAGAATTACGAAAACAATGGAAGAGTTCCAAAGCATTGTTAAACATCAGCAGAATTCTGAGAACAATGGAATAGTTCCAAAGCTTTTGTAAACTTAAGCAGAATTCTGACAACAATGGTAGAGTTTCAATGCATTGTTAAACATCAGCGAAATTCCGAGAACAATGGAAGAATTCCAAAGCATTTTAAAACTTCAGCGGAATCCTGAGAACAATGGAAGAATTCCAAAGCATTGTTAAACATCAGCGGAATTCTCAGAACAATGGAAGAGTTCCAAAGCATTTTTAAACTTCAGCAGAATTCCGAGAACAATGTAAGAGTTCCAAAGCATTGTTAAACATCAGCGGAATTCCGAGAACAATGGAAGAGTTCCAAAGCATTTTTAAACTTCAGCAGAATTCCGAGAACAATGGAAGAGTTCCAAATCATTGTTAAACATTAGCGGAATTCCGAGAACAATGGAAGAGTTCCAAAGCATTTTTAAACTTCAGCAGAATTCCGAGAACAATGGAAGAGTTCCAAACCATTTTAAAACTTTAGCAGAATTCCCAGAACAATGGAAGAGTTCCAAAGCATTGTTAAACATCAGCGGAATTCCGAGAACAATGGAAGAGTTCCAAAGCATTTTTAAACTTCAGCAGAATTCCGAGAACAATGGAAGAGTTCCAAAGCATTTTTAAACTTCAGCAGAATTCCGAGAACAATGGAAGCGTTCCATAGCATTTTTAAACTTCAGCGGAATTCCGACAACAAGGGAAGAGTTCCAAAGCATTTTTAAACTTCAGCAGAATTCCCAGAACAATGTAAGAGTTCCAAAGCATTGTTAAACATCAGCGGAATTCCGAGAACAATGGAAGAGTTCCAAAGCATTTTTAAACTTCAGCAGAATTCCGAGAACAATGGAAGAGTTCCAAATCATTGTTAAACATTAGCGGAATTCCGAGAACAATGGAAGAGTTCCAAAGCATTTTTAAACTTCAGCAGAATTCCGAGAACAATGGAAGAGTTCCAAACCATTTTAAAACTTTAGCAGAATTCCCAGAACAATGGAAGAGTTCCAAAGCATTGTTAAACATCAGCGGAATTCCGAGAACAATGGAAGAGTTCCAAAGCATTTTTAAACTTCAGCAGAATTCCGAGAACAATGGAAGAGTTCCAAAGCATTTCTAAACTTCAGCAGAATTCCGAGAACAATGGAAGCGTTCCATAGCATTTTTAAACTTCAGCGAAATTCCGACAACAAGGGAAGAGTTCCAAAGCATTTTTAAACTTCAGCAGAATTCCCAGAACAATGGAAGAGTTTCAAAGCATTTTTAAACTTCAGCAGAATTCCCAGAATGATGGAAGAGTTCCAACGCATTGTTAAACATCAGCAGAATTCCGAGAACAATGGAAGAGTTCCAAAGCATTTTTAAACTTCAGCAGATTTCCGAGAACAATGTAAGAGTTCCAAAGCATTGTTAAACATCAGCGGAATTCCGAAAACAATGTAAGAGTTCCAAAGCATTGTTAAACATCAGCGGAATTCCGAGAACAATGGAAGAGTTCCAAAGCATTTTTAAACTTCAGCAGAATTCCAACAACTATGGAAGAGTTCCAAAATATTGTTAAACATCAGCGGCATTCTGAGAACAATGGAAGAGTTCCAAAGCTTTTTTAAACTTCAGCTGAATTCCGAGAACAACGGAAGAGTTCCAAAGCATTGTTAAACATCAGCAGTATTCCGAGAACAATGGAAGAGTTCCAAACCATTTTTAAACTTTAGCAGAATTCCCAGAACAATGGAAGAGTTCCAATGCATTGTTAAACATCAGCGGAATTCCGAGAACAATGGAAGAGTTCCAAAGCATTTTTAAACTTCAGCAGAATTCCCAGAACAATGGAAGAGTTCCAAAGCATTGTTAAACATCAGTGGAATTCGGAGAACAATGGAAGAGTTCCAAAGCATTTTTAAACTTCAGCGGAATTCCGAGAACAATGGAACAGTTCCAAAGCATTTTTAAACTTCAGCAGAATTCCGAGAACAATGGAAGCGTTCCATAGCATTTTTAAACTTCAGCGGAATTCCGACAACAAGGGAAGAGTTCCAAAGCATTTTTAAACTTCAGCAGAATTCCGAGAACAATGGAAGTATTCCATAGCATTTGTAAACTTCAGCGGAATTTTGAGAACAAGGGAAGAGTTCCAAAGCATTTTTAAACTTCAGCGGATTTCCGTGAACAATGGAAGAATTCCAAAGCATTGCTAAAAATCAGCGGAATTCCGAGAACAATGGAAGAGTTCCAAAGCATTTTTAAACTTCAGCAGAATTCCGAGAACAATGGAAGAGTTCCAAACATTTTTAAACTTCAGCAGAATTCCGAGAACAATGGAAGAGTTCCAAATCATTGTTAAACATCAGCGGAATTCCTAGAACAATGGAAGAGTTCCAAAGCATTTTTAAACTTCAGCAGAATTCCGAGAACAATGGAAGAGTTTCAAAGCATTTTGAAACTTCAGCAGAATTCCCAGAATGATGGAAGAGTTCCAAAGCATTGTTAAACACCAGCGAAATTCCGAGAACAATGGAAGAGTTCCAAAGCATTTTTAAACTTCAACGGAATTCTGAGAACAATGGAAGAATTCCAAAGCATTGTTAAACATCAGCGGAATTCTCAGAACAATGGAAGAGTTCCAAAGCATTTTTAAACTTCAGCAGAATTCCGAGAACAATGTAAGAGTTCCAAAGCATTGTTAAACATCAGCAGAATTCCGAGAACAATGGAAGAGTTCCAAAGCATTTTTAAACTTCAGCAGAATTCCGAGAACAATGGAAGAGTTCCAAAGCATTTTTAATCTTCAGCAGAATTCCGAGAACAATGGAAGAGTTCCAAACCATTTTTAAACTTTATCAGAATTCCCAGAACAATGGAAGAGTACCAAAGCATTGTTAAACATCAGCGGAATTTCGAGAACAATGGAAGAGCTCCAAAGCATTTTTGAACTTCAGCAGAATTCCGAAAACAATGGAAGAGTTCCAAAGCATTGTTAAACATCAGCGGAATTCTGAGAACAATGGAAGAGTTCCAAAGCTTTTGTAAACTTAAGCAGAATTCCGACAACAATGGTAGAGTTCCAAAGCATTGTTAAACATCAGTGCAATTCCGAGAACAATGGAAGAGTTCCAAAGCATTTTTAAACTTCAGCAGAATTCCCAGAACAATGGAAGAGTTCCAAAGCATTGTTAAACATCAGTGGAATTCCGAGAACAATGGAAGAGTTCCAAAGCATTTTTAAACTTCAGCGGAATTCCGAGAAAATGGAAGAGTTCAAAAGTATTTTTAAACTTCAGCGGAATTCTGAGAACAATGATAGAGTTCCAAAGCATTGTTAAACATCAGCGGAATTCTGAGAACAATGGAAGAGTTCCAAAGCATTTTTAAACTTCAGAGGAATTCTGAGAACAATGGAAGAATTCCAAAGCATTGTTAAACATCAGCGGAATTCTCAGAACAATGGAAGAGTTCCAAAGCATTTTTAAACTTCAGCAGAATTCCGAGAACAATGTAAGAGTTCCAAAGCATTGTTAAACATCAGCAGAATTCCGAGAACAATGGAAGAGTTCCAAAGCATTTTTAAACTTCAGCAGAATTCCGAGAACAATGGAAGAGTTCCAAAGCATTTTTAATCTTCAGCAGAATTCCGAGAACAATGGAAGAGTTCCAAACCATTTTTAAACTTTATCAGAATTCCCAGAACAATGGAAGAGTTCCAAAGCATTGTTAAACATCAGCGGAATTCCGAGAACAATGGAAGAGCTCCAAAGCATTTTTGAACTTCAGCAGAATTCCGAAAACAATGGAAGAGTTCCAAAGCATTGTTAAACATCAGCGGAATTCTGAGAACAATGGAAGAGTTCCAAAGCTTTTGTAAACTTAAGCAGAATTCCGACAACAATGGTAGAGTTCCAAAGCATTGTTAAACATCAGTGCAATTCCGAGAACAATGGAAGAGTTCCAAAGCATTTTTAAACTTCAGCAGAATTCCCAGAACAATGGAAGAGTTCCAAAGCATTGTTAAACATCAGTGGAATTCCGAGAACAATGGAAGAGTTCCAAAGCATTTTTAAACTTCAGCGGAATTCCGAGAAAATGGAAGAGTTCAAAAGTATTTTTAAACTTCAGCGGAATTCTGAGAACCATGATAGAGTTCCAAAGCATTGTTAAACATCAGCGGAATTCTGAGAACAATGGAAGAGTTCCAAAGCATTTTTAAACTTCAGCGGAATCCTGAGAACAATGGAAGAGTTCCAAAGCATTGTTAAACATCAACGTAATTCTGAGAACAATGGAAGAATTTCAAAGCTTTTTTAAACTTCAGCTGAATTTCGAGAACAATGGAAGAGTTCCAAAGCATTGTTAAACATCAGCGGAATTTCGAGAACAATGGAAGAGTTCCAAACCGTTTTAAAACTTTAGCAGAATTCCCAGAACAATGGAAGAGTTCCAAAGCATTGTTAAACATCAGCGGAATTCCGAGAACAATGGAAGAGTTCCAAAGCATTTTTAAACTTCAGCAGAATTCCCAGAACAATGGAAGAGTTCCAAAGCATTGTTAAACATCAGCGGAATTCCGAGAACAATGGAAGCGTTCCAAAGCATTTTTAAACTTCAGCAGAATTCCGTGAACAATGGAAGAGATAAAAAGCATTCTTAAACTTCAGCAGAATTCCCAGAACAATGGAAGAGTTCCAAAGCATTTTTAAACTTCAGGAGAATTCCGAGAACAATGGAAGAGTTCCATAGCATTTTTAAACTTCAGCGGAATTCTGAGAAAAAGGGAAGAGTTCCAAAGCATTTTTAAACTTCAGCGGAATTTCGTGAACAATGGAAGAATTCCAAAGCATTGCTAAACATCAGCAGAATTCCGAGAACAATGGAAGAGTTCCAAAGCATTTTTAAACTTCAGCAGAATTCCGAGAACAATGGAAGAGTTCCACAGCATTTTTAAACTTCAGCAGAATTCCGAGAACAATGGAAGAGTTCCATAGCATTTTTAAACTTCAGCAGAATTCCAAGAACAGGGGAAGAGTTCCAAAGCATTTTTAAACTTCAGCGGATTTCCGTGAACAACGGAAGAATTCCAAAGCATTGCTAAACATCAGCGGAATTCCGAGAACAATGGAAGAGTTCCAAAGCATTTTTAAACTTCAGTGGAATTCCTAGAACAATGGAAGAGTTCCAACACATTTTTAAACTTCAGCGCAATTCTGAGAGCAATGGAAGAGTTCTAAAACATTTTTAAACATCAGCGGAATTCCAAGAACAATGGAAGAGTTCCAAAGCATTTTTAAACTTAATCGAAATTCTGTGAACAAAGGAAGAGTTCCAAAGCATTGTTAAACATCAGCGGAATTCCGAGAACAATGGAAGAGTTCCAAAGCATTTTTAAGCTTCAGCACAATTCCGAGAACAATATAAGAGTTCCAAAGCATTGTTAAACATCAGCGGTATTCCGAGAACAATGGAAGAGCTCCAAAGCATTTTTGAACTTCAGCAGAATTACGAAAACAATGGAAGAGTTCCAAAGCATTGTTAAACATCAGCAGAATTCTGAGAACAATGGAATAGTTCCAAAGCTTTTGTAAACTTAAGCAGAATTCTGACAACAATGGTAGAGTTTCAATGCATTGTTAAACATCAGCGAAATTCCGAGAACAATGGAAGAATTCCAAAGCATTTTTAAACTTCAGCGGAATCCTGAGAACAATGGAAGAATTCCAAAGCATTGTTAAACATCAGCGGAATTCTCAGAACAATGGAAGAGTTCCAAAGCATTTTTAAACTTCAGCAGAATTCCGAGAACAATGTAAGAGTTCCAAAGCATTGTTAAACATCAGCGGAATTCCGAGAACAATGGAAGAGTTCCAAAGCATTTTTAAACTTCAGCAGAATTCCGAGAACAATGGAAGAGTTCCAAATCATTGTTAAACATTAGCGGAATTCCGAGAACAATGGAAGAGTTCCAAAGCATTTTTAAACTTCAGCAGAATTCCGAGAACAATGGAAGAGTTCCAAACCATTTTAAAACTTTAGCAGAATTCCCAGAACAATGGAAGAGTTCCAAAGCATTGTTAAATATCAGCGGAATTCCGAGAACAATGGAAGAGTTCCAAAGCATTTTTAAACTTCAGCAGAATTCCGAGAACAATGGAAGAGTTCCAAAGCATTTTTAAACTTCAGCAGAATTCCGAGAACAATGGAAGCGTTCCATAGCATTTTTAAACTTCAGCGGAATTCCGACAACAAGGGAAGAGTTCCAAAGCATTTTTAAACTTCAGCAGAATTCCCAGAACAATGTAAGAGTTCCAAAGCATTGTTAAACATCAGCGGAATTCCGAGAACAATGGAAGAGTTCCAAAGCATTTTTAAACTTCAGCAGAATTCCGAGAACAATGGAAGAGTTCCAAATCATTGTTAAACATTAGCGGAATTCCGAGAACAATGGAAGAGTTCCAAAGCATTTTTAAACTTCAGCAGAATTCCGAGAACAATGGAAGAGTTCCAAACCATTTTAAAACTTTAGCAGAATTCCCAGAACAATGGAAGATTTCCAAAGCATTGTTAAACATCAGCGGAATTCCGAGAACAATGGAAGAGTTCCAAAGCATTTTTAAACTTCAGCAGAATTCCGAGAACAATGGAAGAGTTCCAAAGCATTTCTAAACTTCAGCAGAATTCCGAGAACAATGGAAGCGTTCCATAGCATTTTTAAACTTCAGCGAAATTCCGACAACAAGGGAAGAGTTCCAAAGCATTTTTAAACTTCAGCAGAATTCCCAGAACAATGGAAGAGTTTCAAAGCATTTTTAAACTTCAGCAGAATTCCCAGAATGATGGAAGAGTTCCAACGCATTGTTAAACATCAGCAGAATTCCGAGAACAATGGAAGAGTTCCAAAGCATTGTTAAGCATCAGCGGAATTCTCAGAACAATGGAAGAGTTCCAAAGCATTTTTAAACTTCAGCAGATTTCCGAGAACAATGTAAGAGTTCCAAAGCATTGTTAAACATCAGCGGAATTCCGAAAACAATGTAAGAGTTCCAAAGCATTGTTAAACATCAGCGGAATTCCGAGAACAATGGAAGAGTTCCAAAGCATTTTTAAACTTCAGCAGAATTCCAACAACTATGGAAGAGTTCCAAAATATTGTTAAACATCAGCGGCATTCTGAGAACAATGGAAGAGTTCCAAAGCTTTTTTAAACTTCAGCTGAATTCCGAGAACAACGGAAGAGTTCCAAAGCATTGTTAAACATCAGCAGTATTCCGAGAACAATGGAAGAGTTCCAAACCATTTTTAAACTTTAGCAGAATTCCCAGAACAATGGAAGAGTTCCAAAGCATTGTTAAACATCAGCGGAATTCCGAGAACAATGGAAGAGTTCCAAAGCATTTTTAAACTTCAGCAGAATTCCCAGAACAATGGAAGAGTTCCAAAGCATTGTTAAACATCAGTGGAATTCGGAGAACAATGGAAGAGTTCCAAAGCATTTTTAAACTTCAGCGGAATTCCGAGAACAATGGAAGAGTTCCAAAGCATTTTTAAACTTCAGCAGAATTCCGAGAACAATGGAAGCGTTCCATAGCATTTTTAAACTTCAGCGGAATTCCGACAATAAGGGAAGAGTTCCAAAGCATTTTTAAACTTCAGCAGAATTCCGAGAACAATGGAAGTATTCCATAGCATTTGTAAACTTCAGCGGAATTTTGAGAACAAGGGAAGAGTTCCAAAGCATTTTTAAACTTCAGCGGATTTCCGTGAACAATGGAAGAATTCCAAAGCATTGCTAAAAATCAGCGGAATTCCGAGAACAATGGAAGAGTTCCAAAGCATTTTTAAACTTCAGCAGAATTCCGAGAACAATGGAAGAGTTCCAAACATTTTTAAACTTCAGCAGAATTCCGAGAACAATGGAAGAGTTCCAAATCATTGTTAAACATCAGTGGAATTCCTAGAACAATGGAAGAGTTCCAAAGCATTTTTAAACTTCAGCAGAATTCCGAGAACAATGGAAGAGTTTCAAAGCATTTTGAAACTTCAGCAGAATTCCCAGAATGATGGAAGAGTTCCAAAGCATTGTTAAACACCAGCGAAATTCCGAGAACAATGGAAGAGTTCCAAAGCATTTTTAAACTTCAGCGGAATTCTGAGAACAATGGAAGAATTCCAAAGCATTCTTAAACATCAGCGGAATTCTCAGAACAATGGAAGAGTTCCAAAGCATTTTTAAACTTCAGCAGAATTCCGAGAACAATGTAAGAGTTCCAAAGCATTGTTAAACATCAGCAGAATTCCGAGAACAATGGAAGAGTTCCAAAGCATTTTTAAACTTCAGCAGAATTCCGAGAACAATGGAAGAGTTCCAAAGCATTTTTAATCTTCAGCAGAATTCCGAGAACAATGGAAGAGTTCCAAACCATTTTTAAACTTTATCAGAATTCCCAGAACAATGGAAGAGTTCCAAAGCATTGTTAAACATCAGCGGAATTCCGAGAACAATGGAAGAGCTCCAAAGCATTTTTGAACTTCAGCAGAATTCCGAAAACAATGGAAGAGTTCCAAAGCATTGTTAAACATCAGCGGAATTCTGAGAACAATGGAAGAGTTCCAAAGCTTTTGTAAACTTAAGCAGAATTCCGACAACAATGGTAGCGTTCCAAAGCATTGTTAAACATCAGTGCAATTCCGAGAACAATGGAAGAGTTCCAAAGCATTTTTAAACTTCAGCAGAATTCCCAGAACAATGGAAGAGTTCCAAAGCATTGTTAAACATCAGTGGAATTCCGAGAACAATGGAAGAGTTCCAAAGCATTTTTAAACTTCAGCGGAATTCCGAGAAAATGGAAGAGTTCAAAAGTATTTTTAAACTTCAGCGGAATTCTGAGAACAATGATAGAGTTCCAAAGCATTGTTAAACATCAGCGGAATTCTGAGAACAATGGAAGAGTTCCAAAGCATTTTTAAACTTCAGCGGAATTCTGAGAACAATGGAAGAATTCCAAAGCATTGTTAAACATCAGCGGAATTCTCAGAACAATGGAAGAGTTCCAAAGCATTTTTAAACTTCAGCAGAATTCCGAGAACAATGTAAGAGTTCCAAAGCATTGTTAAACATCAGCAGAATTCCGAGAACAATGGAAGAGTTCCAAAGCATTTTTAAACTTCAGCAGAATTCCGAGAACAATGGAAGAGTTCCAAAGCATTTTTAATCTTCAGCAGAATTCCGAGAACAATGGAAGAGTTCCAAACCATTTTTAAACATTATCAGAATTCCCAGAAAAATGGAAGAGTTCCAAAGCATTGTTAAACATCAGCGGAATTCCGAGAACAATGGAAGAGCTCCAAAGCATTTTTGAACTTCAGCAGAATTCCGAAAACAATGGAAGAGTTCCAAAGCATTGTTAAACATCAGCGGAATTCTGAGAACAATGGAAGAGTTCCAAAGCTTTTGTAAACTTAAGCAGAATTCCGACAACAATGGTAGAGTTCCAAAGCATTGTTAAACATCAGTGCAATTCCGAGAACAATGGAAGAGTTCCAAAGCATTTTTAAACTTCAGCAGAATTCCCAGAACAATGGAAGAGTTCCAAAGCATTGTTAAACATCAGTGGAATTCCGAGAACAATGGAAGAGTTCCAAAGCATTTTTAAACTTCAGCGGAATTCCGAGAAAATGGAAGAGTTCAAAAGTATTTTTAAACTTCAGCGGAATTCTGAGAACCATGATAGAGTTCCAAAGCATTGTTAAACATCAGCGGAATTCTGAGAACAATGGAAGAGTTCCAAAGCATTTTTAAACTTCAGCGGAATCCTGAGAACAATGGAAGAGTTCCAAAGCATTGTTAAACATCAACGTAATTCTGAGAACAATGGAAGAATTTCAAAGCTTTTTTAAACTTCAGCTGAATTTCGAGAACAATGGAAGAGTTCCAAAGCATTGTTAAACATCAGCGGAATTTCGAGAACAATGGAAGAGTTCCAAACCGTTTTAAAACTTTAGCAGAATTCCCAGAACAATGGAAGAGTTCCAAAGCATTGTTAAACATCAGCGGAATTCCGAGAACAATGGAAGAGTTCCAAAGCATTTTTAAACTTCAGCAGAATTCCCAGAACAATGGAAGAGTTCCAAAGCATTGTTAAACATCAGCGGAATTCCGAGAACAATGGAAGAGTTCCAAAGCATTTTTAAACTTCAGCAGAATTCCGAGAACAATGGAAGAGTTCCAAAGCATTTTTAAACTTCAGCAGAATTCCGAGAACAATGGAAGCGTTCCAAAGCATTTTTTAACTTCAGCGGAATTCCGACAACAAGGGAAGAGTTCCAAAGCATTTTTAAACTTCAGCAGAATTCCCAGAACGATGGAAGAGTTCCAACGCATTGTTAAACATCAGCAGAATTCCGAGAACAATGGAAGAGTTCCAAAGCATTTTTAAACTTCAGCGGAATTCTGAGAACAATGGAAGAATTCCAAAGCATTGTTAAGCATCAGCGGAATTCTCAGAACAATGGAAGAGTTCCAAAGCATTTTTAAACTTCAGCAGATTTCCGAGAACAATGTAAGAGTTCCAAAGCATTGTTAAACATCAGCGGAATTCCGAAAACAATGTAAGAGTTCCAAAGCATTGTTAAACATCAGCGGAGTTCCGAGAACAATGGAAGAGTTCCAAAGCATTTTTAAACTTCAGCAGAATTCCAAAAACTATGGAAGAGTTCCAAAGCATTGTTAAACATCAGCGGCATTCTGAGAACAATGGAAGAGTTCCAAAGCTTTTTTAAACTTCAGCTGAATTCCGAGAACAACGGAATAGTTCCAAAGCATTGTTAAACATCAGCAGAATTCCGAGAACAATGGAAGAGTTCCAAAGCATTTTTAAACTTCAGCAGAATTCCCAGAACAATGGAAGAGTTCCAAAGCATTGTTAAACATCAGCGGAATTCGGAGAACAATGGAAGAGTTCCAAAGCATTTTTAAACTTCAGCAGAATTCCGAGAACAATGGAAGAGTTCCAAAGCATTTTTAAACTTCAGCAGAATTCCGAGAACAATGGAAGCATTCCATAGCATTTTTAAACTTCAGCGGAATTCCGACAACAAGGGAAGAGTTCCAAAGCATTTTTAAACTTCAGCAGAATTCCCAGAACAATGGAAGTATTCCATAGCATTTGTAAACTTCAGCGGAATTTTGAGAACAAGGGAAGAGTTCCAAAGCATTTTTAAACTTCAGCGGATTTCCGTGAACAATGGAAGAATTCCAAAGCATTGCTAAAAATCAGCGGAATTCCGAGAACAATGGAAGAGTTCCAAAGCATTTTTAAACTTCAGCAGAATTCCGAGAACAATGGAAGAGTTCCAAACATTTTTAAACTTCAGCAGAATTCCGAGAACAATGGAAGAGTTTCAAAGCATTTTGAAACTTCAGCAGAATTCCCAGAATGATGGAAGAGTTCCAAAGCATTGTTAAACATCAGCGAAATTCCGAGAACAATGGAAGAGTTCCAAAGCATTTTTAAACTTCAGCAGAATTCTGAGAACAATGGAAGAATTCCAAAGCATTGTTAAACATCAGCGGAATTCTCAGAACAATGGAAGGGTTCCAAAGCATTTTTAAACTTCAGCAGAATTCCCAGAACAATGTAAGTGTTCCAAAGCATTGTTAAACATCAGCGGAATTCCGAGAACAATGGAAGAGTTCCAAAGCATTTTTAAACTTCAGCAGAATTCCGAGAACAATGGAAGAGTACCAAAGCTTTTGTAAACTTAAGCAGAATTCCGACAACAATGGTAGAGTTCCAAAGCATTTCTAAACTTCAGCAGAATTCCCAGAACAATGGAAGAGTTCCAAAGCATTGTTAAACATCAGTGGAATTCCGAGAAAATGGAAGAGTTCAAAAGTATTTTTAAACTTCAGCAGAATTCTGAGAACAATGATAGAGTTCCAAAGCATTGTTAAACATCAGCGGAATTCTGAGAACAATGGAAGAGTTCCAAAGCATTTTTAAACTTCAGCGGAATCCTGAGAACAATGGAAGAGTTCCAAAGCATTGTTAAACATCAACGTAATTCTGAGAACAATGGAAGAATTTCAAAGCTTTTTTAAACTTCAGCTGAATTTCGAGAACAATGGAAGAGTTCCAAAGCATTGTTAAACATCAGCGAAATTTTGAGAACAATGGAAGAGTTCCAAACCATTTTAAAACTTTAGCAGAATTCCCAGAACAATGGAAGAGTTCCAAAGCATTGTTAAACATCAGCGGAATTCCGAGAACAATGTAAGAGTTCCAAAGCATTTTTAAACTTCAGCAGAATTCCCAGAACAATGGAAGAGTTCCAAAGCATTGTTAAACATCAGCGGAATTCCGAGAACAATGTAAGAGTTCCAAAGCATTTTTAAACTTCAGCAGAATTCCGAGAACAATGGAAGCGTTCCATAGCATTTTTAAACTTCAGCGGAATTCCGACAACAAGGGAAGAGTTCCAAAGCATTTTTAAACTTCAGCAGTATTCCCAGAACAATGGAAGAGTTCCAAAGCATTTTTAAACTTCAGCAGTATTCCCAGAACAATGGAAGAGTTCCAAAGCATTTTTAAACTTCAGCAGAATTCCGAGATCAATGGAAGAGTTTCAAAGCATTTTTAAACTTCAGCAGAATTCCCAGAATGATGGAAGAGTTCCAACGCATTGTTAAACATCAGCAGAATTCCGAGAACAATGGAAGAGTTCCAAAGCATTTTTAAACTTCAGCGGAATTCTGAGAACAATGGAAGAATTCCAAAGCATTGTTAAGAATCAGCGGAATTTTCAGAACAATGGAAGAGTTCCAAAGCATTTTTAAACTTCAGCAGATTTCCGAGAACAATGTAAGAGTTCCAAAGCATTGTTAAACATCAGCGAAATTCCGTAAACAATGTAAGAGTTCCAAAGCATTGTTAAACATCAGCGGAATTCCGAGAACAATGGAAGAGTTCCAAAGCATTTTTAAACTTCAGCAGAATTCCAAAAACTATGGAAGAGTTCCAAAGTATTGTTAAACATCAGCGGCATTCTGAGAACAATGGAAGAGTTCCAAAGCTTTTTTAAACTTCAGCTGAATTCCGAGAACAACGGAAGAGTTTCAAAGCATTGTTAAACATCAGCAGAATTCTGAGAACAATGGAAGAGTTCCAAACTATTTTTAAACTTTAGCAGAATTCCGAGAACAATGGAAAAGTTCCAAAGCATTGTTAAACATCAGCGGAATTCCGAGAACAATGGAAGAGTTCCAAAGCATTTTTAAACTTCAGCAGAATTCCGAGAACAATGGAAGAGTTCCAAAGCATTTTTAAACTTCAGCAGAATTCCGAGAACAATGGAAGCGTTCCATAGCATTTTTAAACTTCAGCGGAATTCCGACAACAAGGGAAGAGTTCCAAAGCATTTTTAAACTTCAGCAGTATTCCGAGAACAATGGAAGTATTCCATAGCATTTGTAAACTTCAGCAGAATTTTGAGAACAAGGGAAGAGTTCCAAAGCATTTTTAAACTTCAGCGGATTTCCGTGAACAATGGAAGAATTCCAAAGCATTGCTAAAAATCAGCGGAATTCCGAGAACAATGGAAGAGTTCCAAAGCATTGCTAAAAATCAGCGAATTCCGAGAACAATGGAAGAGTTCCAAAGCATTTTTAAACTTCAGCAGAATTCCGAGAACAATCGAAGAGTTCCAAAAATTTTTAAACTTCAGCAGAATTCCGAGAACAATGGAAGAGTTCCAAATCATTGTTAAACATCAGCGGAATTCCTAGAACAATGGAAGAGTTCCAAAGCATTTTTAAACTTCAGCAGAATTCCGAGAACAATGGAAGAGTTTCAAAGCATTTTGAAACTTCAGCAGAATTCCCAGAATGATGGAAGAGTTCCAAAGCATTGTTAAACATCAGCGAAATTCCGAGAACAATGGAAGAGTTCCAAAGCATTTTTAAACTTCAGTGGAATTCTGAGAACAATGGAAGAATTCCAAAGCATTGTTAAACATCAGCGGAATTCTCAGAACAATGGAAGAGTTCCAAAGCATTTTTAAACTTCAGCAGAATTCCGAGAACAATGTAAGAGTTCCAAAGCATTGTTAAACATCAGCGAAATTCCGAGAACAATGGAAGAGTTCCAAAGCATTTTTAACCTTCAGCAGAATTCCGAGAACAATGGAAGAGTTCCAAAGCATTTTTAATCTTCAGCAGAATTCCGAGAACAATGGAAGAGTTCCAAACCATTTTTAAACTTTAGCAGAATTCCCAGAACAATGGAAGAGTTCCAAAGCATTGTTAAACATCTGCGGAATTCCGAGAACAATGGAAGAGCTCCAAAGAATTTTTGAACTTCAGCAGAATTCCGAAAACAATGGAAGAGTTCCAAAGCATTGTTAAACATCAGCGGAATTCTGAGAACAATGGAAGAGTTCCAAAGCTTTTGTAAACTTAAGCAGAATTCCGACAACAATGGTAGAGTTCCAAAGCATTGTTAAACATCAGTGCAATTCCGAGAACAATGGAAGAGTTCCAAAGCATTTTTAAACTTCAGCAGAATTCCCAGAACAATGGAAGAGTTCCAAAGCATTGTTAAACATCAGTGGAATTCGGAGAACAATGGAAGAGTTCCAAAGCATTTTTAAACTTCAGCGGAATTCCGAGAAAATGGAAGAGTTCAAAAGTATTTTTAAACTTCAGCGGAATTCTGAGAACAATGATAGAGTTCCAAAGCATTGTTAAACATCAGCGGAATTCTGAGAACAATGGAAGAGTTCCAAAGCATTTTTAAACTTCAGCGGAATCCTGAGAACAATGGAAGAGTTCCAAAGCATTGTTAAACATCAGCGTAATTCTGAGAACAATGGAAGAATTTCAAAGCTTTTTTAAACTTCAGCTGAATTTCGAGAACAATGTAAGAGTTCCAAAGCATTGTTAAACATCAGCGGAATTTCGAGAACAATGGAAGAGTTCCAAACCATTTTAAAACTTTAGCAGAATTACCAGAACAATGGAAGAGTTCCAAAGCATTGTTAAACATCAGCGGAATTCCGAGAACAATGGAAGAGTTCCAAAGCATTTTTAAACTTCAGCAGAATTCCCAGAACAATGGAAGAGTTCCAAAGCATTGTTAAACATCAGCGGAATTCCGAGAACAATGGAAGAGTTCCAAAGCATTTTTAAACTTCAGCAGAATTCCGAGAACAATGGAAGAGTTCCAAAGCATTTTTAAACTTCAGCAGAAATCCGAGAACAATGGAAGCGTTCCATAGCATTTTTAAACTTCAGCGGAATTCCGACAACAAGGGAAGAGTTCCAAAGCATTTTTAAACTTCAGCAGAATTCCCAGAACAATGGAAGAGTTCCAAAGCATTTTTAAACTTCAGCAGAATTCCGAGAACAATGGAAGAGTTTCAAAGCATTTTTAAACTTCAGCAGAATTCCCAGAATGATGGAAGAGTTCCAACGCATTGTTAAACATCAGCAGAATTCCGAGAACAAGGGAAGAGTTCCAAAGCATTTTTAAACTTCAGCGGAATTCTGAGAACAATGGAAGAATTAAAAAGCATTGTTAAGCATCAGCGGAATTCTCAGAACAATGGAAGAGTTCCAAAGCATTTTTAAACTTCAGCAGATTTCCAAGAACAATGTAAGAGTTCCAAAGCATTGTTAAACATCAGCAGAATTCCGAAAACAAGTTCCAAAGCATTGTTAAACATCAGCGGAATTCCGAGAACAATGGAAGAGTTCCAAAGCATTTTTAAACTTCAGCAGAAATCCAAAAACTATGGAAGAGTTCCAAAGTATTGTTAAACATCAGCGGCATTCTGAGAACAATGGAAGAGTTCCAAAGCTTTTTTAAACTTCAGCTGAATTCCGAGAACAACGGAAGAGTTCCAAAGCATTGTTAAACATCAGCAGAATTCCGAGAACAATGGAAGAGTTCCAAACCATTTTAAAACTTTAGCAGAATTCCCAGAACAATGGAAGAGTTCAAAAGCATTGTTAAACATCAGCGGAATTCCGAGAACAATGGAAGAGTTCCAAAGCATTTTTAAACTTCAGCAGAATTCCCAGAACAATGGAAGAGTTCCAAAGCATTGTTAAACATCAGCGGAATTCGGAGAACAATGAAAGAGTTCCAAAGCATTTTTAAACTTCAGCAGAATTCCGAGAACAATGGAAGAGTTCCAAAGCATTTTTAAACTTCAGCAGAATTCCGAGAACAATGGAAGCGTTCCATAGCATTTTTAAACTTCAGTGGAATTCCGACAACAAGGGAAGAGTTCCAAAGCATTTTTAAACTTCAGCAGAATTCCGAGAACAATGGAAGTATTCCATAGCATTTGTAAACTTCAGCGGAATTTTGAGAACAAGGGAAGAGTTCCAAAGCATTTTTAAACTTCAGCAGATTTCCGTGAACAATGGAAGAATTCCAAAGCATTGCTAAAAATCAGCGGAATTCCGAGAGCAATGGAAGAGTTCCAAAGCATTTTTAAACTTCAGCAGAATTCCGAGAACAATGGAAGAGTTCCAAACATTTTTAAACTTCAGCAGAATTCCGAGAACAATGGAAGAGTTCCAAATCATTGGTAAACATCAGCGGAATTCCTAGAACAATGGAAGAGTTCCAAAGCATTTTTAAACTTCAGCAGAATTCCGAGAACAATGGAAGAGTTTCAAAGCATTTTGAAACTTCAGCAGAATTCCCAGAATGATGGAAGAGTTCCAAAGCGTTGTTAAACATCAGCGAAATTCCAAGAACAATGGAAGAGTTCCAAAGCATTTTTAAACTTCAGCGGAATTCTGAGAAAAATGGAAGAATTCCAAAGCATTGTTAAACATCAGCGGAATTCTCAGAACAATGGAAGAGTTCCAAAGCATTTTTAAACTTCAGCAGAATTCCGAGAACAATGTAAGAGTTCCAAAGCATTGTTAAACATCAGCGGAATTCCGAGAACAATGGAAGAGTTCCAAAGCATTTTTAAACTTCAGCAGAATTCCGAGAACAATGGAAGAGTTCCAAACATTTTTAAACTTCAGCAGAATTCCGAGAACAATGGAAGAGTTCCAAATCATTGTTAAACATCAGTGGAATTCCTAGAACAATGGAAGAGTTCCAAAGCATTTTTAAACTTCAGCAGAATTCCGAGAACAATGGAAGAGTTTCAAAGCATTTTGAAACTTCAGCAGAATTCCCAGAATGATGGAAGAGTTCCAAAGCATTGTTAAACACCAGCGAAATTCCGAGAACAATGGAAGAGTTCCAAAGCATTTTTAAACTTCAGCGGAATTCTGAGAACAATGGAAGAATTCCAAAGCATTCTTAAACATCAGCGGAATTCTCAGAACAATGGAAGAGTTCCAAAGCATTTTTAAACTTCAGCAGAATTCCGAGAACAATGTAAGAGTTCCAAAGCATTGTTAAACATCAGCAGAATTCCGAGAACAATGGAAGAGTTCCAAAGCATTTTTAAACTTCAGCAGAATTCCGAGAACAATGGAAGAGTTCCAAAGCATTTTTAATCTTCAGCAGAATTCCGAGAACAATGGAAGAGTTCCAAACCATTTTTAAACTTTATCAGAATTCCCAGAACAATGGAAGAGTTCCAAAGCATTGTTAAACATCAGCGGAATTCCGAGAACAATGGAAGAGCTCCAAAGCATTTTTGAACTTCAGCAGAATTCCGAAAACAATGGAAGAGTTCCAAAGCATTGTTAAACATCAGCGGAATTCTGAGAACAATGGAAGAGTTCCAAAGCTTTTGTAAACTTAAGCAGAATTCCGACAACAATGGTAGCGTTCCAAAGCATTGTTAAACATCAGTGCAATTCCGAGAACAATGGAAGAGTTCCAAAGCATTTTTAAACTTCAGCAGAATTCCCAGAACAATGGAAGAGTTCCAAAGCATTGTTAAACATCAGTGGAATTCCGAGAACAATGGAAGAGTTCCAAAGCATTTTTAAACTTCAGCGGAATTCCGAGAAAATGGAAGAGTTCAAAAGTATTTTTAAACTTCAGCGGAATTCTGAGAACAATGATAGAGTTCCAAAGCATTGTTAAACATCAGCGGAATTCTGAGAACAATGGAAGAGTTCCAAAGCATTTTTAAACTTCAGCGGAATTCTGAGAACAATGGAAGAATTCCAAAGCATTGTTAAACATCAGCGGAATTCTCAGAACAATGGAAGAGTTCCAAAGCATTTTTAAACTTCAGCAGAATTCCGAGAACAATGTAAGAGTTCCAAAGCATTGTTAAACATCAGCAGAATTCCGAGAACAATGGAAGAGTTCCAAAGCATTTTTAAACTTCAGCAGAATTCCGAGAACAATGGAAGAGTTCCAAAGCATTTTTAATCTTCAGCAGAATTCCGAGAACAATGGAAGAGTTCCAAACCATTTTTAAACATTATCAGAATTCCCAGAAAAATGGAAGAGTTCCAAAGCATTGTTAAACATCAGCGGAATTCCGAGAACAATGGAAGAGCTCCAAAGCATTTTTGAACTTCAGCAGAATTCCGAAAACAATGGAAGAGTTCCAAAGCATTGTTAAACATCAGCGGAATTCTGAGAACAATGGAAGAGTTCCAAAGCTTTTGTAAACTTAAGCAGAATTCCGACAACAATGGTAGAGTTCCAAAGCATTGTTAAACATCAGTGCAATTCCGAGAACAATGGAAGAGTTCCAAAGCATTTTTAAACTTCAGCAGAATTCCCAGAACAATGGAAGAGTTCCAAAGCATTGTTAAACATCAGTGGAATTCCGAGAACAATGGAAGAGTTCCAAAGCATTTTTAAACTTCAGCGGAATTCCGAGAAAATGGAAGAGTTCAAAAGTATTTTTAAACTTCAGCGGAATTCTGAGAACCATGATAGAGTTCCAAAGCATTGTTAAACATCAGCGGAATTCTGAGAACAATGGAAGAGTTCCAAAGCATTTTTAAACTTCAGCGGAATCCTGAGAACAATGGAAGAGTTCCAAAGCATTGTTAAACATCAACGTAATTCTGAGAACAATGGAAGAATTTCAAAGCTTTTTTAAACTTCAGCTGAATTTCGAGAACAATGGAAGAGTTCCAAAGCATTGTTAAACATCAGCGGAATTTCGAGAACAATGGAAGAGTTCCAAACCGTTTTAAAACTTTAGCAGAATTCCCAGAACAATGGAAGAGTTCCAAAGCATTGTTAAACATCAGCGGAATTCCGAGAACAATGGAAGAGTTCCAAAGCATTTTTAAACTTCAGCAGAATTCCCAGAACAATGGAAGAGTTCCAAAGCATTGTTAAACATCAGCGGAATTCCGAGAACAATGGAAGAGTTCCAAAGCATTTTTAAACTTCAGCAGAATTCCGAGAACAATGGAAGAGTTCCAAAGCATTTTTAAACTTCAGCAGAATTCCGAGAACAATGGAAGCGTTCCAAAGCATTTTTTAACTTCAGCGGAATTCCGACAACAAGGGAAGAGTTCCAAAGCATTTTTAAACTTCAGCAGAATTCCCAGAACGATGGAAGAGTTCCAACGCATTGTTAAACATCAGCAGAATTCCGAGAACAATGGAAGAGTTCCAAAGCATTTTTAAACTTCAGCGGAATTCTGAGAACAATGGAAGAATTCCAAAGCATTGTTAAGCATCAGCGGAATTCTCAGAACAATGGAAGAGTTCCAAAGCATTTTTAAACTTCAGCAGATTTCCGAGAACAATGTAAGAGTTCCAAAGCATTGTTAAACATCAGCGGAATTCCGAAAACAATGTAAGAGTTCCAAAGCATTGTTAAACATCAGCGGAGTTCCGAGAACAATGGAAGAGTTCCAAAGCATTTTTAAACTTCAGCAGAATTCCAAAAACTATGGAAGAGTTCCAAAGCATTGTTAAACATCAGCGGCATTCTGAGAACAATGGAAGAGTTCCAAAGCTTTTTTAAACTTCAGCTGAATTCCGAGAACAACGGAATAGTTCCAAAGCATTGTTAAACATCAGCAGAATTCCGAGAACAATGGAAGAGTTCCAAAGCATTTTTAAACTTCAGCAGAATTCCCAGAACAATGGAAGAGTTCCAAAGCATTGTTAAACATCAGCGGAATTCGGAGAACAATGGAAGAGTTCCAAAGCATTTTTAAACTTCAGCAGAATTCCGAGAACAATGGAAGAGTTCCAAAGCATTTTTAAACTTCAGCAGAATTCCGAGAACAATGGAAGCATTCCATAGCATTTTTAAACTTCAGCGGAATTCCGACAACAAGGGAAGAGTTCCAAAGCATTTTTAAACTTCAGCAGAATTCCCAGAACAATGGAAGTATTCCATAGCATTTGTAAACTTCAGCGGAATTTTGAGAACAAGGGAAGAGTTCCAAAGCATTTTTAAACTTCAGCGGATTTCCGTGAACAATGGAAGAATTCCAAAGCATTGCTAAAAATCAGCGGAATTCCGAGAACAATGGAAGAGTTCCAAAGCATTTTTAAACTTCAGCAGAATTCCGAGAACAATGGAAGAGTTCCAAACAT
Source organism: Phyllobates terribilis (assembly GCF_046119375.1). NCBI lineage: Eukaryota > Metazoa > Chordata > Amphibia > Anura > Dendrobatidae > Phyllobates > Phyllobates terribilis. The sequence continues at coordinate 52,689,654 of NW_027362765.1, forward strand.
TTTTAAACTTCAGCAGAATTCCGAGAACAATGGAAGAGTTTCAAAGCATTTTGAAACTTCAGCAGAATTCCCAGAATGATGGAAGAGTTCCAAAGCATTGTTAAACATCAGCGAAATTCCGAGAACAATGGAAGAGTTCCAAAGCATTTTTAAACTTCAGCAGAATTCTGAGAACAATGGAAGAATTCCAAAGCATTGTTAAACATCAGCGGAATTCTCAGAACAATGGAAGGGTTCCAAAGCATTTTTAAACTTCAGCAGAATTCCCAGAACAATGTAAGTGTTCCAAAGCATTGTTAAACATCAGCGGAATTCCGAGAACAATGGAAGAGTTCCAAAGCATTTTTAAACTTCAGCAGAATTCCGAGAACAATGGAAGAGTACCAAAGCTTTTGTAAACTTAAGCAGAATTCCGACAACAATGGTAGAGTTCCAAAGCATTTCTAAACTTCAGCAGAATTCCCAGAACAATGGAAGAGTTCCAAAGCATTGTTAAACATCAGTGGAATTCCGAGAAAATGGAAGAGTTCAAAAGTATTTTTAAACTTCAGCAGAATTCTGAGAACAATGATAGAGTTCCAAAGCATTGTTAAACATCAGCGGAATTCTGAGAACAATGGAAGAGTTCCAAAGCATTTTTAAACTTCAGCGGAATCCTGAGAACAATGGAAGAGTTCCAAAGCATTGTTAAACATCAACGTAATTCTGAGAACAATGGAAGAATTTCAAAGCTTTTTTAAACTTCAGCTGAATTTCGAGAACAATGGAAGAGTTCCAAAGCATTGTTAAACATCAGCGAAATTTTGAGAACAATGGAAGAGTTCCAAACCATTTTAAAACTTTAGCAGAATTCCCAGAACAATGGAAGAGTTCCAAAGCATTGTTAAACATCAGCGGAATTCCGAGAACAATGTAAGAGTTCCAAAGCATTTTTAAACTTCAGCAGAATTCCCAGAACAATGGAAGAGTTCCAAAGCATTGTTAAACATCAGCGGAATTCCGAGAACAATGTAAGAGTTCCAAAGCATTTTTAAACTTCAGCAGAATTCCGAGAACAATGGAAGCGTTCCATAGCATTTTTAAACTTCAGCGGAATTCCGACAACAAGGGAAGAGTTCCAAAGCATTTTTAAACTTCAGCAGTATTCCCAGAACAATGGAAGAGTTCCAAAGCATTTTTAAACTTCAGCAGTATTCCCAGAACAATGGAAGAGTTCCAAAGCATTTTTAAACTTCAGCAGAATTCCGAGATCAATGGAAGAGTTTCAAAGCATTTTTAAACTTCAGCAGAATTCCCAGAATGATGGAAGAGTTCCAACGCATTGTTAAACATCAGCAGAATTCCGAGAACAATGGAAGAGTTCCAAAGCATTTTTAAACTTCAGCGGAATTCTGAGAACAATGGAAGAATTCCAAAGCATTGTTAAGAATCAGCGGAATTTTCAGAACAATGGAAGAGTTCCAAAGCATTTTTAAACTTCAGCAGATTTCCGAGAACAATGTAAGAGTTCCAAAGCATTGTTAAACATCAGCGAAATTCCGTAAACAATGTAAGAGTTCCAAAGCATTGTTAAACATCAGCGGAATTCCGAGAACAATGGAAGAGTTCCAAAGCATTTTTAAACTTCAGCAGAATTCCAAAAACTATGGAAGAGTTCCAAAGTATTGTTAAACATCAGCGGCATTCTGAGAACAATGGAAGAGTTCCAAAGCTTTTTTAAACTTCAGCTGAATTCCGAGAACAACGGAAGAGTTTCAAAGCATTGTTAAACATCAGCAGAATTCTGAGAACAATGGAAGAGTTCCAAACTATTTTTAAACTTTAGCAGAATTCCGAGAACAATGGAAAAGTTCCAAAGCATTGTTAAACATCAGCGGAATTCCGAGAACAATGGAAGAGTTCCAAAGCATTTTTAAACTTCAGCAGAATTCCGAGAACAATGGAAGAGTTCCAAAGCATTTTTAAACTTCAGCAGAATTCCGAGAACAATGGAAGCGTTCCATAGCATTTTTAAACTTCAGCGGAATTCCGACAACAAGGGAAGAGTTCCAAAGCATTTTTAAACTTCAGCAGTATTCCGAGAACAATGGAAGTATTCCATAGCATTTGTAAACTTCAGCAGAATTTTGAGAACAAGGGAAGAGTTCCAAAGCATTTTTAAACTTCAGCGGATTTCCGTGAACAATGGAAGAATTCCAAAGCATTGCTAAAAATCAGCGGAATTCCGAGAACAATGGAAGAGTTCCAAAGCATTGCTAAAAATCAGCGAATTCCGAGAACAATGGAAGAGTTCCAAAGCATTTTTAAACTTCAGCAGAATTCCGAGAACAATCGAAGAGTTCCAAAAATTTTTAAACTTCAGCAGAATTCCGAGAACAATGGAAGAGTTCCAAATCATTGTTAAACATCAGCGGAATTCCTAGAACAATGGAAGAGTTCCAAAGCATTTTTAAACTTCAGCAGAATTCCGAGAACAATGGAAGAGTTTCAAAGCATTTTGAAACTTCAGCAGAATTCCCAGAATGATGGAAGAGTTCCAAAGCATTGTTAAACATCAGCGAAATTCCGAGAACAATGGAAGAGTTCCAAAGCATTTTTAAACTTCAGTGGAATTCTGAGAACAATGGAAGAATTCCAAAGCATTGTTAAACATCAGCGGAATTCTCAGAACAATGGAAGAGTTCCAAAGCATTTTTAAACTTCAGCAGAATTCCGAGAACAATGTAAGAGTTCCAAAGCATTGTTAAACATCAGCGAAATTCCGAGAACAATGGAAGAGTTCCAAAGCATTTTTAACCTTCAGCAGAATTCCGAGAACAATGGAAGAGTTCCAAAGCATTTTTAATCTTCAGCAGAATTCCGAGAACAATGGAAGAGTTCCAAACCATTTTTAAACTTTAGCAGAATTCCCAGAACAATGGAAGAGTTCCAAAGCATTGTTAAACATCTGCGGAATTCCGAGAACAATGGAAGAGCTCCAAAGAATTTTTGAACTTCAGCAGAATTCCGAAAACAATGGAAGAGTTCCAAAGCATTGTTAAACATCAGCGGAATTCTGAGAACAATGGAAGAGTTCCAAAGCTTTTGTAAACTTAAGCAGAATTCCGACAACAATGGTAGAGTTCCAAAGCATTGTTAAACATCAGTGCAATTCCGAGAACAATGGAAGAGTTCCAAAGCATTTTTAAACTTCAGCAGAATTCCCAGAACAATGGAAGAGTTCCAAAGCATTGTTAAACATCAGTGGAATTCGGAGAACAATGGAAGAGTTCCAAAGCATTTTTAAACTTCAGCGGAATTCCGAGAAAATGGAAGAGTTCAAAAGTATTTTTAAACTTCAGCGGAATTCTGAGAACAATGATAGAGTTCCAAAGCATTGTTAAACATCAGCGGAATTCTGAGAACAATGGAAGAGTTCCAAAGCATTTTTAAACTTCAGCGGAATCCTGAGAACAATGGAAGAGTTCCAAAGCATTGTTAAACATCAGCGTAATTCTGAGAACAATGGAAGAATTTCAAAGCTTTTTTAAACTTCAGCTGAATTTCGAGAACAATGTAAGAGTTCCAAAGCATTGTTAAACATCAGCGGAATTTCGAGAACAATGGAAGAGTTCCAAACCATTTTAAAACTTTAGCAGAATTACCAGAACAATGGAAGAGTTCCAAAGCATTGTTAAACATCAGCGGAATTCCGAGAACAATGGAAGAGTTCCAAAGCATTTTTAAACTTCAGCAGAATTCCCAGAACAATGGAAGAGTTCCAAAGCATTGTTAAACATCAGCGGAATTCCGAGAACAATGGAAGAGTTCCAAAGCATTTTTAAACTTCAGCAGAATTCCGAGAACAATGGAAGAGTTCCAAAGCATTTTTAAACTTCAGCAGAAATCCGAGAACAATGGAAGCGTTCCATAGCATTTTTAAACTTCAGCGGAATTCCGACAACAAGGGAAGAGTTCCAAAGCATTTTTAAACTTCAGCAGAATTCCCAGAACAATGGAAGAGTTCCAAAGCATTTTTAAACTTCAGCAGAATTCCGAGAACAATGGAAGAGTTTCAAAGCATTTTTAAACTTCAGCAGAATTCCCAGAATGATGGAAGAGTTCCAACGCATTGTTAAACATCAGCAGAATTCCGAGAACAAGGGAAGAGTTCCAAAGCATTTTTAAACTTCAGCGGAATTCTGAGAACAATGGAAGAATTAAAAAGCATTGTTAAGCATCAGCGGAATTCTCAGAACAATGGAAGAGTTCCAAAGCATTTTTAAACTTCAGCAGATTTCCAAGAACAATGTAAGAGTTCCAAAGCATTGTTAAACATCAGCAGAATTCCGAAAACAAGTTCCAAAGCATTGTTAAACATCAGCGGAATTCCGAGAACAATGGAAGAGTTCCAAAGCATTTTTAAACTTCAGCAGAAATCCAAAAACTATGGAAGAGCTCCAAAGTATTGTTAAACATCAGCGGCATTCTGAGAACAATGGAAGAGTTCCAAAGCTTTTTTAAACTTCAGCTGAATTCCGAGAACAACGGAAGAGTTCCAAAGCATTGTTAAACATCAGCAGAATTCCGAGAACAATGGAAGAGTTCCAAACCATTTTAAAACTTTAGCAGAATTCCCAGAACAATGGAAGAGTTCAAAAGCATTGTTAAACATCAGCGGAATTCCGAGAACAATGGAAGAGTTCCAAAGCATTTTTAAACTTCAGCAGAATTCCCAGAACAATGGAAGAGTTCCAAAGCATTGTTAAACATCAGCGGAATTCGGAGAACAATGAAAGAGTTCCAAAGCATTTTTAAACTTCAGCAGAATTCCGAGAACAATGGAAGAGTTCCAAAGCATTTTTAAACTTCAGCAGAATTCCGAGAACAATGGAAGCGTTCCATAGCATTTTTAAACTTCAGTGGAATTCCGACAACAAGGGAAGAGTTCCAAAGCATTTTTAAACTTCAGCAGAATTCCGAGAACAATGGAAGTATTCCATAGCATTTGTAAACTTCAGCGGAATTTTGAGAACAAGGGAAGAGTTCCAAAGCATTTTTAAACTTCAGCAGATTTCCGTGAACAATGGAAGAATTCCAAAGCATTGCTAAAAATCAGCGGAATTCCGAGAGCAATGGAAGAGTTCCAAAGCATTTTTAAACTTCAGCAGAATTCCGAGAACAATGGAAGAGTTCCAAACATTTTTAAACTTCAGCAGAATTCCGAGAACAATGGAAGAGTTCCAAATCATTGGTAAACATCAGCGGAATTCCTAGAACAATGGAAGAGTTCCAAAGCATTTTTAAACTTCAGCAGAATTCCGAGAACAATGGAAGAGTTTCAAAGCATTTTGAAACTTCAGCAGAATTCCCAGAATGATGGAAGAGTTCCAAAGCGTTGTTAAACATCAGCGAAATTCCAAGAACAATGGAAGAGTTCCAAAGCATTTTTAAACTTCAGCGGAATTCTGAGAAAAATGGAAGAATTCCAAAGCATTGTTAAACATCAGCGGAATTCTCAGAACAATGGAAGAGTTCCAAAGCATTTTTAAACTTCAGCAGAATTCCGAGAACAATGTAAGAGTTCCAAAGCATTGTTAAACATCAGCGGAATTCCGAGAACAATGGAAGAGTTCCAAAGCATTTTTAAACTTCAGCAGAATTCCGAGAACAATGGAAGAGTTCCAAATCATTGTTAAACATTAGCGGAATTCCGAGAACAATGGAAGAGTTCCAAAGCATTTTTAAACTTCAGCAGAATTCCGAGAACAATGGAAGAGTTCCAAACCATTTTAAAACTTTAGCAGAATTCCCAGAACAATGGAAGAGTTCCAAAGCATTGTTAAATATCAGCGGAATTCCGAGAACAATGGAAGAGTTCCAAAGCATTTTTAAACTTCAGCAGAATTCCGAGAACAATGGAAGAGTTCCAAAGCATTTTTAAACTTCAGCAGAATTCCGAGAACAATGGAAGCGTTCCATAGCATTTTTAAACTTCAGCGGAATTCCGACAACAAGGGAAGAGTTCCAAAGCATTTTTAAACTTCAGCAGAATTCCCAGAACAATGTAAGAGTTCCAAAGCATTGTTAAACATCAGCGGAATTCCGAGAACAATGGAAGAGTTCCAAAGCATTTTTAAACTTCAGCAGAATTCCGAGAACAATGGAAGAGTTCCAAATCATTGTTAAACATTAGCGGAATTCCGAGAACAATGGAAGAGTTCCAAAGCATTTTTAAACTTCAGCAGAATTCCGAGAACAATGGAAGAGTTCCAAACCATTTTAAAACTTTAGCAGAATTCCCAGAACAATGGAAGAGTTCCAAAGCATTGTTAAACATCAGCGGAATTCCGAGAACAATGGAAGAGTTCCAAAGCATTTTTAAACTTCAGCAGAATTCCGAGAACAATGGAAGAGTTCCAAAGCATTTCTAAACTTCAGCAGAATTCTGAGAACAATGGAAGCGTTCCATAGCATTTTTAAACTTCAGCGAAATTCCGACAACAAGGGAAGAGTTCCAAAGCATTTTTAAACTTCAGCAGAATTCCCAGAACAATGGAAGAGTTTCAAAGCATTTTTAAACTTCAGCAGAATTCCCAGAATGATGGAAGAGTTCCAACGCATTGTTAAACATCAGCAGAATTCCGAGAACAATGGAAGAGTTCCAAAGCATTGTTAAGCATCAGCGGAATTCTCAGAACAATGGAAGAGTTCCAAAGCATTTTTAAACTTCAGCAGATTTCCGAGAACAATGTAAGAGTTCCAAAGCATTGTTAAACATCAGCGGAATTCCGAAAACAATGTAAGAGTTCCAAAGCATTGTTAAACATCAGCGGAATTCCGAGAACAATGGAAGAGTTCCAAAGCATTTTTAAACTTCAGCAGAATTCCAACAACTATGGAAGAGTTCCAAAATATTGTTAAACATCAGCGGCATTCTGAGAACAATGGAAGAGTTCCAAAGCTTTTTTAAACTTCAGCTGAATTCCGAGAACAACGGAAGAGTTCCAAAGCATTGTTAAACATCAGCAGTATTCCGAGAACAATGGAAGAGTTCCAAACCATTTTTAAACTTTAGCAGAATTCCCAGAACAATGGAAGAGTTCCAAAGCATTGTTAAACATCAGCGGAATTCCGAGAACAATGGAAGAGTTCCAAAGCATTTTTAAACTTCAGCAGAATTCCCAGAACAATGGAAGAGTTCCAAAGCATTGTTAAACATCAGTGGAATTCGGAGAACAATGGAAGAGTTCCAAAGCATTTTTAAACTTCAGCGGAATTCCGAGAACAATGGAAGAGTTCCAAAGCATTTTTAAACTTCAGCAGAATTCCGAGAACAATGGAAGCGTTCCATAGCATTTTTAAACTTCAGCGGAATTCCGACAATAAGGGAAGAGTTCCAAAGCATTTTTAAACTTCAGCAGAATTCCGAGAACAATGGAAGTATTCCATAGCATTTGTAAACTTCAGCGGAATTTTGAGAACAAGGGAAGAGTTCCAAAGCATTTTTAAACTTCAGCGGATTTCCGTGAACAATGGAAGAATTCCAAAGCATTGCTAAAAATCAGCGGAATTCCGAGAACAATGGAAGAGTTCCAAAGCATTTTTAAACTTCAGCAGAATTCCGAGAACAATGGAAGAGTTCCAAATCATTGTTAAACATCAGTGGAATTCCTAGAACAATGGAAGAGTTCCAAAGCATTTTTAAACTTCAGCAGAATTCCGAGAACAATGGAAGAGTTTCAAAGCATTTTGAAACTTCAGCAGAATTCCCAGAATGATGGAAGAGTTCCAAAGCATTGTTAAACACCAGCGAAATTCCGAGAACAATGGAAGAGTTCCAAAGCATTTTTAAACTTCAGCGGAATTCTGAGAACAATGGAAGAATTCCAAAGCATTGTTAAACATCAGCGGAATTCTCAGAACAATGGAAGAGTTCCAAAGCATTTTTAAACTTCAGCAGAATTCCGAGAACAATGTAAGAGTTCCAAAGCATTGTTAAACATCAGCAGAATTCCGAGAACAATGGAAGAGTTCCAAAGCATTTTTAAACTTCAGCAGAATTCCGAGAACAATGGAAGAGTTCCAAAGCATTTTTAATCTTCAGCAGAATTCCGAGAACAATGGAAGAGTTCCAAACCATTTTTAAACTTTATCAGAATTCCCAGAACAATGGAAGAGTTCCAAAGCATTGTTAAACATCAGCGGAATTCCGAGAACAATGGAAGAGCTCCAAAGCATTTTTGAACTTCAGCAGAATTCCGAAAACAATGGAAGAGTTCCAAAGCATTGTTAAACATCAGCGGAATTCTGAAAACAATGGAAGAGTTCCAAAGCTTTTGTAAACTTAAGCAGAATTCCGACAACAATGGTAGCGTTCCAAAGCATTGTTAAACATCAGTGCAATTCCGAGAACAATGGAAGAGTTCCAAAGCATTTTTAAACTTCAGCAGAATTCCCAGAACAATGGAAGAGTTCCAAAGCATTGTTAAACATCAGTGGAATTCCGAGAACAATGGAAGAGTTCCAAAGCATTTTTAAACTTCAGCGGAATTCCGAGAAAATGGAAGAGTTCAAAAGTATTTTTAAACTTCAGCGGAATTCTGAGAACAATGATAGAGTTCCAAAGCATTGTTAAACATCAGCGGAATTCTGAGAACAATGGAAGAGTTCCAAAGCATTTTTAAACTTCAGCGGAATTCTGAGAACAATGGAAGAATTCCAAAGCATTGTTAAACATCAGCGGAATTCTCAGAACAATGGAAGAGTTCCAAAGCATTTTTAAACTTCAGCAGAATTCCGAGAACAATGTAAGAGTTCCAAAGCATTGTTAAACATCAGCAGAATTCCGAGAACAATGGAAGAGTTCCAAAGCATTTTTAAACTTCAGCAGAATTCCGAGAACAATGGAAGAGTTCCAAAGCATTTTTAATCTTCAGCAGAATTCCGAGAACAATGGAAGAGTTCCAAACCATTTTTAAACTTTATCAGAATTCCCAGAAAAATGGAAGAGTTCCAAAGCATTGTTAAACATCAGCGGAATTCCGAGAACAATGGAAGAGCTCCAAAGCATTTTTGAACTTCAGCAGAATTCCGAAAACAATGGAAGAGTTCCAAAGCATTGTTAAACATCAACGGAATTCTGAGAACAATGGAAGAGTTCCAAAGCTTTTGTAAACTTAAGCAGAATTCCGACAACAATGGTAGAGTTCCAAAGCATTGTTAAACATCAGTGCAATTCCGAGAACAATGGAAGAGTTCCAAAGCATTTTTAAACTTCAGCAGAATTCCCAGAACAATGGAAGAGTTCCAAAGCATTGTTAAACATCAGTGGAATTCCGAGAACAATGGAAGAGTTCCAAAGCATTTTTAAACTTCAGCGGAATTCCGAGAAAATGGAAGAGTTCAAAAGTATTTTTAAACTTCAGCGGAATTCTGAGAACCATGATAGAGTTCCAAAGCATTGTTAAACATCAGCGGAATTCTGAGAACAATGGAAGAGTTCCAAAGCATTTTTAAACTTCAGCGGAATCCTGAGAACAATGGAAGAGTTCCAAAGCATTGTTAAACATCAACGTAATTCTGAGAACAATGGAAGAATTTCAAAGCTTTTTTAAACTTCAGCTGAATTTCGAGAACAATGGAAGAGTTCCAAAGCATTGTTAAACATCAGCGGAATTTCGAGAACAATGGAAGAGTTCCAAACCGTTTTAAAACTTTAGCAGAATTCCCAGAACAATGGAAGAGTTCCAAAGCATTGTTAAACATCAGCGGAATTCCGAGAACAATGGAAGAGTTCCAAAGCATTTTTAAACTTCAGCAGAATTCCCAGAACAATGGAAGAGTTCCAAAGCATTGTTAAACATCAGCGGAATTCCGAGAACAATGGAAGAGTTCCAAAGCATTTTTAAACTTCAGCAGAATTCCGAGAACAATGGAAGAGTTCCAAAGCATTTTTAAACTTCAGCAGAATTCCGAGAACAATGGAAGCGTTCCAAAGCATTTTTTAACTTCAGCGGAATTCCGACAACAAGGGAAGAGTTCCAAAGCATTTTTAAACTTCAGCAGAATTCCCAGAACGATGGAAGAGTTCCAACGCATTGTTAAACATCAGCAGAATTCCGAGAACAATGGAAGAGTTCCAAAGCATTTTTAAACTTCAGCGGAATTCTGAGAACAATGGAAGAATTCCAAAGCATTGTTAAGCATCAGCGGAATTCTCAGAACAATGGAAGAGTTCCAAAGCATTTTTAAACTTCAGCAGATTTCCGAGAACAATGTAAGAGTTCCAAAGCATTGTTAAACATCAGCGGAATTCCGAAAACAATGTAAGAGTTCCAAAGCATTGTTAAACATCAGCGGAGTTCCGAGAACAATGGAAGAGTTCCAAAGCATTTTTAAACTTCAGCAGAATTCCAAAAACTATGGAAGAGTTCCAAAGCATTGTTAAACATCAGCGGCATTCTGAGAACAATGGAAGAGTTCCAAAGCTTTTTTAAACTTCAGCTGAATTCCGAGAACAACGGAATAGTTCCAAAGCATTGTTAAACATCAGCAGAATTCCGAGAACAATGGAAGAGTTCCAAAGCATTTTTAAACTTCAGCAGAATTCCCAGAACAATGGAAGAGTTCCAAAGCATTGTTAAACATCAGCGGAATTCGGAGAACAATGGAAGAGTTCCAAAGCATTTTTAAACTTCAGCAGAATTCCGAGAACAATGGAAGAGTTCCAAAGCATTTTTAAACTTCAGCAGAATTCCGAGAACAATGGAAGCATTCCATAGCATTTTTAAACTTCAGCGGAATTCCGACAACAAGGGAAGAGTTCCAAAGCATTTTTAAACTTCAGCAGAATTCCCAGAACAATGGAAGTATTCCATAGCATTTGTAAACTTCAGCGGAATTTTGAGAACAAGGGAAGAGTTCCAAAGCATTTTTAAACTTCAGCGGATTTCCGTGAACAATGGAAGAATTCCAAAGCATTGCTAAAAATCAGCGGAATTCCGAGAACAATGGAAGAGTTCCAAAGCATTTTTAAACTTCAGCAGAATTCCGAGAACAATGGAAGAGTTCCAAACATTTTTAAACTTCAGCAGAATTCCGAGAACAATGGAAGAGTTTCAAAGCATTTTGAAACTTCAGCAGAATTCCCAGAATGATGGAAGAGTTCCAAAGCATTGTTAAACATCAGCGAAATTCCGAGAACAATGGAAGAGTTCCAAAGCATTTTTAAACTTCAGCAGAATTCTGAGAACAATGGAAGAATTCCAAAGCATTGTTAAACATCAGCGGAATTCTCAGAACAATGGAAGGGTTCCAAAGCATTTTTAAACTTCAGCAGAATTCCCAGAACAATGTAAGTGTTCCAAAGCATTGTTAAACATCAGCGGAATTCCGAGAACAATGGAAGAGTTCCAAAGCATTTTTAAACTTCAGCAGAATTCCGAGAACAATGGAAGAGTACCAAAGCTTTTGTAAACTTAAGCAGAATTCCGACAACAATGGTAGAGTTCCAAAGCATTTTTAAACTTCAGCAGAATTCCCAGAACAATGGAAGAGTTCCAAAGCATTGTTAAACATCAGTGGAATTCCGAGAAAATGGAAGAGTTCAAAAGTATTTTTAAACTTCAGCAGAATTCTGAGAACAATGATAGAGTTCCAAAGCATTGTTAAACATCAGCGGAATTCTGAGAACAATGGAAGAGTTCCAAAGCATTTTTAAACTTCAGCGGAATCCTGAGAACAATGGAAGAGTTCCAAAGCATTGTTAAACATCAACGTAATTCTGAGAACAATGGAAGAATTTCAAAGCTTTTTTAAACTTCAGCTGAATTTCGAGAACAATGGAAGAGTTCCAAAGCATTGTTAAACATCAGCGAAATTTTGAGAACAATGGAAGAGTTCCAAACCATTTTAAAACTTTAGCAGAATTCCCAGAACAATGGAAGAGTTCCAAAGCATTGTTAAACATCAGCGGAATTCCGAGAACAATGTAAGAGTTCCAAAGCATTTTTAAACTTCAGCAGAATTCCCAGAACAATGGAAGAGTTCCAAAGCATTGTTAAACATCAGCGGAGTTCCGAGAACAATGTAAGAGTTCCAAAGCATTTTTAAACTTCAGCAGAATTCCGAGAACAATGGAAGCGTTCCATAGCATTTTTAAACTTCAGCGGAATTCCGACAACAAGGGAAGAGTTCCAAAGCATTTTTAAACTTCAGCAGTATTCCCAGAACAATGGAAGAGTTCCAAAGCATTTTTAAACTTCAGCAGAATTCCGAGATCAATGGAAGAGTTTCAAAGCATTTTTAAACTTCAGCAGAATTCCCAGAATGATGGAAGAGTTCCAACGCATTGTTAAACATCAGCAGAATTCCGAGAACAATGGAAGAGTTCCAAAGCATTTTTAAACTTCAGCGGAATTCTGAGAACAATGGAAGAATTCCAAAGCATTGTTAAGAATCAGCGGAATTCTCAGAACAATGGAAGAGTTCCAAAGCATTTTTAAACTTCAGCAGATTTCCGAGAACAATGTAAGAGTTCCAAAGCATTGTTAAACATCAGCGAAATTCCGTAAACAATGTAAGAGTTCCAAAGCATTGTTAAACATCAGCGGAATTCCGAGAACAATGGAAGAGTTCCAAAGCATTTTTAAACTTCAGCAGAATTCCAAAAACTATGGAAGAGTTCCAAAGTATTGTTAAACATCAGCGGCATTCTGAGAACAATGGAAGAGTTCCAAAGCTTTTTTAAACTTCAGCTGAATTCCGAGAACAACGGAAGAGTTCCAAAGCATTGTTAAACATCAGCAGAATTCTGAGAACAATGGAAGAGTTCCAAACTATTTTTAAACTTTAGCAGAATTCCGAGAACAATGGAAAAGTTCCAAAGCATTGTTAAACATCAGCGGAATTCCGAGAACAATGGAAGAGTTCCAAAGCATTTTTAAACTTCAGCAGAATTCCGAGAACAATGGAAGAGTTCCAAAGCATTTTTAAACTTCAGCAGAATTCCGAGAACAATGGAAGCGTTCCATAGCATTTTTAAACTTCAGCGGAATTCCGACAACAAGGGAAGAGTTCCAAAGCATTTTTAAACTTCAGCAGTATTCCGAGAACAATGGAAGTATTCCATAGCATTTGTAAACTTCAGCAGAATTTTGAGAACAAGGGAAGAGTTCCAAAGCATTTTTAAACTTCAGCGGATTTCCGTAAACAATGGAAGAATTCCAAAGCATTGCTAAAAATCAGCGGAATTCCGAGAACAATGGAAGAGTTCCAAAGCATTGCTAAAAATCAGCGAATTCCGAGAACAATGGAAGAGTTCCAAAGCATTTTTAAACTTCAGCAGAATTCCGAGAACAATCGAAGAGTTCCAAAAATTTTTAAACTTCAGCAGAATTCCGAGAACAATGGAAGAGTTCCAAATCATTGTTAAACATCAGCGGAATTCCTAGAACAATGGAAGAGTTCCAAAGCATTTTTAAACTTCAGCAGAATTCCGAGAACAATGGAAGAGTTTCAAAGCATTTTGAAACTTCAGCAGAATTCCCAGAATGATGGAAGAGTTCCAAAGCATTGTTAAACATCAGCGAAATTCCGAGAACAATGGAAGAGTTCCAAAGCATTTTTAAACTTCAGTGGAATTCTGAGAACAATGGAAGAATTCCAAAGCATTGTTAAACATCAGCGGAATTCTCAGAACAATGGAAGAGTTCCAAAGCATTTTTAAACTTCAGCAGAATTCCGAGAACAATGTAAGAGTTCCAAAGCATTGTTAAACATCAGCGAAATTCCGAGAACAATGGAAGAGTTCCAAAGCATTTTTAACCTTCAGCAGAATTCCGAGAACAATGGAAGAGTTCCAAAGCATTTTTAATCTTCAGCAGAATTCCGAGAACAATGGAAGAGTTCCAAACCATTTTTAAACTTTAGCAGAATTCCCAGAACAATGGAAGAGTTCCAAAGCATTGTTAAACATCAGCGGAATTCCGAGAACAATGGAAGAGCTCCAAAGAATTTTTGAACTTCAGCAGAATTCCGAAAACAATGGAAGAGTTCCAAAGCATTGTTAAACATCAGCGGAATTCTGAGAACAATGGAAGAGTTCCAAAGCTTTTGTAAACTTAAGCAGAATTCCGACAACAATGGTAGAGTTCCAAAGCATTGTTAAACATCAGTGCAATTCCGAGAACAATGGAAGAGTTCCAAAGCATTTTTAAACTTCAGCAGAATTCCCAGAACAATGGAAGAGTTCCAAAGCATTGTTAAACATCAGTGGAATTCGGAGAACAATGGAAGAGTTCCAAAGCATTTTTAAACTTCAGCGGAATTCCGAGAAAATGGAAGAGTTCAAAAGTATTTTTAAACTTCAGCGGAATTCTGAGAACAATGATAGAGTTCCAAAGCATTGTTAAACATCAGCGGAATTCTGAGAACAATGGAAGAGTTCCAAAGCATTTTTAAACTTCAGCGGAATCCTGAGAACAATGGAAGAGTTCCAAAGCATTGTTAAACATCAACGTAATTCTGAGAACAATGGAAGAATTTCAAAGCTTTTTTAAACTTCAGCTGAATTTCGAGAACAATGGAAGAGTTCCAAAGCATTGTTAAACATCAGCGAAATTTTGAGAACAATGGAAGAGTTCCAAACCATTTTAAAACTTTAGCAGAATTCCCAGAACAATGGAAGAGTTCCAAAGCATTGTTAAACATCAGCGGAATTCCGAGAACAATGTAAGAGTTCCAAAGCATTTTTAAACTTCAGCAGAATTCCCAGAACAATGGAAGAGTTCCAAAGCATTGTTAAACATCAGCGGAATTCCGAGAACAATGTAAGAGTTCCAAAGCATTTTTAAACTTCAGCAGAATTCCGAGAACAATGGAAGCGTTCCATAGCATTTTTAAACTTCAGCGGAATTCCGACAACAAGGGAAGAGTTCCAAAGCATTTTTAAACTTCAGCAGTATTCCCAGAACAATGGAAGAGTTCCAAAGCATTTTTAAACTTCAGCAGAATTCCGAGATCAATGGAAGAGTTTCAAAGCATTTTTAAACTTCAGCAGAATTCCCAGAATGATGGAAGAGTTCCAACGCATTGTTAAACATCAGCAGAATTCCGAGAACAATGGAAGAGTTCCAAAGCATTTTTAAACTTCAGCGGAATTCTGAGAACAATGGAAGAATTCCAAAGCATTGTTAAGAATCAGCGGAATTCTCAGAACAATGGAAGAGTTCCAAAGCATTTTTAAACTTCAGCAGATTTCCGAGAACAATGTAAGAGTTCCAAAGCATTGTTAAACATCAGCGAAATTCCGTAAACAATGTAAGAGTTCCAAAGCATTGTTAAACATCAGCGGAATTCCGAGAACAATGGAAGAGTTCCAAAGCATTTTTAAACTTCAGCAGAATTCCAAAAACTATGGAAGAGTTCCAAAGTATTGTTAAACATCAGCGGCATTCTGAGAACAATGGAAGAGTTCCAAAGCTTTTTTAAACTTCAGCTGAATTCCGAGAACAACGGAAGAGTTCCAAAGCATTGTTAAACATCAGCAGAATTCTGAGAACAATGGAAGAGTTCCAAACTATTTTTAAACTTTAGCAGAATTCCGAGAACAATGGAAAAGTTCCAAAGCATTGGTAAACATCAGCGGAATTCCGAGAACAATGGAAGAGTTCCAAAGCATTTTTAAACTTCAGCAGAATTCCGAGAACAATGGAAGAGTTCCAAAGCATTTTTAAACTTCAGCAGAATTCCGAGAACAATGGAAGCGTTCCATAGCATTTTTAAACTTCAGCGGAATTCCGACAACAAGGGAAGAGTTCCAAAGCATTTTTAAACTTCAGCAGTATTCCGAGAACAATGGAAGTATTCCATAGCATTTGTAAACTTCAGCAGAATTTTGAGAACAAGGGAAGAGTTCCAAAGCATTTTTAAACTTCAGCGGATTTCCGTGAACAATGGAAGAATTCCAAAGCATTGCTAAAAATCAGCGGAATTCCGAGAACAATGGAAGAGTTCCAAAGCATTGCTAAAAATCAGCGAATTCCGAGAACAATGGAAGAGTTCCAAAGCATTTTTAAACTTCAGCAGAATTCCGAGAACAATCGAAGAGTTCCAAAAATTTTTAAACTTCAGCAGAATTCCGAGAACAATGGAAGAGTTCCAAATCATTGTTAAACATCAGCGGAATTCCTAGAACAATGGAAGAGTTCCAAAGCATTTTTAAACTTCAGCAGAATTCCGAGAACAATGGAAGAGTTTCAAAGCATTTTGAAACTTCAGCAGAATTCCCAGAATGATGGAAGAGTTCCAAAGCATTGTTAAACATCAGCGAAATTCCGAGAACAATGGAAGAGTTCCAAAGCATTTTTAAACTTCAGTGGAATTCTGAGAACAATGGAAGAATTCCAAAGCATTGTTAAACATCAGCGGAATTCTCAGAACAATGGAAGAGTTCCAAAGCATTTTTAAACTTCAGCAGAATTCCGAGAACAATGTAAGAGTTCCAAAGCATTGTTAAACATCAGCGAAATTCCGAGAACAATGGAAGAGTTCCAAAGCATTTTTAACCTTCAGCAGAATTCCGAGAACAATGGAAGAGTTCCAAAGCATTTTTAATCTTCAGCAGAATTCCGAGAACAATGGAAGAGTTCCAAACCATTTTTAAACTTTAGCAGAATTCCCAGAACAATGGAAGAGTTCCAAAGCATTGTTAAACATCAGCGGAATTCCGAGAACAATGGAAGAGCTCCAAAGAATTTTTGAACTTCAGCAGAATTCCGAAAACAATGGAAGAGTTCCAAAGCATTGTTAAACATCAGCGGAATTCTGAGAACAATGGAAGAGTTCCAAAGCTTTTGTAAACTTAAGCAGAATTCCGACAACAATGGTAGAGTTCCAAAGCATTGTTAAAC
Organism: Phyllobates terribilis; assembly: GCF_046119375.1. Lineage (NCBI taxonomy): Eukaryota > Metazoa > Chordata > Amphibia > Anura > Dendrobatidae > Phyllobates > Phyllobates terribilis. The sequence goes on from NW_027362765.1 coordinate 52,706,546, forward strand.
ATCAGTGCAATTCCGAGAACAATGGAAGAGTTCCAAAGCATTTTTAAACTTCAGCAGAATTCCCAGAACAATGGAAGAGTTCCAAAGCATTGTTAAACATCAGTGGAATTCGGAGAACAATGGAAGAGTTCCAAAGCATTTTTAAACTTCAGCGGAATTCCGAGAAAATGGAAGAGTTCAAAAGTATTTTTAAACTTCAGCGGAATTCTGAGAACAATGATAGAGTTCCAAAGCATTGTTAAACATCAGCGGAATTCTGAGAACAATGGAAGAGTTCCAAAGCATTTTTAAACTTCAGCGGAATCCTGAGAACAATGGAAGAGTTCCAAAGCATTGTTAAACATCAGCGTAATTCTGAGAACAATGGAAGAATTTCAAAGCTTTTTTAAACTTCAGCTGAATTTCGAGAACAATGTAAGAGTTCCAAAGCATTGTTAAACATCAGCGGAATTTCGAGAACAATGGAAGAGTTCCAAACCATTTTAAAACTTTAGCAGAATTACCAGAACAATGGAAGAGTTCCAAAGCATTGTTAAACATCAGCGGAATTCCGAGAACAATGGAAGAGTTCCAAAGCATTTTTAAACTTCAGCAGAATTCCCAGAACAATGGAAGAGTTCCAAAGCATTGTTAAACATCAGCAGAATTCCGAGAACAATGGAAGAGTTCCAAAGCATTTTTAAACTTCAGCAGAATTCCGAGAACAATGGAAGAGTTCCAAAGCATTTTTAAACTTCAGCAGAAATCCGAGAACAATGGAAGCGTTCCATAGCATTTTTAAACTTCAGCGGAATTCCGACAACAAGGGAAGAGTTCCAAAGCATTTTTAAACTTCAGCAGAATTCCCAGAACAATGGAAGAGTTCCAAAGCATTTTTAAACTTCAGCAGAATTCCGAGAACAATGGAAGAGTTTCAAAGCATTTTTAAACTTCAGCAGAATTCCCAGAATGATGGAAGAGTTCCAACGCATTGTTAAACATCAGCAGAATTCCGAGAACAAGGGAAGAGTTCCAAAGCATTTTTAAACTTCAGCGGAATTCTGAGAACAATGGAAGAATTAAAAAGCATTGTTAAGCATCAGCGGAATTCTCAGAACAATGGAAGAGTTCCAAAGCATTTTTAAACTTCAGCAGATTTCCAAGAACAATGTAAGAGTTCCAAAGCATTGTTAAACATCAGCGGAATTCCGAAAACAAGTTCCAAAGCATTGTTAAACATCAGCGGAATTCCGAGAACAATGGAAGAGTTCCAAAGCATTTTTAAACTTCAGCAGAATTCCAAAAACTATGGAAGAGTTCCAAAGTATTGTTAAACATCAGCGGCATTCTGAGAACAATGGAAGAGTTCCAAAGCTTTTCTAAACTTCAGCTGAATTCCGAGAACAACGGAAGAGTTCCAAAGCATTGTTAAACATCAGCAGAATTCCGAGAACAATGGAAGAGTTCCAAACCATTTTTAAACTTTAGCAGAATTCCCAGAACAATGGAAGAGTTCCAAAGCATTGTTAAACATCAGCGGAATTCCGAGAACAATGGAAGAGTTCCAAAGCATTTTTAAACTTCAGCAGAATTCCCAGAACAATGGAAGAGTTCCAAAGCATTGTTAAACATCAGCGGAATTCGGAGAACAATGAAAGAGTTCCAAAGCATTTTTAAACTTCAGCAGAATTCCGAGAACAATGGAAGAGTTCCAAAGCATTTTTAAACTTCAGCAGAATTCCGAGAACAATGGAAGCGTTCCATAGCATTTTTAAACTTCAGCGGAATTCCGACAACAAGGGAAGAGTTCCAAAGCATTTTTAAACTTCAGCAGAATTCCGAGAACAATGGAAGTATTCCATAGCATTTGTAAACTTCAGCGGAATTTTGAGAACAAGGGAAGAGTTCCAAAGCATTTTTAAACTTCAGCCGATTTCCGTGAACAATGGAAGAATTCCAAAGCATTGCTAAAAATCAGCGGAATTCCGAGAGCAATGGAAGAGTTCCAAAGCATTTTTAAACTTCAGCAGAATTCCGAGAACAATGGAAGAGTTCCAAACATTTTTAAACTTCAGCAGAATTCCGAGAACAATGGAAGAGTTCCAAATCATTGGTAAACATCAGCGGAATTCCTAGAACAATGGAAGAGTTCCAAAGCATTTTTAAACTTCAGCAGAATTCCGAGAACAATGGAAGAGTTTCAAAGCATTTTGAAACTTCAGCAGAATTCCCAGAATGATGGAAGAGTTCCAAAGCGTTGTTAAACATCAGCGAAATTCCAAGAACAATGGAAGAGTTCCAAAGCATTTTTAAACTTCAGCGGAATTCTGAGAAAAATGGAAGAATTCCAAAGCATTGTTAAACATCAGCGGAATTCTCAGAACAATGGAAGAGTTCCAAAGCATTTTTAAACTTCAGCAGAATTCCGAGAACAATGTAAGAGTTCCAGAGCATTGTTAAACATCAACGGAATTCCGAGAACAATGGAAGAGTTCCAAAGCATTTTTAAACTTCAGCAAAATCCTGAGAACAAAGGAAGAGTTCCAAAGCATTGTTAAACATCAACGTAATTCTGAGAACAATGGAAGAATTTCAAAGCTTTTTTAAACTTCAGCTGAATTTTGAGAACAATGGAAGAGTTCCAAAGCATTGTTAAACATCAGCGGAATTTTGAGAACAATGGAAGAGTTCCAAAGCATTTTTAAACTTCAGCAGAATTCCCAGAACAATGGAAGAGTTCCAAAGCATTGTTAAACATCAGCGGTATGCGGAGAACAATGGAAGAGTTCCAAAGCATGTTTAAACTTCAGCAGAATTCCCAGAACAATGGAAGAGTTCCAAAGCATTGTTAAACATCAGCAGAATTCCGAGAACAATGGAAGAGTTCCAAAGCATTTTTAAACTTCAGCAGAATTCCAAGAACAATGGAAGAGTTCCAAATCATTGTTAAACATCAGCGGAATTCCGAGAGCAATGGAAGAGTTCCAAAGCATTTTTAAACTTCAGCAGAATTCCGAGAACAATGGAAGAGTTTTAAAGCATTTTTAAACTTCAGCAGAATTCCCAGAATGATGGAAGAGTTCCAAAGCATTGTTAAACATCGGAGGAATTCCCAGAACAATGGAAGAGTTCCATAGCATTGCTAAACATCAGAGGAATTCCGAGAACAATGGAAGAGTTCCAAAGCATTTTTAAACTTCAGCAGACTTGAGAGAACAATGGAAGATTTCCAAAGCATTTTTAAACTTCAGCAGAATTCCGAGAAAAACGGAAGAGTTCCAAAGCATTGTTAAACATCAGCAGAATTCTGAGAACAGTGGAAGAGTTCCAAAGTATTTTTAAGCTTCAGCAGAATTCCAAAAACAATGGAAGAGTTCCAGAGCATTGTTAAACATCAGCGGAATTCCGAGAACAATGGAAGAGTTCCAAAGCATTGTTAAACATCAGCGGAATTCCGAGAACAATGGAAGAGTTCCAAAGCATTTTTAAACTTCAGCAGAATTCCCAGAACAATGGAAGAGTTCCACAGCATTGTTTAACATCAGCGGAATTACAAGAACAATGGAAGAGTTCCAAAGCGTTTTTAAACTTCAGCAGAATTCCGAGAACAATGGAAGCGTTCCAAAGCATTTTTAAACTTCAGGAGAATTCCAAGAACAATGGAAGAGTTCCAAATCATTGTTAAACATCAGCGGAAATCCGAGAGCAAAGGAAGAGTTCCAAAGCTTTTTTAAACTTCAGCAGAATTCCGAGAACAATGGAAGAGTTTCAAAGCATTTTTAAACATCAGCAGAATTCCCAGAATGATGGAAGAGTTCCAAAGCATTGTTAAACATCAGCGGAATTCTCAGAACAATGGAAGAGTTCCAAAGCATTTTTAAACTTCAGCAGAATTCCGAGAACAATGGAAGAGTTCCAAAGCATTTTTAAACTTCAGCAGAATTCCGAGAAAAATGGAAGAGTTCCAAAGCATTGTTAAACATCAGCGGAATTCCGAGAACAATGGTAGAGTTCCAAAGCATTTTTTAACTTCAGCAGAATTCCCAGAACAATGAAAGAGCTCCAAAGCATTGTTAAACATCAGCTGTATTCCGAGAACAATGGAAGAGTTCCAAAGCATTTTTAAACTTCAGCAGAATTCCCAGAACAATGGAAGAGTTCCAAAGCATTGTTAAACATCAGCGGAATTCCGAGAACAATGGAGGAGTTTCAAAGCATTTTTAAACTTCAGCAGAATTCCGAGAACAAGGGAAGAGTTCCAAAGCATTTTTAAACTTCAGCAGAATTCCGAGAACAATGGAAGAGTTCCATAGCATTTTTAAACTTCAGTGGAATTCCGAGAGCAAGGTAAGAGTTCCAAAGCATTTTTAAACTTCAGCGGAATTTCGTGAACAATGGAAGAATTCCAAAGCATTGGTAAACATGAGCGGAATTCCCAGAACAATGGAAGAGTTCCAAAGTATTTTTAAACTTCATTAGAATTCCGAGAACAATGGAAGAGTTCCAAAAGCATTTTTAAACTTCAGCAGAATTCCGAGAACAATGGAAGAGTTCCATAGCATTTTTAAACTTCAGCGGAATTCCGAGAACAAGGGAAGAGATCCAAAGCATTTTTAAACTTCAGCGGATTTCCGTGAACAACGGAAGAATTCCAAAGCATTGCTAAACATCAGCGGAGTTCCAAGAACAATGGAAGAGTTCCAAAGCATTTTTAAACTTCAGCAGAATTCCAAGAACAATGGAAGAGTTCCAAAGCATTTTTAAACTTCAGCAGAATTCCAAGAACAATGGAAGAGTTCCAAATCATTGTTAAATATCAGCAGAATTCCGAGAACAATGGAAGAGTTCCAAAGCATTTTTAAACTTCAGCAGAATTCTGAGAACAATGGAAGAGTTTCAAAGCATTTTTAAACTTCAGCAGAATTCCCAGAATGATGGAAGAGTTCCAAAGCATTGTTAAACATCAGAGGAAATCCACGAACAATGGAAGAGTTCCAAAGCATTTTTAAACTTCAGCAGACTTGAGAGAACAATTGAAGAGTTCCAAAGCTTTTTTAAACTTCAGCAGAATTCCGAGAAAAATGGAAGAGTTCCAAAGCATTGTTAAACATCAGCGGAATTCCGAGAACAATGGAAGAGTTCCAAAGCATTTTTAAACTTCAGCAGAATTCCAAAAACAATGGAAGAGTTCCAAAGCATTGTTAAACATCAGCGGCATTCTGAGAACAATGGAAGAGTTTCAAAGCTTTTTTAAACTTCAGCTGAATTCCTAGAACAACGGAAGAGTTCCAAAGCATTGTTAAACATCAGCGGAATTCCGAGAACAAAGGAAGAGTGCCAAACCATTTTTAAACTTTAGCAGAATTCCCAGAACAATGGAAGAGTTCCAAAGCATTGTTAAACATCAGCGGAATTCCGAGAACAATGGAAGAGTTCCAAAGCATTTTTAAACTTCAGCAGAATTCCGAGAACAATGGAAGAGTTCCAAAGCATTTTTAAACTTCAGCAGAATTCCGCGAACAATGGAATCGTTCCATAGCATTTTTAAACTTCAGCGGAATTCCGACAACAAGGGAAGAGTTCCAAAGCATTGTTAAACTTCAGCGGAATTTCGTGAACAATGGAAGAATTCCAAAGCATTGCTAAACATCAGCGGAATTCCGAGAACAATGGAAGAGTTACAAAGCATTTTTAAACTTCAGCAGAATTCCGAGAACAATGGAAGAGTTCCAAAGCATTTTTAAACTTCAGCAGAATTCCGAGAACAATGGAAGTATTCCATAGCATTTGTAAACTTCATCGGAATTTTAAAAACAAGGGAAGAGTTCCAAAGCATTTTTAAACTTCAGCGGATTTCCGTGAACAATGGAAGAATTCCAAAACATTGCTAAAAATCAGCGGAATTCCGAGAACAATGGAAGAGTTCCAAAGCATTTTTAAACTTCAGCAGAATTCCGAGAATAATGGAAGAGTTCCAAAGCATTTTTAAACTTCAGCAGAATTCCGAGAACAATGGAAGAGTTTCAAATCATTGTTAAACATCAGCGGAATTCCGAGAACAATGGAAGAGTTCAAAAGCATTTTTAAACTTCAGCAGAATTCCGAGAACAATGTAAGAGTTTCAAAGCATTTTTAAACTTCAGCAGAATTCCCAGAATGATGGAAGAGTTCCAAAGCATTGTTAAACATCAGCGAAATTCCGAGAACAATGGAAGAGTTCCAAAGCATTTTTAAACTTCAGCGGAATTCTGAGAACAATGGAAGAATTCCAAAGCATTGTTAAACATCAGCGGAATTCTCAGAACAATGGAAGAGTTCCAAAGCATTTTTAAACTTCAGCAGAATTCCGAGAACAATGTAAGAGTTCCAAAGCATTGTTAAACATCAGCGGAATTCCGAGAACAATGGAAGAGTTCCAAAGCATTTTTAAATTTCAGCAGAATTCCGAGAACAATGGAAGAGTTCCAAAGCATTTTTAAACTTCAGCAGAATTCCCAGAACAATGGAAGAGTTCCAAATCATTGTTAAACATCAGCGGAATTCCGAGAACAATGGAAGAGTTCCAAAGCATTTTTAAACTTCAGCAGAATTCCGAGAACAATGGAAGAGTTTCAAAGCATTTTTAAACTTCAGCAGAATTCTCAGAACAATGGAAGAGTTTCAAAGCATTTTTAAATTTCAGCAGAATTCCGAGAACAATGGAAGAGTTCCAAAGCATTGTTAAACGTCAGCGGAATTCTGAGAACAATGGAAGAGTTCCAAAGCATTTTTAAACTTCAGCAAAAATCCCAAAACAATGGAAGAGTTCAAAGGCATTGTTAAACATCAGCGGAATTCCGAGAACAATGGAAGAGTTCCAAAGCTTTTTTAAACTTCAGCTGAATTCCGAGAACAATATGAGAGTTCCAAAGCATTGTTAAACATCAGCGGAATTCCGAGAACAATGGTAGAGTTCCAAAGCATTTTTAAACTTCAGCAGATTTCCCAGAACAATGGAAGAGTTCCAAAGCATTGTTAAACATCAGCGGAATTCCGAGAACAATGGAAGAGTTCCAAAGCGTTTTTAAACTTCAGCAGAAATACCAGAACAATGGAAGAGTTCCAAAGCATTGTTAAACATCAGCGGAATTCCGAGAACAATGGAAGAGTTCCAAAGCATTTTTAAACTTCAGCAGAATTCCGAGAACAATGGAAGAGTTCCAAAGCATTTTTAAACTTCAGCAGAATTCCGCGAACAATGGAATCGTTCCATAGCATTTTTAAACTTCAGCGGAATTCCGACAACAAGGGAAGAGTTCCAAAGCATTGTTAAACTTCAGCGGAATTTCGTGAACAATGGAAGAATTCCAAAGCATTGCTAAACATCAGCGGAATTCCGAGAACAATGGAAGAGTTACAAAGCATTTTTAAACTTCAGCAGAATTCCGAGAACAATGGAAGAGTTCCAAAGCATTTTTAAACTTCAGCAGAATTCCGAGAACAATGGAAGTATTCCATAGCATTTGTAAACTTCATCGGAATTTTAAAAACAAGGGAAGAGTTCCAAAGCATTTTTAAACTTCAGCGGATTTCCGTGAACAATGGAAGAATTCCAAAACATTGCTAAAAATCAGCGGAATTCCGAGAACAATGGAAGAGTTCCAAAGCATTTTTAAACTTCAGCAGAATTCCGAGAATAATGGAAGAGTTCCAAAGCATTTTTAAACTTCAGCAGAATTCCGAGAACAATGGAAGAGTTTCAAATCATTGTTAAACATCAGCGGAATTCCGAGAACAATGGAAGAGTTCAAAAGCATTTTTAAACTTCAGCAGAATTCCGAGAACAATGTAAGAGTTTCAAAGCATTTTTAAACTTCAGCAGAATTCCCAGAATGATGGAAGAGTTCCAAAGCATTGTTAAACATCAGCGAAATTCCGAGAACAATGGAAGAGTTCCAAAGCATTTTTAAACTTCAGCGGAATTCTGAGAACAATGGAAGAATTCCAAAGCATTGTTAAACATCAGCGGAATTCTCAGAACAATGGAAGAGTTCCAAAGCATTTTTAAACTTCAGCAGAATTCCGAGAACAATGTAAGAGTTCCAAAGCATTGTTAAACATCAGCGGAATTCCGAGAACAATGGAAGAGTTCCAAAGCATTTTTAAATTTCAGCAGAATTCCGAGAACAATGGAAGAGTTCCAAAGCATTTTTAAACTTCAGCAGAATTCCCAGAACAATGGAAGAGTTCCAAATCATTGTTAAACATCAGCGGAATTCCGAGAACAATGGAAGAGTTCCAAAGCATTTTTAAACTTCAGCAGAATTCCGAGAACAATGGAAGAGTTTCAAAGCATTTTTAAACTTCAGCAGAATTCTCAGAACAATGGAAGAGTTTCAAAGCATTTTTAAATTTCAGCAGAATTCCGAGAACAATGGAAGAGTTCCAAAGCATTGTTAAACGTCAGCGGAATTCTGAGAACAATGGAAGAGTTCCAAAGCATTTTTAAACTTCAGCAAAAATCCCAAAACAATGGAAGAGTTCAAAGGCATTGTTAAACATCAGCGGAATTCCGAGAACAATGGAAGAGTTCCAAAGCTTTTTTAAACTTCAGCTGAATTCCGAGAACAATATGAGAGTTCCAAAGCATTGTTAAACATCAGCGGAATTCCGAGAACAATGGTAGAGTTCCAAAGCATTTTTAAACTTCAGCAGATTTCCCAGAACAATGGAAGAGTTCCAAAGCATTGTTAAACATCAGCGGAATTCCGAGAACAATGGAAGAGTTCCAAAGCGTTTTTAAACTTCAGCAGAAATACCAGAACAATGGAAGAGTTCCAAAGCATTGTTAAACATTAGCAGAATTCCGAGAACAATAGAAGAGTTCTAAACCGTTTTTAAACTTTAGCAGAATTCCGAGAACAATGGAAGAGTTCCAAAGCATTTTTAAACTTCAGCAGAATTCCGAGAACAATGGAAGTGTTCCATAGCATTTTTAAGCTTCAGCGGAATTTTGAGAAAAAGGGAAGAGTTCCAAAGCATTGTTAAACATCAGCGGCATTCTGAGAACAATGGAAGAGTTCCAAAGCTTTTTTAAACTTCAGCGGAATTCCGCGAACAATGGAAGAGTTCCAAAGCATTGTTAAACATCAGCGGAATTTTTAGAACAATGGAAGAGTTCCAAAGCATTTTTAATCTTCAGAAGAATCTCGGGAACAATGGAAGAGTTCCAAAGCATTGTTAAACATCAGCGGAAATCTGAGAACAATGGAAGAGTTCAAAGCATTTTTAAACTTCAGCAGAATTCCCAGAACAATGGAAGAGTTCCAAAGCATTGTTAAACATCAGAGGAATTCCAAGAACAATGGAAGAGTTGCAAAGCATTATTAAACTTCAGTGGAATTCCGAGAACAATGGAAGAGATCCAAAGCATTGTTAAACATCAGCATAATTCTGAGAACAATGGAAGAATTCCAAAGCATTTTTCAACTTCAGCAGAATTCCGAGATCAATGGAAGAGTTCCAAAGCATTGTTAAACATCAGCGGATTTCTGAGAACAATGGAAGAGTTCCAAAGCATTTGTAAACTTCAGCAGAATTCCGAGAAAATGGAAGAGTTCCAAAGCATTTTTAAACTTCATCGAAATTCCGTGAACAATGGAAGAGTTCCAAAGCATTGTTTAACATCAGCAGAATACCGAGAACAATGGAAGAGTTCCAAAGCATTTTTAAACTTCATCACAATTCCGAGAACAATGGAAGAGTTCCAAAGCATTGTTAAACATCAGCGGATTTCCGAGAACAATGCAAGAGTTCCAAAGCATTTTTAAACTTCATCAGACTTGAGAGAACAATGGAAGAGTTCCAAAGCATTTATAAACTTCAGCAGAATTCCGAGAATAATGGAAGAGTTTCAAAGCATTTTTAAACTTCAGCAGAATTCCCAGAATGATGGAAGAGTTCCAAAGCATTGTTAAACATAAGAGGAATTCCGAGAACAATGGAAGAGTTCCAAAGCATTTTTAAACTTCAGCAGACTTGACTGAACAATGGAAGAGCTCCAAAGCATTTTTAATCTTCAGCAGAATTCCGAGAATAATGGAAGAGTTTCAAAGCATTTTTAAACTTCAGCAGATTTCCCAGAATGATGGAAGAGTTCCAAAGCATTGTTAAACATAAGAGGAATTCCGAGAACAATGGAAGAGTTCCAAAGCATTTTTAAACTTCAGCAGACTTGAGAGAACAATGGAAGAGTTCCAAAGCATTTTTAAACTTCAGCAGAATTGCGAGAAAAATGGAAGAGTTACAAAGCATTGTTAAACATCAGCAGAATTCCGAGAACAGTGGAGGAGTTCCAAAGCATTTTTAAGCTTCAGCAGAATTCCAAAAACAATGGAAGAGTTCCAAAGCATTGTTAAACATCAGCGGAATTCTGAGAACAATGGAAGAGTTCCAAAGCTTTTTTAAACTTCAGCTGAATTCCGAGAACAATGGAAGAGTTCCAAAGCATTGTTAAACATCAGCGGAATTCCGAGAACAATGTAAGAGTTCCAAAGCATTTTTAATTTTCAGCGGAATTCCCAGAACAATGGAAGAGTTCCAGAGCATTTTTAAACATCAACAGAATTCCGAGAACAATGGAAGAGTTCCAAAGCATTTTTAAACTTCAGCAGAATTCCCAGAACAATGGAAGAGTTCCAAAGCATTGTTAAACATCAGCGGTGTTCCGAGAACAATGGAATAGTTCCAAAGCATTTTTAAACTTCAGCAGAATTCCCAGAACAATGGAAGAGTTCCAAAGCATTGTTAAACATCAGCGGAATTCCGAGAACAATGGAAGAGTTCCAAAGCATTTTTAAACTTCAGCAGAAATCCCAGAACAATGGAAGAGTTCCAAAGCATTGTTAAACATTAGCGGAATTCCGAGAACAATGGAAGAGTTCCAAACCGTTTTTAAACTTTAGCAGAATTCCGAGAACAATGGAAGAGTTCCAAAGCTTTTGTAAACTTAAGCAGAATTCCGACAACAATGGTAGAGTTCCAAAGCATTGTTAAACATCAGTGCAATTCCGAGAACAATGGAAGAGTTCCAAAGCATTTTTAAACTTCAGCAGAATTCCCAGAACAATGGAAGAGTTCCAAAGCATTGTTAAACATCAGTGGAATTCGGAGAACAATGGAAGAGTTCCAAAGCATTTTTAAACTTCAGCGGAATTCCGAGAAAATGGAAGAGTTCAAAAGTATTTTTAAACTTCAGCGGAATTCTGAGAACAATGATAGAGTTCCAAAGCATTGTTAAACATCAGCGGAATTCTGAGAACAATGGAAGAGTTCCAAAGCATTTTTAAACTTCAGCGGAATCCTGAGAACAATGGAAGAGTTCCAAAGCATTGTTAAACATCAGCGTAATTCTGAGAACAATGGAAGAATTTCAAAGCTTTTTTAAACTTCAGCTGAATTTCGAGAACAATGTAAGAGTTCCAAAGCATTGTTAAACATCAGCGGAATTTCGAGAACAATGGAAGAGTTCCAAACCATTTTAAAACTTTAGCAGAATTACCAGAACAATGGAAGAGTTCCAAAGCATTGTTAAACATCAGCGGAATTCCGAGAACAATGGAAGAGTTCCAAAGCATTTTTAAACTTCAGCAGAATTCCCAGAACAATGGAAGAGTTCCAAAGCATTGTTAAACATCAGCGGAATTCCGAGAACAATGGAAGAGTTCCAAAGCATTTTTAAACTTCAGCAGAATTCCGAGAACAATGGAAGAGTTCCAAAGCATTTTTAAACTTCAGCAGAAATCCGAGAACAATGGAAGCGTTCCATAGCATTTTTAAACTTCAGCGGAATTCCGACAACAAGGGAAGAGTTCCAAAGCATTTTTAAACTTCAGCAGAATTCCCAGAACAATGGAAGAGTTCCAAAGCATTTTTAAACTTCAGCAGAATTCCGAGAACAATGGAAGAGTTTCAAAGCATTTTTAAACTTCAGCAGAATTCCCAGAATGATGGAAGAGTTCCAACGCATTGTTAAACATCAGCAGAATTCCGAGAACAAGGGAAGAGTTCCAAAGCATTTTTAAACTTCAGCGGAATTCTGAGAACAATGGAAGAATTAAAAAGCATTGTTAAGCATCAGCGGAATTCTCAGAACAATGGAAGAGTTCCAAAGCATTTTTAAACTTCAGCAGATTTCCAAGAACAATGTAAGAGTTCCAAAGCATTGTTAAACATCAGCGGAATTCCGAAAACAAGTTCCAAAGCATTGTTAAACATCAGCGGAATTCCGAGAACAATGGAAGAGTTCCAAAGCATTTTTAAACTTCAGCAGAATTCCAAAAACTATGGAAGAGTTCCAAAGTATTGTTAAACATCAGCGGCATTCTGAGAACAATGGAAGAGTTCCAAAGCTTTTCTAAACTTCAGCTGAATTCCGAGAACAACGGAAGAGTTCCAAAGCATTGTTAAACATCAGCAGAATTCCGAGAACAATGGAAGAGTTCCAAACCATTTTTAAACTTTAGCAGAATTCCCAGAACAATGGAAGAGTTCCAAAGCATTGTTAAACATCAGCGGAATTCCGAGAACAATGGAAGAGTTCCAAAGCATTTTTAAACTTCAGCAGAATTCCCAGAACAATGGAAGAGTTCCAAAGCATTGTTAAACATCAGCGGAATTCGGAGAACAATGAAAGAGTTCCAAAGCATTTTTAAACTTCAGCAGAATTCCGAGAACAATGGAAGAGTTCCAAAGCATTTTTAAACTTCAGCAGAATTCCGAGAACAATGGAAGCGTTCCATAGCATTTTTAAACTTCAGCGGAATTCCGACAACAAGGGAAGAGTTCCAAAGCATTTTTAAACTTCAGCAGAATTCCGAGAACAATGGAAGTATTCCATAGCATTTGTAAACTTCAGCGGAATTTTGAGAACAAGGGAAGAGTTCCAAAGCATTTTTAAACTTCAGCAGATTTCCGTGAACAATGGAAGAATTCCAAAGCATTGCTAAAAATCTGCGGAATTCCGAGAGCAATGGAAGAAATCCAAAGCATTTTTAAACTTCAGCAGAATTCCGAGAACAATGGAAGAGTTCCAAACATTTTTAAACTTCAGCAGAATTCCGAGAACAATGGAAGAGTTCCAAATCATTGGTAAACATCAGCGGAATTCCTAGAACAATGGAAGAGTTCCAAAGCATTTTTAAACTTCAGCAGAATTCCGAGAACAATGGAAGAGTTTCAAAGCATTTTGAAACTTCAGCAGAATTCCCAGAATGATGGAAGAGTTCCAAAGCGTTGTTAAACATCAGCGAAATTCCAAGAACAATGGAAGAGTTCCAAAGCATTTTTAAACTTCAGCGGAATTCTGAGAAAAATGGAAGAATTCCAAAGCATTGTTAAACATCAGCGGAATTCTCAGAACAATGGAAGAGTTCCAAAGCATTTTTAAACTTCAGCAGAATTCCGAGAACAATGTAAGAGTTCCAGAGCATTGTTAAACATCAACGGAATTCCGAGAACAATGGAAGAGTTCCAAAGCATTTTTAAACTTCAGCAAAATCCTGAGAACAAAGGAAGAGTTCCAAAGCATTGTTAAACATCAACGTAATTCTGAGAACAATGGAAGAATTTCAAAGCTTTTTTAAACTTCAGCTGAATTTTGAGAACAATGGAAGAGTTCCAAAGCATTGTTAAACATCAGCGGAATTTTGAGAACAATGGAAGAGTTCCAAAGCATTTTTAAACTTCAGCAGAATTCCCAGAACAATGGAAGAGTTCCAAAGCATTGTTAAACATCAGCGGTATGCGGAGAACAATGGAAGAGTTCCAAAGCATGTTTAAACTTCAGCAGAATTCCCAGAACAATGGAAGAGTTCCAAAGCATTGTTAAACATCAGCAGAATTCCGAGAACAATGGAAGAGTTCCAAAGCATTTTTAAACTTCAGCAGAATTCCAAGAACAATGGAAGAGTTCCAAATCATTGTTAAACATCAGCGGAATTCCGAGAGCAATGGAAGAGTTCCAAAGCATTTTTAAACTTCAGCAGAATTCCGAGAACAATGGAAGAGTTTTAAAGCATTTTTAAACTTCAGCAGAATTCCCAGAATGATGGAAGAGTTCCAAAGCATTGTTAAACATCGGAGGAATTCCCAGAACAATGGAAGAGTTCCATAGCATTGCTAAACATCAGAGGGATTCCGAGAACAATGGAAGAGTTCCAAAGCATTTTTAAACTTCAGCAGACTTGAGAGAACAATGGAAGATTTCCAAAGCATTTTTAAACTTCAGCAGAATTCCGAGAAAAACGGAAGAGTTCCAAAGCATTGTTAAACATCAGCAGAATTCTGAGAACAGTGGAAGAGTTCCAAAGTATTTTTAAGCTTCAGCAGAATTCCAAAAACAATGGAAGAGTTCCAGAGCATTGTTAAACATCAGCGGAATTCCGAGAACAATGGAAGAGTTCCAAAGCATTGTTAAACATCAGCGGAATTCCGAGAACAATGGAAGAGTTCCAAAGCATTTTTAAACTTCAGCAGAATTCCCAGAACAATGGAAGAGTTCCACAGCATTGTTTAACATCAGCGGAATTACAAGAACAATGGAAGAGTTCCAAAGCGTTTTTAAACTTCAGCAGAATTCCGAGAACAATGGAAGCGTTCCAAAGCATTTTTAAACTTCAGGAGAATTCCAAGAACAATGGAAGAGTTCCAAATCATTGTTAAACATCAGCGGAAATCCGAGAACAAAGGAAGAGTTCCAAAGCTTTTTTAAACTTCAGCAGAATTCCGAGAACAATGGAAGAGTTTCAAAGCATTTTTAAACATCAGCAGAATTCCCAGAATGATGGAAGAGTTCCAAAGCATTGTTAAACATCAGCGGAATTCTCAGAACAATGGAAGAGTTCCAAAGCATTTTTAAACTTCAGCAGAATTCCGAGAACAATGGAAGAGTTCCAAAGCATTTTTAAACTTCAGCAGAATTCCGAGAAAAATGGAAGAGTTCCAAAGCATTGTTAAACATCAGCGGAATTCCGAGAACAATGGTAGAGTTCCAAAGCATTTTTTAACTTCAGCAGAATTCCCAGAACAATGAAAGAGCTCCAAAGCATTGTTAAACATCAGCTGTATTCCGAGAACAATGGAAGAGTTCCAAAGCATTTTTAAACTTCAGCAGAATTCCCAGAACAATGGAAGAGTTCCAAAGCATTGTTAAACATCAGCGGAATTCCGAGAACAATGGAGGAGTTTCAAAGCATTTTTAAACTTCAGCAGAATTCCGAGAACAAGGGAAGAGTTCCAAAGCATTTTTAAACTTCAGCAGAATTCCGAGAACAATGGAAGAGTTCCATAGCATTTTTAAACTTCAGTGGAATTCCGAGAGCAAGGTAAGAGTTCCAAAGCATTTTTAAACTTCAGCGGAATTTCGTGAACAATGGAAGAATTCCAAAGCATTGGTAAACATGAGCGGAATTCCCAGAACAATGGAAGAGTTCCAAAGTATTTTTAAACTTCATTAGAATTCCGAGAACAATGGAAGAGTTCCAAAAGCATTTTTAAACTTCAGCAGAATTCCGAGAACAATGGAAGAGTTCCATAGCATTTTTAAACTTCAGCGGAATTCCGAGAACAAGGGAAGAGATCCAAAGCATTTTTAAACTTCAGCGGATTTCCGTGAACAACGGAAGAATTCCAAAGCATTGCTAAACATCAGCGGAGTTCCAAGAACAATGGAAGAGTTCCAAAGCATTTTTTAAACTTCAGCAGAATTCCAAGAACAATGGAAGAGTTCCAAAGCATTTTTAAACTTCAGCAGAATTCCAAGAACAATGGAAGAGTTCCAAATCATTGTTAAATATCAGCAGAATTCCGAGAACAATGGAAGAGTTCCAAAGCATTTTTAAACTTCAGCAGAATTCTGAGAACAATGGAAGAGTTTCAAAGCATTTTTAAACTTCAGCAGAATTCCCAGAATGATGGAAGAGTTCCAAAGCATTGTTAAACATCAGAGGAAATCCACGAACAATGGAAGAGTTCCAAAGCATTTTTAAACTTCAGCAGACTTGAGAGAACAATTGAAGAGTTCCAAAGCTTTTTTAAACTTCAGCAGAATTCCGAGAAAAATGGAAGAGTTCCAAAGCATTGTTAAACATCAGCGGAATTCCGAGAACAATGGAAGAGTTCCAAAGCATTTTTAAACTTCAGCAGAATTCCAAAAACAATGGAAGAGTTCCAAAGCATTGTTAAACATCAGCGGCATTCTGAGAACAATGGAAGAGTTTCAAAGCTTTTTTAAACTTCAGCTGAATTCCTAGAACAACGGAAGAGTTCCAAAGCATTGTTAAACATCAGCGGAATTCCGAGAACAAAGGAAGAGTGCCAAACCATTTTTAAACTTTAGCAGAATTCCCAGAACAATGGAAGAGTTCCAAAGCATTGTTAAACATCAGCGGAATTCCGAGAACAATGGAAGAGTTCCAAAGCATTTTTAAACTTCAGCAGAATTCCGAGAACAATGGAAGAGTTCCAAAGCATTTTTAAACTTCAGCAGAATTCCGCGAACAATGGAATCGTTCCATAGCATTTTTAAACTTCAGCGGAATTCCGACAACAAGGGAAGAGTTCCAAAGCATTGTTAAACTTCAGCGGAATTTCGTGAACAATGGAAGAATTCCAAAGCATTGCTAAACATCAGCGGAATTCCGAGAACAATGGAAGAGTTACAAAGCATTTTTAAACTTCAGCAGAATTCCGAGAACAATGGAAGAGTTCCAAAGCATTTTTAAACTTCAGCAGAATTCCGAGAACAATGGAAGTATTCCATAGCATTTGTAAACTTCATCGGAATTTTAAAAACAAGGGAAGAGTTCCAAAGCATTTTTAAACTTCAGCGGATTTCCGTGAACAATGGAAGAATTCCAAAGCATTGCTAAAAATCAGCGGAATTCCGAGAACAATGGAAGAGTTCCAAAGCATTTTTAAACTTCAGCAGAATTCCGAGAATAATGGAAGAGTTCCAAAGCATTTTTAAACTTCAGCAGAATTCCGAGAACAATGGAAGAGTTTCAAATCATTGTTAAACATCAGCGGAATTCCGAGAACAATGGAAGAGTTCAAAAGCATTTTTAAACTTCAGCAGAATTCCGAGAACAATGTAAGAGTTTCAAAGCATTTTTAAACTTCAGCAGAATTCCCAGAATGATGGAAGAGTTCCAAAGCATTGTTAAACATCAGCGAAATTCCGAGAACAATGGAAGAGTTCCAAAGCATTTTTAAACTTCAGCGGAATTCTGAGAACAATGGAAGAATTCCAAAGCATTGTTAAACATCAGCGGAATTCTCAGAACAATGGAAGAGTTCCAAAGCATTTTTAAACTTCAGCAGAATTCCGAGAACAATGTAAGAGTTCCAAAGCATTGTTAAACATCAGCGGAATTCCGAGAACAATGGAAGAGTTCCAAAGCATTTTTAAATTTCAGCAGAATTCCGAGAACAATGGAAGAGTTCCAAAGCATTTTTAAACTTCAGCAGAATTCCCAGAACAATGGAAGAGTTCCAAATCATTGTTAAACATCAGCGGAATTCCGAGAACAATGGAAGAGTTCCAAAGCATTTTTAAACTTCAGCAGAATTCCGAGAACAATGGAAGAGTTTCAAAGCATTTTTAAACTTCAGCAGAATTCTCAGAACAATGGAAGAGTTTCAAAGCATTTTTAAATTTCAGCAGAATTCCGAGAACAATGGAAGAGTTCCAAAGCATTGTTAAACGTCAGCGGAATTCTGAGAACAATGGAAGAGTTCCAAAGCATTTTTAAACTTCAGCAAAAATCCCAAAACAATGGAAGAGTTCAAAGGCATTGTTAAACATCAGCGGAATTCCGAGAACAATGGAAGAGTTCCAAAGCTTTTTTAAACTTCAGCTGAATTCCGAGAACAATATGAGAGTTCCAAAGCATTGTTAAACATCAGCGGAATTCCGAGAACAATGGTAGAGTTCCAAAGCATTTTTAAACTTCAGCAGATTTCCCAGAACAATGGAAGAGTTCCAAAGCATTGTTAAACATCAGCGGAATTCCGAGAACAATGGAAGAGTTCCAAAGCGTTTTTAAACTTCAGCAGAAATACCAGAACAATGGAAGAGTTCCAAAGCATTGTTAAACATTAGCAGAATTCCGAGAACAATAGAAGAGTTCTAAACCGTTTTTAAACTTTAGCAGAATTCCGAGAACAATGGAAGAGTTCCAAAGCATTTTTAAACTTCAGCAGAATTCCGAGAACAATGGAAGTGTTCCATAGCATTTTTAAGCTTCAGCGGAATTTTGAGAAAAAGGGAAGAGTTCCAAAGCATTGTTAAACATCAGCGGCATTCTGAGAACAATGGAAGAGTTCCAAAGCTTTTTTAAACTTCAGCGGAATTCCGCGAACAATGGAAGAGTTCCAAAGCATTGTTAAACATCAGCGGAATTTTTAGAACAATGGAAGAGTTCCAAAGCATTTTTAATCTTCAGAAGAATCCCGGGAACAATGGAAGAGTTCCAAAGCATTGTTAAACATCAGCGGAAATCTGAGAACAATGGAAGAGTTCAAAGCATTTTTAAACTTCAGCAGAATTCCCAGAACAATGGAAGAGTTCCAAAGCATTGTTAAACATCAGAGGAATTCCAAGAACAATGGAAGAGTTGCAAAGCATTATTAAACTTCAGTGGAATTCCGAGAACAATGGAAGAGATCCAAAGCATTGTTAAACATCAGCATAATTCTGAGAACAATGGAAGAATTCCAAAGCATTTTTCAACTTCAGCAGAATTCCGAGATCAATGGAAGAGTTCCAAAGCATTGTTAAACATCAGCGGATTTCTGAGAACAATGGAAGAGTTCCAAAGCATTTGTAAACTTCAGCAGAATTCCGAGAAAATGGAAGAGTTCCAAAGCATTTTTAAACTTCATCGAAATTCCGTGAACAATGGAAGAGTTCCAAAGCATTGTTTAACATCAGCAGAATACCGAGAACAATGGAAGAGTTCCAAAGCATTTTTAAACTTCATCACAATTCCGAGAACAATGGAAGAGTTCCAAAGCATTGTTAAACATCAGCGGATTTCCGAGAACAATGCAAGAGTTCCAAAGCATTTTTAAACTTCATCAGACTTGAGAGAACAATGGAAGAGTTCCAAAGCATTTATAAACTTCAGCAGAATTCCGAGAATAATGGAAGAGTTTCAAAGCATTTTTAAACTTCAGCAGAATTCCCAGAATGATGGAAGAGTTCCAAAGCATTGTTAAACATAAGAGGAATTCCGAGAACAATGGAAGAGTTCCAAAGCATTTTTAAACTTCAGCAGACTTGACTGAACAATGGAAGAGCTCCAAAGCATTTTTAATCTTCAGCAGAATTCCGAGAATAATGGAAGAGTTTCAAAGCATTTTTAAACTTCAGCAGATTTCCCAGAATGATGGAAGAGTTCCAAAGCATTGTTAAACATAAGAGGAATTCCGAGAACAATGGAAGAGTTCCAAAGCATTTTTAAACTTCAGCAGACTTGAGAGAACAATGGAAGAGTTCCAAAGCATTTTTAAACTTCAGCAGAATTGCGAGAAAAATGGAAGAGTTACAAAGCATTGTTAAACATCAGCAGAATTCCGAGAACAGTGGAGGAGTTCCAAAGCATTTTTAAGCTTCAGCAGAATTCCAAAAACAATGGAAGAGTTCCAAAGCATTGTTAAACATCAGCGGAATTCTGAGAACAATGGAAGAGTTCCAAAGCTTTTTTAAACTTCAGCTGAATTCCGAGAACAATGGAAGAGTTCCAAAGCATTGTTAAACATCAGCGGAATTCCGAGAACAATGTAAGAGTTCCAAAGCATTTTTAATTTTCAGCGGAATTCCCAGAACAATGGAAGAGTTCCAGAGCATTTTTAAACATCAACAGAATTCCGAGAACAATGGAAGAGTTCCAAAGCATTTTTAAACTTCAGCAGAATTCCCAGAACAATGGAAGAGTTCCAAAGCATTGTTAAACATCAGCGGTGTTCCGAGAACAATGGAATAGTTCCAAAGCATTTTTAAACTTCAGCAGAATTCCCAGAACAATGGAAGAGTTCCAAAGCATTGTTAAACATCAGCGGAATTCCGAGAACAATGGAAGAGTTCCAAAGCATTTTTAAACTTCAGCAGAAATCCCAGAACAATGGAAGAGTTCCAAAGCATTGTTAAACATTAGCGGAATTCCGAGAACAATGGAAGAGTTCCAAACCGTTTTTAAACTTTAGCAGAATTCCGAGAACAATGGAAGAGTTCCAAAGCATTTTTAAACTTCAGCAGAATTCCGACAACAATGGAAGTGTTCCATAGCATTTTTAAGCTTCAGCGGAATTTTGAGAAAAAGGGAAGAGTTTCAAAGCATTTTTAAACTTCAGTGGAATTTCGTGAACAATGGAAGAGTTCCAAAGCATTTTTAAACTTCAGCAGAATTCCGAGAAAAATGGAAGAGTTCCATAGCATTGTTAAACATCAGCAGAATTCCGAGAACAGTGGAAGAGTTCCAAAGCATTTTTAAGCTTCAGCAGAATTCCAAAAACAATGGAAGAGTTCCAAAGCATTGTTAAACATCAGCGGAATTCTGAGAACAATGGAAGAGTTCCAAAGCTTTTTTAAACTTCAGCTGAATTCCGAGAACAATGGAAGAGTTCCAAAGCATTGTTAAACATCAGAGGAATTCCGAGAACAATGGAAGAGTTCCAAAGCATTTTTAAACTTCAGCGGAATTCCCAGAACAATGGAAGAGTTCCAGAGCATTGTTAAACATCAGCGGATTTTCCGAGAACAATGGAAGAGTTCCAAAGCATTTCTAAACTTCAGCAGAATTCCCAGAACAATGGAAGAGTTCCAAAGCATTGTTAAACATCAGCGGAATTCCGAGAACAATGGAAGAGTTCCAAAGCATTTTTAAACTTCAGCGGAATTCCGAGAACAATGGAAGAATTCCAAAGCATTGCTAAACATCAGCGGAATTCCGAGAACAATGGAAGAGTTCCGAAGCATATTTCAACTTCAGCAGAATTCCGAGAAAAATGGAAGAGTTCCAAAGCATTTTTAAACTTCAGCAGAATTCCGAGAAAAATGGAAGAGTTCCAAAGCATTTTTAAACATCAGCGGAATTCCGAGAACAATGGAAGAGTTCCAAAGCATTTTTATTCTACAGAAGAATACCGGGAACAATGGAAGAGTTCCAAAGCATTGTTAAACATCAGCGGAAATCTGAGAACAATGGAAGAGTTCAAAGCATTTTTAAACTTCAGCAGAATTCCCAAAACAATGGAAGAGTTCCAAAGCATTGTTAAACATCAGAGGAATTCCAAGAACAATGGAAGAGTTCCAAAGCATTGTTAAACATCAGCGTAATTCTGAGAACAATGGAAGAATTCCAAAGCATTTTTCAACTTCAGCAGAATTCCCAGATCAATGGAAGAGTTCCAAAGCATTGTTAAACATCAGCGGATTTCTGAGAACAATGGAAGAGTTCCAAAGCATTTGTAAACTTCAGCAGAATTCCGAGAAAATGGAAGAGTTCCAAAGCATTTTTAAGCTTCATCAAAATTCCGTGAACAATGGAAGAGTTCCAAAGCATTGTTTAACATCAGCAGAATTCCGAGAACAATGGAAGAGTTCCAAAGCATTGTTAAACATCAGCGGATTTCCGAGAACAATGCAAGAGTTCCAAAGCATTTTTAACTTCAACAGACTTGAGAGAACAATGGAAGATTTCCAAAGCATTTATAAACTTCAGCAGAATTCCGAAAAAAATGGAAGAGTTCCAAAGCATTGTTAAACATCAGCGGAATTCCGAGATTAATGGAAAAGTTCCAAAGCATTTTTAAACTTCAGCAGAACTCCAAAAACAATGGAAGAGTTCCAAAGCATTTTTAAACATCAGCGGAATTCCGAGACCAAGGGAAGAGTTCCGAAGCATTTTTAAACTTCAGCAGAATTCCAAGAACAATGGAAGAGTTCCAAAGCATTGTTAACCATCAGCGGTGTTCCGAGAACAATGGAATAGTTCCAAAGCATTTTTAAACTTCAGCAGAATTCCCAGAACAATGGAAGAAATCCAAAGCATTGTTAAACATCAGCGGAATTCCGAGAACAATGGAAGAGTTCCAAAGCATTTTTAAACTTCAGCAGAATTCCGAGAACAAGGGAAGAGTTCCAAAGCAATTTTAAACTTCAGCAGAATTGCGAGAACAATGGAAGAGTTCCATAGCATTTTTAAACTTCAGCGGAATTCCGAGAGCAAGGGAAGAGTTCCAAAGCATTTTTAAACTTCAGCGGAATTTCGTGAACAATGGAAGAATTCCAAAGCATTGCTAAACATCAGCGGAATTCCGAGAACAATGGAAGAGTTCCAAAGCATTTTTGAACTTCAGTAGAATTCCGAGAACAATGGAAGAGTTCCAAAGCATTTTTAAGCTTCAGCAAAATTCCAAGAACAATGGAAGAGTTCCATAGCATTTTTAAACATCAGCGGAATTCCGAGACCAAGGGAAGAGTTCCAAAGCATTTTTAAACTTCAGCGGATTTCCGTGAACAACGGAAGAATTCCAATGCATTGCTAAACATCAGCGGAATTCCAAGAACAATGGAAGAGTTCCAAAGCATTGTTAACCATCAGCGGTGTTCCGAGAACAATGGAATAGTTCCAAAGCATTTTTAAACTTCAGCAGAATTCCCAGAACAATGGAAGAAATCCAAAGCATTGTTAAACATCAGCGGAATTCCGAGAACAATGGAAAAGTTCCAAAGCATTTTTAAACTTCAGCAGAATTCCGAGAACAAGGGAAGAGTTCCAAAGCATTTTTAAACTTCAGCAGAATTCCGAGAACAATGGAAGAGTTCCATACCATTTTTAAACATCAGCGTAATTCCGAGAACAAGGGAAGAGATCCAAAGCATTTTTAAACTTTAGCGGATTTCCGTGAACAACGGAAGAATTCCAAAGCATTGCTAAACATCAGCGGAATTCCAAGAACAATGGAAGAGTTCCAAAGCATTTTTAAACTTCAGCAGAATTCCAAGAACAATGGAAGAGTCCCAAAGCATTTTTAAGCTTCAGCAAAATTCCAAGAACAATGGAAGAGTTCCAAATCATTGCTAAACATCAGCGGAATTCCGAGAACAATGGAAGAGTTCCAAACCATTTTTAAACTTCAGCAGAATTCCGAGAAAAATGGAGGAGTTTCAAAGCATTTTTAAACTTCAGCAGAATTCCCAGAATGATGGAAGAGTTCCAAAGCATTGTTAAACATCAGAGGAATTCCGAGAACAATGGAAGAGTTCCAAAGCATTTTTAAACTTCACCAGACTTGAGAGAACAATGGAAGAGTTCCAAAGCATTTTTAAACTTCAGCAGAATTCCGAGAAAAATTTAAGAGTGCCAAAGCATTGTTAAACATCAGCAGAATTCCGAGAACAGTGGAAGAGTTCCAAAGCATTTTTAAGCTTCAGCAGAATTCCAAAAACAATGGAAGAGTTCCAAAGCATTGTTAAACATCAGCGGAATTCTGAGAACAATGGAAGAGTTCCAAAGCTTTTTTAAACTTCAGCTGAATTCTGAGAACAATGGAAGAGTTCCAAAGCATTGTTAAACATCAGCGGAATTCCGAGAACAATGGAAGAGTTCCAAAGCATTTTTAAACTTCAGCAGAATTCCCAGAACAATGGAAGAGTTCCAGAGCATTGTTAAACATCAGCGGAATTCCTAGAACAATGGAAGAGTTCCAAAGCATTATTAAGCTTCAGCAGAATTCCGAGAACAATGGAAGAGTTCCAAAGCATTGTTAAACATCAGTAGAATTCTGAGAACAATGGAAGAGTTCCAAAGCATTTTTAAACTTCAGCAGAATTCCCAGAACAATGGAAGAGTTCAAAAGTATTTTTAAACTTCAGCGGAATTCTGAGAACAATGGAAGAGTTCCAAAGCATTGTTAAACATCAGCGGAATTCCGAGAACAATGGAAGAGTTCCAAAGCATTTTTAAACTTCAGCGGAATTCTGAGAACAATGGAAGAGTTCCAAAGCATTGTTACACATCAGCGGAATTCTGAGAACAATGGAAGAGTTCCAAAGCATTTTTAAACTTCAGCACAATTCCGAGAATATTGGAAGAGTTGCAAAGCATTGTTAAACATCAGCGGATTTCCGAGGACAATGGAAGAGTTCCAAAGCATTTTTAAACTTCAGCGGAATTCCGAGAACAATGGAAGAGTTCCAAAGCATTTTTAAACATCAGCGTAATTCTGAGAACAATGGAAAAGTTCCAAAGCATTTTTAATCTTCAGCAGAATTCCGAGAACAATGGAAGCATTCCAAAGCATTGATAAACATCAGCGGATTTCTGAGAACAATGGAAGTGTTCCAAAGCATTTTTAAACTTCATCGGAATTCCGTGAACAATGGACGAGTTCCAAAGCATTGATAAACATCAGCAGAATTCCGAGAACAATGGAAGAGTTCCAAAGCATTTTTAAACTTCAGCACAATTCCGAGAACAATGGAAGAGTTCCAAAGCATTGTTAAACATCAGCAGATTTCCGAGAAGAATGGAAGAGTTCCAAAGCATTTTTAAACTTCAGCACAATTCCGAGAACAATGGAAGAGATCCAAAGCATTTTTAAACTTCACCAGAATTCCGAGAACAATGGAAGAGTTCCAAAGCTTTGTTAAACATCAGTGGAATTCCGAGAACAATGGAAGAGTTCCAAAGCATTTTTAAACTTCAGCATAATTCCGAGAACAATGGAAGAGATCCAAAGCATTTTTAAAATTCAGCGGAATTCCGAAAACAAGGGAAGAGTTCCAAAGCATTTTTAAACTTCAGCGGAATTTCGTGAACAATGGAAGAATTCCAAAGCATTGCTAAACATCAGCGGAATTCCGAGAACAATGGAAGAGTTCCAAAGCATTTTTAAACTTCAGTAGAATTCCGAGAACAATGGAAGAGTTCCAAAGCATTTTTAAACTTCAGCAGAATTCCGAGAACAATGGAAGAGTTCCATAGCATTTTTAATCTTCAGCGTAATTCCGAGAACAAGGGAAGAGTTCCAAAGCATTTTTAAACTTCAGCGGATTTCCGTGAACAACGGAAGAATTCCAAAGCATTGCTAAACATCAGCGGAATTCCGAGAACAATGGAAGAGTTCCAAAGCATTTTTAAACTTCAGCAGAATTCCGAGAACAATGGAAGAGTTCCAAAGCATTTTTAAACTTCAGCATAATTCCGAGAACAATGGAAGAGTTCCAAAACATTGCTAAACATGAGCAGAATTCCGAGAACAATGGAAGAGTTCCAAAGCATTTTTAAACTTCAGCAGAAATCCGAGAACAATGGAAGAGTTTCAAAGCATTTTTAAACTTCAGCAGAATTCCCAGAATGATGGAAGAATTCCAAAGCATTGTTAAACATCAGAGGAATTCCGAGAACAATGGAAGAGTTCCAAAGCATTTTTAAACTTCAGCGGAATTCTGAAAACAATGGAAGAATTCCATAGCATTGTTAAACATCAGCGGAATTCTCAGAACAATGGAAGAGTTCCAAAGCATTTTTAAACTTCAGCAGAATTCCCAGAACAATGGAAGAGTTCCAAACATTGCTAAACATCAGCAGAATTACGAGAACAATGGAAGAGTTCCAAAGCATTTTTGAACTTCAGTAGAATTCCGAGAACAATGGAAGAGTTCCAAAGCATTTTTAAACTTCAGCAGAATTCCAAGAACAATGGAAGAGTTCCATACCATTTTTAAACATCAGTGGAATTCCGAGAACAAGGGCAGAGTTCCAAAGCATTTTTAAACTTTAGCGGATTTCCGTGAACAACGGAAGAATTCCAAAGCATTGCTAAACATCAGCGGAATTCCAAGAACAATGGAAGAGTTCCAAAGCATTTTTAAACTTCAGCAGAATTCCAAGAACAATGGAAGAGTCCCAAAGCATTTTTAAGCTTCAGCAGAATTCCAAGAACAATGGAAAAGTTCCAAATCATTGCTAAACATCAGCGGAATTCCGAGAACAATGGAAGAGTTCCAAACCATTTTTAAACTTCAGCAGAATTCCGAGAAAAATGGAGGAGTTTCAAAGCATTTTTAAACTTCAGCAGAATTCCCAGAATGTTGGAAGAGTTCCAAAGCATTGTTAAACATCATAGGAATTCCGAGAACAATGGAAGAGTTCCAAAGAATTTTTAAACTTCACCAGACTTGAGAGAACAATGGAAGAGTTCCAAAGCATTTTTAAACTTCAGCAGAATTCCGAGAAAAATGTAAGAGTGCCAAAGCATTGTTAAACATCAGCAGAATTCCGAGAACAGTGGAAGAGTTCCAAAGCATTTTTAAGCTTCAGCAGCATTCCAAAAACAATGGAAGAGTTCCAAAGCATTGTTAAACATCAGCGGAATTCTGAGAACAATGGAAGAGTTCCAAAGCTTTTTTAAACTTCAGCTGAATTCTGAGAACAATGGAAGAGTTTCAAAGCATTGTTAAACATCAGCGGAATTCCGAGAACAATGGAAGAGTTTCAAAGCATTTTTAAACTTCAGCGGAATTCCCAGAACAATGGAAGAGTTCCAGAGCATTGTTAAACATCAGCGGAATTCTGAGAACAATGGAAGAGTTCCAAAGCATTTTTAAGCTTCAGCAGAATTCCGAGAACAATGGAAAAGTTCCAAATCATTTTTAAGCTTCAGCAGAATTCCGAGAACAATGGAAGAGTTCCAAAGCATTGTTAAACATCAGCAGAATTCTGAGAACAATGGAAGAGTTCCAAAGCATTTTTCAACTTCAGCAGAATTCCCAGAACAATGGAAGAGTTCAAAAGTATTTTTAAACTTCAGAGGAATTCTGAGAACAATGGAAGAGTTCCAAAGCATTGTTAAACATCAGCGGAATTCCGAGAACAATGGAAGAGTTCCAAAGCATTTTTAAACTTCAGCGGAATTCTGAGAACAGTGGAAGAGTTCCAAAGCATTGTTACACATCAGCGGAATTCTGAGAACAATGGAAGAGTTCCAAAGCATTTTTAAACTTCAGTGGAATTCCGAGAACAATGGAACAGTTCCAAAGCATTGTTAAACATCAGCGTAATTCTGAGAACAATGGAAAAGTTCCAAAGCATTTTTAAACTTCACCAGAATTCCGAGAACAATGGAATCGTTCCAAAGCATTGATAAACATCAGCGGATTTCTGAGAACAATGGAAGAGTTCCAAAGCATTTTTAAACTTCAGCAGAATTCCCTGAAAATGGAAGAGTTCCAAAGCATTTTTCAACTTCATCGGAATTCCGTGAACAATGGAAGAGTTCCAAAGCATTGATAAACATCAGCAGAATTCCGAGAACAATGGAAGAGTTCCAAAGCATTTTTAAACTTCAGCACAATTCCGAGAACAATGGAAGAGTTCCAAAGCATTGTTAAACATCAGCAGATTTCCGAGAAGAATGGAAGAGTTCCAAAGCATTTTTAAACTTCAGCACAATTCCGAGAACAATGGAAGAGATCCAAAGCATTTTTAAACTTCAGCACAATTCCGAGAACAATGGAAGAGATCCAAAGCATTTTTAAACTTCACCAGAATTCCGCAAACAATGGAAGAGTTCCAACGCTTTGTTAAACATCAGTGGAATTCCGAGGACAATGGAAGAGTTCCAAAGCATTTTTAAACTACAGCAGAATTCCGAGAACAATGGAAGAGATCCAAAGCATTTTTAAACTTCAGCAGAATTCCGAGAACAATGGAAGAGTTCCATAGCATTTTTAAACTTCAGCGGAATTCCGAGAACAAGGGAAGAATTCCAAAGCATTGCTAAACATCTGCGGAATTCCGAGAACAATAGAAGAGTTCCAAAGCATTTTTAAACTTCAGTAGAATTCAGAGAACAATGGAAGAGTTCCAAAGCATTTTTAAACTTCAGCAGAATTCCGAGAACAATGGAAGAGTTCCATAGCATTTTTAAACTTCAGCGGAATTCCGAGAACAAGTTAAGAGTTCCAAAGCATTTATAAACTTCAGCGGATTTCCGTGAACAACGGAAGAATTCCAAAGCATTGCTAAACATCAGCGGAATTCCGAGAACAATGGAAGAGTTCCAAAGCATTTTTAAACTTCAGCACAATTCCGAGAACAATGGAAGAGTTCCAAAGCATTGTTAAACATCAGCAGATTTCCGAGAAGAATGGAAGAGTTCCAAAGCATTTTTAAACTTCAGCACAATTCCGAGAACAATGGAAGAGATCCAAAGCATTTTTAAACTTCACCAGAATTCCGAGAACAATGGAAGAGTTCCAAAGCTTTGTTAAACATCAGTGGAATTCCGAGAACAATGGAAGAGTTCCAAAGCATTTTTAAACTTCAGCAGAATTCCGACAATAATGGAAGAGTTCCATAGCATTTTTAAAATTCAGCGGAATTCCGAGAACAAGGGAAGAGTTCCAAAGCATTTTTAAACTTCAGCGGAATTTCGTGAACAATTCAAGAATTCCAAAGCATTGCTAAACATCAGCGGAATTCCGAGAACAATGGAAGAGTTCCAAAGCATTTTTAAACTTCAGTAGAATTCCGAGAACAATGGAAGAGTTCCAAAGCATTTTTAAACTTCAGCAGAATTCCGAAAACAATGGAAGAGTTCCATAGCATTTTTAAACTTCAGCGGAATTCCGAGAACAAGGGAAGAGTTCCAAAGCATTTTTAAGCTTCAGCGGATTTCCGTGAACAACGGAAGAATTCCAAAGCATTGCTAAACATCAGCGGAATTCCGAGAACAATGGAAGAGTTCCAAAGCATTTTTAAACTTCAGCAGAATTCCAAGAACAATGGAAGAGTTCCAAAGCATTTTTAAACTTCAGCATAATTCCGAGAACAATGGAAGAGTTCAAAAACATTGCTAAACATCAGCAGAATTCCGAGAACAATGGAAGAGTTCCAAAGCATTTTTAAACTTCAGCAGAATTCCCAGAATGATGGAAGAATTCCAAAGCATTGTTAAACATCAGAGGAATTCCGAGAACAATGGAAGAGTTCCAAAGCATTTTTAAACTTCAGCGGAATTCTGAAAACAATGGAAGAATTCCAAAGCATTGTTAAACATCAGCGGAATTCTCAGAACAATGGAAGAGTTCCAAAGCATTTTTAAACTTCAGCAGAATTCCCAGAACAATGGAAGAGTTCCAAAGCATTGCTAAACATCAGCGGAATTCCAAGAACAATGGAAGAGTTCCAAAGCATTTTTGAACTTCAGTAGAATTCCAAGAACAATGGAAGAGTTCCAAAGCATTTTTAAACTTCAGCAGAATTCCGAGAACAATGGAAGAGTTCCATACCATTTTTAAACATCAGCGGAATTCCGAGAACAAGGGCAGAGTTCCAAAGCATTTTTAAACTTTAGCGGATTTCCGTGAACAACGGAAGAATTCCAAAGCATTGCTAAACATCAGTGGAATTCCAAGAACAATGGAAGACTTCCAAAGCATTTTTAAACTTCAGCAGAATTCCAAGAACAATGGAAGAGTCCCAAAGCATTTTTAAGCTTCAGCAGAATTCCAAGAACAATGGAAGAGTTCCAAATCATTGCTAAACATCAGCGGAATTCCGAGAACAATGGAAGAGTTCCAAACCATTTTTAAACTTCAGCAGAATTCCGAGAAAAATATAGGAGTTTCAAAGCATTTTTAAACTTCAGCAGAATTCCCAGAATGATGGAAGAGTTCCAAAGCATTGTTAAACATCATAGAAATTCCGAGAACAATGGAAGAGTTCCAAAGAATTTTTAAACTTCACCAGACTTGAGAGAACAATGGAAGAGTTCCAAAGCATTTTTAAACTTCAGCAGAATTCCGAGAAAAATGTAAGAGTGCCAAAGCATTGTTAAACATCAGCAGAATTCCGAGAACAGTGGAAGAGTTCCAAAGCATTTTTAAGCTTCAGCAGAATTCCAAAAACAATGGAAGAGTTCCAAAGCATTGTTAAACATCAGCGGAATTCTGAGAACAATGGAAGAGTTCCAAAGCTTTTTTAAACTTCAGCTGAATTCTGAGAACAATGGAAGAGTTCCAAAGCATTGTTAAACATCAGCGGAATTCCGAGAACAATGGAAGAGTTTCAAAGCATTTTTAAACTTCAGCGGAATTCCCAGAACAATGGAAGAGTTCCAGAGCATTGTTAAACATCAGCGGAATTCTGAGAACAATGGAAGAGTTCCAAAGCATTTTTAAGCTTCAGCAGAATTCCGAGAACAATGGAAAAGTTCCAAACATTTTTAAGCTTCAGCAGAATTCCGAGAACAATGGAAGAGTTCCAAAGCATTGTTAAACATCAGCAGAATTCTGAGAACAATGGAAGAGTTCCAAAGCATTTTTCAACTTCAGCAGAATTCCCAGAACAATGGAAGAGTTCAAAAGTATTTTTAAACTTCAGAGGAATTCTGAGAACAATGGAAGAGTTCCAAAGCATTGTTAAACATCAGCGGAATTCCGAGAACAATGGAAGAGTTCCAAAGCATTTTTAAACTTCAGCGGAATTCTGAGAACAATGGAAGAGTTCCAAAGCATTGTTACACATCAGCGGAATTCTGAGAACAATGGAAGAGTTCCAAAGCATTTTTAAACTTCAGCGGAATTCCGAGAACAATGGAACAGTTCCAAAGCATTGTTAAACATCAGCGTAATTCTGAGAACAATGGAAAAGTTCCAAAGCATTTTTAAACTTCAGCAGAATTCCGAGAACAATGGAATCGTTCCAAAGCATTGATAAACATCAGCGGATTTCTGAGAACAATGGAAGAGTTCCAAAGCATTGTTACACATCAGCGGAATTCTGAGAACAATGGAAGAGTTCCAAAGCATTTTTAAACTTCAGCGGAATTCCGAGAACAATGGAACAGTTCCAAAGCATTGTTAAACATCAGCGTAATTCTGAGAACAATGGAAGAGTTCCAAAGCATTTTTAAACTTCAGCAGAATTCCCTGAAAATGGAAGAGTTCCAAAGCATTTTTCAACTTCATCGGAATTCCGTAAACAATGGACGAGTTCCAAACCATTGATAAACATCAGCAGAATTCCGAGAACAATGGAAGAGTTCCAAAGCATTTTTAAACTTCAGCACAATTCCGAGAACAATGGAAGAGTTCCAAAGCATTGTTAAACATCAGCAGATTTCCGAGAAGAATGGAAGAGTTCCAAAGCATTTTTAAACTTCAGCACAATTCCGAGAACAATGGAAGAGATCCAAAGCATTTTTAAACTTCACCAGAATTCCGCGAACAATGGAAGAGTTCCAACGCTTTGTTAAACATCAGTGGAATTCCGAGGACAATGGAAGAGTTCCAAAGCATTTTTAAACTTCAGCAGAATTCCGAGAGCAATGTAAGAGATCCAAAGCATTTTTAAACTTCAGCAGAATTCCGAGAACAATGGAAGAGTTCCATAGCATTTTTAAACTTCAGCGGAATTCCGAGAACAAGGGAACAGTTCCAAAGCATTGTTAAACATCAGCGTAATTCTGAGAACAATGGAAAAGTTCCAAAGCATTTTTAAACTTCAGCAGAATTCCGAGAACAATGGAATCGTTCCAAAGCATTGATAAACATCAGCGGATTTCTGAGAACAATGGAAGAGTTCCAAAGCATTGTTACACATCAGCGGAATTCTGAGAACAATGGATGAGTTCCAAAGCATTTTTAAACTTCAGCGGAATTCCGAGAACAATGGAACAGTTCCAAAGCATTGTTAAACATCAGCGTAATTCTGAGAACAATGGAAGAGTTCCAAAGCATTTTTAAACTTCAGCAGAATTCCCTGAAAATGGAAGAGTTCCAAAGCATTTTTCAACTTCATCGGAATTCCGTAAACAATGGACGAGTTCCAAACCATTGATAAACATCAGCAGAATTCCGAGAACAATGGAAGAGTTCCAAAGCATTTTTAAACTTCAGCACAATTCCGAGAACAATGGAAGAGTTCCAAAGCATTGTTAAACATCAGCAGATTTCCGAGAAGAATGGAAGAGTTCCAAAGCATTTTTAAACTTCAGCACAATTCCGAGAACAATGGAAGAGATCCAAAGCATTTTTAAACTTCACCAGAATTCCGCGAACAATGGAAGAGTTCCAACGCTTTGTTAAACATCAGTGGAATTCCGAGGACAATGGAAGAGTTCCAAAGCATTTTTAAACTTCAGCAGAATTCCGAGAACAATGTAAGAGATCCAAAGCATTTTTAAACTTCAGCAGAATTCCGAGAACAATGGAAGAGTTCCATAGCATTTTTAAACTTCAGCGGAATTCCGAGAACAAGGGAAGAATTCCAAAGCATTGCTAAACATCAGCGGAATTCCGAGAACAATGGAAGAGTTCCAAAGCATTTTTAAACTTCAGTAGAATTCAGAGAACAATGGAAGAGTTCCAAAGCATTTTTAAACTTCAGCAGAATTCCGAGAACAATGGAAGAGTTCCATAGCATTTTTAAACTTCAGCGGAATTCCGAGAACAAGGGAAGAGTTCCAAAGCATTTTTAAACTTCAGCGGATTTCCGTGAACAACGGAAGAATTCCAAAGCATTGCTAAACATCAGCGGAATTCCGAGAACAATGGAAGAGTTCCAAAGCATTTTTAAACTTCAGCAGAATTCCAAGAACAATGGAAGAGTTCCAAAGCATTTTTAAACTTCAGCAGAATTCCGAGAACAATGGAAGAGTTCCAAATCATTGCTAAACATCAGCGGAATTCCGAGAACAATGGAAGAGTTTCAAAGCATTTTTAAACTTCAGCAGAAATCCGAGAACAATGGAAGAGTTTCAAAGCATTTTTAAACTTCAGCAGAATTCCCAGAATGATGGAAGAATTCAAAAGCATTGTTAAACATCAGAGGAATTCCGAGAACAATGGAAGAGTTCCAAAGCATTTTTAAACTTCAGCGGAATTCTGAAAACAATGGAAGAATTCCAAAGCATTGTTAAACATCAGCGGAATTCTCAGAACAATGGAAGAGTTCCAAAGCATTTTTAAACTTCAGCAGAATTCCCAGAACAATGGAAGAGTTCCAAAACATTGTTAAACATCAACGGAATTCCGAGAACAATGGAAGAGTTCCAAAGCATTTTTAAACTTCAGCGGAATTCTGAGAACAATGGAAGAGTTCCAAAACATTGTTAAACATCAACGGAATTCCGAGAACAATGGAAGAGTTCCAAAGCATTTTTAAACTTCAGCGGAATTCTGAGAACAATGGAAGAGTTCCAAAGCATTGTTAAACATCAGCGTAATTCTGAGAACAATGGAAGAGTTCCAAAGCATTTTTAAACTTCAGCAGAATTCCGAGAACAATGCAAGAGTTCGAAAGCATTGTTACACATCAGCGGAATTCTGAGAACAATGGAAGAGTTCCAAAGCATTTTTAAACTTCAGCACAATTCCTAGAACAATGGAAGAGTTCCAAAGCATTGGTAAACATCAGTGGATTTCCGAGAACAATGGAAGAGTTCCAAAGCATATTTAAACTTCAGCAGAATTCCGAGAACAATGGAAGAGTTCCAAAGCATTGTTAAACTTCAGCTGAATTCTGAGAACAATGGAAGAGTTCCAAAGCATTGTTAAACATCAGCGGAATTCCGAGAATAATGGAAGAGTTTCAAAGCATTTTTAAACTTCAGCGGAATTCCCAGAACAATGGAAGAGTTCCAGAGCATTGATAAACATCAGCGGAATTCTGAGAACAATGGAAGAGTTCCAAAGCATTTTTAAGCTTCAGCAGAATTCCGAGAACAATGGAAAAGTTCCAAAGCATTTTTTAGCTTCAGCAGAATTCCGAGAACAAAGGAAGAGTTCCAAAGCATTGTTAAACATCAGCAGAATTCTGAGAACAATGGAAGAGTTCCAAAGCATTTTTCAACTTCAGCAGAATTCCCAGAACAATGGAAGAGTTCAAAAGTATTTTTAAACTTCAGAGGAATTCTGAGAACAATGGAAGAGTTCCAAAGCATTGTTAAACATCAGCGGAATTCCGAGAACAATGGAAGAGTTCCAAAGCATTTTTAAACTTCAGCGGAATTCTGAGAACAATGGAAGAGTTCCAAAGCATTGTTACACATCAGCGGAATTCTGAGAACAATGGAAGAGTTGCAAAGCATTTTTAAACTTCAGCGGAATTCCGAGAACAAAGGAACAGTTCCAAAGCATTGTTAAACATCAGCGTAATTCTGAGAACAATGGAAAAGTTCCAAAGCATTTTTAAACTTCAGCAGAATTCCGAGAACAATGGAATCGTTCCAAAGCATTGATAAACATCAGCGGATTTCTTAGAACAATGGAAGAGTTCCAAAGCATTTTTAAACTTCAGCAGAATTCCCTGAAAATGGAAGAGTTCCAAAGCATTTTTCAACTTCATCGGAATTCTGTGAACAATGGACGAGTTCCAAAGCATTGATAAACATCAGCAGAATTCCGAGAACAATGGAAGAGTTCCAAAGCATTTTTAAACTTCAGCACAATTCCGAGAACAATGGAAGAGTTCCAAAGCATTGTTAAACATCAGCAGATTTCCGAGAAGAATGGAAGAGTTCCAAAGCTTTTTAAACTTCAGCACAATTCCGAGAACAATGGAAGAGATCCAAAGCATTTTTAAACTTCACCAGAATTCCGCGAACAATGGAAGAGTTCCAACGCTTTGTTAAACATCAGTGGAATTCCGAGGACATTGGAAGAGTTCCAAAGCATTTTTAAACTTCAGCAGAATTCCGAGAACAATGGAAGAGATCCAAAGCATTTTTAAACTTCAGCAGAATTCCGAGAACAATGGAAGAGTTCCATAGCATTTTTAAACTTCAGCGGAATTCCGAGAACAAGGGAAGAATTCCAAAGCATTGCTAAACATCAGCGGAATTCCGAGAACAATGGAAGAGTTCCAAAGCATTTTTAAACTTCAGTAGAATTCAGAGAACAATGGAAGAGTTCCAAAGCATTTTTAAACTTCAGCAGAATTCCGAGAACAATGGAAGAGTTCCATAGCATTTTTAAACTTCAGCGGAATTCCGAGAACAAGGGAAGAGTTCCAAAGCATTTTTAAACTTCAGCGGATTTCCGTGAACAACGGAAGAATTCCAAAGCATTGCTAAACATCAGCGGAATTCCGAGAACAATGGAAGAGTTCCAAAGCATTTTTAAACTTCAGCAGAATTCCAAGAACAATGGAAGAGTTCCAAAGCATTTTTAAACTTCAGCAGAATTCCGAGAACAATGGAAGAGTTCCAAATCATTGCTAAACATCAGCAGAATTCCGAGAACAATGGAAGAGTTTCAAAGCATTTTTAAACTTCAGCAGAAATCCGAGAACAATGGAAGAGTTTCAAAGCATTTTTAAACTTCAGCAGAATTCCCAGAATGATGGAAGAATTCAAAAGCATTGTTAAACATCAGAGGAATTCCGAGAACAATGGAAGAGTTCCAAAGCATTTTTAAACTTCAGCGGAATTCTGAAAACAATGGAAGAATTCCAAAGCATTGTTAAACATCAGCGGAATTCTCAGAACAATGGAAGAGTTCCAAAGCATTTTTAAACTTCAGCAGAATTCCCAGAACAATGGAAGAGTTCCAAAGCATTGTTAAACATCAGTGGAATTCCGAGAACAATGGAAGAGTTCCAAAGCATTTTTAAACTTCAGCAGAATTCCCAGAACAATGGAAGAGTTCAAAAGCATTGTTAAACATCAGCGGAATTCCAAGAACAATGGAAGAGTTCCAAAGCATTTTTAAACTTCAGCGGAATACCGAGAACAATGGAAGAGTTCAAAGTATTTTTAAACTTCAGCGGAATTCTGAGAACAATGGAAGAGTTCCAAAACATTGTTAAACATCAGCGGAATTCCGAGAACAATGGAAGAGTTCCAAAGCATTTTTAAACTTCAGCGGAATTCTGAGAACAATGGAAGAGTTCCAAAGCATTGTTAAACATCAGCGTAATTCTGAGAACAATGGAAGAGTTCCAAAGCATTTTTAAACTTCAGCAGAATTCCGAGAACAATGGAAGAGTTCCAAAGCATTGTTACACATCTGCGGAATTCTGAGAACAATGGAAGAGTTCCAAAGCATTTTTAAACTTCAGCACAATTCCTAGAACAATGGAAGAGTTCCAAAGCATTGGTAAACATCAGTGGATTTCCGAGAACAATGGAAGAGTTCCAAAGCATTTTTAAACTTCAGCAGAATTCCGAGAACAATGGAAGAGTTCCAAATCATTGTTAAACATCAGCAGATTTCTGAGAACAATGGAAGAGTTCCAAAGCTTTTTAAACATCAGCGGAATTCCGAGAACAATGGAAGAGTTCCAAAGCATTTTTAAACTTCAGCGGAATTCTGAGAACAATGGAAGAGTTCCAAAGCATTTTTAAACTTCAGCAGAATTCCGAGAAAATGGAAGAGTTCCAAAGCATTTTAAACTTCATCGGAATTCCGAGAACAATGGAAGAGTTCCAAAGCATTGTTACACATCAGCGGAATTCTGAGAACAATTGAAGAGTTCCAAAGCATTTTTAAACTTCAGCACAATTCCGAGAACAATGGAAGAGTTCCAAAGCATTGTTAAACATCAGCGGATTTCTGAGAAGAATGGAAGAGTTCCAAAGCATTTTTAAACTTCAGCAGAATTCCGAGAACAATGGAAGAGTTCCAAAGCATTGTTAAACATCAGCAGATTTCTGAGAACAATGGAAGAGCTTCAAAGCATTTTTAAACTTCAGCAGAATTCCGGAAAAATGGAAGAGTTCCAAAGCATTTTTAAACTTCAGCACAATTCCGAGAACAATGGAAGTGTTCCAAAGCATTGTTAAACATCAGCAGATTTCCGAGAAGAATGGAAGAGTTCCAAAGCATTTTTAAACTTCAGCAGAATTCTGAGAACAATGGAAGAGTTCCAAAACATTGTTAAACATCAGCGGAATTCGAGAACAATTGAAGAGTTCTAAAGCATTTGTAAACTTCAGCAGAATTCCGAAAACAATGGAAGAGTTCCAAAGCATTGTTAAACATCAGCAGAATTCTGAGAACAATGGAAGAGTTCCAAAGCTTTTTTAAACTTCAGCAGAATTCCGACAACAATGGAAGAGTTCCAAAGCATTGTTAAACATCAGTGGAATTCCGAGAACAATGGAAGAGTTCCAAAGCATTTTTAAACTTCAGCAGAATTCCCAGAACAATGGAAGAGTTCCAAAGCATTGTTAAACATCAGCAGAATTCCGAGAATAATGGAAAAGTTCCAAAGCATTTTTAAACTTCAACGGAATTCCGAGAACAATGGAAGAGATCCAAAGCATTTTTAAACTTCAGCGGAATTCTGAGAGCAATGGAAGAGTTCTAAAACATTTTTAAACATCAGCGGAATTCCGAGAACAATGGAAGAGTTCCAAAGCATTTTTAAACTTCAGCAGAATTCCGGGAATATGGAAGAGTTCCAAAGCATTATTAAACTTCATCGGAATTCCGTGAACAATGGAAGAGTTCCAAAGCATTGTTAAACATCAGCGGAATTCCCAGAACAATGGAAGAGTTCCAAAGCATTTTTAAACTTCAGCACAATTCCGAGCACAATGGAAGAGTTCCAAAGCATTTTTAAACTTCAGCGGAATTCTGAAAACAATGGAAGAATTCCAAAGCATTGTTAAACATCAGCGGAATTCTCAGAACAATGGAAGAGTTCCAAAGCATTTTTAAACTTCAGCAGAATTCCCAGAACAATGGAAGAGTTCCAACGCTTTGTTAAACATCAGTGGAATTCCGAGGACAATGGAAGAGTTCCAAAGCATTTTTAAACTTCAGCAGAATTCCGAGAACAATGGAAGAGATCCAAAGCATTGTTACACATCTGCGGAATTCTGAGAACAATGGAAGAGTTCCAAAGCATTTTTAAACTTCAGCACAATTCCTAGAACAATGGAAGAGTTCCAAAGCATTGGTAAACATCAGTGGATTTCCGAGAACAATGGAAGAGTTCCAAAGCATTTTTAAACTTCAGCAGAATTCCGAGAACAATGGAAGAGTTCCAAATCATTGTTAAACATCAGCAGATTTCTGAGAACAATGGAAGAGTTCCAAAGCTTTTTAAACATCAGCGGAATTCCGAGAACAATGGAAGAGTTCCAAAGCATTTTTAAACTTCAGCGGAATTCTGAGAACAATGGAAGAGTTCCAAAGCATTTTTAAACTTCAGCAGAATTCCGAGAAAATGGAAGAGTTCCAAAGCATTTTAAACTTCATCGGAATTCCGAGAACAATGGAAGAGTTCCAAAGCATTGTTACACATCAGCGGAATTCTGAGAACAATTGAAGAGTTCCAAAGCATTTTTAAACTTCAGCACAATTCCGAGAACAATGGAAGAGTTCCAAAGCATTGTTAAACATCAGCGGATTTCTGAGAAGAATGGAAGAGTTCCAAAGCATTTTTAAACTTCAGCAGAATTCCGAGAACAATGGAAGAGTTCCAAAGCATTGTTAAACATCAGCAGATTTCTGAGAACAATGGAAGAGCTTCAAAGCATTTTTAAACTTCAGCAGAATTCCGGAAAAATGGAAGAGTTCCAAAGCATTTTTAAACTTCAGCACAATTCCGAGAACAATGGAAGTGTTCCAAAGCATTGTTAAACATCAGCAGATTTCCGAGAAGAATGGAAGAGTTCCAAAGCATTTTTAAACTTCAGCAGAATTCTGAGAACAATGGAAGAGTTCCAAAACATTGTTAAACATCAGCGGAATTCGAGAACAATTGAAGAGTTCTAAAGCATTTGTAAACTTCAGCAGAATTCCGAAAACAATGGAAGAGTTCCAAAGCATTGTTAAACATCAGCAGAATTCTGAGAACAATGGAAGAGTTCCAAAGCTTTTTTAAACTTCAGCAGAATTCCGACAACAATGGAAGAGTTCCAAAGCATTGTTAAACATCAGTGGAATTCCGAGAACAATGGAAGAGTTCCAAAGCATTTTTAAACTTCAGCAGAATTCCCAGAACAATGGAAGAGTTCCAAAGCATTGTTAAACATCAGCAGAATTCCGAGAATAATGGAAAAGTTCCAAAGCATTTTTAAACTTCAACGGAATTCCGAGAACAATGGAAGAGATCCAAAGCATTTTTAAACTTCAGCGGAATTCTGAGAGCAATGGAAGAGTTCTAAAACATTTTTAAACATCAGCGGAATTCCGAGAACAATGGAAGAGTTCCAAAGCATTTTTAAACTTCAGCAGAATTCCGGGAATATGGAAGAGTTCCAAAGCATTATTAAACTTCATCGGAATTCCGTGAACAATGGAAGAGTTCCAAAGCATTGTTAAACATCAGCGGAATTCCCAGAACAATGGAAGAGTTCCAAAGCATTTTTAAACTTCAGCACAATTCCGAGCACAATGGAAGAG
This sequence comes from Phyllobates terribilis, assembly GCF_046119375.1. Classification (NCBI taxonomy): domain Eukaryota; kingdom Metazoa; phylum Chordata; class Amphibia; order Anura; family Dendrobatidae; genus Phyllobates; species Phyllobates terribilis. Next base: position 52,745,931 of record NW_027362765.1, read on the forward strand.
TTCCAAAGCATTTTTAAACTTCAGCGGAATTCTGAAAACAATGGAAGAATTCCAAAGCATTGTTAAACATCAGCGGAATTCTCAGAACAATGGAAGAGTTCCAAAGCATTTTTAAACTTCAGCAGAATTCCCAGAACAATGGAAGAGTTCCAACGCTTTGTTAAACATCAGTGGAATTCCGAGGACAATGGAAGAGTTCCAAAGCATTTTTAAACTTCAGCAGAATTCCGAGAACAATGGAAGAGATCCAAAGCATTTTTAAACTTCAGCAGAATTCCGAGAACAATGGAAGAGTTCCATAGCATTTTTAAACTTCAGCGGAATTCCGAGAACAAGGGAAGAATTCCAAAGCATTGCTAAACATCAGCGGAATTCCGAGAACAATGGAAGAGTTCCAAAGCATTTTTAAACTTCAGTAGAATTCAGAGAACAATGGAAGAGTTCCAAAGCATTTTTAAACTTCAGCAGAATTCCGAGAACAATGGAAGAGTTCCATAGCATTTTTAAACTTCAGCAGAATTCCGAGAACAATGGAAGAGTTCCATAGCATTTTTAAACTTCAGTAGAATTCAGAGAACAATGGAAGAGTTCCAAAGCATTTTTAAACTTCAGCAGAATTCCGAGAACAATGGAAGAGTTCCATAGCATTTTTAAACTTCAGCACAATTCCGAGCACAATGGAAGAGTTCCAAAGCATTTTTAAACTTCAGCGGAATTCTGAAAACAATGGAAGAATTCCAAAGCATTGTTAAACATCAGCGGAATTCTCAGAACAATGGAAGAGTTCCAAAGCATTTTTAAACTTCAGCAGAATTCCCAGAACAATGGAAGAGTTCCAACGCTTTGTTAAACATCAGTGGAATTCCGAGGACAATGGAAGAGTTCCAAAGCATTTTTAAACTTCAGCAGAATTCCGAGAACAATGGAAGAGATCCAAAGCATTTTTAAACTTCAGCAGAATTCCGAGAACAATGGAAGAGTTCCATAGCATTTTTAAACTTCAGCGGAATTCCGAGAACAAGGGAAGAATTCCAAAGCATTGCTAAACATCAGCGGAATTCCGAGAACAATGGAAGAGTTCCAAAGCATTTTTAAACTTCAGTAGAATTCAGAGAACAATGGAAGAGTTCCAAAGCATTTTTAAACTTCAGCAGAATTCCGAGAACAATGGAAGAGTTCCATAGCATTTTTAAACTTCAGCGGAATTCCGAGAACAAGGGAAGAGTTCCAAAGCATTTTTAAACTTCAGCGGATTTCCGTGAACAACAGAAGAATTCCAAAGCATTGCTAAACATCAGCGGAATTCCGAGAACAATGGAAGATTTCCAAAGCATTTTTAAACTTCAGCAGAATTCCAAGAACAATGGAAGAGTTCCAAAGCATTTTTAAACTTCAGCAGAATTCCGAGAACAATGGAAGAGTTCCAAATCATTGCTAAACATCAGCAGAATTCCGAGAACAATGGAACAGTTTCAAAGCATTTTTAAACTTCAGCAGAAATCCGAGAACAATGGAAGAGTTTCAAAGCATTTTTATACTTCAGCAGAATTCCCAGAATGATGGAAGAATTCAAAAGCATTGTTAAACATCAGAGGAATTCCGAGAACAATGGAAGAGTTCCAAAGCATTTTTAAACTTCAGCGGAATTCTGAAAACAATGGAAGAATTCCAAAGCATTGTTAAACATCAGCGGAATTCTCAGAACAATGGAAGAGTTCCAAAGCATTTTTAAACTTCAGCAGAATTCCCAGAACAATGGAAGAGTTCCAAAGCATTGTTAAACATCAGTGGAATTCCGAGAACAATGGAAGAGTTCCAAAGCATTTTTAAACTTCAGCAGAATTCCCAGAACAATGGTTGAGTTCAAAAGCATTGTTAAACATCAGCGGAATTCCGAGAACAATGGAAGAGTTCCAAAGCATTTTTAAACTTCAGCAGAATTCCCAGAACAATGGTAGAGTTCAAAAGCATTGTTAAACATCAGCGGAATTCCGAGAACAATGGAAGAGTTCCAAAGCATTTTTAAACTTCAGCGGAATACCGAGAACAATGGAAGAGTTCAAAGTATTTTTAAACTTCAGCGGAATTCTGAGAACAATGGAAGAGTTCCAAAACATTGTTAAACATCAGCGGAATTCCGAGAACAATGGAAGAGTTCCAAAGCATTTTTAAACTTCAGCGGAATTCTGAGAACAATGGAAGAGTTCCAAAGCATTGTTAAACATCAGCGTAATTCTGAGAACAATGGAAGAGTTCCAAAGCATTTTTAAACTTCAGCAGAATTCCGAGAACAATGGAAGAGTTCCAAAGCATTGTTACACATCAGCGGAATTCTGAGAACAATGGAAGAGTTCCAAAGCATTTTTAAACTTCAGCAGAATTCCGAGAACAATGGAAGAGTTCCAAAGCATTGTTAAACATCAGCAGATTTCTGAGAACAATGGAAGAGTTCCAAAGCTTTTTAAACATCAGCGGAATTCCGAGAACAATGGAAGAGTTCCAAAGCATTTTTAAACTTCAGCGGAATTCTGAGAACAATGGAAGAGTTCCAAAGCATTTTTAAACTTCAGCAGAATTCCGAGAACAATGGAAGAGTTCCAAATCATTGCTAAACATCAGCAGAATTCCGAGAACAATGGAACAGTTTCAAAGCATTTTTAAACTTCAGCAGAAATCCGAGAACAATGGAAGAGTTTCAAAGCATTTTTAAACTTCAGCAGAATTCCCAGAATGATGGAAGAATTCAAAAGGATTGTTAAACATCAGAGGAATTCCGAGAACAATGGAAGAGTTCCAAAGCATTTTTAAACTTCAGCGGAATTCTGAAAACAATGGAAGAATTCCAAAGCATTGTTAAACATCAGCGGAATTCTCAGAACAATGGAAGAGTTCCAAAGCATTTTTAAACTTCAGCAGAATTCCCAGAACAATGGAAGAGTTCCAAAGCATTGTTAAACATCAGTGGAATTCCGAGAACAATGGAAGAGTTCCAAAGCATTTTTAAACTTCAGCAGAATTCCGAGAACAATGGAAGAGTTCCAAAGCATTGTTACACATCAGCGGAATTCTGAGAACAATGGAAGAGTTCCAAAGCATTTTTAAACTTCAGCACAATTCCTAGAACAATGGAAGAGTTCCAAAGCATTGGTAAACATCAGTGGATTTCCGAGAACAATGGAAGAGTTCCAAAGCATTTTTAAACTTCAGCAGAATTCCGAGAACAATGGAAGAGTTCCAAAGCATTGTTAAACATCAGCAGATTTCTGAGAACAATGGAAGAGTTCCAAAGCTTTTTAAACATCAGCGGAATTCCGAGAACAATGGAAGAGTTCCAAAGCATTTTTAAACTTCAGCGGAATTCTGAGAACAATGGAAGAGTTCCAAAGCATTTTTAAACTTCAGCAGAATTCCGAGAAAATGAAAGAGTTCCAAAGCATTTTAAACTTCATCGGAATTCCGAGAACAATGGAAGAGTTCCAAAGCATTGTTACACATCAGCGGAATTCTGAGAACAATTGAAGAGTTCCAAAGCATTTTTAAACTTCAGCACAATTCCGAGAACAATGGAAGAGTTCCAAAGCATTGTTAAACATCAGTGGATTTCTGAGAAGAATGGAAGAGTTCCAAAGCATTTTTAAACTTCAGCAGAATTCCGAGAACAATGGAAGAGTTCCAAAGCATTGTTAAACATCAGCGGATTTCTGAGAACAATAGAAGAGTTTCAAAGCATTTTTAAACTTCAGCAGAATTCCGGAAAAATGGAAGAGTTCCAAAGCATTTTTAATCTTCAGCACAATTCCGAGAACAATGGAAGTGTTCCAAAGCATTGTTAAACATCAGCAGATTTCCGAGAAGAATGGAAGAGTTCCAAAGCATTTTTAAACTTCAGCAGAATTCTGAGAACAATGGAAGAGTTCCAAAACATTGTTAAACATCAGCGGAATTCGAGAACAATTGAAGAGTTCTAAAGCATTTGTAAACTTCAGCAGAATTCCGAAAACAATGGAAGAGTTCCAAAGCATTGTTAAACATCAGCAGAATTCTGAGAACAATGGAAGAGTTCCAAAGCTTTTTTAAACTTCAGCAGAATTCCGACAACAATGGAAGAGTTCCAAAGCATTGTTAAACATCAGTGGAATTCCGAGAACAATGGAAGAGTTCCAAAGCATTTTTAAACTTCAGCAGAATTCCCAGAACAATGGAAGAGTACCAAAGCATTGTTAAACATCAGCAGAATTCCGAGAACAATGGAAAAGTTCCAAAGCATTTTTAAACTTCAACGGAATTCCGAGAACAATGGAAGAGATCCAAAGCATTTTTAAACTTCAGCGGAATTCTGAGAGCAATGGAAGAGTTCTAAAACATTTTTAAACATCAGCGGAATTCCGAGAACAATGGAAGAGTTCCAAAGCATTTTTAAACTTCAGCAGAATTCCGGGAAAATGGAAGAGTTCCAAAGCATTTTTAAACTTCATCGGAATTCCGTGAACAATGGAAGAGTTCCAAAGCATTGTTAAACATCAGCGGAATTCCCAGAACAATGGAAGAGTTCCAAAGCATTTTTAAACTTCAGCACAATTCCGAGAACAATGGAAGAGTTCCAAAGCATTTTTAAACTTCAGCGGAATTCTGAAAACAATGGAAGAATTCCAAAGCATTGTTAAACATCAGCGGAATTCTCAGAACAATGGAAGAGTTCCAAAGCATTTTTAAACTTCAGCAGAATTCCCAGAACAATGGAAGAGTTCCAAAGCATTGTTAAACATCAGTGGAATTCCGAGAACAATGGAAGAGTTCCAAAGCATTTTTAAACTTCAGCAGAATTCCCAGAACAATGGTAGAGTTCAAAAGCATTGTTAAACATCAGCGGAATTCCGAGAACAATGGAAGAGTTCCAAAGCATTTTTAAACTTCAGCGGAATACCGAGAACAATGGAAGAGTTCAAAGTATTTTTAAACTTCAGCGGAATTCTGAGAACAATGGAAGAGTTCCAAAACATTGTTAAACATCAGCGGAATTCCGAGAACAATGGAAGAGTTCCAAAGCATTTTTAAACTTCAGCGGAATTCTGAGAACAATGGAAGAGTTCCAAAGCATTGTTAAACATCAGCGTAATTCTGAGAACAATGGAAGAGTTCCAAAGCATTTTTAAACTTCAGCAGAATTCCGAGAACAATGGAAGAGTTCGAAAGCATTGTTACACATCAGCGGAATTCTGAGAACAATGGAAGAGTTCCAAAGCATTTTTAAACTTCAGCACAATTCCTAGAACAATGGAAGAGTTCCAAAGCATTGGTAAACATCAGTGGATTTCCGAGAACAATGGAAGAGTTCCAAAGCATTTTTAAACTTCAGCAGAATTCCGAGAACAATGGAAGAGTTCCAAAGCATTGTAAACTTCAGCTGAATTCTGAGAACAATGGAAGAGTTCCAAAGCATTGTTAAACATCAGCGGAATTCCGAGAACAATGGAAGAGTTTCAAAGCATTTTTAAACTTCAGCGGAATTCCCAGAACAATGGAAGAGTTCCAGAGCATTGTTAAACATCAGCGGAATTCTGAGAACAATGGAAGAGTTCCAAAGCATTTTTAAGCTTCAGCAGAATTCCGAGAACAATGGAAAAGTTCCAAAGCATTTTTAAGCTTCAGCAGAATTCCGAGAACAATGGAAGAGTTCCAAAGCATTGTTAAACATCAGCAGAATTCTGAGAACAATGGAAGAGTTCCAAAGCATTTTTCAACTTCAGCAGAATTCCCAGAACAATGGAAGAGTTCAAAAGTATTTTTAAACTTCAGAGGAATTCTGAGAACAATGGAAGAGTTCCAAAGCATTGTTAAACATCAGCGGAATTCCGAGAACAATGGAAGAGTTCCAAAGCATTTTTAAACTTCAGCGGAATTCTGAGAACAATGGAAGAGTTCCAAAGCATTTTTACACATCAGCGGAATTCTGAGAACAATGGAAGAGTTCCAAAGCATTTTTAAACTTCAGCGGAATTCCGAGAACAATGGAACAGTTCCAAAGCATTGTTAAACATCAGCGTAATTCTGAGAACAATGGAAAAGTTCCAAAGCATTTTTAAACTTCAGCAGAATTCCGAGAACAATGGAATCGTTCCAAAGCATTGATAAACATCAGCGGATTTCTGAGAACAATGGAAGAGTTCCAAAGCATTTTTAAACTTCAGCAGAATTCCCTGAAAATGGAAGAGTTCCAAAGCATTTTTCAACTTCATCGGAATTCCGTGAACAATGGACGAGTTCCAAAGCATTGATAAACATCAGCAGAATTCCGAGAACAATGGAAGAGTTCCAAAGCATTTTTAAACTTCAGCACAATTCCGAGAACAATGGAAGAGTTCCAAAGCATTGTTAAACATCAGCAGATTTCCGAGAAGAATGGAAGAGTTCCAAAGCATTTTTAAACTTCAGCACAATTCCGAGAACAATGGAAGAGTTCCAAAGCATTGTTAAACATCAGCAGATTTCTGAGAACAATGGAAGAGTTCCAAAGCTTTTTAAACATCAGCGGAATTCCGAGAACAATGGAAGAGTTCCAAAGCATTTTTAAACTTCAGCGGAATTCTGAGAACAATGGAAGAGTTCCAAAGCATTTTTAAACTTCAGCAGAATTCCGAGAACAATGGAAGAGTTCCAAATCATTGCTAAACATCAGCAGAATTCCGAGAACAATGGAACAGTTTCAAAGCATTTTTAAACTTCAGCAGAAATCCGAGAACAATGGAAGAGTTTCAAAGCATTTTTAAACTTCAGCAGAATTCCCAGAATGATGGAAGAATTCAAAAGGATTGTTAAACATCAGAGGAATTCCGAGAACAATGGAAGAGTTCCAAAGCATTTTTAAACTTCAGCGGAATTCTGAAAACAATGGAAGAATTCCAAAGCATTGTTAAACATCAGCGGAATTCTCAGAACAATGGAAGAGTTCCAAAGCATTTTTAAACTTCAGCAGAATTCCCAGAACAATGGAAGAGTTCCAAAGCATTGTTAAACATCAGTGGAATTCCGAGAACAATGGAAGAGTTCCAAAGCATTTTTAAACTTCAGCAGAATTCCCAGAACAATGGTAGAGTTCAAAAGCATTGTTAAACATCAGCGGAATTCCGAGAACAATGGAAGAGTTCCAAAGCATTTTTAAACTTCAGCAGAATTCCCAGAACAATGGTAGAGTTCAAAAGCATTGTTAAACATCAGCGGAATTCGAGAACAATTGAAGAGTTCTAAAGCATTTGTAAACTTCAGCAGAATTCCGAAAACAATGGAAGAGTTCCAAAGCATTGTTAAACATCAGCAGAATTCTGAGAACAATGGAAGAGTTCCAAAGCTTTTTTAAACTTCAGCAGAATTCCGACAACAATGGAAGAGTTCCAAAGCATTGTTAAACATCAGTGGAATTCCGAGAACAATGGAAGAGTTCCAAAGCATTTTTAAACTTCAGCAGAATTCCCAGAACAATGGAAGAGTACCAAAGCATTGTTAAACATCAGCAGAATTCCGAGAACAATGGAAAAGTTCCAAAGCATTTTTAAACTTCAACGGAATTCCGAGAACAATGGAAGAGATCCAAAGCATTTTTAAACTTCAGTGGAATTCTGAGAGCAATGGAAGAGTTCTAAAACATTTTTAAACATCAGCGGAATTCCGAGAACAATGGAAGAGTTCCAAAGCATTTTTAAACTTCAGCAGAATTCCGGGAAAATGGAAGAGTTCCAAAGCATTTTTAAACTTCATCGGAATTCCGTGAACAATGGAAGAGTTCCAAAGCATTGTTAAACATCAGCGGAATTCCCAGAACAATGGAAGAGTTCCAAAGCATTTTTAAACTTCAGCACAATTCCGAGAACAATGGAAGAGTTCCAAAGCATTTTTAAACTTCAGCGGAATTCTGAAAACAATGGAAGAATTCCAAAGCATTGTTAAACATCAGCGGAATTCTCAGAACAATGGAAGAGTTCCAAAGCATTTTTAAACTTCAGCAGAATTCCCAGAACAATGGAAGAGTTCCAAAGCATTGTTAAACATCAGTGGAATTCCGAGAACAATGGAAGAGTTCCAAAGCATTTTTAAACTTCAGCAGAATTCCCAGAACAATGGTAGAGTTCAAAAGCATTGTTAAACATCAGCGGAATTCCGAGAACAATGGAAGAGTTCCAAAGCATTTTTAAACTTCAGCGGAATACCGAGAACAATGGAAGAGTTCAAAGTATTTTTAAACTTCAGCGGAATTCTGAGAACAATGGAAGAGTTCCAAAACATTGTTAAACATCAGCGGAATTCCGAGAACAATGGAAGAGTTCCAAAGCATTTTTAAACTTCAGCGGAATTCTGAGAACAATGGAAGAGTTCCAAAGCATTGTTAAACATCAGCGTAATTCTGAGAACAATGGAAGAGTTCCAAAGCATTTTTAAACTTCAGCAGAATTACGAGAACAATGGAAGAGTTCGAAAGCATTGTTACACATCAGCGGAATTCTGAGAACAATGGAAGAGTTCCAAAGCATTTTTAAACTTCAGCACAATTCCTAGAACAATGGAAGAGTTCCAAAGCATTGGTAAACATCAGTGGATTTCCGAGAACAATGGAAGAGTTCCAAAGCATTTTTAAACTTCAGCAGAATTCCGAGAACAATGGAAGAGTTCCAAAGCATTGTAAACTTCAGCTGAATTCTGAGAACAATGGAAGAGTTCCAAAGCATTGTTAAACATCAGCGGAATTCCGAGAACAATGGAAGAGTTTCAAAGCATTTTTAAACTTCAGCGGAATTCCCAGAACAATGGAAGAGTTCCAGAGCATTGTTAAACATCAGCGGAATTCTGAGAACAATGGAAGAGTTCCAAAGCATTTTTAAGCTTCAGCAGAATTCCGAGAACAATGGAAAAGTTCCAAAGCATTTTTAAGCTTCAGCAGAATTCCGAGAACAATGGAAGAGTTCCAAAGCATTGTTAAACATCAGCAGAATTCTGAGAACAATGGAAGAGTTCCAAAGCATTTTTCAACTTCAGCAGAATTCCCAGAACAATGGAAGAGTTCAAAAGTATTTTTAAACTTCAGAGGAATTCTGAGAACAATGGAAGAGTTCCAAAGCATTGTTAAACATCAGCGGAATTCCGAGAACAATGGAAGAGTTCCAAAGCATTTTTAAACTTCAGCGGAATTCTGAGAACAATGGAAGAGTTCCAAAGCATTGTTACACATCAGCGGAATTCTGAGAACAATGGAAGAGTTCCAAAGCATTTTTAAACTTCAGCGGAATTCCGAGAACAATGGAACAGTTCCAAAGCATTGTTAAACATCAGCGTAATTCTGAGAACAATGGAAAAGTTCCAAAGCATTTTTAAACTTCAGCAGAATTCCGAGAACAATGGAATCGTTCCAAAGCATTGATAAACATCAGCGGATTTCTGAGAACAATGGAAGAGTTCCAAAGCATTTTTAAACTTCAGCAGAATTCCCTGAAAATGGAAGAGTTCCAAAGCATTTTTCAACTTCATCGGAATTCCGTGAACAATGGACGAGTTCCAAAGCATTGATAAACATCAGCAGAATTCCGAGAACAATGGAAGAGTTCCAAAGCATTTTTAAACTTCAGCACAATTCCGAGAACAATGGAAGAGTTCCAAAGCATTGTTAAACATCAGCAGATTTCCGAGAAGAATGGAAGAGTTCCAAAGCATTTTTAAACTTCAGCACAATTCCGAGAACAATGGAAGAGTTCCAAAGCATTGTTAAACATCAGCAGATTTCTGAGAACAATGGAAGAGTTCCAAAGCTTTTTAAACATCAGCGGAATTCCGAGAACAATGGAAGAGTTCCAAAGCATTTTTAAACTTCAGCGGAATTCTGAGAACAATGGAAGAGTTCCAAAGCATTTTTAAACTTCAGCAGAATTCCGAGAACAATGGAAGAGTTCCAAATCATTGCTAAACATCAGCAGAATTCCGAGAACAATGGAACAGTTTCAAAGCATTTTTAAACTTCAGCAGAAATCCGAGAACAATGGAAGAGTTTCAAAGCATTTTTAAACTTCAGCAGAATTCCCAGAATGATGGAAGAATTCAAAAGGATTGTTAAACATCAGAGGAATTCCGAGAACAATGGAAGAGTTCCAAAGCATTTTTAAACTTCAGCGGAATTCTGAAAACAATGGAAGAATTCCAAAGCATTGTTAAACATCAGCGGAATTCTCAGAACAATGGAAGAGTTCCAAAGCATTTTTAAACTTCAGCAGAATTCCCAGAACAATGGAAGAGTTCCAAAGCATTGTTAAACATCAGTGGAATTCCGAGAACAATGGAAGAGTTCCAAAGCATTTTTAAACTTCAGCAGAATTCCCAGAACAATGGTAGAGTTCAAAAGCATTGTTAAACATCAGCGGAATTCCGAGAACAATGGAAGAGTTCCAAAGCATTTTTAAACTTCAGCAGAATTCCCAGAACAATGGTAGAGTTCAAAAGCATTGTTAAACATCAGCGGAATTCCGAGAACAATGGAAGAGTTCCAAAGCATTTTTAAACTTCAGCGGAATACCGAGAACAATGGAAGAGTTCAAAGTATTTTTAAACTTCAGTGGAATTCTGAGAACAATGGAAGAGTTCCAAAACATTGTTAAACATCAGCGGAATTCCGAGAACAATGGAAGAGTTCCAAAGCATTTTTAAACTTCAGCGGAATTCTGAGAACAATGGAAGAGTTCCAAAGCATTGTTAAACATCAGCGTAATTCTGAGAACAATGGAAGAGTTCCAAAGCATTTTTAAACTTCAGCAGAATTCCGAGAACAATGGAAGAGTTCCAAAGCATTGTTACACATCAGCGGAATTCTGAGAACAATGGAAGAGTTCCAAAGCATTTTTAAACTTCAGCACAATTCCTAGAACAATGGAAGAGTTCCAAAGCATTGGTAAACATCAGTGGATTTCCGAGAACAATGGAAGAGTTCCAAAGCATTTTTAAACTTCAGCAGAATTCCGAGAACAATGGAAGAGTTCCAAAGCATTGTTAAACATCAGCAGATTTCTGAGAACAATGGAAGAGTTCCAAAGCTTTTTAAACATCAGCGGAATTCCGAGAACAATGGAAGAGTTCCAAAGCATTTTTAAACTTCAGCGGAATTCTGAGAACAATGGAAGAGTTCCAAAGCATTTTTAAACTTCAGCAGAATTCCGAGAAAATGGAAGAGTTCCAAAGCATTTTAAACTTCATCGGAATTCCGAGAACAATGGAAGAGTTCCAAAGCATTGTTACACATCAGCGGAATTCTGAGAACAATTGAAGAGTTCCAAAGCATTTTTAAACTTCAGCACAATTCCGAGAACAATGGAAGAGTTCCAAAGCATTGTTAAACATCAGTGGATTTCTGAGAAGAATGGAAGAGTTCCAAAGCATTTTTAAACTTCAGCAGAATTCCGAGAACAATGGAAGAGTTCCAAAGCATTGTTAAACATCAGCGGATTTCTGAGAACAATAGAAGAGTTTCAAAGCATTTTTAAACTTCAGCAGAATTCCGGAAAAATGGAAGAGTTCCAAAGCATTTTTAATCTTCAGCACAATTCCGAGAACAATGGAAGTGTTCCAAAGCATTGTTAAACATCAGCAGATTTCCGAGAAGAATGGAAGAGTTCCAAAGCATTTTTAAACTTCAGCAGAATTCTGAGAACAATGGAAGAGTTCCAAAACATTGTTAAACATCAGCGGAATTCGAGAACAATTGAAGAGTTCTAAAGCATTTGTAAACTTCAGCAGAATTCCGAAAACAATGGAAGAGTTCCAAAGCATTGTTAAACATCAGCAGAATTCTGAGAACAATGGAAGAGTTCCAAAGCTTTTTTAAACTTCAGCAGAATTCCGACAACAATGGAAGAGTTCCAAAGCATTGTTAAACATCAGTGGAATTCCGAGAACAATGGAAGAGTTCCAAAGCATTTTTAAACTTCAGCAGAATTCCCAGAACAATGGAAGAGTACCAAAGCATTGTTAAACATCAGCAGAATTCCGAGAACAATGGAAAAGTTCCAAAGCATTTTTAAACTTCAACGGAATTCCGAGAACAATGGAAGAGATCCAAAGCATTTTTAAACTTCAGCGGAATTCTGAGAGCAATGGAAGAGTTCTAAAACATTTTTAAACATCAGCGGAATTCCGAGAACAATGGAAGAGTTCCAAAGCATTTTTAAACTTCAGCAGAATTCCGGGAAAATGGAAGAGTTCCAAAGCATTTTTAAACTTCATCGGAATTCCGTGAACAATGGAAGAGTTCCAAAGCATTGTTAAACATCAGCGGAATTCCCAGAACAATGGAAGAGTTCCAAAGCATTTTTAAACTTCAGCACAATTCCGAGAACAATGGAAGAGTTCCAAAGCATTTTTAAACTTCAGCGGAATTCTGAAAACAATGGAAGAATTCCAAAGCATTGTTAAACATCAGCGGAATTCTCAGAACAATGGAAGAGTTCCAAAGCATTTTTAAACTTCAGCAGAATTCCCAGAACAATGGAAGAGTTCCAAAGCATTGTTAAACATCAGTGGAATTCCGAGAACAATGGAAGAGTTCCAAAGCATTTTTAAACTTCAGCAGAATTCCCAGAACAATGGTAGAGTTCAAAAGCATTGTTAAACATCAGCGGAATTCCGAGAACAATGGAAGAGTTCCAAAGCATTTTTAAACTTCAGCGGAATACCGAGAACAATGGAAGAGTTCAAAGTATTTTTAAACTTCAGCGGAATTCTGAGAACAATGGAAGAGTTCCAAAACATTGTTAAACATCAGCGGAATTCCGAGAACAATGGAAGAGTTCCAAAGCATTTTTAAACTTCAGCGGAATTCTGAGAACAATGGAAGAGTTCCAAAGCATTGTTAAACATCAGCGTAATTCTGAGAACAATGGAAGAGTTCCAAAGCATTTTTAAACTTCAGCAGAATTCCGAGAACAATGGAAGAGTTCGAAAGCATTGTTACACATCAGCGGAATTCTGAGAACAATGGAAGAGTTCCAAAGCATTTTTAAACTTCAGCACAATTCCTAGAACAATGGAAGAGTTCCAAAGCATTGGTAAACATCAGTGGATTTCCGAGAACAATGGAAGAGTTCCAAAGCATTTTTAAACTTCAGCAGAATTACGAGAACAATGGAAGAGTTCCAAAGCATTGTAAACTTCAGCTGAATTCTGAGAACAATGGAAGAGTTCCAAAGCATTGTTAAACATCAGCGGAATTCCGAGAACAATGGAAGAGTTTCAAAGCATTTTTAAACTTCAGCGGAATTCCCAGAACAATGGAAGAGTTCCAGAGCATTGTTAAACATCAGCAGAATTCTGAGAACAATGGAAGAGTTCCAAAGCATTTTTAAGCTTCAGCAGAATTCCGAGAACAATGGAAAAGTTCCAAAGCATTTTTAAGCTTCAGCAGAATTCCGAGAACAATGGAAGAGTTCCAAAGCATTGTTAAACATCAGCAGAATTCTGAGAACAATGGAAGAGTTCCAAAGCATTTTTCAACTTCAGCAGAATTCCCAGAACAATGGAAGAGTTCAAAAGTATTTTTAAACTTCAGAGGAATTCTGAGAACAATGGAAGAGTTCCAAAGCATTGTTAAACATCAGCGGAATTCCGAGAACAATGGAAGAGTTCCAAAGCATTTTTAAACTTCAGCGGAATTCTGAGAACAATGGAAGAGTTCCAAAGCACTGTTACACATCAGCGGAATTCTGAGAACAATGGAAGAGTTCCAAAGCATTTTTAAACTTCAGCGGAATTCCGAGAACAATGGAACAGTTCCAAAGCATTGTTAAACATCAGCGTAATTCTGAGAACAATGGAAAAGTTCCAAAGCATTTTTAAACTTCAGCAGAATTCCGAGAACAATGGAATCGTTCCAAAGCATTGATAAACATCAGCGGATTTCTGAGAACAATGGAAGAGTTCCAAAGCATTTTTAAACTTCAGCAGAATTCCCTGAAAATGGAAGAGTTCCAAAGCATTTTTCAACTTCATCGGAATTCCGTGAACAATGGACGAGTTCCAAAGCATTGATAAACATCAGCAGAATTCCGAGAACAATGGAAGAGTTCCAAAGCATTTTTAAACTTCAGCACAATTCCGAGAACAATGGAAGAGTTCCAAAGCATTGTTAAACATCAGCAGATTTCCGAGAAGAATGGAAGAGTTCCAAAGCATTTTTAAACTTCAGCACAATTCCGAGAACAATGGAAGAGATCCAAAGCATTTTTAAACTTCACCAGAATTCCGCGAACAATGGAAGAGTTCCAACGCTTTGTTAAACATCAGTGGAATTCCGAGGACAATGGAAGAGTTCCAAAGCATTTTTAAACTTCAGCAGAATTCCGAGAACAATGGAAGAGATCCAAAGCATTTTTAAACTTCAGCAGAATTCCGAGAACAATGGAAGAGTTCCATAGCATTTTTAAACTTCAGCGGAATTCCGAGAACAAGGGAAGAATTCCAAAGCATTGCTAAACATCAGCGGAATTCCGAGAACAATGGAAGAGTTCCAAAGCATTTTTAAACTTCAGCAGAATTCCCAGAACAATGGTAGAGTTCAAAAGCATTGTTAAACATCAGCGGAATTCCGAGAACAATGGAAGAGTTCCAAAGCATTTTTAAACTTCAGCGGAATACCGAGAACAATGGAAGAGTTCAAAGTATTTTTAAACTTCAGCGGAATTCTGAGAACAATGGAAGAGTTCCAAAACATTGTTAAACATCAGCGGAATTCCGAGAACAATGGAAGAGTTCCAAAGCATTTTTAAACTTCAGCGGAATTCTGAGAACAATGGAAGAGTTCCAAAGCATTGATAAACATCAGCGTAATTCTGAGAACAAGGGAAGAGTTCCAAAGCATTTTTAAACTTCAGCAGAATTCCGAGAACAATGGAAGAGTTCGAAAGCATTGTTACACATCAGCGGAATTCTGAGAACAATGGAAGAGTTCCAAAGCATTTTTAAACTTCAGCACAATTCCTAGAACAATGGAAGAGTTCCAAAGCATTGGTAAACATCAGTGGATTTCCGAGAACAATGGAAGAGTTCCAAAGCATTTTTAAACTTCAGCAGAATTCCGAGAACAATGGAAGAGTTCCAAAGCATTGTAAACTTCAGCTGAATTCTGAGAACAATGGAAGAGTTCCAAAGCATTGTTAAACATCAGCGGAATTCCGAGAACAATGGAAGAGTTTCAAAGCATTTTTAAACTTCAGCGGAATTCCCAGAACAATGGAAGAGTTCCAGAGCATTGTTAAACATCAGCGGAATTCTGAGAACAATGGAAGAGTTCCAAAGCATTTTTAAGCTTCAGCAGAATTCCGAGAACAATGGAAAAGTTCCAAAGCATTTTTAAGCTTCAGCAGAATTCCGAGAACAATGGAAGAGTTCCAAAGCATTGTTAAACATCAGCAGAATTCTGAGAACAATGGAAGAGTTCCAAAGCATTTTTCAACTTCAGCAGAATTCCCAGAACAATGGAAGAGTTCAAAAGTATTTTTAAACTTCAGAGGAATTCTGAGAACAATGGAAGAGTTCCAAAGCATTGTTAAACATCAGCGGAATTCCGAGAACAATGGAAGAGTTCCAAAGCATTTTTAAACTTCAGCGGAATTCTGAGAACAATGGAAGAGTTCCAAAGCATTGTTACACATCAGCGGAATTCTGAGAACAATGGAAGAGTTCCAAAGCATTTTTAAACTTCAGCGGAATTCCGAGAACAATGGAACAGTTCCAAAGCATTGTTAAACATCAGCGTAATTCTGAGAACAATGGAAAAGTTCCAAAGCATTTTTAAACTTCAGCAGAATTCCGAGAACAATGGAATCGTTCCAAAGCATTGATAAACATCAGCGGATTTCTGAGAACAATGGAAGAGTTCCAAAGCATTTTTAAACTTCAGCAGAATTCCCTGAAAATGGAAGAGTTCCAAAGCATTTTTCAACTTCATCGGAATTCCGTGAACAATGGACGAGTTCCAAAGCATTGATAAACATCAGCAGAATTCCGAGAACAATGGAAGAGTTCCAAAGCATTTTTAAACTTCAGCACAATTCCTAGAACAATGGAAGAGTTCCAAAGCATTGTTAAACATCAGCAGATTTCCGAGAAGAATGGAAGAGTTCCAAAGCATTTTTAAACTTCAGCACAATTCCGAGAACAATGGAAGAGTTCCAAAGCATTGTTAAACATCAGCAGATTTCTGAGAACAATGGAAGAGTTCCAAAGCTTTTTAAACATCAGCGGAATTCCGAGAACAATGGAAGAGTTCCAAAGCATTTTTAAACTTCAGCGGAATTCTGAGAACAATGGAAGAGTTCCAAAGCATTTTTAAACTTCAGCAGAATTCCGAGAACAATGGAAGAGTTCCAAATCATTGCTAAACATCAGCAGAATTCCGAGAACAATGGAACAGTTTCAAAGCATTTTTAAACTTCAGCAGAAATCCGAGAACAATGGAAGAGTTTCAAAGCATTTTTAAACTTCAGCAGAATTCCCAGAATGATGGAAGAATTCAAAAGGATTGTTAAACATCAGAGGAATTCCGAGAACAATGGAAGAGTTCCAAAGCATTTTTAAACTTCAGCGGAATTCTGAAAACAATGGAAGAATTCCAAAGCATTGTTAAACATCAGCGGAATTCTCAGAACAATGGAAGAGTTCCAAAGCATTTTTAAACTTCAGCAGAATTCCCAGAACAATGGAAGAGTTCCAAAGCATTGTTAAACATCAGTGGAATTCCGAGAACAATGGAAGAGTTCCAAAGCATTTTTAAACTTCAGCAGAATTCCCAGAACAATGGTAGAGTTCAAAAGCATTGTTAAACATCAGCGGAATTCCGAGAACAATGGAAGAGTTCCAAAGCATTTTTAAACTTCAGCATAATTCCCAGAACAATGGTAGAGTTCAAAAGCATTGTTAAACATCAGCGGAATTCGAGAACAATTGAAGAGTTCTAAAGCATTTGTAAACTTCAGCAGAATTCCGAAAACAATGGAAGAGTTCCAAAGCATTGTTAAACATCAGCAGAATTCTGAGAACAATGGAAGAGTTCCAAAGCTTTTTTAAACTTCAGCAGAATTCCGACAACAATGGAAGAGTTCCAAAGCATTGTTAAACATCAGTGGAATTCCGAGAACAATGGAAGAGTTCCAAAGCATTTTTAAACTTCAGCAGAATTCCCAGAACAATGGAAGAGTACCAAAGCATTGTTAAACATCAGCAGAATTCCGAGAACAATGGAAAAGTTCCAAAGCATTTTTAAACTTCAACGGAATTCCGAGAACAATGGAAGAGATCCAAAGCATTTTTAAACTTCAGCGGAATTCTGAGAGCAATGGAAGAGTTCTAAAACATTTTTAAACATCAGCGGAATTCCGAGAACAATGGAAGAGTTCCAAAGCATTTTTAAACTTCAGCAGAATTCCGGGAAAATGGAAGAGTTCCAAAGCATTTTTAAACTTCATCGGAATTCCGTGAACAATGGAAGAGTTCCAAAGCATTGTTAAACATCAGCGGAATTCCCAGAACAATGGAAGAGTTCCAAAGCATTTTTAAACTTCAGCACAATTCCGAGAACAATGGAAGAGTTCCAAAGCATTTTTAAACTTCAGCGGAATTCTGAAAACAATGGAAGAATTCCAAAGCATTGTTAAACATCAGCGGAATTCTCAGAACAATGGAAGAGTTCCAAAGCATTTTTAAACTTCAGCAGAATTCCCAGAACAATGGAAGAGTTCCAAAGCATTGTTAAACATCAGTGGAATTCCGAGAACAATGGAAGAGTTCCAAAGCATTTTTAAACTTCAGCAGAATTCCCAGAACAATGGTAGAGTTCAAAAGCATTGTTAAACATCAGCGGAATTCCGAGAACAATGGAAGAGTTCCAAAGCATTTTTAAACTTCAGCGGAATACCGAGAACAATGGAAGTGTTCAAAGTATTTTTAAACTTCAGCGGAATTCTGAGAACAATGGAAGAGTTCCAAAACATTGTTAAACATCAGCGGAATTCCGAGAACAATGGAAGAGTTCCAAAGCATTTTTAAACTTCAGCGGAATTCTGAGAACAATGGAAGAGTTCCAAAGCATTGTTAAACATCAGCGTAATTCTGAGAACAATGGAAGAGTTCCAAAGCATTTTTAAACTTCAGCAGAATTCCGAGAACAATGGAAGAGTTCGAAAGCATTGTTACACATCAGCGGAATTCTGAGAACAATGGAAGAGTTCCAAAGCATTTTTAAACTTCAGCACAATTCCTAGAACAATGGAAGAGTTCCAAAGCATTGGTAAACATCAGTGGATTTCCGAGAACAATGGAAGAGTTCCAAAGCATTTTTAAACTTCAGCAGAATTCCGAGAACAATGGAAGAGTTCCAAAGCATTGTAAACTTCAGCTGAATTCTGGGAACAATGGAAGAGTTCCAAAGCATTGTTAAACATCAGCGGAATTCCGAGAACAATGGAAGAGTTTCAAAGCATTTTTAAACTTCAGCGGAATTCCCAGAACAATGGAAGAGTTCCAGAGCATTGTTAAACATCAGCGGAATTCTGAGAACAATGGAAGAGTTCCAAAGCATTTTTAAGCTTCAGCAGAATTCCGAGAACAATGGAAAAGTTCCAAAGCATTTTTAAGCTTCAGCAGAATTCCGAGAACAATGGAAGAGTTCCAAAGCATTGTTAAACATCAGCAGAATTCTGAGAACAATGGAAGAGTTCCAAAGCATTTTTCAACTTCAGCAGAATTCCCAGAACAATGGAAGAGTTCAAAAGTATTTTTAAACTTCAGAGGAATTCTGAGAACAATGGAAGAGTTCCAAAGCATTGTTAAACATCAGCGGAATTCCGAGAACAATGGAAGAGTTCCAAAGCATTTTTAAACTTCAGCGGAATTCTGAGAACAATGGAAGAGTTCCAAAGCATTGTTACACATCAGCGGAATTCTGAGAACAATGGAAGAGTTCCAAAGCATTTTTAAACTTCAGCGGAATTCCGAGAACAATGGAACAGTTCCAAAGCATTGTTAAACATCAGCGTAATTCTGAGAACAATGGAAAAGTTCCAAAGCATTTTTAAACTTCAGCAGAATTCCGAGAACAATGGAATCGTTCCAAAGCATTGATAAACATCAGCGGATTTCTGAGAACAATGGAAGAGTTCCAAAGCATTTTTAAACTTCAGCAGAATTCCCTGAAAATGGAAGAGTTCCAAAGCATTTTTCAACTTCATCGGAATTCCGTGAACAATGGACGAGTTCCAAAGCATTGATAAACATCAGCAGAATTCCGAGAACAATGGAAGAGTTCCAAAGCATTTTTAAACTTCAGCACAATTCCGAGAACAATGGAAGAGTTCCAAAGCATTGTTAAACATCAGCAGATTTCCGAGAAGAATGGAAGAGTTCCAAAGCATTTTTAAACTTCAGCACAATTCCGAGAACAATGGAAGAGTTCCAAAGCATTGTTAAACATCAGCAGATTTCTGAGAACAATGGAAGAGTTCCAAAGCTTTTTAAACATCAGCGGAATTCCGAGAACAATGGAAGAGTTCCAAAGCATTTTTAAACTTCAGCGGAATTCTGAGAACAATGGAAGAGTTCCAAAGCATTTTTAAACTTCAGCAGAATTCCGAGAACAATGGAAGAGTTCCAAATCATTGCTAAACATCAGCAGAATTCCGAGAACAATGGAACAGTTTCAAAGCATTTTTAAACTTCAGCAGAAATCCGAGAACAATGGAAGAGTTTCAAAGCATTTTTAAACTTCAGCAGAATTCCCAGAATGATGGAAGAATTCAAAAGGATTGTTAAACATCAGAGGAATTCCGAGAACAATGGAAGAGTTCCAAAGCATTTTTAAACTTCAGCGGAATTCTGAAAACAATGGAAGAATTCCAAAGCATTGTTAAACATCAGCGGAATTCTCAGAACAATGGAAGAGTTCCAAAGCATTTTTAAACTTCAGCAGAATTCCCAGAACAATGGAAGAGTTCCAAAGCATTGTTAAACATCAGTGGAATTCCGAGAACAATGGAAGAGTTCCAAAGCATTTTTAAACTTCAGCAGAATTCCCAGAACAATGGTAGAGTTCAAAAGCATTGTTAAACATCAGCGGAATTCCGAGAACAATGGAAGAGTTCCAAAGCATTTTTAAACTTCAGCAGAATTCCCAGAACAATGGTAGAGTTCAAAAGCATTGTTAAACATCAGCGGAATTCCGAGAACAATGGAAGAGTTCCAAAGCATTTTTAAACTTCAGCGGAATACCGAGAACAATGGAAGAGTTCAAAGTATTTTTAAACTTCAGCGGAATTCTGAGAACAATGGAAGAGTTCCAAAACATTGTTAAACATCAGCGGAATTCCGAGAACAATGGAAGAGTTCCAAAGCATTTTTAAACTTCAGCGGAATTCTGAGAACAATGGAAGAGTTCCAAAGCATTGTTAAACATCAGCGTAATTCTGAGAACAATGGAAGAGTTCCAAAGCATTTTTAAACTTCAGCAGAATTCCGAGAACAATGGAAGAGTTCCAAAGCATTGTTACACATCAGCGGAATTCTGAGAACAATGGAAGAGTTCCAAAGCATTTTTAAACTTCAGCACAATTCCTAGAACAATGGAAGAGTTCCAAAGCATTGGTAAACATCAGTGGATTTCCGAGAACAATGGAAGAGTTCCAAAGCATTTTTAAACTTCAGCAGAATTCCGAGAACAATGGAAGAGTTCCAAAGCATTGTTAAACATCAGCAGATTTCTGAGAACAATGGAAGAGTTCCAAAGCTTTTTAAACATCAGCGGAATTCCGAGAACAATGGAAGAGTTCCAAAGCATTTTTAAACTTCAGCGGAATTCTGAGAACAATGGAAGAGTTCCAAAGCATTTTTAAACTTCAGCAGAATTCCGAGAAAATGGAAGAGTTCCAAAGCATTTTAAACTTCATCGGAATTCCGAGAACAATGGAAGAGTTCCAAAGCATTGTTACACATCAGCGGAATTCTGAGAACAATTGAAGAGTTCCAAAGCATTTTTAAACTTCAGCACAATTCCGAGAACAATGGAAGAGTTCCAAAGCATTGTTAAACATCAGTGGATTTCTGAGAAGAATGGAAGAGTTCCAAAGCATTTTTAAACTTCAGCAGAATTCCGAGAACAATGGAAGAGTTCCAAAGCATTGTTAAACATCAGTGGATTTCTGAGAACAATAGAAGAGTTTCAAAGCATTTTTAAACTTCAGCAGAATTCCGGAAAAATGGAAGAGTTCCAAAGCATTTTTAATCTTCAGCACAATTCCGAGAACAATGGAAGTGTTCCAAAGCATTGTTAAACATCAGCAGATTTCCGAGAAGAATGGAAGAGTTCCAAAGCATTTTTAAACTTCAGCAGAATTCTGAGAACAATGGAAGAGTTCCAAAACATTGTTAAACATCAGCGGAATTCGAGAACAATTGAAGAGTTCTAAAGCATTTGTAAACTTCAGCAGAATTCCGAAAACAATGGAAGAGTTCCAAAGCATTGTTAAACATCAGCGGAATTCCCAGAACAATGGAAGAGTTCCAAAGCATTTTTAAACTTCAGCACAATTCCGAGAACAATGGAAGAGTTCCAAAGCATTTTTAAACTTCAGCGGAATTCTGAAAACAATGGAAGAATTCCAAAGCATTGTTAAACATCAGCGGAATTCTCAGAACAATGGAAGAGTTCCAAAGCATTTTTAAACTTCAGCAGAATTCCCAGAACAATGGAAGAGTTCCAAAGCATTGTTAAACATCAGTGGAATTCCGAGAACAATGGAAGAGTTCCAAAGCATTTTTAAACTTCAGCAGAATTCCCAGAACAATGGTAGAGTTCAAAAGCATTGTTAAACATCAGCGGAATTCCGAGAACAATGGAAGAGTTCCAAAGCATTTTTAAACTTCAGCGGAATACCGAGAACAATGGAAGAGTTCAAAGTATTTTTAAACTTCAGCGGAATTCTGAGAACAATGGAAGAGTTCCAAAACATTGTTAAACATCAGCGGAATTCCGAGAACAATGGAAGAGTTCCAAAGCATTTTTAAACTTCAGCGGAATTCTGAGAACAATGGAAGAGTTCCAAAGCATTGTTAAACATCAGCGTAATTCTGAGAACAATGGAAGAGTTCCAAAGCATTTTTAAACTTCAGCAGAATTCCGAGAACAATGGAAGAGTTCGAAAGCATTGTTACACATCAGCGGAATTCTGAGAACAATGGAAGAGTTCCAAAGCATTTTTAAACTTCAGCACAATTCCTAGAACAATGGAAGAGTTCCAAAGCATTGGTAAACAACAGTGGATTTCCGAGAACAATGGAAGAGTTCCAAAGCATTTTTAAACTTCAGCAGAATTCCGAGAACAATGGAAGAGTTCCAAAGCATTGTAAACTTCAGCTGAATTCTGGGAACAATGGAAGAGTTCCAAAGCATTGTTAAACATCAGCGGAATTCCGAGAACAATGGAAGAGTTTCAAAGCATTTTTAAACTTCAGCGGAATTCCCAGAACAATGGAAGAGTTCCAGAGCATTGTTAAACATCAGCGGAATTCTGAGAACAATGGAAGAGTTCCAAAGCATTTTTAAGCTTCAGCAGAATTCCGAGAACAATGGAAAAGTTCCAAAGCATTTTTAAGCTTCAGCAGAATTCCGAGAACAATGGAAGAGTTCCAAAGCATTGTTAAACATCAGCAGAATTCTGAGAACAATGGAAGAGTTCCAAAGCATTTTTCAACTTCAGCAGAATTCCCAGAACAATGGAAGAGTTCAAAAGTATTTTTAAACTTCAGAGGAATTCTGAGAACAATGGAAGAGTTCCAAAGCATTGTTAAACATCAGCGGAATTCCGAGAACAATGGAAGAGTTCCAAAGCATTTTTAAACTTCAGCGGAATTCTGAGAACAATGGAAGAGTTCCAAAGCATTGTTACACATCAGCGGAATTCTGAGAACAATGGAAGAGTTCCAAAGCATTTTTAAACTTCAGCGGAATTCCGAGAACAATGGAACAGTTCCAAAGCATTGTTAAACATCAGCGTAATTCTGAGAACAATGGAAAAGTTCCAAAGCATTTTTAAACTTCAGCAGAATTCCGAGAACAATGGAATCGTTCCAAAGCATTGATAAACATCAGCGGATTTCTGAGAACAATGGAAGAGTTCCAAAGCATTTTTAAACTTCAGCAGAATTCCCTGAAAATGGAAGAGTTCCAAAGCATTTTTCAACTTCATCGGAATTCCGTGAACAATGGACGAGTTCCAAAGCATTGATAAACATCAGCAGAATTCCGAGAACAATGGAAGAGTTCCAAAGCATTTTTAAACTTCAGCACAATTCCGAGAACAATGGAAGAGTTCCAAAGCATTGTTAAACATCAGCAGATTTCCGAGAAGAATGGAAGAGTTCCAAAGCATTTTTAAACTTCAGCACAATTCCGAGAACAATGGAAGAGTTCGAAAGCATTGTTAAACATCAGCAGATTTCTGAGAACAATGGAAGAGTTCCAAAGCTTTTTAAACATCAGCGGAATTCCGAGAACAATGGAAGAGTTCCAAAGCATTTTTAAACTTCAGCGGAATTCTGAGAACAATGGAAGAGTTCCAAAGCATTTTTAAACTTCAGCAGAATTCCGAGAACAATGGAAGAGTTCCAAATCATTGCTAAACATCAGCAGAATTCCGAGAACAATGGAACAGTTTCAAAGCATTTTTAAACTTCAGCAGAAATCCGAGAACAATGGAAGAGTTTCAAAGCATTTTTAAACTTCAGCAGAATTCCCAGAATGATGGAAGAATTCAAAAGGATTGTTAAACATCAGAGGAATTCCGAGAACAATGGAAGAGTTCCAAAGCATTTTTAAACTTCAGCGGAATTCTGAAAACAATGGAAGAATTCCAAAGCATTGTTAAACATCAGCGGAATTCTCAGAACAATGGAAGAGTTCCAAAGCATTTTTAAACTTCAGCAGAATTCCCAGAACAATGGAAGAGTTCCAAAGCATTGTTAAACATCAGTGGAATTCCGAGAACAATGGAAGAGTTCCAAAGCATTTTTAAACTTCAGCAGAATTCCCAGAACAATGGTAGAGTTCAAAAGCATTGTTAAACATCAGCGGAATTCCGAGAACAATGGAAGAGTTCCAAAGCATTTTTAAACTTCAGCAGAATTCCCAGAACAATGGTAGAGTTCAAAAGCATTGTTAAACATCAGCGGAATTCCGAGAACAATGGAAGAGTTCCAAAGCATTTTTAAACTTCAGCGGAATACCGAGAACAATGGAAGAGTTCAAAGTATTTTTAAACTTCAGCGGAATTCTGAGAACAATGGAAGAGTTCCAAAACATTGTTAAACATCAGCGGAATTCCGAGAACAATGGAAGAGTTCCAAAGCATTTTTAAACTTCAGCGGAATTCTGAGAACAATGGAAGAGTTCCAAAGCATTGTTAAACATCAGCGTAATTCTGAGAACAATGGAAGAGTTCCAAAGCATTTTTAAACTTCAGCAGAATTCCGAGAACAATGGAAGAGTTCCAAAGCATTGTTACACATCAGCGGAATTCTGAGAACAATGGAAGAGTTCCAAAGCATTTTTAAACTTCAGCACAATTCCTAGAACAATGGAAGAGTTCCAAAGCATTGGTAAACATCAGTGGATTTCCGAGAACAATGGAAGAGTTCCAAAGCATTTTTAAACTTCAGCAGAATTCCGAGAACAATGGAAGAGTTCCAAAGCATTGTTAAACATCAGCAGATTTCTGAGAACAATGGAAGAGTTCCAAAGCTTTTTAAACATCAGCGGAATTCCGAGAACAATGGAAGAGTTCCAAAGCATTTTTAAACTTCAGCGGAATTCTGAGAACAATGGAAGAGTTCCAAAGCATTTTTAAACTTCAGCAGAATTCCGAGAAAATGGAAGAGTTCCAAAGCATTTTAAACTTCATCGGAATTCCGAGAACAATGGAAGAGTTCCAAAGCATTGTTACACATCAGCGGAATTCTGAGAACAATTGAAGAGTTCCAAAGCATTTTTAAACTTCAGCACAATTCCGAGAACAATGGAAGAGTTCCAAAGCATTGTTAAACATCAGTGGATTTCTGAGAAGAATGGAAGAGTTCCAAAGCATTTTTAAACTTCAGCAGAATTCCGAGAACAATGGAAGAGTTCCAAAGCATTGTTAAACATCAGTGGATTTCTGAGAACAATAGAAGAGTTTCAAAGCATTTTTAAACTTCAGCAGAATTCCGGAAAAATGGAAGAGTTCCAAAGCATTTTTAATCTTCAGCACAATTCCGAGAACAATGGAAGTGTTCCAAAGCATTGTTAAACATCAGCAGATTTCCGAGAAGAATGGAAGAGTTCCAAAGCATTTTTAAACTTCAGCAGAATTCTGAGAACAATGGAAGAGTTCCAAAACATTGTTAAACATCAGCGGAATTCGAGAACAATTGAAGAGTTCTAAAGCATTTGTAAACTTCAGCAGAATTCCGAAAACAATGGAAGAGTTCCAAAGCATTGTTAAACATCAGCAGAATTCTGAGAACAATGGAAGAGTTCCAAAGCTTTTTTAAACTTCAGCAGAATTCCGACAACAATGGAAGAGTTCCAAAGCATTGTTAAACATCAGTGGAATTCCGAGAACAATGGAAGAGTTCCAAAGCATTTTTAAACTTCAGCAGAATTCCCAGAACAATGGAAGAGTACCAAAGCATTGTTAAACATCAGCAGAATTCCGAGAACAATGGAAAAGTTCCAAAGCATTTTTAAACTTCAACGGAATTCCGAGAACAATGGAAGAGATCCAAAGCATTTTTAAACTTCAGCGGAATTCTGAGAGCAATGGAAGAGTTCTAAAACATTTTTAAACATCAGCGGAATTCCGAGAACAATGGAAGAGTTCCAAAGCATTTTTAAACTTCAGCAGAATTCCGGGAAAATGGAAGAGTTCCAAAGCATTTTTAAACTTCATCGGAATTCCGTGAACAATGGAAGAGTTCCAAAGCATTGTTAAACATCAGCGGAATTCCCAGAACAATGGAAGAGTTCCAAAGCATTTTTAAACTTCAGCACAATTCCGAGAACAATGGAAGAGTTCCAAAGCATTTTTAAACTTCAGCGGAATTCTGAAAACAATGGAAGAATTCCAAAGCATTGTTAAACATCAGCGGAATTCTCAGAACAATGGAAGAGTTCCAAAGCATTTTTAAACTTCAGCAGAATTCCCAGAACAATGGAAGAGTTCCAAAGCATTGTTAAACATCAGTGGAATTCCGAGAACAATGGAAGAGTTCCAAAGCATTTTTAAACTTCAGCAGAATTCCCAGAACAATGGTAGAGTTCAAAAGCATTGTTAAACATCAGCGGAATTCCGAGAACAATGGAAGAGTTCCAAAGCATTTTTAAACTTCAGCGGAATACCGAGAACAATGGAAGAGTTCAAAGTATTTTTAAACTTCAGCGGAATTCTGAGAACAATGGAAGAGTTCCAAAACATTGTTAAACATCAGCGGAATTCCGAGAACAATGGAAGAGTTCCAAAGCATTTTTAAACTTCAGCGGAATTCTGAGAACAATGGAAGAGTTCCAAAGCATTGTTAAACATCAGCGTAATTCTGAGAACAATGGAAGAGTTCCAAAGCATTTTTAAACTTCAGCAGAATTCCGAGAACAATGGAAGAGTTCGAAAGCATTGTTACACATCAGCGGAATTCTGAGAACAATGGAAGAGTTCCAAAGCATTTTTAAACTTCAGCACAATTCCTAGAACAATGGAAGAGTTCCAAAGCATTGGTAAACATCAGTGGATTTCCGAGAACAATGGAAGAGTTCCAAAGCATTTTTAAACTTCAGCAGAATTACGAGAACAATGGAAGAGTTCCAAAGCATTGTAAACTTCAGCTGAATTCTGAGAACAATGGAAGAGTTCCAAAGCATTGTTAAACATCAGCGGAATTCCGAGAACAATGGAAGAGTTTCAAAGCATTTTTAAACTTCAGCGGAATTCCCAGAACAATGGAAGAGTTCCAGAGCATTGTTAAACATCAGCAGAATTCTGAGAACAATGGAAGAGTTCCAAAGCATTTTTAAGCTTCAGCAGAATTCCGAGAACAATGGAAAAGTTCCAAAGCATTTTTAAGCTTCAGCAGAATTCCGAGAACAATGGAAGAGTTCCAAAGCATTGTTAAACATCAGCAGAATTCTGAGAACAATGGAAGAGTTCCAAAGCATTTTTCAACTTCAGCAGAATTCCCAGAACAATGGAAGAGTTCAAAAGTATTTTTAAACTTCAGAGGAATTCTGAGAACAATGGAAGAGTTCCAAAGCATTGTTAAACATCAGCGGAATTCCGAGAACAATGGAAGAGTTCCAAAGCATTTTTAAACTTCAGCGGAATTCTGAGAACAATGGAAGAGTTCCAAAGCATTGTTACACATCAGCGGAATTCTGAGAACAATGGAAGAGTTCCAAAGCATTTTTAAACTTCAGCGGAATTCCGAGAACAATGGAACAGTTCCAAAGCATTGTTAAACATCAGCGTAATTCTGAGAACAATGGAAAAGTTCCAAAGCATTTTTAAACTTCAGCAGAATTCCGAGAACAATGGAATCGTTCCAAAGCATTGATAAACATCAGCGGATTTCTGAGAACAATGGAAGAGTTCCAAAGCATTTTTAAACTTCAGCAGAATTCCCTGAAAATGGAAGAGTTCCAAAGCATTTTTCAACTTCATCGGAATTCCGTGAACAATGGACGAGTTCCAAAGCATTGATAAACATCAGCAGAATTCCGAGAACAATGGAAGAGTTCCAAAGCATTTTTAAACTTCAGCACAATTCCGAGAACAATGGAAGAGTTCCAAAGCATTGTTAAACATCAGCAGATTTCCGAGAAGAATGGAAGAGTTCCAAAGCATTTTTAAACTTCAGCACAATTCCGAGAACAATGGAAGAGATCCAAAGCATTTTTAAACTTCACCAGAATTCCGCGAACAATGGAAGAGTTCCAACGCTTTGTTAAACATCAGTGGAATTCCGAGGACAATGGAAGAGTTCCAAAGCATTTTTAAACTTCAGCAGAATTCCGAGAACAATGGAAGAGATCCAAAGCATTTTTAAACTTCAGCAGAATTCCGAGAACAATGGAAGAGTTCCATAGCATTTTTAAACTTCAGCGGAATTCCGAGAACAAGGGAAGAATTCCAAAGCATTGCTAAACATCAGCGGAATTCCGAGAACAATGGAAGAGTTCCAAAGCATTTTTAAACTTCAGTAGAATTCAGAGAACAATGGAAGAGTTCCAAAGCATTTTTAAACTTCAGCAGAATTCCGAGAACAATGGAAGAGTTCCATAGCATTTTTAAACTTCAGCGGAATTCCGAGAGCAAGGGAAGAGTTCCAAAGCATTTTTAAACTTCAGCGGATTTCCGTGAACAACGGAAGAATTCCAAAGCATTGCTAAACATCAGCGGAATTCCGAGAACAATGGAAGAGTTCCAAAGCATTTTTAAACTTCAGCAGAATTCCAAGAACAATGGAAGAGTTCCAAAGCATTTTTAAACTTCAGCAGAATTCCGAGAACAATGGAAGAGTTCCAAATCATTGCTAAACATCAGCAGAATTCCGAGAACAATGGAAGAGTTTCAAAGCATTTTTAAACTTCAGCAGAAATCCGAGAACAATGGAAGAGTTTCAAAGCATTTTTAAACTTCAGCAGAATTCTCAGAATGATGGAAGAATTCAAAAGCATTGTTAAACATCAGAGGAATTCCGAGAACAATGGAAGAGTTCCAAAGCATTTTTAAACTTCAGCGGAATTCTGAAAACAATGGAAGAATTCCAAAGCATTGTTAAACATCAGCGGAATTCTCAGAACAAGGGAAGAGTTCCAAAGCATTTTTAAACTTCAGCAGAATTCCCAGAACAATGGAAGAGTTCCAAAGCATTGTTAAACATCAGTGGAATTCCGAGAACAATGGAAGAGTTCCAAAGCATTTTTAAACTTCAGCAGAATTCCCAGAACAATGGTAGAGTTCAAAAGCATTGTTAAACATCAGCGGAATTCCGAGAACAATGGAAGAGTTCCAAAGCATTTTTAAACTTCAGCGGAATACCGAGAACAATGGAAGAGTTCAAAGTATTTTTAAACTTCAGCGGAATTCTGAGAACAATGGAAGAGTTCCAAAACATTGTTAAACATCAGCGGAATTCCGAGAACAATGGAAGAGTTCCAAAGCATTTTTAAACTTCAGCGGAATTCTGAGAACAATGGAAGAGTTCCAAAGCATTGTTAAACATCAGCGTAATTCTGAGAACAATGGAAGAGTTCCAAAGCATTTTTAAACTTCAGCAGAATTCCGAGAACAATGGAAGAGTTCCAAAGCATTGTTACACATCAGCGGAATTCTGAGAACAATGGAAGAGTTCCAAAGCATTTTTAAACTTCAGCACAATTCCTAGAACAATGGAAGAGTTCCAAAGCATTGGTAAACATCAGTGGATTTCCGAGAACAATGGAAGAGTTCCAAAGCATTTTTAAACTTCAGCAGAATTCCGAGAACAATGGAAGAGTTCCAATGCATTGTTAAACATCAGCAGATTTCTGAGAACAATGGAAGAGTTCCAAAGCTTTTTAAACATCAGCGGAATTCCGAGAACAATGGAAGAGTTCCAAAGCATTTTTAAACTTCAGCGGAATTCTGAGAACAATGGAAGAGTTCCAAAGCATTTTTAAACTTCAGCAGAATTCCGAGAAAATGGAAGAGTTCCAAAGCATTTTAAACTTCATCGGAATTCCGAGAACAATGGAAGAGTTCCAAAGCATTGTTACACATGAGCGGAATTCTGAGAACAATTTAAGAGTTCCAAAGCATTTTTAAACTTCAGCACAATTCCGAGAACAATGGAAGAGTTCCAAAGCATTGTTAAACATCAGCGGATTTCTGAGAAGAATGGAAGAGTTCCAAAGCATTTTTAAACTTCAGCAGAATTCCGAGAACAATGGAAGAGTTCCAAAGCATTGTTAAACATCAGCGGATTTCTAAGAACAATGGAAGAGTTTCAAAGCATTTTTAAACTTCAGCAGAATTCCGGAAAAATGGAAGAGTTCCAAAGCATTTTTAAACTTCAGCACAATTCCGAGAACAATGGAAGTGTTCCAAAGCATTGTTAAACATCAGCAGATTTCCGAGAAGAATGGAAGAGTTCCAAAGCATTTTTAAACTTCAGCAGTATTCTGAGAACAATGGAAGAGTTCCAAAACATTGTTAAACATCAGTGGAATTCAAGAACAATTGAAGAGTTCCAAAGCATTTGTAAACTTCAGCAGAATTCCGAAAACAATGGAAGAGTTCCAAAGCATTGTTAAATATCAGCAGAATTCTGAGAACAATGGAAGAGTTCCAAAACTTTTTTAAACTTCAGCAGAATTCCGACAACAATGGAAGAGTTCCAAAGCATTGTTAAACATCAGTGGAATTCCGAGAACAATGGAAGAGTTCCAAAGCATTTTTAAACTTCAGCAGAATTCCCAGAACAATGGAAGAGTTCCAAAGCATTGTTAAACATCAGCGGAATTCCGAGAACAATGGAAAAGTTCCAAAGCATTTTTAAACTTCAACGGAATTCCGAGAACAATGGAAGAGATCCAAAGCATTTTTAAACTTCAGCGGAATTCTGAGAGCAATGGAAGAGTTCTAAAACATTTTTAAACATCAGCGGAATTCCGAGAACAATGGAAGAGTTCCAAAGCATTTTTAAACTTCAGCAGAATTCCGGGAAAATGGAAGAGTTCCAAAGCATTTTTAAACTTCATCGGAATTCCGTGAACAATGGAAGAGTTCCAAAGCATTGTTAAACATCAGTGGAATTCCGACAACAATGGAAGAGTTCCAAAGCATTTTTAAACTTCAGCAGAATTCCCAGAACAATGGAAGACTTCCAAAGCATTGTTAAACATCAGCGGAATTCCGAGAACAATGGAAGAGTTCCAAAGCATTTTAAACTTCAGCGGATTTCCGAGGACAATGGAAGAGATTCAAAGCATTTTTAAACTTCAGCGGAATTCTAAGAGCAATGGAAGAGTTCTAAAGCATTTTTAAAGATCAGCGGAATTCCGAGAACAATGGAAGAGTTCCAAAGCATTTTTAAACTTCAGCGGAATTCCGAGAACAATGGAAGAGTTCCAAAGCATTGTTAAACATCAGCGGAAATCTGAGAACATTGGAAGAGTTCCAAAGCATTTTTAAACTTCAGCAGAATGCTGAGAACAATGGAAAATTTCCAAAGCATTGCTAAACATCAGCGGAATTCCGAGAACAATGGAGGAGTTCCAAAGCATTTTTAAACTTCAGCAGAATTCCGAGAACAATGGAAGCGTTCCAAAGAATTTTTAAACTTCAGCAGAATTCCGAGAACAATGGAAGAGTTCCAAAGCATTGTTAAACATCAGCGGAATTCCGAGAACAATGGAAGAGTTTCAAAGCATTTTTAAACTTCAGCAGACTTCCAAGAACAATGGAAGAGTTCCAAAGCATTTTTAAATTTCAGCAGAATTCCCAGAATGATGGAGGAGTACCAAAGCATTTTTAAACTTCAGCAGAATTCCGAGAAGAATGGAAGAGTTCCAAAGCATTTTTAAACTTCAGCAGAATTCTGAGAACAATGGAAGAGTTCCAAAGCATTGTTACACATCAGCGGAATTCTGAGAACAATGGAAGAGTTCCAAAGCATTTTTAAACTTCAGCACAATTCCGAGAACAATGGAAGAGTTCCAAAGCATTGTTAAACATCAGCGGATTTCTGAGAACAATGGAAGAGTTCCAAAGCGTTTTTAAACTTCAGCAGACTTTCGAGAACAATGGAAGAGTTCCAGAGCATTGTTAAACATCAGCGGATTATTGAGAACAATGGAAGAGTTTCAAAGCATTTTTAAACTTCAGCAGAATTCCGGAAAAATGGAAGAGTTCCAAAGCTTTTTTAAACTTCAGCAGAATTCCGACAACAGTGGAAGAGTTCCAAAGCATTGTTAAACATCAGTGGAATTCCGAGAACAATGGAAGAGTTCCAAAGCATTTTTAAACTTCAGCAGAATTCCCAGAACAATGGAAGAGTTCCAAAGCATTGTTAAACATCAGCAGAATTCCGATAACAATGGAAAAGTTCCAAAGCATTTTTAAACTTCAGCGGAATTCCGAGAACAATGGAAAAGTTCCAACGCATTTTTAAACTTCAGCAGAATTCTGAGAGCAATGGAAGAGTTCTAAAACATTTTTAAACATCAGCGGAATTCCGAGAACAATGGAAGAGTTCCAAAGCATTTTTAAACTTCAGCAGAATTCCGGGAAAATGGAAGAGTTCCAAAGCATTTTTAAACTTCATCGGAATTCCGTGAACAATGGAAGAGTTCCAAAGCATTGTTAAACATCAGCGGAATTCCGAGAACAATGGAAGAGTTCCAAAGCATTTTTAAACTTCAGCACAATTCCGAGAACAATGGATGAGTTCCAAAGCATTGTTAAACATCAGTGGATGTACGAAAAGAATGGAAGAGTTCCAAACCATTTTTAAACTTCAGCAGAATTCTGAGAACAAAGGAAGAGTTCCAAAGCATTGTTAAACATCAGCAGAATTCCGAGAACAATGGAAGAGCTCCAAAGCATTTTTAAACTTCAGCAGAATTCCGAAAACAATGGAAGAGTTCCAAAGCATTGCTAATCATCAGCGAAATTCTGAGAACAATGGAAGAGTTCCAAAGCTTTTTTAAACTTAATCAGAATTCCGACAACAATGGAAGAGTTCCAAAGCATTGTTAAACATCAGTGGAATTCCGAGAACAATGGAAGAGTTCCAAAGCATTTTAAACTTCAGCGGAATTCCGAGAACAATGGAAGAGTTCCAAAGCATTTTTAAACTTCAGTGGAATTCTGAGAGCAATGGAAGAGTTCTAAAGCATTTTTAAACATCAGCGGAATTCCGAGAACAATGTAAGAGTTCCAAAGCATTTTTAAACTTCAGCGGAATTCCGAGAACAATGGAAGAGTTCCAAAGCATTGTTAAACATCAGCGGAATTCTGAGAACATTGGAAGAGTTCCAAAGCATTTTTAAACTTCAGCAGAATTCTGAGAACAATGGAAAATTTCCAAAGCATTGCTAAACATCAGGGGAATTCCGAGAACAATGGAGGAGTTCCAAAGCATTTTTAAACTTCAGCAGAATTCTGAGAACAATGGAAGAGTTCCAAAGAATTTTTAAACTTCAGCAGAATTCCGAGAACAATGGAAGAGTTCCAAAGCATTGTTAAACATCAGCGGAATTCCGAGAACAATGGAAGAGTTTCAAAGCATTTTTAAACTTCAGCAGACTTCCAAGAACAATGGAAGAGTTCCAAAGCATTTTTAAATTTCAGCAGAATTCCCAGAATGATGGAGGAGTTCCAAAGCATTTTTAAACTTCAGCAGAATTCCGAGAACAATGGAAGAGTTCCAAAGCTTTTTTAAACTTAATCAGAATTCCGACAACAATGGAAGAGTTCCAAAGCATTGTTAAACATCAGCGGAATTCTCAGAACAATGGAAGAATTCTAAAGCATTTTTAAACTTCAGCAGAATTCCGAAAACAATAGAAGAGTTCCAAAGCATTGTTAAACATCAGCGCAATTCTGAGAACAATGGAAGAGTTCCAAAGCACTTTTAAACTTCAGCAGAATTCCAAGAACAATGGAAGAGTTCAAAAGCATTGTTAAACATCAGCAGAATTCCGAGAACAATGGAAGAATACCAAAGAATTTTTAAACTTCAGCGGAATTCCGAGAACAATGGAAGAGTTCAAAAGTATTTTTAAACTTCAGCGGAATTCTGAGAACAATGGAAGCGTTCCAACGCATTGTTAAACATCAGCAGAATTCCGAGAACAATGGAAGAGTTCCAAAGCATTTTTAAACTTCAGCGGAATTCTGAGAACAATGGAAGAATTCCAAAGCATTGTTAAGCATCAGCGGAATTCTCAGAACAATGGAAGATTTCCAAAGCATTTTTAAACTTCAGCAGATTCCCGAGAACAATGTAAGAGTTCCAAAGCATTGTTAAACATCAGCGGAATTCCGAAAACAATGTAAGAGTTCCAAAGCATTTTTAAACTTCGGCAGAATTCCGAGAACAATGGAAGCGTTCCAAAGCATTTTTAAACTTCAGCAGAATTCCGAGAACAATGGAAGAGTTCCAAATCATTGTTAAACATCAGCGGAAATCCGAGAACAAAGGAAGAGTTCCAAAGCATTTTTAAACTTCAGCAGAATTCCGAGAACAATGGAAGCGTTTCAAAGCATTTTTAAACTTCAGCAGAATTCCCAGAATGATGGAAGAGTTCCAAAGCATTGTTAAACATTAGCAGAATTCCGAGAACAATGGAAGAGTTCCAAAGCATTTTTAAACTTCAGCGGAATTCTGAGAACAATGGAAGAATTCCAAAGCATTGTTAAACATCAGAGGAATTCTCAGAACAATGGAAGAGTTCCAAAGCGTTTTTAAACTTCAGCAGAATTCCGAGAACAATGGAAGAGCTCCAAAGCATTTTTAAATTTCAGCAGAATTCCGAGAAAAATGGAAGAGTTCCAAAGCATTGTTAAACATCAGCGGAAGTCCGAGAACAATGCAAGAGTTCCAAAGCATTTTTAAACTTCAGCAGATTTCCAAAAACAATGGAAGAGTTCCAAAGCATTGTTAAACATCAGCGGCATTCTGAGAACAATGGAAGAGTTCCAAAGCTTTTTTAAACTTCAGCTGAATCCCGAGAACAATGGAAGAGCTCCAAAGCATTGTTAAACATCAGCAGAATTCCGAGAACAATGGAAGAGTTCCAAACCATTTTTAAACTTTAGCTGAATTCCCAGGACAATGGAAGAGTTCCAAAGCATTGTTAAACATCAGCGGAATTCCGAGAACAATGGAAGAGTTCCAAAGCATTTTTAAACTTCAGCAGAATTCCCAGAATGATGGAAGAGTTCCAAAGCATTGTTAAACATTAGCAGAATTCCGAGAACAATGGAAGAGTTCCAAAGCATTTTTAAACTTCAGCGGAATTCTGAGAACAATGGAAGAGTTCCAAAGCTTTTTTAAACTTAATCAGAATTCCGACAACAATGGAAGAGTTCCAAAGCATTGTTAAACATCAGTGGAATTCCGAGAACAATGGAAGAGTTCCAAAGCATTTTTAAACTTCAGCAGAATTCCCAGAACAATGGAAGAGTTCCAAAGCATTGTTAAACATCAGCGGAATTCCGAGAACAATGGAAGAGTTCCAAAGCATTTTAAACTTCAGCGGAATTCCGAGAACAATGGAAGAGTTCCAAAGCATTTTTAAACTTCAGCGGAATTCTG
The DNA here is from genome assembly GCF_046119375.1 of Phyllobates terribilis. Classification (NCBI taxonomy): domain Eukaryota; kingdom Metazoa; phylum Chordata; class Amphibia; order Anura; family Dendrobatidae; genus Phyllobates; species Phyllobates terribilis. The sequence continues at coordinate 52,781,322 of NW_027362765.1, forward strand.
AGAGCAATGAAAGAGTTCTAAAGCATTTTTAAACTTCAGCGGAATTCCGAGAACAATGGAAGAGTTCCAAAGCATTGTTAAACATCAGCGGAATTCTGAGAACATTGGAAGAGTTCCAAAGCATTTTTAAACTTCAGCAGAATTCTGAGAACAATGGAAAATTTCCAAAGCATTGCTAAACATCAGCGGAATTCCGAGAACAATGGAGGAGTTCCAAAGCATTTTTAAACTTCAGCAGAATTCCGAGAACAATGGAAGCGTTCCAAAGAATTTTTAAACTTCAGCAGAATTCCGAGAACAATGGAAGAGTTCCAAAGCATTGTTAAACATCAGCGGAATTCCGAGAACAATGGAAGAGTTTCAAAGCATTTTTAAACTTCAGCAGACTTCCAATAACAATGGAAGAGTTCCAAAGCATTTTTAAATTTCAGCAGAATTCCCAGAATGATGGAGGAGTTCCAAAGCATTTTTAAACTTCAGCAGAATTCCGAGAAGAATGGAAGAGTTCCAAAGCATTTTTAAACTTCAGCAGAATTCTGAGAACAATGGAAGAGTTCCAAAGCATTGTTACACATCAGCGGAATTCTGAGAACAATGGAAGAGTTCCAAAGCATTTTTAAACTTCAGCACAATTCCGAGAACAATGGAAGAGTTCCAAAGCATTGTTAAACATCAGCGGATTTCTGAGAACAATGGAAGAGTTCCAAAGCATTTTTAAACTTCAGCAGACTTTCGAGAACAATGGAAGAGTTCCAGAGCATTGTTAAACATCAGCGGATTATTGAGAACAATGGAAGAGTTTCAAAGCATTTTTAAACTTCAGCAGAATTCCGGAAAAATGGAAGAGTTCCAAAGCTTTTTTAAACTTCAGCAGAATTCCGACAACAGTGGAAGAGTTCCAAAGCATTGTTAAACATCAGTGGAATTCCGAGAACAATGGAAGAGTTCCAAAGCATTTTTAAACTTCAGCAGAATTCCCAGAACAATGGAAGAGTTCCAAAGCATTGTTAAACATCAGCAGAATTCCGATAACAATGGAAAAGTTCCAAAGCATTTTTAAACTTCAGCGGAATTCCGAGAACAATGGAAAAGTTCCAACGCATTTTTAAACTTCAGCAGAATTCTGAGAGCAATGGAAGAGTTCTAAAACATTTTTAAACATCAGCGGAATTCCGAGAACAATGGAAGAGTTCCAAAGCATTTTTAAACTTCAGCAGAATTCCGGGAAAATGGAAGAGTTCCAAAGCATTTTTAAACTTCATCGGAATTCCGTGAACAATGGAAGAGTTCCAAAGCATTGTTAAACATCAGCGGAATTCCGAGAACAATGGAAGAGTTCCAAAGCATTTTTAAACTTCAGCACAATTCCGAGAACAATGGATGAGTTCCAAAGCATTGTTAAACATCAGTGGATGTACGAAAAGAATGGAAGAGTTCCAAACCATTTTTAAACTTCAGCAGAATTCTGAGAACAAAGGAAGAGTTCCAAAGCATTGTTAAACATCAGCAGAATTCCGAGAACAATGGAAGAGCTCCAAAGCATTTTTAAACTTCACCAGAATTCCGAAAACAATGGAAGAGTTCCAAAGCATTGCTAATCATCAGCGAAATTCTGAGAACAATGGAAGAGTTCCAAAGATTTTTTAAACTTAATCAGAATTCCGACAACAATGGAAGAGTTCCAAAGCATTGTTAAACATCAGTGGAATTCCGGGAACAATGGAAGAGTTCCAAAGCATTTTAAACTTCAGGGGAATTCCGAGAACAATGGAAGAGTTCCAAAGCATTTTTAAACTTCAGCGGAATTCTGAGAGCAATGGAAGAGTTCTAAAGCATTTTTAAACATCAGCGGAATTCCGAGAACAATGTAAGAGTTCCAAAGCATTTTTAAACTTCAGCGGAATTCCGAGAACAATGGAAGAGTTCCAAAGCATTGTTAAACATCAGCGGAATTCTGAGAACATTGGAAGAGTTCCAAAGCATTTTTAAACTTCAGCAGAATTCTGAGAACAATGGAAAATTTCCAAAGCATTGCTAAACATCAGGGGAATTCCGAGAACAATGGAGGAGTTCCAAAGCATTTTTAAACTTCAGCAGAATTCCGAGAACAATGGAAGAGTTCCAAAGAATTTTTAAACTTCAGCAGAATTCCGAGAACAATGGAAGAGTTCCAAAGCATTGTTAAACATCAGCGGAATTCCGAGAACAATGGAAGAGTTTCAAAGCATTTTTAAACTTCAGCAGACTTCCAAGAACAATGGAAGAGTTCCAAAGCATTTTTAAATTTCAGCAGAATTCCCAGAATGATGGAGGAGTTCCAAAGCATTTTTAAACTTCAGCAGAATTCCGAGAACAATGGAAGAGTTCCAAAGCTTTTTAAAACTTAATCAGAATTCCGACAACAATGGAAGAGTTCCAAAGCATTGTTAAACATCAGCGGAATTCTCAGAACAATGGAAGAGTTCTAAAGCATTTTTAAACTTCAGCAGAATTCCGAGAACAATAGAAGAGTTCCAAGGCATTGTTAAACATCAGCGCAATTCTGAGAACAATGGAAGAGTTCCAAAGCACTTTTAAACTTCAGCAGAATTCCAAGAACAATGGAAGAGTTCAAAAGCATTGTTAAACATCAGCAGAATTCCGAGAACAATGGAAGAGTACCAAAGAATTTTTAAACTTCAGCGGAATTCCGAGAACAATGGAAGAGTTCAAAAGTATTTTTAAACTTCAGCGGAATTCTGAGAACAATGGAAGCGTTCCAACGCATTGTTAAACATCAGCAGAATTCCGAGAACAATGGAAGAGTTCCAAAGCATTTTTAAACTTCAGCGGAATTCTGAGAACAATGGAAGAATTCCAAAGCATTGTTAAGCATCAGCGGAATTCTCAGAACAATGGAAGATTTCCAAAGCATTTTTAAACTTCAGCAGATTCCCGAGAACAATGTAAGAGTTCCAAAGCATTGTTAAACATCAGCGGAATTCCGAAAACAATGTAAGAGTTCCAAAGCATTTTTAAACTTCGGCAGAATTCCGAGAACAATGGAAGCGTTCCAAAGCATTTTTAAACTTCAGCAGAATTCCGAGAACAATGGAAGAGTTCCAAATCATTGTTAAACATCAGCGGAAATCCGAGAACAAAGGAAGAGTTCCAAAGCATTTTTAAACTTCAGCAGAATTCCGAGAACAATGGAAGCGTTTCAAAGCATTTTTAAACTTCAGCAGAATTCCCAGAATGATGGAAGAGTTCCAAAGCATTGTTAAACATTAGCAGAATTCCGAGAACAATGGAAGAGTTCCAAAGCATTTTTAAACTTCAGCGGAATTCTGAGAACAATGGAAGAATTCCAAAGCATTGTTAAACATCAGAGGAATTCTCAGAACAATGGAAGAGTTCCAAAGCGTTTTTAAACTTCAGCAGAATTCCGAGAACAATGGAAGAGCTCCAAAGCATTTTTAAATTTCAGCAGAATTCCGAGAAAAATGGAAGAGTTCCAAAGCATTGTTAAACATCAGCGGAATTCCGAGAACAATGCAAGAGTTCCAAAGCATTTTTAAACTTCAGCAGATTTCCAAAAACAATGGAAGAGTTCCAAAGCATTGTTAAACATCAGCGGCATTCTGAGAACAATGGAAGAGTTCCAAAGCTTTTTTAAACTTCAGCTGAATCCCGAGAACAACGGAAGAGCTCCAAAGCATTGTTAAACATCAGCAGAATTCCGAGAACAATGGAAGAGTTCCAAACCATTTTTAAACTTTAGCTGAATTCCCAGGACAATGGAAGAGTTCCAAAGCATTGTTAAACATCAGCGGAATTCCGAGAACAATGGAAGAGTTCCAAAGCATTTTTAAACTTCAGCAGAATTCCCAGAATGATGGAAGAGTTCCAAAGCATTGTTAAACATTAGCAGAATTCCGAGAACAATGGAAGAGTTCCAAAGCATTTTTAAACTTCAGCGGAATTCTGAGAACAATGGAAGAGTTCCAAAGCTTTTTTAAACTTAATCAGAATTCCGACAACAATGGAAGAGTTCCAAAGCATTGTTAAACATCAGTGGAATTCCGAGAACAATGGAAGAGTTCCAAAGCATTTTTAAACTTCAGCAGAATTCCCAGAACAATGGAAGAGTTCCAAAGCATTGTTAAACATCAGCGGAATTCCGAGAACAATGGAAGAGTTCCAAAGCATTTTAAACTTCAGCGGAATTCTGAGAACAATGGAAGAGTTCCAAAGCATTTTTAAACTTCAGCGGAATTCTGAGAGCAATGGAAGAGTTCTAAAGCATTTTTAAACTTCAGCGGAATTCCGGGAACAATGGAAGAGTTCCAAAGCATTGTTAAACATCAGCGGAATTCTGAGAACATTGGAAGAGTTCCAAAGCATTTTTAAACTTCAGCAGAATTCTGAGAACAATGGAAAATTTCCAAAGCATTGCTAAACATCAGCGGAATTCCGAGAACAATGGAGGAGTTCCAAAGCATTTTTAAACTTCAGCAGAATTCCGAGAACAATGGAAGCGTTCCAAAGAATTTTTAAACTTCAGCAGAATTCCGAGAACAATGGAAGAGTTCCAAAGCATTGTTAAACATCAGCGGAATTCCGAGAAAAATGGAAGAGTTTCAAAGCATTTTTAAACTTCAGCAGACTTCCAATAACAATGGAAGAGTTCCAAAGCATTTTTAAATTTCAGCAGAATTCCCAGAATGATGGAGGAGTTCCAAAGCATTTTTAAACTTCAGCAGAATTCCGAGAAGAATGGAAGAGTTCCAAAGCATTTTTAAACTTCAGCAGAATTCTGAGAACAATGGAAGAGTTCCAAAGCATTGTTACACATCAGCGGAATTCTGAGAACAATGGAAGAGTTCCAAAGCATTTTTAAACTTCAGCACAATTCCGAGAACAATGGAAGAGTTCCAAAGCATTGTTAAACATCAGCGTATTTCTGAGAACAATGGAAGAGTTCCAAAGCATTTTTAAACTTCAGCAGACTTTCGAGAACAATGGAAGAGTTCCAGAGCATTGTTAAACATCAGCGGATTATTGAGAACAATGGAAGAGTTTCAAAGCATTTTTAAACTTCAGCAGAATTCCGGAAAAATGGAAGAGTTCCAAAGCTTTTTTAAACTTCAGCAGAATTCCGACAACAGTGGAAGAGTTCCAAAGCATTGTTAAACATCAGTGGAATTCCGAGAACAATGGAAGAGTTCCAAAGCATTTTTAAACTTCAGCAGAATTCCCAGAACAATGGAAGAGTTCCAAAGCATTGTTAAACATCAGCAGAATTCCGATAACAATGGAAAAGTTCCAAAGCATTTTTAAACTTCAGCGGAATTCCGAGAACAATGGAAAAGTTCCAACGCATTTTTAAACTTCAGCAGAATTCTGAGAGCAATGGAAGAGTTCTAAAACATTTTTAAACATCAGCGGAATTCCGAGAACAATGGAAGAGTTCCAAAGCATTTTTAAACTTCAGCAGAATTCCGGGAAAATGGAATAGTTCCAAAGCATTTTTAAACTTCATCGGAATTCCGTGAACAATGGAAGAGTTCCAAAGCATTGTTAAACATCAGCGGAATTCCGAGAACAATGGAAGAGTTCCAAAGCATTTTTAAACTTCAGCACAATTCCGAGAACAATGGATGAGTTCCAAAGCATTGTTAAACATCAGTGGATGTACGAAAAGAATGGAAGAGTTCCAAACCATTTTTAAACTTCAGCAGAATTCTGAGAACAAAGGAAGAGTTCCAAAGCACTGTTAAACATCAGCAGAATTCCGAGAACAATGGAAGAGCTCCAAAGCATTTTTAAACTTCAGCAGAATTCCGAAAACAATGGAAGAGTTCCAAAGCATTGCTAATCATCAGCGAAATTCTGAGAACAATGGAAGAGTTCCAAAGCTTTTTTAAACTTAATCAGAATTCCGACAACAATGGAAGAGTTCCAAAGCATTGTTAAACATCAGTGGAATTCCGAGAACAATGGAAGAGTTCCAAAGCATTTTAAACTTCAGCGGAATTCCGAGAACAATGGAAGAGTTCCAAAGCATTTTTAAACTTCAGCGAAATTCTGAGAGCAATGGAAGAGTTCTAAAGCATTTTTAAACATCAGCGGAATTCCGATAACAATGTAAGAGTTCCAAAGCATTTTTAAACTTCAGCGGAATTCCGAGAACAATGGAAGAGTTCCAAAGCATTGTTAAACATCAGCGGAATTCTGAGAACATTGGAAGAGTTCCAAAGCATTTTTAAACTTCAGCAGAATTCTGAGAACAATGGAAAATTTCCAAAGCATTGCTAAACATCAGGGGAATTCCGAGAACAATGGAGGAGTTCCAAAGCATTTTTAAACTTCAGCAGAATTCCGAGAACAATGGAAGAGTTCCAAAGAATTTTTAAACTTCAGCAGAATTCCGAGAACAATGGAAGAGTTCGAAAGCATTGTTAAACATCAGCGGAATTCCGAGAACAATGGAAGAGTTTCAAAGCATTTTTAAACTTCAGCAGACTTCCAAGAACAATGGAAGAGTTCCAAAGCATTTTTAAATTTCAGCAGAATTCCCAGAATGATGGAGGAGTTCCAAAGCATTTTTAAACTTCAGCAGAATTCCGAGAACAATGGAAGAGTTCCAAAGCTTTTTTAAACTTAATCAGAATTCCGACAACAATGGAAGAGTTCCAAAGCATTGTTAAACATTAGCGGAATTCTCAGAACAATGGAAGAGTTCTAAAGCATTTTTAAACTTCAGCAGAATTCCGAGAACAATAGAAGAGTTCCAAAGCATTGTTAAACATCAGCGCAATTCTGAGAACAATGGAAGAGTTCCAAAGCACTTTTAAACTTCAGCAGAATTCCAAGAACAATGGAAGAGTTCAAAAGCATTGTTAAACATCAGCAGAATTCCGAGAACAATGGAAGAGTACCAAAGAATTTTTAAACTTCAGCGGAATTCCGAGAACAATGGAAGAGTTCCAAAGCATTTTTAAACTTCAGCGGAATTCTGAGAACAATGGAAGAATTCCAAAGCATTGTTAAGCATCAGCGGAATTCTCAGAACAATGGAAGATTTCCAAAGCATTTTTAAACTTCAGCAGATTCCCGAGAACAATGTAAGAGTTCCAAAGCATTGTTAAACATCAGCGGAATTCCGAAAACAATGTAAGAGTTCCAAAGCATTTTTAAACTTCGGCAGAATTCCGAGAACAATGGAAGCGTTCCAAAGCATTTTTAAACTTCAGCAGAATTCCGAGAACAATGGAAGAGTTCCAAATCATTGTTAAACATCAGCGGAAATCCGAGAACAAAGGAAGAGTTCCAAAGCATTTTTAAACTTCAGCAGAATTCCGAGAACAATGGAAGCGTTTCAAAGCATTTTTAAACTTCAGCAGAATTCCCAGAATGATGGAAGAGTTCCAAAGCATTGTTAAACATTAGCAGAATTCCGAGAACAATGGAAGAGTTCCAAAGCATTTTTAAACTTCAGCGGAATTCTGAGAACAATGGAAGAATTCCAAAGCATTGTTAAACATCAGAGGAATTCTCAGAACAATGGAAGAGTTCCAAAGCGTTTTTAAACTTCAGCAGAATTCCGAGAACAATGGAAGAGCTCCAAAGCATTTTTAAATTTCAGCAGAATTCCGAGAAAAATGGAAGAGTTCCAAAGCATTGTTAAACATCAGCGGAATTCCGAGAACAATGCAAGAGTTCCAAAGCATTTTTAAACTTCAGCAGATTTCCAAAAACAATGGAAGAGTTGCAAAGCATTGTTAAACATCAGCGGCATTCTGAGAACAATGGAAGAGTTCCAAAGCTTTTTTAAACTTCAGCTGAATCCCGAGAACAACGGAAGAGCTCCAAAGCATTGTTAAACATCAGCAGAATTCCGAGAACAATGGAAGAGTTCCAAACCATTTTTAAACTTTAGCTGAATTCCCAGGACAATGGAAGAGTTCCAAAGCATTGTTAAACATCAGCGGAATTCCGAGAACAATGGAAGAGTTCCAAAGCATTTTTAAACTTCAGCAGAATTCCCAGAATGATGGAAGAGTTCCAAAGCATTGTTAAACATTAGCAGAATTCCGAGAACAATGGAAGAGTTCCAAAGCATTTTTAAACTTCAGCGGAATTCTGAGAACAATGGAAGAGTTCCAAAGCTTTTTTAAACTTAATCAGAATTCCGACAACAATGGAAGAGTTCCAAAGCATTGTTAAACATCAGTGGAATTCCGAGAACAATGGAAGAGTTCCAAAGCATTTTTAAACTTCAGCAGAATTCCCAGAACAATGGAAGAGTTCCAAAGCATTGTTAAACATCAGCGGAATTCCGAGAACAATGGAAGAGTTCCAAAGCATTTTAAACTTCAGCGGAATTCTGAGAACAATGGAAGAGTTCCAAAGCATTTTTAAACTTCAGCGGAATTCTGAGAGCAATGGAAGAGTTCTAAAGCATTTTTAAACTTCAGCGGAATTCCGGGAACAATGGAAGAGTTCCAAAGCATTGTTAAACATCAGCGGAATTCTGAGAACATTGGAAGAGTTCCAAAGCATTTTTAAACTTCAGCAGAATTCTGAGAACAATGGAAAATTTCCAAAGCATTGCTAAACATCAGCGGAATTCCGAGAACAATGGAGGAGTTCCAAAGCATTTTTAAACTTCAGCAGAATTCCGAGAACAATGGAAGCGTTCCAAAGAATTTTTAAACTTCAGCAGAATTCCGAGAACAATGGAAGAGTTCCAAAGCATTGTTAAACATCAGCGGAATTCCGAGAAAAATGGAAGAGTTTCAAAGCATTTTTAAACTTCAGCAGACTTCCAATAACAATGGAAGAGTTCCAAAGCATTTTTAAATTTCAGCAGAATTCCCAGAATGATGGAGGAGTTCCAAAGCATTTTTAAACTTCAGCAGAATTCCGAGAAGAATGGAAGAGTTCCAAAGCATTTTTAAACTTCAGCAGAATTCTGAGAACAATGGAAGAGTTCCAAAGCATTGTTACACATCAGCGGAATTCTGAGAACAATGGAAGAGTTCCAAAGCATTTTTAAACTTCAGCACAATTCCGAGAACAATGGAAGAGTTCCAAAGCATTGTTAAACATCAGCGTATTTCTGAGAACAATGGAAGAGTTCCAAAGCATTTTTAAACTTCAGCAGACTTTCGAGAACAATGGAAGAGTTCCAGAGCATTGTTAAACATCAGCGGATTATTGAGAACAATGGAAGAGTTTCAAAGCATTTTTAAACTTCAGCAGAATTCCGGAAAAATGGAAGAGTTCCAAAGCTTTTTTAAACTTCAGCAGAATTCCGACAACAGTGGAAGAGTTCCAAAGCATTGTTAAACATCAGTGGAATTCCGAGAACAATGGAAGAGTTCCAAAGCATTTTTAAACTTCAGCAGAATTCCCAGAACAATGGAAGAGTTCCAAAGCATTGTTAAACATCAGCAGAATTCCGATAACAATGGAAAAGTTCCAAAGCATTTTTAAACTTCAGCGGAATTCCGAGAACAATGGAAAAGTTCCAACGCATTTTTAAACTTCAGCAGAATTCTGAGAGCAATGGAAGAGTTCTAAAACATTTTTAAACATCAGCGGAATTCCGAGAACAATGGAAGAGTTCCAAAGCATTTTTAAACTTCAGCAGAATTCTGGGAAAATGGAAGAGTTCCAAAGCATTTTTAAACTTCATCGGAATTCCGTGAACAATGGAAGAGTTCCAAAGCATTGTTAAACATCAGCGGAATTCCGAGAACAATGGAAGAGTTCCAAAGCATTTTTAAACTTCAGCACAATTCCGAGAACAATGGATGAGTTCCAAAGCATTGTTAAACATCAGTGGATGTACGAAAAGAATGGAAGAGTTCCAAACCATTTTTAAACTTCAGCAGAATTCTGAGAACAAAGGAAGAGTTCCAAAGCACTGTTAAACATCAGCAGAATTCCGAGAACAATGGAAGAGCTCCAAAGCATTTTTAAACTTCAGCAGAATTCCGAAAACAATGGAAGAGTTCCAAAGCATTGCTAATCATCAGCGAAATTCTGAGAACAATGGAAGAGTTCCAAAGCTTTTTTAAACTTAATCAGAATTCCGACAACAATGGAAGAGTTCCAAAGCATTGTTAAACATCAGTGGAATTCCGAGAACAATGGAAGAGTTCCAAAGCATTTTAAACTTCAGCGGAATTCCGAGAACAATGGAAGAGTTCCAAAGCATTTTTAAACTTCAGCGAAATTCTGAGAGCAATGGAAGAGTTCTAAAGCATTTTTAAACATCAGCGGAATTCCGAGAACAATGTAAGAGTTCCAAAGCATTTTTAAACTTCAGCGGAATTCCGAGAACAATGGAAGAGTTCCAAAGCATTGTTAAACATCAGCGGAATTCTGAGAACATTGGAAGAGTTCCAAAGCATTTTTAAACTTCAGCAGAATTCTGAGAACAATGGAAAATTTCCAAAGCATTGCTAAACATCAGGGGAATTCCGAGAACAATGGAGGAGTTCCAAAGCATTTTTAAACTTCAGCAGAATTCCGAGAACAATGGAAGAGTTCCAAAGAATTTTTAAACTTCAGCAGAATTCCGAGAACAATGGAAGAGTTCGAAAGCATTGTTAAACATCAGCGGAATTCCGAGAACAATGGAAGAGTTTCAAAGCATTTTTAAACTTCAGCAGACTTCCAAGAACAATGGAAGAGTTCCAAAGCATTTTTAAATTTCAGCAGAATTCCCAGAATGATGGAGGAGTTCCAAAGCATTTTTAAACTTCAGCAGAATTCCGAGAACAATGGAAGAGTTCCAAAGCTTTTTTAAACTTAATCAGAATTCCGACAACAATGGAAGAGTTCCAAAGCATTGTTAAACATTAGCGGAATTCTCAGAACAATGGAAGAGTTCTAAAGCATTTTTAAACTTCAGCAGAATTCCGAGAACAATAGAAGAGTTCCAAAGCATTGTTAAACATCAGCGCAATTCTGAGAACAATGGAAGAGTTCCAAAGCACTTTTAAACTTCAGCAGAATTCCAAGAACAATGGAAGAGTTCAAAAGCATTGTTAAACATCAGCAGAATTCCGAGAACAATGGAAGAGTACCAAAGAATTTTTAAACTTCAGCGGAATTCCGAGAACAATGGAAGAGTTCCAAAGCATTTTTAAACTTCAGCGGAATTCTGAGAACAATGGAAGAATTCCAAAGCATTGTTAAGCATCAGCGGAATTCTCAGAACAATGGAAGATTTCCAAAGCATTTTTAAACTTCAGCAGATTCCCGAGAACAATGTAAGAGTTCCAAAGCATTGTTAAACATCAGCGGAATTCCGAAAACAATGTAAGAGTTCCAAAGCATTTTTAAACTTCGGCAGAATTCCGAGAACAATGGAAGCGTTCCAAAGCATTTTTAAACTTCAGCAGAATTCCGAGAACAATGGAAGAGTTCCAAATCATTGTTAAACATCAGCGGAAATCCGAGAACAAAGGAAGAGTTCCAAAGCATTTTTAAACTTCAGCAGAATTCCGAGAACAATGGAAGCGTTTCAAAGCATTTTTAAACTTCAGCAGAATTCCCAGAATGATGGAAGAGTTCCAAAGCATTGTTAAACATTAGCAGAATTCCGAGAACAATGGAAGAGTTCCAAAGCATTTTTAAACTTCAGCGGAATTCTGAGAACAATGGAAGAATTCCAAAGCATTGTTAAACATCAGAGGAATTCTCAGAACAATGGAAGAGTTCCAAAGCGTTTTTAAACTTCAGCAGAATTCCGAGAACAATGGAAGAGCTCCAAAGCATTTTTAAATTTCAGCAGAATTCCGAGAAAAATGGAAGAGTTCCAAAGCATTGTTAAACATCAGCGGAATTCCGAGAACAATGCAAGAGTTCCAAAGCATTTTTAAACTTCAGCAGATTTCCAAAAACAATGGAAGAGTTCCAAAGCATTGTTAAACATCAGCGGCATTCTGAGAACAATGGAAGAGTTCCAAAGCTTTTTTAAACTTCAGCTGAATCCCGAGAACAACGGAAGAGCTCCAAAGCATTGTTAAACATCAGCAGAATTCCGAGAACAATGGAAGAGTTCCAAACCATTTTTTAACTTTAGCTGAATTCCCAGGACAATGGAAGAGTTCCAAAGCATTGTTAAACATCAGCGGAATTCCGAGAACAATGGAAGAGTTCCAAAGCATTTTTAAACTTCAGCAGAAGTCCCAGAATGATGGAAGAGTTCCAAAGCATTGTTAAACATTAGCAGAATTCCGAGAACAATGGAAGAGTTCCAAAGCATTTTTAAACTTCAGCGGAATTCTGAGAACAATGGAAGAGTTCCAAAGCTTTTTTAAACTTAATCAGAATTCCGACAACAATGGAAGAGTTCCAAAGCATTGTTAAACATCAGTGGAATTCCGAGAACAATGGAAGAGTTCCAAAGCATTTTTAAACTTCAGCAGAATTCCCAGAACAATGGAAGAGTTCCAAAGCATTGTTAAACATCAGCGGATTTCCGAGAACAATGGAAGAGTTCCCAAGCATTTTAAACTTCAGCGGAATTCCGAGAACAATGGAAGAGTTCCAAAGCATTTTTAAACTTCAGCGGAATTCTGAGAGCAATGGAAGAGTTCTAAAGCATTTTTAAACATCAGCGGAATTGCGAGAACAATGGAAGAGTTCCAAAGCATTTTTAAACTTCAGCGGAATTCCGAGAACAATGGAAGAGTTCCAAAGCATTGTTAAACATCAGCGGAATTCTGAGAACATTGGAAGAGTTCCAAAGCATTTTTAAACTTCAGCAGAATTCTGAGAACAATGGAAAATTTCCAAAGCATTGCTAAACATCAGGGGAATTCCGAGAACAATGGAGGAGTTCCAAAGCATTTTTAAACTTCAGCGGAATTCCGAGAACAATGGAAGAGTTCCAAAGCATTGTTAAACATCAGCGGAATTCTGAGAACATTGGAAGAGTTCCAAAGCATTTTTAAACTTCAGCAGAATTCTGAGAACAATGGAAAATTTCCAAAGCATTGCTAAACATCAGGGGAATTCCGAGAACAATGGAGGAGTTCCAAAGCATTTTTAAACTTCAGCAGAATTCCGAGAACAATGGAAGAGTTCCAAAGAATTTTTAAACTTCAGCAGAATTCCGAGAACAATGGAAGAGTTCGAAAGCATTGTTAAACATCAGCGGAATTCCGAGAACAATGGAAGAGTTTCAAAGCATTTTTAAACTTCAGCAGACTTCCAAGAACAATGGAAGAGTTCCAAAGCATTTTTAAATTTCAGCAGAATTCCCAGAATGATGGAGGAGTTCCAAAGCATTTTTAAACTTCAGCAGAATTCCGAGAACAATGGAAGAGTTCCAAAGCTTTTTTAAACTTAATCAGAATTCCGACAACAATGGAAGAGTTCCAAAGCATTGTTAAACATTAGCGGAATTCTCAGAACAATGGAAGAGTTCTAAAGCATTTTTAAACTTCAGCAGAATTCCGAGAACAATAGAAGAGTTCCAAAGCATTGTTAAACATCAGCGCAATTCTGAGAACAATGGAAGAGTTCCAAAGCACTTTTAAACTTCAGCAGAATTCCAAGAACAATGGAAGAGTTCAAAAGCATTGTTAAACATCAGCAGAATTCCGAGAACAATGGAAGAGTACCAAAGAATTTTTAAACTTCAGCGGAATTCCGAGAACAATGGAAGAGTTCCAAAGCATTTTTAAACTTCAGCGGAATTCTGAGAACAATGGAAGAATTCCAAAGCATTGTTAAGCATCAGCGTAATTCTGAGAACAATGGAAGATTTCCAAAGCATTTTTAAACTTCAGCAGATTCCCGAGAACAATGTAAGAGTTCCAAAGCATTGTTAAACATCAGCGGAATTCCGAAAACAATGTAAGAGTTCCAAAGCATTTTTAAACTTCGGCAGAATTCCGAGAACAATGGAAGCGTTCCAAAGCATTTTTAAACTTCAGCAGAATTCCGAGAACAATGGAAGAGTTCCAAATCATTGTTAAACATCAGCGGAAATCCCAGAACAAAGGAAGAGTTCCAAAGCATTTTTAAACTTCAGCAGAATTCCGAGAACAATGGAAGCATTTCAAAGCATTTTTAAACTTCAGCAGAATTCCCAGAATGATGGAAGAGTTCCAAAGCATTGTTAAACATTAGCAGAATTCCGAGAACAATGGAAGAGTTCCAAAGCATTTTTAAACTTCAGCGGAATTCTGAGAACAATGGAAGAATTCCAAAGCATTGTTAAACATCAGAGGAATTCTCAGAACAATGGAAGAGTTCCAAAGCGTTTTTAAACTTCAGCAGAATTCCGAGAACAATGGAAGAGCTCCAAAGCATTTTTAAATTTCAGCAGAATTCCGAGAAAAATGGAAGAGTTCCAAAGCATTGTTAAACATCAGCGGAATTCCGAGAACAATGCAAGAGTTCCAAAGCATTTTTAAACTTCAGCAGATTTCCAAAAACAATGGAAGAGTTCCAAAGCATTGTTAAACATCAGCGGCATTCTGAGAACAATGGAAGAGTTCCAAAGCTTTTTTAAACTTCAGCTGAATCCCGAGAACAACGGAAGAGCTCCAAAGCATTGTTAAACATCAGCAGAATTCCGAGAACAATGGAAGAGTTCCAAACCATTTTTAAACTTTAGCTGAATTCCCAGGACAATGGAAGAGTTCCAAAGCATTGTTAAACATCAGCGGAATTCCGAGAACAATGGAAGAGTTCCAAAGCATTTTTAAACTTCAGCAGAATTCCCAGAATGATGGAAGAGTTCCAAAGCATTGTTAAACATTAGCAGAATTCCGAGAAAAATGGAAGAGTTCCAAAGCATTTTTAAACTTCAGCGGAATTCTGAGAACAATGGAAGAGTTCCAAAGCTTTTTTAAACTTAATCAGAATTCCGACAACAATGGAAGAGTTCCAAAGCATTGTTAAACATCAGTGGAATTCCGAGAACAATGGAAGAGTTCCAAAGCATTTTTAAACTTCAGCAGAATTCCCAGAACAATGGAAGAGTTCCAAAGCATTGTTAAACATCAGCGGAATTCCGAGAACAATGGAAGAGTTCCCAAGCATTTTAAACTTCAGCGGAATTCCGAGAACAATGGAAGAGTTCCAAAGCATTTTTAAACTTCAGCGGAATTCTGAGAGCAATGGAAGAGTTCTAAAGCATTTTTAAACATCAGCGGAATTGCGAGAACAATGGAAGAGTTCCAAAGCATTTTTAAACTTCAGCGGAATTCCGAGAACAATGGAAGAGTTCCAAAGCATTTTTAAACTTCAGCAGAATTCCGGGAAAATGGAAGAGTTCCAAAGCATTTTTAAACTTCATCGGAATTCCGTGAACAATGGAAGAGTTCCAAAGCATTGTTAAACATCAGCGGAATTCCGAGAACAATGGAAGAGTTCCAAAGCATTTTTAAACTTCAGCACAATTCCGAGAACAATGGATGAGTTCCAAAGCATTGTTAAACATCAGTGGATGTACGAAAAGAATGGAAGAGTTCCAAACCATTTTTAAACTTCAGTAGAATTCTGAGAACAAAGGAAGAGTTCCAAAGCACTGTTAAACTTCAGCAGAATTCTGAGAACAATGGAAAATTTCCAAAGCATTGCTAAACATCAGGGGAATTCCGAGAACAATGGAGGAGTTCCAAAGCATTTTTAAACTTCAGCAGAATTCCGAGAACAATGGAAGAGTTCCAAAGAATTTTTAAACTTCAGCAGAATTCCGAGAACAATGGAAGAGTTCGAAAGCATTGTTAAACATCAGCGGAATTCCGAGAACAATGGAAGAGTTTCAAAGCATTTTTAAACTTCAGCAGACTTCCAAGAACAATGGAAGAGTTCCAAAGCATTTTTAAATTTCAGCAGAATTCCCAGAATGATGGAGGAGTTCCAAAGCATTTTTAAACTTCAGCAGAATTCCGAGAACAATGGAAGAGTTCCAAAGCTTTTTTAAACTTAATCAGAATTCCGACAACAATGGAAGAGTTCCAAAGCATTGTTAAACATTAGCGGAATTCTCAGAACAATGGAAGAGTTCTAAAGCATTTTTAAACTTCAGCAGAATTCCGAGAACAATAGAAGAGTTCCAAAGCATTGTTAAACATCAGCGCAATTCTGAGAACAATGGAAGAGTTCCAAAGCACTTTTAAACTTCAGCAGAATTCCAAGAACAATGGAAGAGTTCAAAAGCATTGTTAAACATCAGCAGAATTCCGAGAACAATGGAAGAGTACCAAAGAATTTTTAAACTTCAGCGGAATTCCGAGAACAATGGAAGAGTTCCAAAGCATTTTTAAACTTCAGCGGAATTCTGAGAACAATGGAAGAATTCCAAAGCATTGTTAAGCATCAGCGGAATTCTCAGAACAATGGAAGATTTCCAAAGCATTTTTAAACTTCAGCAGATTCCCGAGAACAATGTAAGAGTTCCAAAGCATTGTTAAACATCAGCGGAATTCCGAAAACAATGTAAGAGTTCCAAAGCATTTTTAAACTTCGGCAGAATTCCGAGAACAATGGAAGCGTTCCAAAGCATTTTTAAACTTCAGCAGACTTTCAAGAACAATGGAAGAGTTCCAGAGCATTGTTAAACATCAGCGGATTATTGAGAACAATGGAAGAGTTTCAAAGCATTTTTAAACTTCAGCAGAATTCCGGAAAAATGGAAGAGTTCCAAAGCTTTTTTAAACTTCAGCAGAATTCCGACAACAGTGGAAGAGTTCCAAAGCATTGTTAAACATCAGTGGAATTCCGAGAACAATGGAAGAGTTCCAAAGCATTTTTAAACTTCAGCAGAATTCCCAGAACAATGGAAGAGTTCCAAAGCATTGTTAAACATCAGCAGAATTCCGATAACAATGGAAAAGTTCCAAAGCATTTTTAAACTTCAGCGGAATTCCGAGAACAATGGAAAAGTTCCAACGCATTTTTAAACTTCAGCAGAATTCTGAGAGCAATGGAAGAGTTCTAAAACATTTTTAAACATCAGCGGAATTCCGAGAACAATGGAAGAGTTCCAAAGCATTTTTAAACTTCAGCAGAATTCCGGGAAAATGGAAGAGTTCCAAAGCATTTTTAAACTTCATCGGAATTCCGTGAACAATGGAAGAGTTCCAAAGCATTGTTAAACATCAGCGGAATTCCGAGAACAATGGAAGAGTTCCAAAGCATTTTTAAACTTCAGCACAATTCCGAGAACAATGGATGAGTTCCAAAGCATTGTAAAACATCAGTGGATGTACGAAAAGAATGGAAGAGTTCCAAACCATTTTTAAACTTCAGCAGAATTCTGAGAACAAAGGAAGAGTTCCAAAGCACTGTTAAACATCAGCAGAATTCCGAGAACAATGGAAGAGCTCCAAAGCATTTTTAAACTTCAGCAGAATTCCGAAAACAATGGAAGAGTTCCAAAGCATTGCTAATCATCAGCGAAATTCTGAGAACAATGGAAGAGTTCCAAAGCTTTTTTAAACTTAATCAGAATTCCGACAACAATGGAAGAGTTCCAAAGCATTGTTAAACATCAGTGGAATTCCGAGAACAATGGAAGAGTTCCAAAGCATTTTAAACTTCAGCGGAATTCCGAGAACAATGGAAGAGTTCCAAAGCATTTTTAAACTTCAGCGAAATTCTGAGAGCAATGGAAGAGTTCTAAAGCATTTTTAAACATCAGCGGAATTCCGAGAACAAGGTAAGAGTTCCAAAGCATTTTTAAACTTCAGCGGAATTCCGAGAACAATGGAAGAGTTCCAAAGCATTGTTAAACATCAGCGGAATTCTGAGAACATTGGAAGAGTTCCAAAGCATTTTTAAACTTCAGCAGAATTCTGAGAACAATGGAAAATTTCCAAAGCATTGCTAAACATCAGGGGAATTCCGAGAACAATGGAGGAGTTCCAAAGCATTTTTAAACTTCAGCAGAATTCCGAGAACAATGGAAGAGTTCCAAAGAATTTTTAAACTTCAGCAGAATTCCGAGAACAATGGAAGAGTTCGAAAGCATTGTTAAACATCAGCGGAATTCCGAGAACAATGGAAGAGTTTCAAAGCATTTTTAAACTTCAGCAGACTTCCAAGAACAATGGAAGAGTTCCAAAGCATTTTTAAATTTCAGCAGAATTCCCAGAATGATGGAGGAGTTCCAAAGCATTTTTAAACTTCAGCAGAATTCCGAGAACAATGGAAGAGTTCCAAAGCTTTTTTAAACTTAATCAGAATTCCGACAACAATGGAAGAGTTCCAAAGCATTGTTAAACATTAGCGGAATTCTCAGAACAATGGAAGAGTTCTAAAGCATTTTTAAACTTCAGCAGAATTCCGAGAACAATAGAAGAGTTCCAAAGCATTGTTAAACATCAGCGCAATTCTGAGAACAATGGAAGAGTTCCAAAGCACTTTTAAACTTCAGCAGAATTCCAAGAACAATGGAAGAGTTCAAAAGCATTGTTAAACATCAGCAGAATTCCGAGAACAATGGAAGAGTACCAAAGAATTTTTAAACTTCAGCGGAATTCCGAGAACAATGGAAGAGTTCCAAAGCATTTTTAAACTTCAGCGGAATTCTGAGAACAATGGAAGAATTCCAAAGCATTGTTAAGCATCAGCGGAATTCTCAGAACAATGGAAGATTTCCAAAGCATTTTTAAACTTCAGCAGATTCCCGAGAACAATGTAAGAGTTCCAAAGCATTGTTAAACATCAGCAGAATTCCGAAAACAATGTAAGAGTTCCAAAGCATTTTTAAACTTCGGCAGAATTCCGAGAACAATGGAAGCGTTCCAAAGCATTTTTAAACTTCAGCAGAATTCCGAGAACAATGGAAGAGTTCCAAATCATTGTTAAACATCAGCGGAAATCCGAGAACAAAGGAAGAGTTCCAAAGCATTTTTAAACTTCAGCAGAATTCCGAGAACAATGGAAGCGTTTCAAAGCATTTTTAAACTTCAGCAGAATTCCCAGAATGATGGAAGAGTTCCAAAGCATTGTTAAACATTAGCAGAATTCCGAGAACAATGGAAGAGTTCCAAAGCATTTTTAAACTTCAGCGGAATTCTGAGAACAATGGAAGAATTCCAAAGCATTGTTAAACATCAGAGGAATTCTCAGAACAATGGAAGAGTTCCAAAGCGTTTTTAAACTTCAGCAGAATTCCGAGAACAATGGAAGAGCTCCAAAGCATTTTTAAATTTCAGCAGAATTCCGAGAAAAATGGAAGAGTTCCAAAGCATTGTTAAACATCAGCGGAATTCCGAGAACAATGCAAGAGTTCCAAAGCATTTTTAAACTTCAGCAGATTTCCAAAAACAATGGAAGAGTTCCAAAGCATTGTTAAACATCAGCGGCATTCTGAGAACAATGGAAGAGTTCCAAAGCTTTTTTAAACTTCAGCTGAATCCCGAGAACAACGGAAGAGCTCCAAAGCATTGTTAAACATCAGCAGAATTCCGAGAACAATGGAAGAGTTCCAAACCATTTTTAAACTTTAGCTGAATTCCCAGGACAATGGAAGAGTTCCAAAGCATTGTTAAACATCAGCGGAATTCCGAGAACAATGGAAGAGTTCCAAAGCATTTTTAAACTTCAGCAGAATTCCCAGAATGATGGAAGAGTTCCAAAGCATTGTTAAACATTAGCAGAATTCCGAGAACAATGGAAGAGTTCCAAAGCATTTTTAAACTTCAGCGGAATTCTGAGAACAATGGAAGAGTTCCAAAGCTTTTTTAAACTTAATCAGAATTCCGACAACAATGGAAGAGTTCCAAAGCATTTTTAAACTTCAGCAGAATTCCGAGAACAATGGAAGCATTTCAAAGCATTTTTAAACTTCAGCAGAATTCCCAGAATGATGGAAGAGTTCCAAAGCATTGTTAAACATTAGCAGAATTCCGAGAACAATGGAAGAGTTCCAAAGCATTTTTAAACTTCAGCGGAATTCTGAGAACAATGGAAGAATTCCAAAGCATTGTTAAACATCAGAGGAATTCTCAGAACAATGGAAGAGTTCCAAAGCGTTTTTAAACTTCAGCAGAATTCCGAGAACAATGGAAGAGCTCCAAAGCATTTTTAAATTTCAGCAGAATTCCGAGAAAAATGGAAGAGTTCCAAAGCATTGTTAAACATCAGCGGAATTCCGAGAACAATGCAAGAGTTCCAAAGCATTTTTAAACTTCAGCAGATTTCCAAAAACAATGGAAGAGTTCCAAAGCATTGTTAAACATCAGCGGCATTCTGAGAACAATGGAAGAGTTCCAAAGCTTTTTTAAACTTCAGCTGAATCCCGAGAACAACGGAAGAGCTCCAAAGCATTGTTAAACATCAGCAGAATTCCGAGAACAATGGAAGAGTTCCAAACCATTTTTAAACTTTAGCTGAATTCCCAGGACAATGGAAGAGTTCCAAAGCATTGTTAAACATCAGCGGAATTCCGAGAACAATGGAAGAGTTCCAAAGCATTTTTAAACTTCAGCAGAATTCCCAGAATGATGGAAGAGTTCCAAAGCATTGTTAAACATTAGCAGAATTCCGAGAACAATGGAAGAGTTCCAAAGCATTTTTAAACTTCAGCGGAATTCTGAGAACAATGGAAGAGTTCCAAAGCTTTTTTAAACTTAATCAGAATTCCGACAACAATGGAAGAGTTCCAAAGCATTGTTAAACATCAGTGGAATTCCGAGAACAATGGAAGAGTTCCAAAGCATTTTTAAACTTCAGCAGAATTCCCAGAACAATGGAAGAGTTCCAAAGCATTGTTAAACATCAGCGGAATTCCGAGAACAATGGAAGAGTTCCCAAGCATTTTAAACTTCAGCGGAATTCCGAGAACAATGGAAGAGTTCCAAAGCATTTTTAAACTTCAGCGGAATTCTGAGAGCAATGGAAGAGTTCTAAAGCATTTTTAAACATCAGCGGAATTGCGAGAACAATGGAAGAGTTCCAAAGCATTTTTAAACTTCAGCGGAATTCCGAGAACAATGGAAGAGTTCCAAAGCATTTTTAAACTTCAGCAGAATTCCGGGAAAATGGAAGAGTTCCAAAGCATTTTTAAACTTCATCGGAATTCCGTGAACAATGGAAGAGTTCCAAAGCATTGTTAAACATCAGCGGAATTCCGAGAACAATGGAAGAGTTCCAAAGCATTTTTAAACTTCAGCACAATTCCGAGAACAATGGATGAGTTCCAAAGCATTGTTAAACATCAGTGGATGTACGAAAAGAATGGAAGAGTTCCAAACCATTTTTAAACTTCAGTAGAATTCTGAGAACAAAGGAAGAGTTCCAAAGCACTGTTAAACTTCAGCAGAATTCTGAGAACAATGGAAAATTTCCAAAGCATTGCTAAACATCAGGGGAATTCCGAGAACAATGGAGGAGTTCCAAAGCATTTTTAAACTTCAGCAGAATTCCGAGAACAATGGAAGAGTTCCAAAGAATTTTTAAACTTCAGCAGAATTCCGAGAACAATGGAAGAGTTCGAAAGCATTGTTAAACATCAGCGGAATTCCGAGAACAATGGAAGAGTTTCAAAGCATTTTTAAACTTCAGCAGACTTCCAAGAACAATGGAAGAGTTCCAAAGCATTTTTAAACTTCAGCAGAATTCCGAGAACAATGGAAGAGTTCCAAAGCATTTTTAAACTTCAGCGGAATTCTGAGAACAATGGAAGAGTTCCAAAGCTTTTTTAAACTTAATCAGAATTCCGACAACAATGGAAGAGTTCCAAAGCATTTTTAAACTTCAGCAGAATTCCGAGAACAATGGAAGCATTTCAAAGCATTTTTAAACTTCAGCAGAATTCCCAGAATGATGGAAGAGTTCCAAAGCATTGTTAAACATTAGCAGAATTCCGAGAACAATGGAAGAGTTCCAAAGCATTTTTAAACTTCAGCGGAATTCTGAGAACAATGGAAGAATTCCAAAGCATTGTTAAACATCAGAGGAATTCTCAGAACAATGGAAGAGTTCCAAAGCGTTTTTAAACTTCAGCAGAATTCCGAGAACAATGGAAGAGCTCCAAAGCATTTTTAAATTTCAGCAGAATTCCGAGAAAAATGGAAGAGTTCCAAAGCATTGTTAAACATCAGCGGAATTCCGAGAACAATGCAAGAGTTCCAAAGCATTTTTAAACTTCAGCAGATTTCCAAAAACAATGGAAGAGTTCCAAAGCATTGTTAAACATCAGCGGCATTCTGAGAACAATGGAAGAGTTCCAAAGCTTTTTTAAACTTCAGCTGAATCCCGAGAACAACGGAAGAGCTCCAAAGCATTGTTAAACATCAGCAGAATTCCGAGAACAATGGAAGAGTTCCAAACCATTTTTAAACTTTAGCTGAATTCCCAGGACAATGGAAGAGTTCCAAAGCATTGTTAAACATCAGCGGAATTCCGAGAACAATGGAAGAGTTCCAAAGCATTTTTAAACTTCAGCAGAATTCCCAGAATGATGGAAGAGTTCCAAAGCATTGTTAAACATTAGCAGAATTCCGAGAACAATGGAAGAGTTCCAAAGCATTTTTAAACTTCAGCGGAATTCTGAGAACAATGGAAGAGTTCCAAAGCTTTTTTAAACTTAATCAGAATTCCGACAACAATGGAAGAGTTCCAAAGCATTGTTAAACATCAGTGGAATTCCGAGAACAATGGAAGAGTTCCAAAGCATTTTTAAACTTCAGCAGAATTCCCAGAACAATGGAAGAGTTCCAAAGCATTGTTAAACATCAGCGGAATTCCGAGAACAATGGAAGAGTTCCCAAGCATTTTAAACTTCAGCGGAATTCCGAGAACAATGGAAGAGTTCCAAAGCATTTTTAAACTTCAGCGGAATTCTGAGAGCAATGGAAGAGTTCTAAAGCATTTTTAAACATCAGCGGAATTGCGAGAACAATGGAAGAGTTCCAAAGCATTTTTAAACTTCAGCGGAATTCCGAGAACAATGGAAGAGTTCCAAAGCATTTTTAAACTTCAGCAGAATTCCGGGAAAATGGAAGAGTTCCAAAGCATTTTTAAACTTCATCGGAATTCCGTCAACAATGGAAGAGTTCCAAAGCATTGTTAAACATCAGCGGAATTCCGAGAACAATGGAAGAGTTCCAAAGCATTTTTAAACTTCAGCACAATTCCGAGAACAATGGATGAGTTCCAAAGCATTGTTAAACATCAGTGGATGTACGAAAAGAATGGAAGAGTTCCAAACCATTTTTAAACTTCAGTAGAATTCTGAGAACAAAGGAAGAGTTCCAAAGCACTGTTAAACTTCAGCAGAATTCTGAGAACAATGGAAAATTTCCAAAGCATTGCTAAACATCAGGGGAATTCCGAGAACAATGGAGGAGTTCCAAAGCATTTTTAAACTTCAGCAGAATTCCGAGAACAATGGAAGAGTTCCAAAGAATTTTTAAACTTCAGCAGAATTCCGAGAACAATGGAAGAGTTCGAAAGCATTGTTAAACATCAGCGGAATTCCGAGAACAATGGAAGAGTTTCAAAGCATTTTTAAACTTCAGCAGACTTCCAAGAACAATGGAAGAGTTCCAAAGCATTTTTAAATTTCAGCAGAATTCCCAGAATGATGGAGGAGTTCCAAAGCATTTTTAAACTTCAGCAGAATTCCGAGAACAATGGAAGAGTTCCAAAGCTTTTTTAAACTTAATCAGAATTCCGACAACAATGGAAGAGTTCCAAAGCATTGTTAAACATTAGCGGAATTCTCAGAACAATGGAAGAGTTCTAAAGCATTTTTAAACTTCAGCAGAATTCCGAGAACAATAGAAGAGTTCCAAAGCATTGTTAAACATCAGCGCAATTCTGAGAACAATGGAAGAGTTCCAAAGCACTTTTAAACTTCAGCAGAATTCCAAGAACAATGGAAGAGTTCAAAAGCATTGTTAAACATCAGCAGAATTCCGAGAACAATGGAAGAGTACCAAAGAATTTTTAAACTTCAGCGGAATTCCGAGAACAATGGAAGAGTTCCAAAGCATTTTTAAACTTCAGCGGAATTCTGAGAACAATGGAAGAATTCCAAAGCATTGTTAAGCATCAGCGGAATTCTCAGAACAATGGAAGATTTCCAAAGCATTTTTAAACTTCAGCAGATTCCCGAGAACAATGTAAGAGTTCCAAAGCATTGTTAAACATCAGCGGAATTCCGAAAACAATGTAAGAGTTCCAAAGCATTTTTAAACTTCGGCAGAATTCCGAGAACAATGGAAGCGTTCCAAAGCATTTTTAAACTTCAGCAGACTTTCGAGAACAATGGAAGAGTTCCAGAGCATTGTTAAACATCAGCGGATTATTGAGAACAATGGAAGAGTTTCAAAGCATTTTTAAACTTCAGCAGAATTCCGGAAAAATGGAAGAGTTCCAAAGCTTTTTTAAACTTCAGCAGAATTCCGACAACAGTGGAAGAGTTCCAAAGCATTGTTAAACATCAGTGGAATTCCGAGAACAATGGAAGAGTTCCAAAGCATTTTTAAACTTCAGCAGAATTCCCAGAACAATGGAAGAGTTCCAAAGCATTGTTAAACATCAGCAGAATTCCGATAACAATGGAAAAGTTCCAAAGCATTTTTAAACTTCAGCGGAATTCCGAGAACAATGGAAAAGTTCCAGCGCATTTTTAAACTTCAGCAGAATTCTGAGAGCAATGGAAGAGTTCTAAAACATTTTTAAACATCAGCGGAATTCCGAGAACAATGGAAGAGTTCCAAAGCATTTTTAAACTTCAGCAGAATTCCGGGAAAATGGAAGAGTTCCAAAGCATTTTTAAACTTCATCGGAATTCCGTGAACAATGGAAGAGTTCCAAAGCATTGTTAAACATCAGCGGAATTCCGAGAACAATGGAAGAGTTCCAAAGCATTTTTAAACTTCAGCACAATTCCGAGAACAATGGATGAGTTCCAAAGCATTGTAAAACATCAGTGGATGTACGAAAAGAATGGAAGAGTTCCAAACCATTTTTAAACTTCAGCAGAATTCTGAGAACAAAGGAAGAGTTCCAAAGCACTGTTAAACATCAGCAGAATTCCGAGAACAATGGAAGAGCTCCAAAGCATTTTTAAACTTCAGCAGAATTCCGAAAACAATGGAAGAGTTCCAAAGCATTGCTAATCATCAGCGAAATTCTGAGAACAATGGAAGAGTTCCAAAGCTTTTTTAAACTTAATCAGAATTCCGACAACAATGGAAGAGTTCCAAAGCATTGTTAAACATCAGTGGAATTCCGAGAACAATGGAAGAGTTCCAAAGCATTTTAAACTTCAGCGGAATTCCGAGAACAATGGAAGAGTTCCAAAGCATTTTTAAACTTCAGCGAAATTCTGAGAGCAATGGAAGAGTTCTAAAGCATTTTTAAACATCAGCGGAATTCCGAGAACAATGTAAGAGTTCCAAAGCATTTTTAAACTTCAGCGGAATTCCGAGAACAATGGAAGAGTTCCAAAGCATTGTTAAACATCAGCGGAATTCTGAGAACATTGGAAGAGTTCCAAAGCATTTTTAAACTTCAGCAGAATTCTGAGAACAATGGAAAATTTCCAAAGCATTGCTAAACATCAGGGGAATTCCGAGAACAATGGAGGAGTTCCAAAGCATTTTTAAACTTCAGCAGAATTCCGAGAACAATGGAAGAGTTCCAAAGAATTTTTAAACTTCAGCAGAATTCCGAGAACAATGGAAGAGTTTGAAAGCATTGTTAAACATCAGCGGAATTCCGAGAACAATGGAAGAGTTTCAAAGCATTTTTAAACTTCAGCAGACTTCCAAGAACAATGGAAGAGTTCCAAAGCATTTTTAAATTTCAGCAGAATTCCCAGAATGATGGAGGAGTTCCAAAGCATTTTTAAACTTCAGCAGAATTCCGAGAACAATGGAAGAGTTCCAAAGCTTTTTTAAACTTAATCAGAATTCCGACAACAATGGAAGAGTTCCAAAGCATTGTTAAACATTAGCGGAATTCTCAGAACAATGGAAGAGTTCTAAAGCATTTTTAAACTTCAGCAGAATTCCGAGAACAATAGAAGAGTTCCAAAGCATTGTTAAACATCAGCGCAATTCTGAGAACAATGGAAGAGTTCCAAAGCACTTTTAAACTTCAGCAGAATTCCAAGAACAATGGAAGAGTTCAAAAGCATTGTTAAACATCAGCAGAATTCCGAGAACAATGGAAGAGTACCAAAGAATTTTTAAACTTCAGCGGAATTCCGAGAACAATGGAAGAGTTCCAAAGCATTTTTAAACTTCAGCGGAATTCTGAGAACAATGGAAGAATTCCAAAGCATTGTTAAGCATCAGCGGAATTCTCAGAACAATGGAAGATTTCCAAAGCATTTTTAAACTTCAGCAGATTCCCGAGAACAATGTAAGAGTTCCAAAGCATTGTTAAACATCAGCGGAATTCCGAAAACAATGTAAGAGTTCCAAAGCATTTTTAAACTTCGGCAGAATTCCGAGAACAATGGAAGCGTTCCAAAGCATTTTTAAACTTCAGCAGAATTCCGAGAACAATGGAAGAGTTCCAAATCATTGTTAAACATCAGCGGAAATCCGAGAACAAAGGAAGAGTTCCAAAGCATTTTTAAACTTCAGCAGAATTCCGAGAACAATGGAAGCATTTCAAAGCATTTTTAAACTTCAGCAGAATTCCCAGAATGATGGAAGAGTTCCAAAGCATTGTTAAACATTAGCAGAATTCCGAGAACAATGGAAGAGTTCCAAAGCATTTTTAAACTTCAGCGGAATTCTGAGAACAATGGAAGAATTCCAAAGCATTGTTAAACATCAGAGGAATTCTCAGAACAATGGAAGAGTTCCAAAGCGTTTTTAAACTTCAGCAGAATTCCGAGAACAATGGAAGAGCTCCAAAGCATTTTTAAATTTCAGCAGAATTCCGAGAAAAATGGAAGAGTTCCAAAGCATTGTTAAACATCAGCGGAATTCCGAGAACAATGCAAGAGTTCCAAAGCATTTTTAAACTTCAGCAGATTTCCAAAAACAATGGAAGAGTTCCAAAGCATTGTTAAACATCAGCGGCATTCTGAGAACAATGGAAGAGTTCCAAAGCTTTTTTAAACTTCAGCTGAATCCCGAGAACAACGGAAGAGCTCCAAAGCATTGTTAAACATCAGCAGAATTCCGAGAAATATGGAAGAGTTCCAAACCATTTTTAAACTTTAGCTGAATTCCCAGGACAATGGAAGAGTTCCAAAGCATTGTTAAACATCAGCGGAATTCCGAGAACAATGGAAGAGTTCCAAAGCATTTTTAAACTTCAGCAGAATTCCCAGAATGATGGAAGAGTTCCAAAGCATTGTTAAACATTAGCAGAATTCCGAGAACAATGGAAGAGTTCCAAAGCATTTTTAAACTTCAGCGGAATTCTGAGAACAATGGAAGAGTTCCAAAGCTTTTTTAAACTTAATCAGAATTCCGACAACAATGGAAGAGTTCCAAAGCATTGTTAAACATCAGTGGAATTCCGAGAACAATGGAAGAGTTCCAAAGCATTTTTAAACTTCAGCAGAATTCCCAGAACAATGGAAGAGTTCCAAAGCATTGTTAAACATCAGCGGATTTCCGAGAACAATGGAAGAGTTCCCAAGCATTTTAAACTTCAGCGGAATTCCGAGAACAATGGAAGAGTTCCAAAGCATTTTTAAACTTCAGCGGAATTCTGAGAGCAATGGAAGAGTTCTAAAGCATGTTTAAACATCAGCGGAATTGCGAGAACAATGGAAGAGTTCCAAAGCATTTTTAAACTTCAGCGGAATTCCGAGAACAATGGAAGAGTTCCAAAGCATTGTTAAACATCAGCGGAATTCTGAGGACATTGGAAGAGTTCCAAAGCATTTTTAAACTTCAGCAGAATTCTGAGAACAATGGAAAATTTCCAAAGCATTGCTAAACATCAGGGGAATTCCGAGAACAATGGAGGAGTTCCAAAGCATTTTTAAACTTCAGCGGAATTCCGAGAACAATGGAAGAGTTCCAAAGCATTGTTAAACATCAGCGGAATTCTGAGAACATTGGAAGAGTTCCAAAGCATTTTTAAACTTCAGCAGAATTCTGAGAACAATGGAAAATTTCCAAAGCATTGCTAAACATCAGGGGAATTCCGAGAACAATGGAGGAGTTCCAAAGCATTTTTAAACTTCAGCAGAATTCCGAGAACAATGGAAGAGTTCCAAAGAATTTTTAAACTTCAGCAGAATTCCGAGAACAATGGAAGAGTTCGAAAGCATTGTTAAACATCAGCGGAATTCCGAGAACAATGGAAGAGTTTCAAAGCATTTTTAAACTTCAGCAGACTTCCAAGAACAATGGAAGAGTTCCAAAGCATTTTTAAATTTCAGCAGAATTCCCAGAATGATGGAGGAGTTCCAAAGCATTTTTAAACTTCAGCAGAATTCCGAGAACAATGGAAGAGTTCCAAAGCTTTTTTAAACTTAATCAGAATTCCGACAACAATGGAAGAGTTCCAAAGCATTGTTAAACATTAGCGGAATTCTCAGAACAATGGAAGAGTTCTAAAGCATTTTTAAACTTCAGCAGAATTCCGAGAACAATAGAAGAGTTCCAAAGCATTGTTAAACATCAGCGCAATTCTGAGAACAATGGAAGAGTTCCAAAGCACTTTTAAACTTCAGCAGAATTCCAAGAACAATGGAAGAGTTCAAAAGCATTGTTAAACATCAGCAGAATTCCGAGAACAATGGAAGAGTACCAAAGAATTTTTAAACTTCAGCGGAATTCCGAGAACAATGGAAGAGTTCCAAAGCATTTTTAAACTTCAGCGGAATTCTGAGAACAATGGAAGAATTCCAAAGCATTGTTAAGCATCAGCGGAATTCTCAGAACAATGGAAGATTTCCAAAGCATTTTTAAACTTCAGCAGATTCCCGAGAACAATGTAAGAGTTCCAAAGCATTGTTAAACATCAGCGGAATTCCGAAAACAATGTAAGAGTTCCAAAGCATTTTTAAACTTCGGCAGAATTCCGAGAACAATGGAAGCGTTCCAAAGCATTTTTAAACTTCAGCAGAATTCCGAGAACAATGGAAGAGTTCCAAATCATTGTTAAACATCAGCGGAAATCCGAGAACAAAGGAAGAGTTCCAAAGCATTTTTAAACTTCAGCAGAATTCCGAGAACAATGGAAGCATTTCAAAGCATTTTTAAACTTCAGCAGAATTCCCAGAATGATGGAAGAGTTCCAAAGCATTGTTAAACATTAGCAGAATTCCGAGAACAATGGAAGAGTTCCAAAGCATTTTTAAACTTCAGCGGAATTCTGAGAACAATGGAAGAATTCCAAAGCATTGTTAAACATCAGAGGAATTCTCAGAACAATGGAAGAGTTCCAAAGCGTTTTTAAACTTCAGCAGAATTCCGAGAACAATGGAAGAGCTCCAAAGCATTTTTAAATTTCAGCAGAATTCCGAGAAAAATGGAAGAGTTCCAAAGCATTGTTAAACATCAGCGGAATTCCGAGAACAATGCAAGAGTTCCAAAGCATTTTTAAACTTCAGCAGATTTCCAAAAACAATGGAAGAGTTCCAAAGCATTGTTAAACATCAGCGGCATTCTGAGAACAATGGAAGAGTTCCAAAGCTTTTTTAAACTTCAGCTGAATCCCGAGAACAACGGAAGAGCTCCAAAGCATTGTTAAACATCAGCAGAATTCCGAGAACAATGGAAGAGTTCCAAACCATTTTTAAACTTTAGCTGAATTCCCAGGACAATGGAAGAGTTCCAAAGCATTGTTAAACATCAGCGGAATTCCGAGAACAATGGAAGAGTTCCAAAGCATTTTTAAACTTCAGCAGAATTCCCAGAATGATGGAAGAGTTCCAAAGCATTGTTAAACATTAGCAGAATTCCGAGAACAATGGAAGAGTTCCACAGCATTTTTAAACTTCAGCGGAATTCTGAGAACAATGGAAGAGTTCCAAAGCTTTTTTAAACTTAATCAGAATTCCGACAACAATGGAAGAGTTCCAAAGCATTGTTAAACATCAGTGGAATTCCGAGAACAATGGAAGAGTTCCAAAGCATTTTTAAACTTCAGCAGAATTCCCAGAACAATGGAAGAGTTCCAAAGCATTGTTAAAAATCAGCGGAATTCCGAGAACAATGGAAGAGTTCCCAAGCATTTTAAACTTCAGCGGAATTCCGAGAACAATGGAAGAGTTCCAAAGCATTTTTAAACTTCAGCGGAATTCTGAGAGCAATGGAAGAGTTCTAAAGCATTTTTAAACATCAGCGGAATTGCGAGAACAATGGAAGAGTTCCAAAGCATTTTTAAACTTCAGCGGAATTCCGAGAACAATGGAAGAGTTCCAAAGCATTGTTAAACATCAGCGGAATTCTGAGAACATTGGAAGAGTTCCAAAGCATTTTTAAACTTCAGCAGAATTCTGAGAACAATGGAAAATTTCCAAAGCATTGCTAAACATCAGGGGAATTCCGAGAACAATGGAGGAGTTCCAAAGCATTTTTAAACTTCAGCAGAATTCCGAGAACAATGGAAGAGTTCCAAAGAATTTTTAAACTTCAGCAGAATTCCGAGAACAAT
The DNA here is from genome assembly GCF_046119375.1 of Phyllobates terribilis. Lineage (NCBI taxonomy): Eukaryota > Metazoa > Chordata > Amphibia > Anura > Dendrobatidae > Phyllobates > Phyllobates terribilis. The sequence goes on from NW_027362765.1 coordinate 52,811,880, forward strand.
GGAAGAGTTCCAAAGCATTGTTAAATATCAGCGGAATTCCGAGAACAATGGAAGAGTTTCAAAGCATTTTTAAACTTCAGCAGACTTCCAAGAACAATGGAAGAGTTCCAAAGCATTTTTAAATTTCAGCAGAATTCCCAGAATGATGGAGGAGTTCCAAAGCATTTTTAAACTTCAGCAGAATTCCGAGAACAATGGAAGAGTTCCAAAGCTTTTTTAAACTTAATCAGAATTCCGACAACAATGGAAGAGTTCCAAAGCATTGTTAAACATCAGCGGAATTCTCAGAACAAAGGAAGAGTTCTAAAGCATTTTTAAACTTCAGCAGAATTCTGAGAACAATGGAAGAGTTCCAAAGCATTGTTAAACATCAGCGGAATTCTGAGAACAATGGAAGAGTTCCAAAGCACTTTTAAACTTCAGCAGAATTCCAAGAACAATGGAAGAGTTCAAAAGCATTGTTAAACATCAGCAGAATTCCGAGAACAATGGAAGAGTACCAAAGAATTTTTAAACTTCAGCGGAATTCCGAGAACAAAGGAAGAGTTCAAAAGTATTTTTAAACTTCAGCGGAATTCTGAGAACAATGGAAGAGTTCCAACGCATTGTTAAACATCAGCAGAATTCCGAGAACAATGGAAGAGTTCCAAAGCATTTTTAAACTTCAGCGGAATTCTGAGAACAATGGAAGAATTCCAAAGCATTGTTAAGCATCAGTGGAATTCTCAGAACAATGGAAGAGTTCCAAAGCATTTTTAAACTTCAGCAGAATTCTGAGAACAATGGAAAATTTCCAAAGCATTGCTAAACATCAGCGGAATTCCGAGAACAATGGAGGAGTTCCAAAGCATTTTTAAACTTCAGCAGAATTCCGAGAACAATGGAAGCGTTCCAAAGAATTTTTAAACTTCAGCAGAATTCTGAGAACAATGGAAGAGTTCCAAAGCATTGTTACACATCAGCGGAATTCTGAGAACAATGGAAGAGTTCCAAAGCATTTTTAAACTTCAGCACAATTCCGAGAACAATGGAAGAGTTCCAAAGCATTGTTAAACATCAGCGGATTTCTGAGAACAATGGAAGAGTTCCAAAGCATTTTTAAACTTCAGCAGACTTTCGAGAACAATGGAAGAGTTCCAGAGCATTGTTAAACATCAGCGGATTATTGAGAACAATGGAAGAGTTTCAAAGCATTTTTAAACTTCAGCAGAATTCCGGAAAAATGGAAGAGTTCCAAAGCTTTTTTAAACTTCAGCAGAATTCCGACAACAGTGGAAGAGTTCCAAAGCATTGTTAAACATCAGTGGAATTCCGAGAACAATGGAAGAGTTCCAAAGCATTTTTAAACTTCAGCAGAATTCCCAGAACAATGGAAGAGTTCCAAAGCATTGTTAAACATCAGCAGAATTCCGATAACAATGGAAAAGTTCCAAAGCATTTTTAAACTTCAGCGGAATTCCGAGAACAATGGAAAAGTTCCAACGCATTTTTAAACTTCAGCAGAATTCTGAGAGCAATGGAAGAGTTCTAAAACATTTTTAAACATCAGCGGAATTCCGAGAACAATGGAAGAGTTCCAAAGCATTTTTAAACTTCAGCAGAATTCCGGGAAAATGGAAGAGTTCCAAAGCATTTTTAAACTTCATCGGAATTCCGTGAACAATGGAAGAGTTCCAAAGCATTGTTAAACATCAGCGGAATTCCGAGAACAATGGAGGAGTTCCAAAGCATTTTTAAACTTCAGCAGAATTCCGAGAACAATGGAAGCGTTCCAAAGAATTTTTAAACTTCAGCAGAATTCCGAGAACAATGGAAGAGTTCCAAAGCATTGTTAAACATCAGCGGAATTCCGAGAACAATGGAAGAGTTTCAAAGCATTTTTAAACTTCAGCAGACTTCCAAGAACAATGGAAGAGTTCCAAAGCATTTTTAAATTTCAGCAGAATTCCCAGAATGATGGAGGAGTTCCAAAGCATTTTTAAACTTCAGCAGAATTCCGAGAAGAATGGAAGAGTTCCAAAGCATTTTTAAACTTCAGCAGAATTCTGAGAACAATGGAAGAGTTCCAAAGCATTGTTACACATCAGCGGAATTCTGAGAACAATGGAAGAGTTCCAAAGCATTTTTAAACTTCAGCACAATTCCGAGAACACTGGAAGAGTTCCAAAGCATTGTTAAACATCAGCGGATTTCTGAGAACAATGGAAGAGTTCCAAAGCATTTTTAAACTTCAGCAGACTTTCGAGAACAATGGAAGAGTTCCAGAGCATTGTTAAACATCAGCGGATTATTGAGAACAATGGAAGAGTTTCAAAGCATTTTTAAACTTCAGCAGAATTCCGGAAAAATGGAAGAGTTCCAAAGCTTTTTTAAACTTCAGCAGAATTCCGACAACAGTGGAAGAGTTCCAAAGCATTGTTAAACATCAGTGGAATTCCGAGAACAATGGAAGAGTTCCAAAGCATTTTTAAACTTCAGCAGAATTCCCAGAACAATGGAAGAGTTCCAAAGCATTGTTAAACATCAGCAGAATTCCGATAACAATGGAAAAGTTCCAAAGCATTTTTAAACTTCAGCGGAATTCCGAGAACAATGGAAAAGTTCCAACGCATTTTTAAACTTCAGCAGAATTCTGAGAGCAATGGAAGAGTTCTAAAACATTTTTAAACATCAGCGGAATTCCGAGAACAATGGAAGAGTTCCAAAGCATTTTTAAACTTCAGCAGAATTCCGGGAAAATGGAAGAGTTCCAAAGCATTTTTAAACTTCATCGGAATTCTGTGAACAATGGAAGAGTTCCAAAGCATTGTTAAACATCAGCGGAATTCCGAGAACAATGGAGGAGTTCCAAAGCATTTTTAAACTTCAGCAGAATTCCGAGAACAATGGAAGCGTTCCAAAGAATTTTTAAACTTCAGCAGAATTCCGAGAACAATGGAAGAGTTCTAAAACATTTTTAAACATCAGCGGAATTCCGAGAACAATGGAAGAGTTCCAAAGCATTTTTAAACTTCAGCAGAATTCCGGGAAAATGGAAGAGTTCCAAAGCATTTTTAAACTTCATCGGAATTCCGTGAACAATGGAAGAGTTCCAAAGCATTGTTAAACATCAGCGGAATTCCGAGAACAATGGAAGAGTTCCAAAGCATTTTTAAACTTCAGCACAATTCCGAGAACAATGGATGAGTTCCAAAGCATTGTTAAACATCAGTGGATGTACGAAAAGAATGGAAGAGTTCCAAACCATTTTTAAACTTCAGCAGAATTCTGAGAACAAAGGAAGAGTTCCAAAGCATTGTTAAACATCAGCAGAATTCCGAGAACAATGGAAGAGCTCCAAAGCATTTTTAAACTTCAGCAGAATTCCGAAAACAATGGAAGAGTTCCAAAGCATTGCTAATCATCAGCGAAATTCTGAGAACAATGGAAGAGTTCCAAAGCTTTTTTAAACTTAATCAGAATTCCGACAACAATGGAAGAGTTCCAAAGCATTGTTAAACATCAGTGGAATTCCGAGAACAATGGAAGAGTTCCAAAGCATTTTAAAGTTCAGCGGAATTCCGAGAACAATGGAAGAGTTCCAAAGCATTTTTAAACTTCAGCGGAATTCTGAGAGCAATGGAAGAGTTCTAAAGCATTTTTAAACATCAGCGGAATTCCGAGAACAATGTAAGAGTTCCAAAGCATTTTTAAACTTCAGCGGAATTCCGAGAACAAGGGAAGAGTTCCAAAGCATTGTTAAACATCAGCGGAATTCTGAGAACATTGGAAGAGTTCCAATGCATTTTTAAACTTCAGCAGAATTCTGAGAACAATGGAAAATTTCCAAAGCATTGCTAAACATCAGGGGAATTCCGAGAACAATGGAGGAGTTCCAAAGCATTTTTAAACTTCAGCAGAATTCCGAGAACAATGGAAGAGTTCCAAAGAATTTTTAAACTTCAGCAGAATTCCGAGAACAATGGAAGAGTTCCAAAGCATTGTTAAACATCAGCGGAATTCCGAGAACAATGGAAGAGTTTCAAAGCATTTTTAAACTTCAGCAGACTTCCAAGAACAATGGAAGAGTTCCAAAGCATTTTTAAATTTCAGCAGAATTCCCAGAATGATGGAGGAGTTCCAAAGCATTTTTAAACTTCAGCAGAATTCCGAGAACAATGGAAGAGTTCCAAAGCTTTTTTAAACTTAATCATAATTCCGACAACAATGGAAGAGTTCCAAAGCATTGTTAAACATCAGCGCAATTCTGAGAACAATGGAAGAGTTCCAAAGCACTTTTAAACTTCAGCAGAATTCCAAGAACAATGGAAGAGTTCAAAAGCATTGTTAAACATCAGCAGAATTCCGAGAACAATGGAAGAGTACCAAAGAATTTTTAAACTTCAGCGGAATTCCGAGAACAATGGAAGAGTTCAAAAGTATTTTTAAACTTCAGCGGAATTCTGAGAACAATGGAAGCGTTCCAACGCATTGTTAAACATCAGCAGAATTCCGAGAACAATGGAAGAGTTCCAAAGCATTTTTAAACTTCAGCGGAATTCTGAGAACAATGTAAGAATTCCAAAGCATTGTTAAGCATCAGCGGAATTCTCAGAACAATGGAAGATTTCCAAAGCATTTTTAAACTTCAGCAGATTCCCGAGAACAATGTAAGAGTTCCAAAGCATTGTTAAACATCAGCGGAATTCCGAAAACAATGTAAGAGTTCCAAAGCATTTTTAAACTTCGGCAGAATTCCGAGAACAATGGAAGCGTTCCAAAGCATTTTTAAACTTCAGCAGAATTCCGAGAACAATGGAAGAGTTCCAAATCATTGTTAAACATCAGCGGAAATCCGAGAACAAAGGAAGAGTTCCAAAGCATTTTTAAACTTCAGCAGAATTCCGAGAACAATGGAAGCGTTTCAAAGCATTTTTAAACTTCAGCAGAATTCCCAGAATGATGGAAGAGTTCCAAAGCATTGTTAAACATTAGCAGAATTCCGAGAACAATGGAAGAGTTCCAAAGCATTTTTAAACTTCAGCGGAATTCTGAGAACAATGGAAGAATTCCAAAGCATTGTTAAACATCAGAGGAATTCTCAGAACAATGGAAGAGTTCCAAAGCGTTTTTAAACTTCAGCAGAATTCCGAGAACAATGGAAGAGCTCCAAAGCATTTTTAAATTTCAGCAGAATTCCGAGAAAAATGGAAGAGTTCCAAAGCATTGTTAAACATCAGCGGAATTCCGAGAACAATGCAAGAGTTCCAAAGCATTTTTAAACTTCAGCAGATTTCCAAAAACAATGGAAGAGTTCCAAAGCATTGTTAAACATCAGCGGCATTCTGAGAACAATGGAAGAGTTCCAAAGCTTTTTTAAACTTCAGCTGAATCCCGAGAACAACGGAAGAGCTCCAAAGCATTTTTAAACATCAGCAGAATTCCGAGAACAATGGAAGAGTTCCAAACCATTTTTAAACTTTAGCTGAATTCCCAGGACAATGGAAGAGTTCCAAAGCATTGTTAAACATCAGCGGAATTCCGAGAACAATGGAAGAGTTCCAAAGCATTTTTAAACTTCAGCAGAATTCCCAGAATGATGGAAGAGTTCCAAAGCATTGTTAAATATTAGCAGAATTCCGAGAACAATGGAAGAGTTCCAAAGCATTTTTAAACTTCAGCGGAATTCTGAGAACAATGGAAGAGTTCCAAAGCTTTTTTAAACTTAATCAGAATTCCGACAACAATGGAAGAGTTCCAAAGCATTGTTAAACATCAGTGGAATTCCGAGAACAATGGAAGAGTTCCAAAGCATTTTTAAACTTCAGCAGAATTCCCAGAACAATGGAAGAGTTCCAAAGCATTGTTAAACATCAGCGGAATTCCGAGAACAATGGAAGAGTTCCAAAGCATTTTAAACTTCAGCGGAATTCCGAGAACAATGGAAGAGTTCCAAAGCATTTTTAAACTTCAGCGGAATTCTGAGAGCAATGGAAGAGTTCTAAAGCATTTTTAAACTTCAGCGGAATTCCGAGAACAATGGAAGAGTTCCAAAGCATTGTTAAACATCAGCGGAATTCTGAGAACATTGGAAGAGTTCCAAAGCATTTTTAAACTTCAGCAGAATTCTGAGAACAATGGAAAATTTCCAAAGCATTGCTAAACATCAGCGGAATTCCGAGAACAATGGAGGAGTTCCAAAGCATTTTTAAACTTCAGCAGAATTCTGAGAACAATGGAAGCGTTCCAAAGAATTTTTAAACTTCAGCAGAATTCCGAGAACAATGGAAGAGTTCCAAAGCATTGTTAAACATCAGCGGAATTCCGAGAACAATGGAAGAGTTTCAAAGCATTTTTAAACTTCAGCAGACTTCCAATAACAATGGAAGAGTTCCAAAGCATTTTTAAATTTCAGCAGAATTCCCAGAATGATGGAGGAGTTCCAAAGCATTTTTAAACTTCAGCAGAATTCCGAGAAGAATGGAAGAGTTCCAAAGCGTTTTTAAACTTCAGCAGAATTCTGAGAACAATGGAAGAGTTCCAAAGCATTGTTACACATCAGCGGAATTCTGAGAACAATGGAAGAGTTCCAAAGTATTTTTAAACTTCAGCACAATTCCGAGAACAATGGAAGAGTTCCAAAGCATTGTTAAACATCAGCGGATATCTGAGAACAATGGAAGAGTTCCAAAGCATTTTTAAAATTCAGCAGACTTTCGAGAACAATGGAAGAGTTCCAGAGCATTGTTAAACATCAGCGGATTATTGAGAACAATGGAAGAGTTTCAAAGCATTTTTAAACTTCAGCAGAATTCCGGAAAAATGGAAGAGTTCCAAAGCTTTTTTAAACTTCAGCAGAATTCCGACAACAGTGGAAGAGTTCCAAAGCATTGTTAAACATCAGTGGAATTCCGAGAACAATGGAAGAGTTCCAAAGCATTTTTAAACTTCAGCAGAATTCCCAGAACAATGGAAGAGTTCCAAAACATTGTTAAACATCAGCAGAATTCCGATAACAATGGAAAAGTTCCAAAGCATTTTTAAACTTCAGCGGAATTCCGAGAACAATGGAAAAGTTCCAACGCATTTTTAAACTTCAGCAGAATTCTGAGAGCAATGGAAGAGTTCTAAAACATTTTTAAACATCAGCGGAATTCCGAGAACAATGGAAGAGTTCAAAAGCATTTTTAAACTTCAGCAGAATTCCGGGAAAATGGAAGAGTTCCAAAGCATTTTTAAACTTCATCGGAATTCCGTGAACAATGGAAGAGTTCCAAAGCATTGTTAAACATCAGCGGAATTCCGAGAACAATGGAAGAGTTCCAAAGCATTTTTAAACTTCAGCACAATTCCGAGAACAATGGATGAGTTCCAAAGCATTGTTAAACATCAGTGGATGTACGAAAAGAATGGAAGAGTTCCAAACCATTTTTAAACTTCAGCAGAATTCTGAGAACAAAGGAAGAGTTCCAAAGCATTTTTAAACTTCAGCACAATTCCGAGAACAATGGATGAGTTCCAAAGCATTGTTAAACATCAGTGGATGTACGAAAAGAATGGAAGAGTTCCAAACCATTTTTAAACTTCAGCAGAATTCTGAGAACAAAGGAAGAGTTCCAAAGCATTGTTAAACATCAGCAGAATTCCGAGAACAATGGAAGAGCTCCAAAGCATTTTTAAACTTCAGCAGAATTCCGAAAACAATGGAAGAGTTCCAAAGCATTGCTAATCATCAGCAAAATTCTGAGAACAATGGAAGAGTTCCAAAGATTTTTTAAACTTAATCAGAATTCCGACAACAATGGAAGAGTTCCAAAGCATTGTTAAACATCAGTGGAATTCCGGGAACAATGGAAGAGTTCCAAAGCATTTTAAACTTCAGCGGAATTCCGAGAACAATGGAAGAGTTCCAAAGCATTTTTAAACTTCAGCGGAATTCTGAGAGCAATGGAAGAGTTCTAAAGCATTTTTAAACATCAGCGGAATTCCGAGAACAATGTAAGAGTTCCAAAGCATTTTTAAACTTCAGCGGAATTCCGAGAACAATGGAAGAGTTCCAAAGCATTGTTAAACATCAGCGGAATTCTGAGAACATTGGAAGAGTTCCAAAGCATTTTTAAACTTCAGCAGAATTCTGAGAACAATGGAAAATTTCCAAAGCATTTCTAAACATCAGGGGAATTCCGAGAACAATGGAGGAGTTCCAAAGCATTTTTAAACTTCAGCAGAATTCCGAGAACAATGGAAGAGTTCCAAAGAATTTTTAAACTTCAGCAGAATTCCGAGAACAATGGAAGAGTTCCAAAGCATTGTTAAACATCAGCGGAATTCCGAGAACAATGGAAGAGTTTCAAAGCATATTTAAACTTCAGCAGACTTCCAAGAACAATGGAAGAGTTCCAAAGCATTTTTAAATTTCAGCAGAATTCCCAGAATGATGGAGGAGTTCCAAAGCATTTTTAAACTTCAGCAGAATTCCGAGAACAATGGAAGAGTTCCAAAGCTTTTTTAAACTTAATCAGAATTCGGACAACAATGGAAGAGTTCCAAAGCATTGTTAAACATCAGCGGAATTCTCAGAACAATGGAAGAGTTCTAAAGCATTTTTAAACTTCAGCAGAATTCCGAGAACAATAGAAGAGTTCCAAAGCATTGTTAAACATCAGCGCAATTCTGAGAACAATGGAAGAGTTCCAAAGCACTTTTAAACTTCAGCAGAATTCCAAGAACAATGGAAGAGTTCAAAAGCATTGTTAAACATCAGCAGAATTCCGAGAACAATGGAAGAGTACCAAAGAATTTTTAAACTTCAGCGGAATTCCGAGAACAATGGAAGAGTTCAAAAGTATTTTTAAACTTCAGCGGAATTCTGAGAACAATGGAAGCGTTCCAACGCATTGTTAAACATCAGCAGAATTCCGAGAACAATGGAAGAGTTCCAAAGCATTTTTAAACTTCAGCGGAATTCTGAGAACAATGGAAGAATTCCAAAGCATTGTTAAGCATCAGCGGAATTCTCAGAACAATGGAAGATTTCCAAAGCATTTTTAAACTTCAGCAGATTCCCGAGAACAATGTAAGAGTTCCAAAGCATTGTTAAACATCAGCGGAATTCCGAAAACAATGTAAGAGTTCCAAAGCATTTTTAAACTTCGGCAGAATTCCGAGAACAATGGAAGCGTTCCAAAGCATTTTTAAACTTCAGCAGAATTCCGAGAACAATGGAAGAGTTCCAAATCATTGTTAAACATCAGCGGAAATCCGAGAACAAAGGAAGAGTTCCAAAGCATTTTTAAACTTCAGCAGAATTCCGAGAACAATGGAAGCGTTTCAAAGCATTTTTAAACTTCAGCAGAATTCCCAGAATGATGGAAGAGTTCCAAAGCATTGTTAAACATTAGCAGAATTCCAAGAACAATGGAAGAGTTCCAAAGCATTTTTAAACTTCAGCGGAATTCTGAGAACAATGGAAGAATTCCAAAGCATTGTTAAACATCAGAGGAATTCTCAGAACAATGGAAGAGTTCCAAAGCGTTTTTAAACTTCAGCAGAATTCCGAGAACAATGGAAGAGCTCCAAAGCATTTTTAAATTTCAGCAGAATTCCGAGAAAAATGGAAGAGTTCCAAAGCATTGTTAAACATCAGCGGAATTCCGAGAACAATGCAAGAGTTCCAAAGCATTTTTAAACTTCAGCAGATTTCCAAAAACAATGGAAGAGTTCCAAAGCATTGTTAAACATCAGCGGCATTCTGAGAACAATGGAAGAGTTCCAAAGCTTTTTTAAACTTCAGCTGAATCCCGAGAACAACGGAAGAGCTCCAAAGCATTGTTAAACATCAGCAGAATTCCGAGAACAATGGAAGAGTTCCAAACCATTTTTAAACTTTAGCTGAATTCCCAGGACAATGGAAGAGTTCCAAAGCATTGTTAAACATCAGCGGAATTCCGAGAACAATGGAAGAGTTCCAAAGCATTTTTAAACTTCAGCAGAATTCCCAGAATGATGGAAGAGTTCCAAAGCATTGTTAAACATTAGCAGAATTCCGAGAACAATGGAAGAGTTCCAAAGCATTTTTAAACTTCAGCGGAACTCTGAGAACAATGGAAGAGTTCCAAAGCTTTTTTAAACTTAATCAGAATTCCGACAACAATGGAAGAGTTCCAAAGCATTTTTAAACTTCAGCAGAATTCCCAGAACAATGGAAGAGTTCCAAAGCATTGTTAAACATCAGCGGAATTCCGAGAACAATGGAAGAGTTCCAAAGCATTTTAAACTTCAGCGGAATTCCGAGAACAATGGAAGAGTTCCAAAGCATTTTTAAACTTCAGCGGAATTCTGAGAGCAATGGAAGAGTTCTAAAGCATTTTTAAACTTCAGCGGAATTCCGAGAACAATGGAAGAGTTCCAAAGCATTGTTAAACATCAGCGGAATTCTGAGAACATTGGAAGAGTTCCAAAGCATTTTTAAACTTCAGCAGAATTCTGAGAACAATGGAAAATTTCCAAAGCATTGCTAAACATCAGCGGAATTCCGAGAACAATGGAGGAGTTCCAAAGCATTTTTAAACTTCAGCAGAATTCCGAGAACAATGGAAGCGTTCCAAAGAATTTTTAAACTTCAGCAGAATTCCGAGAACAATGGAAGAGTTCCAAAGCATTGTTAAACATCAGCGGAATTCCGAGAACAATGGAAGAGTTTCAAAGCATTTTTAAACTTCAGCAGACTTCCAATAACAATGGAAGAGTTCCAAAGCATTTTTAAATTACAGCAGAATTCCCAGAATGATGGAGGAGTTCCAAAGCATTTTTAAACTTCAGCAGAATTCCGAGAAGAATGGAAGAGTTCCAAAGCATTTTTAAACTTCAGCAGAATTCTGAGAACAATGGAAGAGTTCCAAAGCATTGTTACACATCAGCGGAATTCTGAGAACAATGGAAGAGTTCCAAAGCATTTTTAAACTTCAGCACAATTCCGAGAACAATGGAAGAGTTCCAAAGCATTGTTAAACATCAGCGGATTTCTGAGAACAATGGAAGAGTTCCAAAGCATTTTTAAACTTCAGCAGACTTTCGAGAACAATGGAAGAGTTCCAGAGCATTGTTAAACATCAGCGGATTATTGAGAACAATGGAAGAGTTTCAAAGCATTTTTAAACTTCAGCAGAATTCCGGAAAAATGGAAGAGTTCCAAAGCTTTTTTAAACTTCAGCAGAATTCCGACAACAGTGGAAGAGTTCCAAAGCATTGTTAAACATCAGTGGAATTCCGAGAACAATGGAAGAGTTCCAAAGCATTTTTAAACTTCAGCAGAATTCCCAGAACAATGGAAGAGTTCCAAAGCATTGTTAAACATCAGCAGAATTCCGATAACAATGGAAAAGTTCCAAAGCATTTTTAAACTTCAGCGGAATTCCGAGAACAATGGAAAAGTTCCAACGCATTTTTAAACTTCAGCAGAATTCTGAGAGCAATGGAAGAGTTCTAAAACATTTTTAAACATCAGCGGAATTCCGAGAACAATGGAAGAGTTCCAAAGCATTTTTAAACTTCAGCAGAATTCCGGGAAAATGGAAGAGTTCCAAAGCATTTTTAAACTTCATCGGAATTCCGTGAACAATGGAAGAGTTCCAAAGCATTGTTAAACATCAGCGGAATTCCGAGAACAATGGAAGAGTTCCAAAGCATTTTTAAACTTCAGCACAATTCCGAGAACAATGGATGAGTTCCAAAGCATTGTTAAACATCAGTGGATGTACGAAAAGAATGGAAGAGTTCCAAACCATTTTTAAACTTCAGCAGAATTCTGAGAACAAAGGAAGAGTTCCAAAGCATTGTTAAACATCAGCAGAATTCCGAGAACAATGGAAGAGCTCCAAAGCATTTTTAAACTTCAGCAGAATTCCGAAAACAATGGAAGAGTTCCAAAGCATTGCTAATCATCAGCGAAATTCTGAGAACAATGGAAGAGTTCCAAAGCTTTTTTAAACTTAATCAGAATTCCGACAACAATGGAAGAGTTCCAAAGCATTGTTAAACATCAGTGGAATTCCGAGAACAATGGAAGAGTTCCAAAGCATTTTAAACTTCAGCGGAATTCCGAGAACAATGGAAGAGTTCCAAAGCATTTTTAAACTTCAGCGGAATTCTGAGAGCAATGGAAGAGTTCTAAAGCATTTTTAAACATCAGCGGAATTCCGAGAACAATGTAAGAGTTCCAAAGCATTTTTAAACTTCAGCGGAATTCCGAGAACAATGGAAGAGTTCCAAAGCATTGTTAAACATCAGCGGAATTCTGAGAACACTGGAAGAGTTCCAAAGCATTTTTAAACTTCAGCAGAATTCTGAGAACAATGGAAAATTTCCAAAGCATTGCTAAACATCAGGGGAATTCCGAGAACAATGGAGGAGTTCCAAAGCATTTTTAAACTTCAGCAGAATTCCGAGAACAATGGAAGAGTTCCAAAGAATTTTTAAACTTCAGCAGAATTCCGAGAACAATGGAAGAGTTCCAAAGCATTGTTAAACATCAGCGGAATTCCGAGAACAATGGAAGAGTTTCAAAGCATTTTTAAACTTCAGCAGACTTCCAAGAACAATGGAAGAGTTCCAAAGCATTTTTAAATTTCAGCAGAATTCCCAGAATGATGGAGGAGTTCCAAAGCATTTTTAAACTTCAGCAGAATTCCGAGAACAATGGAGGAGTTCCAAAGCTTTTTTAAACTTAATCAGAATTCCGACAACAATGGAAGAGTTCCAAAGCATTGTTAAACATCAGCGGAATTCTCAGAACAATGGAAGAGTTCTAAAGCATTTTTAAACTTCAGCAGAATTCCGAGAACAATAGAAGAGTTCCAAAGCATTGTTAAACATCAGCGCAATTCTGAGAACAATGGAAGAGTTCCAAAGCACTTTTAAACTTCAGCAGAATTCCAAGAACAATGGAAGAGTTCAAAAGCATTGTTAAACATCAGCAGAATTCCGAGAACAATGGAAGAGTACCAAAGAATTTTTAAACTTCAGCGGAATTCCGAGAACAATGGAAGAGTTCAAAAGTATTTTTAAACTTCAGCGGAATTCTGAGAACAATGGAAGCGTTCCAACGCATTGTTAAACATCAGCAGAATTTCGAGAACAATGGAAGAGTTCCAAAGCATTTTTAAACTTCAGCGGAATTCTGAGAACAATGGAAGAATTCCAAAGCATTGTTAAGCATCAGCGGAATTCTCAGAACAATGGAAGATTTCCAAAGCATTTTTAAACTTCAGCAGATTCCCGAGAACAACGTAAGAGTTCCAAAGCATTGTTAAACATCAGCGGAATTCCGAAAACAATGTAAGAGTTCCAAAGCATTTTTAAACTTCGGCAGAATTCCGAGAACAATGGAAGCGTTCGAAAGCATTTTTAAACTTCAGCAGAATTCCGAGAACAATGGAAGAGTTCCAAATCATTGTTAAACATCAGCGGAAATCCGATAACAAAGGAAGAGTTCCAAAGCATTTTTAAACTTCAGCAGAATTCCGAGAACAATGGAAGCGTTTCAAAGCATTTTTAAACGTCAGCAGAATTCCCAGAATGATGGAAGAGTTCCAAAGCATTGTTAAACATTAGCAGAATTCCGAGAACAATGGAAGAGTTCCAAAGCATTTTTAAACTTCAGCGGAATTCTGAGAACAATGGAAGAATTCCAAAGCATTGTTAAACATCAGAGGAATTCTCAGAACAATGGAAGAGTTCCAAAGCGTTTTTAAACTTCAGCAGAATTCCGAGAACAATGGAAGAGCTCCAAAGCATTTTTAAATTTCAGCAGAATTCCGAGAAAAATGGAAGAGTTCCAAAGCATTGTTAAACATCAGCGGAATTCCGAGAACAATGCAAGAGTTCCAAAGCATTTTTAAACTTCAGCAGATTTCCAAAAACAATGGAAGAGTTCCAAAGCATTGTTAAACATCAGCGGCATTCTGAGAACAATGGAAGAGTTCCAAAGCTTTTTTAAACTTTAGCTGAATCCCGAGAACAACGGAAGAGCTCCAAAGCATTGTTAAACATCAGCAGAATTCCGAGAACAATGGAAGAGTTCCAAACCATTTTTAAACTTTAGCTGAATTCCCAGGACAATGGAAGAGTTCCAAAGCATTGTTAAACATCAGCGGAATTCCGAGAACAATGGAAGAGTTCCAAAGCATTTTTAAACTTCAGCAGAATTCCCAGAATGATGGAAGAGTTCCAAAGCATTGTTAAACATTAGCAGAATTCCGAGAACAATGGAAGAGTTCCAAAGCATTTTTAAACTTCAGCGGAATTCTGAGAACAATGGAAGAGTTCCAAAGCTTTTTTAAACTTAATCAGAATTCCGACAACAATGGAAGAGTTCCAAAGCATTGTTAAACATAAGTGGAATTCCGAGAACAATGGAAGAGTTCCAAAGCATTTTTAAACTTCAGCAGAATTCCCAGAACAATGGAAGAGTTCCAAAGCATTGTTAAACATCAGCGGAATTCCGAGAACAATGGAAGAGTTCCAAAGCATTTTAAACTTCAGCGGAATTCCGAGAACAATGGAAGAGTTCCAAAGCATTTTTAAACTTCAGCGGAATTCTGAGAGCAATGGAAGAGTTCTAAAGCATTTTTAAACATCAGCGGAATTCCGAGAACAATGGAAGAGTTCCAAAGCATTTTTAAACTTCAGCGGAATTCCGAGAACAATGGAAGAGTTCCAAAGCATTGTTAAACATCAGCGGAATTCTGAGAACATTGGAAGAGTTCCAAAGCATTTTTAAACTTCAGCAGAATTCTGAGAACAATGGAAAATTTCCAAAGCATTGCTAAACATCAGGGGAATTCCGAGAACAATGGAGGAGTTCCAAAGCATTTTTAAACTTCAGCAGAATTCCGAGAACAATGGAAGAGTTCCAATGAATTTTTAAACTTCAGCAGAATTCCGAGAACAATGGAAGAGTTCCAAAGCATTGTTAAACATCAGCGGAATTCCGAGAACAATGGAAGAGTTTCAAAGCATTTTTAAACTTCAGCAGACTTCCAAGAACAATGGAAGAGTTCCAAAGCATTTTTAAATTTCAGCAGAATTCCCAGAATGATGGAGGAGTTCCAAAGCATTTTTAAACTTCAGCAGAATTCCGAGAACAATGGAAGAGTTCCAAAGCTTTTTTAAACTTAATCAGAATTCCGACAACAATGGAAGAGTTCCAAAGCATTGTTAAACATCAGCGGAATTCTCAGAACAAAGGAAGAGTTCTAAAGCATTTTTAAACTTCAGCAGAATTCCGAGAACAATGGAAGAGTTCCAAAGCATTGTTAAACATCAGCGGAATTCTGAGAACAATGGAAGAGTTCCAAAGCACTTTTAAACTTCAGCAGAATTCCAAGAACAATGGAAGAGTTCAAAAGCATTGTTAAACATCAGCAGAATTCCGAGAACAATGGAAGAGTACCAAAGAATTTTTAAACTTCAGCGGAATTCCGAGAACAAAGGAAGAGTTCAAAAGTATTTTTAAACTTCAGCGGAATTCTGAGAACAATGGAAGAGTTCCAACGCATTGTTAAACATCAGCAGAATTCCGAGAACAATGGAAGAGTTCCAAAGCATTTTTAAACTTCAGCGGAATTCTGAGAACAATGGAAGAATTCCAAAGCATTGTTAAGCATCAGTGGAATTCTCAGAACAATGGAAGAGTTCCATAGCATTTTTAAACTTCAGCAGATTCCCGAGAACAATGTAAGAGTTCCAAAGCATTGTTAAACATCAGCGGAATTCCGAAAACAATGTAAGAGTTCCAAAGCATTTTTAAACTTCGGCAGAATTCCGAGAACAATGGAAGAGTTCCAAAGCATTTTTAAACTTCAGCAGAATTCCGAGAACAATGGAAGAGTTCCAAATCATTGTTAAACATCAGCGGAAATCCGAGAACAAAGGAAGAGTTCCAAAGCATTTTTAAACTTCAGCAGAATTCCGAGAACAATGGAAGCGTTTCAAAGCATTTTTAAACTTCAGCAGAATTCCCAGAATGATGGAAGAGTTCCAAATCATTGTTAAACATTAGCAGAATTCCGAGAACAATGGAAGAGTTCCAAAGCATTTTTAAACTTCAGCGGAATTCTGAGAACAATGGAAGAATTCCAAAGCATTATTAAACATCAGAGGAATTCTCAGAACAATGGAAGAGTTCCAAAGCGTTTTTAAACTTCAGCAGAATTCCGAGAACAATGGAAGAGTTCCAAAGCATTTTTAAATTTCAGCAGAATTCCGAGAAAAATGGAAGAGTTCCAAAGCATTGTTAAACATCAGCGGAATTCCGAGAACAATGCAAGAGTTCCAAAGCATTTTTAAACTTCAGCAGATTTCCAAAAACAATGGAAGAGTTCCAAAGCATTGTTAAACATCAGCGGCATTCTGAGAACAATGGAAGAGTTCCAAAGCTTTTTTAAACTTCAGCTGAATTCTGAGAACAACGGAAGAGCTCCAAAGCATTGTTAAACTTCAGCAGAATTCCGAGAACAATGGAAGAGTTCCAAACCATTTTTAAACTTTAGCTGAATTCCCAGGACAATGGAAGAGTTCCAAAGCATTGTTAAACATCAGCGGAATTCCGAGAACAATGGAAGAGTTCCAAAGCATTTTTAAACTTCAGCAGAATTCCCAAAACAATGGAAGAGTTCCAAAGCATTGTTAAACATCAGCAGAATTCCGAGAACAATGGAAGATTTCCAAATCATTGTTAAACATCAGCGGAAATCCGAGAACAAAGGAAGAGTTCCAAAGCATTTTTAAACTTCAGCAGAATTCCGAGAACAATGGAAGCATTTCAAAGCATTTTTAAACTTCAGCAGAATTCCCAGAATGATGGAAGAGTTCCAAAGCATTGCTATACATTAGCAGAATTCCGAGAACAATGGAAGAGTTCCAAAGCATTTTTAAACTTCAGCGGAATTCTGAGAACAATGGAAGAATTCCAAAGCATTGTTAAACATCAGCGGAATTCTCAGAACAATGGAAGAGTTCCAAAGCGTTTTTAAACTTCAGCAGAATTCCGAGAACAATGGAAGAGTTCCAAAGCATTGTTAAACATCAGCGGAATTCCGAGAACAATGGAAGAGTTCCAAAGCATTTTTAAACTTCAGCAGAATTCCAAAAACAATGGAATAGTTCCAAAGCATTGTTAAACATCAGCGGCATTCTGAGAACAATGGAAGAGTTCCAAAGCTTTTTTAAACTTCAGCTGAATTCCGATAACAACGGAAGAGTTCCAAAGCATTGTTAATCATCAGCAGAATTCCGAGAACAAGGGAAGAGTTCCAAACCATTTTTAAACTTTAGCAGAATTCCCAGAACAATGGAAGCATTCCAAAGCATTGTTAAACATCAGCGGAATTCCGAGAACAATGGAAGAGTTCCAAAGCATTTTTAAACTTCAGCAGAATTCCCAGAAAAATGGAAGAGTTCCAAAGCATTGTTAAACATCAGCGGAATTCCGAGAACAATGGAAGAGTTCCAAAGCATTTTTAAACTTCAGCAGAATTCCGAGAACAATGGAAGAGTTCCAAAGCATTTTTAAACTTCAGCAGAATTCCGAGAACAATGGAAGCATTCCATAGCATTTTTAAACTTCAGCGGAATTCCGACAACAAGGGAAGAGTTCCAAAGCATTTTTAAACTTAAGCGGATTTTCGTGAACAAAGGAAGAATTCCAAAGCATTGCTAAACATCAGCGGAATTCCGAGACCAATGGAAGAGTTCCAAAGCATTTTTAAAATTCAGCAGAATTCCGAGAAAAATGGAAGAGTTCCAAATCATTGTTAAACATCAGCGGAATTCCGAGAACAATGGAAGAGTTCCAAAGCATTTTTAAACTTCAGCAGAATTCCGAGAACAATGGAAGAGTTTCAAAGCATTTTTAAACTTCAGCAGAATTCCCAGAATGATGGAAGAGTTCCAAAGCATTGTTAAACCTCAGAGGAATTCCGAGAACAATGGAAGTGTTCCAAAGCATTTTTAAACTTCAGCAGACTTGATAGAACAATGGAAGAGTTCCAAAGCATTTTTAAACTTCAGCAGAATTCCGAGAAAAATGGAAGAGTTCCAAAGCACTGTTAAACATCAGCAGAATTCCGAGAACAGTGGAAGAGTTCCAAAGCATTTTTAAGCTTCAGCAGAATTCCAAAAACAATGGAAGAGTTCCAAAGCATTGTTAAACATCAGCGAAATTCTGAGAACAATGGAAGAGTTCCTAAGCTTTTTTAAACTTCAGCTGAATTCCGAGAACAATGGAAGAGTTCCAAAGCAATGTTAAACATCAGCCGAATTCCGAGAACAATGGAAGAGTTCCAAAGCATTTCTAAACCTCAGCGGAATTCCCAGAACAATGGAAGAGTTCCAGAGCATTGTTAAACATCAGCGGAAATCCGAGAACAAAGGAAGAGTTCCAAAGCATTTTTAAACTTCAGCAGAATTCCGAGAACAATGGAAGAGTTTCAAAGAATTTTTAAACTTCAGCAGAATTCCCAGGATGATGGAAGAGTTCCAAAGCATTGTAAAACATTAGCGGAATTCCGAGAACAATGAAAGAGTTCCAAAGCATTTTTATACTTCAGCGGAATTCTGAGAACAATGTAAGAATTCCAAAGCATTGTTAAACATCAGCGGAATTCTCAGAACAATGGAAGAGTTCCAAAGCGTTTTTAAACTTCAGCAGAATTCCGAGAAAAATGGAAGAGTTGCAAAGCATTGTTAAACATCAGCGGAATTCCGAGAACAATGGAAGAGTTCCAAAGCATTTTTAAACTTCAGAAGAATTCCAAAAACAATGGAAGAGTTCCAAAGCATTTTTAAACATCAGCGGCATTCTGAGAACAATGGAAGAGTTCCAAAGCATTTTTAAACTTCAGCAGAATTACCAGAACAATGGAAGAGTCCCAAAGCATTGTTAAACATCAGAGGTATTCCGAGAACAATGGAAGAGTTCCAAAGCATTTTTAAACTTCAGCAGAATTCCCAGAACAATGGAAGAGTTCCAAAGCATTGTTAAACATCAGCAGAATTCCGAGAACAATGGAAGAGTTCCAAAGCATTTTTAAACTTCAGCAGAATTCCGAGAACAAGGGAAGAGTTCCAAAGCATTTTTAAACTTCAGCAGAATTCCGAGAACAATGGAAGAGTTCCATAGCATTTTTAAACTGCAGCGGAATTCCGAGAGCAAGGGAAAAGTTCCAAAGCATTTTTAAACTACAGCGGAATTTCGCGAACAATGGAAGAATTCCAAAGCATTGCTAAACATCAGCGGAATTCTAAGAACAATGGAAGAGTTCCAAAGCATTGTTAAACATCAGCGGAATTCTCAGAACAATGGAAGAGTTCCAAAGCGTTTTTAAACTTCAGCAGAATTCCGAGAAAAATGGAAGAGTTGCAAAGCATTGTTAAACATCAGCGGAATTCCGAGAACAATGGAAGAGTTCCAAAGCATTTTTAAACTTCAGAAGAATTCCAAAAACAATGGAAGAGTTCCAAAGCATTTTTAAACATCAGCGGCATTCTGAGAACAATGGAAGAGTTCCAAAGCATTTTTAAACTTCAGCAGAATTCCCCGAACAATGGAAGAGTCCCAAAGCATTGCTAAACATCAGAGGTATTCCGAGAACAATGGAAGAGTTCCAAAGCATTTTTAAACTTCAGCAGAATTCCCAGAACAATGGAAGAGTTCCAAAGCATTGTTACACATCAGCAGAATTCCGAGAACAATGGAAGAGTTCCAAAGCATTTTTAAACTTCAGCAGAATTCCGAGAACAAGGGAAGAGTTCCAAAGCATTTTTAAACTTCAGCAGAATTCCGAGAACAATGGAAGAGTTCCATAGCATTTTTAAACTGCAGCGGAATTCCGAGAGCAAGGGAAGAGTTCCAAAGCATTTTTAAACTTCAGCGGAATTTCGCGAACAATGGAAGAATTCCAAAGCATTGCTAATCATCAGCGGAATTCTGAGAACAATGGAAGAGTTCCAAAGCATTTTTAAACTTCATTAGAATTCCGAGAACAATGGAAGAGTTCCAAAGCATTTTTAAACTTCAGCAGAATTCCGAGAACAATGGAAGAGTTCCATAGCATTTTTAAACCTCAGGGAAATTCCGAGAACAAGGGAAGAGTTCCAAAGCATTTTTAAACTTCAGCGGATTTCCGTGAACAATGGAAGAATTCCAAATCATTGCTAAACATCAGCGGAATTCCAAGAACAATGGAAGAGTTCCAAAGCATTTTTAAACTTCAGCAGAATTCCAAAAACAATGGAAGAGTTCCAAAGCATTTTTAAACTTCAGCAGAATTCCAAGAACAATGGAAGTGTTCCAAATCATTGTTAAATATCAGCGGAATTCCGAGAACAATGGAGAGTTCCAAAGCATTTTTAAACTTCAGCAGAATTCCGAGAACAATGGAAGAGTTTCAAAGCATTTTTAAACTTCAGCAGAATTCCCAGAATGATGGAAGAGTACCAAAGCATTGTTAAACATCAGAGGAATTCCGAGAACAATGGAAGAGTTCCTAAGCATTTTTAAACTTCAGCAGACTTGAGAGAACATTGGAAGAGTTCCAAAGCATTTTTAAACTTCAGCAGAATTCCGAGAAAAATGGAAGAGTTCCAAAGCATTGTTAAACATCAGCAGAATTCCGAGAACAGTGGAAGAGTTCCAAAGCATTTTTAAGCTTCAGCAGAATTCCAAAAACAATGGAAGAGTTCCAAAGCATTGTTAAACATCAGCGGAATTCTGAGAATAATGGAAGAGTTCCAAAGCTTTTTTAAACTTCAGCTAAATTCCGAGAACAATGGTAGAGTTCCAAAGCATTGTTAAACATCAGCGGAATTGCGAGATCAAGGGAAGAGTTCCAAAGCATTTTTAAACTTCAGCTGAATTACGAGAACAACGGAAGAGTTCAAAAGCATTGTTAAACATCAGCGGAATTCCGAGAACAAAGGAAGAGTGCCAAACCATTTTTAAACTTTAGCAGAATTCCCAGAACAATGGAAGAGTTCCAAAGCATTGTTAAAAATCAGCGGCATTCTGAGAACAATGGAAGAGTTCCAAAGCATTGTTAAAAATCAGCGGCATTCTGAGAACAATGGAAGAGTTCCAAAGCTTTTATAAACTTCAGCTGAATTCCGAGAACAACGGAAGAGTTCCAAAGCATTTTTAAACTTCAGCAGAATTCCGAGAAAAATGGAAGAGTTCCAAAGCATTGTTAAACATCAGCGGAATTCCGAGAACAATGGAAGAGTTCCAAAGCATTTTTAAACTTCAGCAGAATTACAAAAACAATGGAAGAGTTCCAAAGCATTGTTAAACATCAGCAGCATTCTGAGAACAATGGAAGAGTTCCAAAGCTTTTTTAAACTTCAGCTGAATTCCGATAACAACGGAAGAGTTCCAAAGCATTGTTAAACATCAGCAGAATTTCGAGAACAATGGAAGAGTTCCAAACCATTTTTAAACTTCAGCAGAATTCCCAGAACAATGGAAGAGTTCCAAAGCATTGTTAAACATCAGCGGAATTCCGAGAACAATGGAAGAGTTCCAAAGCATTTTTAAACTTCAGCAGAATTCCCAGAACAATGGAAGAGTTCCAAAGCATTGTTAAACATCAGCGGAATTCCGAGAACAATGGAAGAGTTCCAAAGCATTTTTAAACTTCAGCAGAATTCCGAGAACAATGGAAGAGTTCCAAAGCATTTTTAAACTTCAGCAGAATTCCGAGAACTATGGAAGCGTTCCATAGCATTTTTAAACTTCAGCGGAATTCCGACAACAAGGGAAGAGTTCCAAAGCATTTTTAAACTTCAGCGGAAATTCGTGAACAAAGGTAGAGTTCCAAAGCATTGTAAAACATTAGCGGAATTCCGAGAACAATGAAAGAGTTCCAAAGCATTTTTATACTTCAGCGGAATTCTGAGAACAATGTAAGAATTCCAAAGCATTGTTAAACATCAGCGGAATTCTCAGAACAATGGAAGAGTTCCAAAGCGTTTTTAAACTTCAGCAGAATTCCGAGAAAAATGGAAGAGTTGCAAAGCATTGTTAAACATCAGCGGAATTCCGAGAACAATGGAAGAGTTCCAAAGCATTTTTAAACTTCAGAAGAATTCCAAAAACAATGGAAGAGTTCCAAAGCATTTTTAAACATCAGCGGCATTCTGAGAACAATGGAAGAGTTCCAAAGCATTTTTAAACTTCAGCAGAATTACCAGAACAATGGAAGAGTCCCAAAGCATTGTTAAACATCAGAGGTATTCCGAGAACAATGGAAGAGTTCCAAAGCATTTTTAAACTTCAGCAGAATTCCCAGAACAATGGAAGAGTTCCAAAGCATTGTTAAACATCAGCAGAATTCCGAGAACAATTGAAGAGTTCCAAAGCATTTTTAAACTTCAGCAGAATTCCGAGAACAAGGGAAGAGTTCCAAAGCATTTTTAAACTTCAGCAGAATTCCGAGAACAATGGAAGAGTTCCATAGCATTTTTAAACTGCAGCGGAATTCCGAGAGCAAGGGAAGAGTTCCAAAGCATTTTTAAACTTCAGCGGAATTTCGCGAACAATGGAAGAATTCCAAAGCATTGCTAAACATCAGCGGAATTCTGAGAACAATGGAAGAGTTCCAAAGCATTGTTAAACATCAGCGGAATTCTCAGAACAATGGAAGAGTTCCAAAGCGTTTTTAAACTTCAGCAGAATTCCGAGCAAAATGGAAGAGTTGCAAAGCATTGTTAAACATCAGCGGAATTCCGAGAACAATGGAAGAGTTCCAAAGCATTTTTAAACTTCAGAAGAATTCCAAAAACAATGGAAGAGTTCCAAAGCATTTTTAAACATCAGCGGCATTCTGAGAACAATGGAAGAGTTCCAAAGCATTTTTAAACTTCAGCAGAATTCCCCGAACAATGGAAGAGTCCCAAAGCATTGTTAAACATCAGAGGTATTCCGAGAACAATGGAAGAGTTCCAAAGCATTTTTAAACTTCAGCAGAATTCCCAGAACAATGGAAGAGTTCCAAAGCATTGTTACACATCAGCAGAATTCCGAGAACAATGGAAGAGTTCCAAAGCATTTTTAAACTTCAGCAGAATTCCGAGAACAAGGGAAGAGTTCCAAAGCATTTTTAAACTTCAGCAGAATTCCGAGAACAATGGAAGAGTTCCATAGCATTTTTAAACTGCAGCGGAATTCCGAGAGCAAGGGAAGAGTTCCAAAGCATTTTTAAACTTCAGCGGAATTTCGCGAACAATGGAAGAATTCCAAAGCATTGCTAATCATCAGCGGAATTCTGAGAACAATGGAAGAGTTCCAAAGCATTTTTAAACTTCAGCGGATTTCCGTGAACAATGGAAGAATTCCAAATCATTGCTAAACATCAGCGGAATTCCAAGAACAATGGAAGAGTTCCAAAGCATTTTTAAACTTCAGCAGAATTCCAAAAACAATGGAAGAGTTCCAAAGCATTTTTAAACTTCAGCAGAATTCCAAGAACAATGGAAGTGTTCCAAATCATTGTTAAATATCAGCGGAATTCCGAGAACAATGGAGAGTTCCAAAGCATTTTTAAACTTCAGCAGAATTCCGAGAACAATGGAAGAGTTTCAAAGCATTTTTAAACTTCAGCAGAATTCCCAGAATGATGGAAGAGTACCAAAGCATTGTTAAACATCAGAGGAATTCCGAGAACAATGGAAGAGTTCCTAAGCATTTTTAAACTTCAGCAGACTTGAGAGAACATTGGAAGAGTTCCAAAGCATTTTTAAACTTCAGCAGAATTCCGAGAAAAATGGAAGAGTTCCAAAGCATTGTTAAACATCAGCAGAATTCCGAGAACAGTGGAAGAGTTCCAAAGCATTTTTAAGCTTCAGCAGAATTCCAAAAACAATGGAAGAGTTCCAAAGCATTGTTAAACATCAGCGGAATTCTGAGAATAATGGAAGAGTTCCAAAGCTTTTTTAAACTTCAGCTAAATTCCGAGAACAATGGTAGAGTTCCAAAGAATTGTTAAACATCAGCGGAATTGCGAGATCAAGGGAAGAGTTCCAAAGCATTTTTAAACTTCAGCTGAATTACGAGAACAACGGAAGAGTTCAAAAGCATTGTTAAACATCAGCGGAATTCCGAGAACAAAGGAAGAGTGCCAAACCATTTTTAAACTTTAGCAGAATTCCCAGAACAATGGAAGAGTTCCAAAGCATTGTTAAAAATCAGCGGCATTCTGAGAACAATGGAAGAGTTCCAAAGCATTGTTAAAAATCAGCGGCATTCTGAGAACAATGGAAGAGTTCCAAAGCTTTTATAAACTTCAGCTGAATTCCGAGAACAACGGAAGAGTTCCAAAGCATTTTTAAACTTCAGCAGAATTCCGAGAAAAATGGAAGAGTTCCAAAGCATTGTTAAACATCAGCGGAATTCCGAGAACAATGGAAGAGTTCCAAAGCATTTTTAAACTTCAGCAGAATTACAAAAACAATGGAAGAGTTCCAAAGCATTGTTAAACATCAGCAGCATTCTGAGAACAATGGAAGAGTTCCAAAGCTTTTTTAAACTTCAGCTGAATTCCGATAACAACGGAAGAGTTCCAAAGCATTGTTAAACATCAGCAGAATTCCGAGAACAATGGAAGAGTTCCAAACCATTTTTAAACTTCAGCAGAATTCCCAGAACAATGGAAGAGTTCCAAAGCATTGTTAAACATCAGCGGAATTTCGAGAACAATGGAAGAGTTCCAAAGCATTTTTAAACTTCAGCAGAATTCCCAGAACAATGGAAGAGTTCCAAAGCATTGTTAAACATCAGCGGAATTCCGAGAACAATGGAAGAGTTCCAAAGCATTTTTAAACTTCAGCAGAATTCCGAGAACAATGGAAGAGTTCCAAAGCATTTTTAAACTTCAGCAGAATTCCGAGAACAATGGAAGCGTTCCATAGCATTTTTAAACTTCAGCGGAATTCCGACAACAAGGGAAGAGTTCCAAAGCATTTTTAAACTTCAGCGGAATTTCGTGAACAAAGGTAGAATTCCAAAGCATTGCTAAACATCAGCGGAATTCCGAGAACAATGGAAGAGTTCCAAAGCATTTTTAAACTTCAGCAGAATTCCGAGAAAAATGGAAGAGTTCCAAATCACTGTTAAACATCAGCAGAATTCCGAGAACAATGGAAGAGTTCCAAAGCATTTTTAAACTTCAGCAGAATTCCGAGAACAATGGAAGAGTTTCAAATCATTTTTAAACTTCAGCAGAATTCCCAGAATGATGGAAGAGTTCCAAAGCATTGTTAAACCTCAGAGCAATTCCGAGAACAATGTAAGTGTTCCAAAGCATTTTTAAACTTCAGCAGACTTGAGAGAACAATGGAAGAGTTCCAAAGCATTTTTAAACTTCAGCAGAATTCCGAGAAAAATGGAAGAGTTAAAAGCATTGTTAAACATCAGCAGAATTCCGAGAACAGTGGAAGAGTTCCAAAGCATTTTTAAGCTTCAGCAGAATTCCAAAAACAATGGAAGAGTTCCAAAGCATTGTTAAACATCAGCGGAATTCTGAGAACAATGGAAGAGTTCCAAAGCTTTTTTAAACTTCAGCTGAATTCCGAGAACAATGGAAGAGTTCCAAAGCAATGTTAAACATCAGCGGAATTCCGAGAACAATGGAAGAGTTCCAAAGCATTTTTAAACCTCAGCGGAATTCCCAGAACAATGGAAGAGTTACAGAGCATTGTTAAACATCAGCGGAATTACGAGAACAATGGAAGAGTTCCAAAGCATTTTTAAACTTCAGCAGAATTCCTAGAACAATGGAAGAGTTCCAAAGCATTGTTAAACATCAGCGGAATTACCAGAACAATCGAAGAGTTCCAAAGCGTTTTTAAACTTCAGCAGAATTCCGAGAACAATGGAAGCGTTCCAAAGCATTTTTAAACTTCAGCAGAATTCCGAGAACAATGGAAGAGTTCCAAATCATTGTTAAACATCAGCGGAAATCCGAGAACAAAGGAAGAGTTCCAAACCATTTTTAAACTTCAGCAGAATTCCGAGAGCAATGGAAGAGTTTCAAAGCATTTTTAAACTTCAGCAGAATTCCCAGGATGATGGAAGAGTTCCAAAGCATTGCTAAACATTAGCGGAATTCCGAGAACAATGGAAGAGTTCCAAAGCATTTTTATACTTCAGCGGAATTCTGAGAACAATGGAAGAATTCCAAAGCATTGTTAAACATCAGCGGAATTCTCAGAACAATGGAAGAGTTCCAAAGCGTTTTTAAACTTCAGCAGAATTCCGAGAACAATGGAAGAGTTCCAAAGCATTTTTAAACTTCAGCAGAATTCCGAGAAAAATGGAAGAGTTGCAAAGCATTGTTAAACATCAGCGGAATTCCGAGAACAATGGAAGAGTTCCAAAACATTTTTAAACTTCAGCAGAATTCCAAAAACAATGGAAGAGTTCCAAAGAATTTTTAAACATCAGCGGCATTCTGAGAAAAATGGAAGAGTTCCAAAGCATTTTTAAACTTCAGCAGAATTCCCAGAACAATGGAAGAGTCCCAAAGCATTGTTAAACATCAGAGGTATTCCGAGAACAATGGAAGAGTTCCAAAGCATTTTTAAACTTCAGCAGAATTCCCAGAACAATGGAATAGTTCCAAAGCATTGTTAAACATCAGCGGAATTCCGAGAACAATGGAAGAGTTCCAAAGCATTTTTAAACTTCAGCAGAATTCCGAGAACAAGGGAAGAGTTCCAAAGCATTTTTAAACTTCAGCAGAATTCCGAGAACAATGGAAGAGTTCCATAGCATTTTTAAACTTCAGCGGAATTCCGAGAGCAAGGGAAGAGTTCCAAAGCATTTTTAAACTTCAGCGGAATTTTGTGAACAATGGAAGAATTCCAAAGCATTGCTAAACATCAGCGGAATTCTGAGAACAATGGAAGAGTTCCAAAGCATTTTTAAACTTCAGTAGAATTCCGAGAACAATGGAAGAGTTCCAAAGCATTTTTAAACTTCAGCAGAATTCCGAGAACAATGGAAGAGTTCCATAGCATTTTTAAACTTCAGGGAAATTCCGAGAACAAGGGAAGAGTTCCAAAGCATTTTTAAACTTCAGCGGATTTCCGTGAACAACGGAAGAATTCCAAAGCATTGCTGAACATCAGCAGAATTCCAAGAACAATGGAAGAGTTCCAAAGCATTTTTAAACTTCAGCAGAATTCCAAGAACAATGGAAGAGTTCCAAAGCATTTTTAAACTTCAGCAGAATTCCAAGAACAATGGAAGAGTTCCAAATCTTTGTTAAATATCAGCGGAATTCTGAGAACAATGGAAGAGTTCCAAAGCATTTTTAAACTGCAGCAGAATTCCGAGAACAATGGAAGAGTTCCAAAGCATTTTTAAACTTCAGCAGAATTCCCAGAACAATGGAAGAGTTCCAAAGCATTGTTAAACATCAGCGGAATTCCGAGAACAATGGAAGAGTTCCAAAGCATTTTTAAACTTCAGCAGAATTCCGAGAACAATGGAAGAGTTCCAAAGCATTTTTAAACTTCAGCAGAATTCCGAGAACAATGGAAGCGTTCCATAGCATTTTTAAACTTCAGCGGAATTCCGACAACAAGGGAAGAGTTCCAAAGCATTTTTAAACTTCAGCGGAATTTCGTGAACAAAGGTAGAATTCCAAAGCATTGCTAAACATCAGCGGAATTCCGAGAACAATGGAAGAGTTCCAAAGCATTTTTAAACTTCAGCAGAATTCCGAGAAAAATGGAAGAGTTCCAAATCACTGTTAAACATCAGCGGAATTCCGAGAACAATGGAAGAGTTCCAAAGCATTTTTAAACTTCAGCAGAATTCCGAGAACAATGGAAGAGTTTCAAATCTTTTTTAAACTTCAGCAGAATTCCCAGAATGATGGAAGAGTTCCAAAGCATTGTTAAACCTCAAAGCAATTCCGAGAACAATGTAAGTGTTCCAAAGCATTTTTAAACTTCAGCAGACTTGAGAGAACAATGGAAGAGTTCCAAAGCATTTTTAAACTTCAGCAGAATTCCGAGAAAAATGGAAGAGTTCCAAAGCATTGTTAAACATCAGCAGAATTCCGAGAACAGTGGAAGAGTTCCAAAGCATTTTTAAGCTTCAGCAGAATTCCAAAAACAATGGAAGAGTTCCAAAGCATTGTTAAACATCAGCGGAATTCTGAGAACAATGGAAGAGTTCCAAAGCTTTTTTAAACTTCAGCTGAATTCCGAGAACAATGGAAGAGTTCCAAAGCAATGTTAAACATCAGCGGAATTCCGAGAACAATGGAAGAGTTCCAAAGCATTTTTAAACCTCAACGGAATTCCCAGAACAATGGAAGAGTTACAGAGCATTGTTAAACATCAGCGGAATTACGAGAACAATGGAAGAGTTCCAAAGCATTTTTAAACTTCAGCAGAATTCCTAGAACAATGGAAGAGTTCCAAAGCATTGTTAAACATCAGCGGAATTACCAGAACAATCGAAGAGTTACAAAGCGTTTTTAAACTTCAGCAGAATTCCGAGAACAATGGAAGCGTTCCAAAGCATTTTTAAACTTCAGCAGAATTCCGAGAACAATGGAAGAGTTCCAAATCATTGTTAAACATCAGCGGAAATCCGAGAACAAAGGAAGAGTTCCAAAGCATTTTTAAACTTCAGCAGAATTCCGAGAGCAATGGAAGAGTTTCAAAGCATTTTTAAACTTCAGCAGAATTCCCAGGATGATGGAAGAGTTCCAAAGCATTGTTAAACATTAGCGGAATTCCGAGAACAATGGAAGAGTTCCAAAGCATTTTTATACTTCAGCGGAATTCTCAGAACAATGGAAGAATTCCAAAGCATTGTTAAACATCAGCGGAATTCTCAGAACAATGGAAGAGTTCCAAAGCGTTTTTAAACTTCAGCAGAATTCCGAGAACAATGGAAGAGTTCCAAAGCATTTTTAAACTTCAGCAGAATTCCGAGAAAAATGGAAGAGTTGCAAAGCATTGTTAAACATCAGCGGAATTCCGAGAACAATGGAAGAGTTCCAAAACATTTTTAAACTTCAGCAGAATTCCAAAAACAATGGAAGAGTTCCAAAGAATTTTTAAACATCAGCGGCATTCTGAGAAAAATGGAAGAGTTCCAAAGCATTTTTAAACTTCAGCAGAATTCCCAGAACAATGGAAGAGTCCCAAAGCATTGTTAAACATCAGAGGTATTCCGAGAACAATGGAAGAGTTCCAAAGCATTTTTAAACTTCAGCAGAATTCCTAGAACAATGGAAGAGTTCCAAAGCATTGTTAAACATCAGCGGAATTACCAGAACTATCGAAGAGTTCCAAAGCGTTTTTAAACTTCAGCAGAATTCCGAGAACAATGGAAGAGTTCCAAATCATTGTTAAACATCAGCGGAAATCCGAGAACAAAGGAAGAGTTCCAAAGCATTTTTAAACTTCAGCAGAATTCCGAGAGCAATGGAAGAGTTTCAAAGCATTTTTAAACTTCAGCAGAATTCCCAGGATGATGGAAGAGTTCCAAAGCATTGTTAAACATTATCGGAATTCCGAGAACAATGGAAGAGTTCCAAAGCATTTTTAAACTTCAGCAGAATTCCCAGAACAATGGAAGAGTTCCAAAGCATTGTTAAACATCAGCGGAATTCCGAGAACAATGGAAGAGTTCCAAAGCATTTTTAAACTTCAGCAGAATTCCGAGAACAAGGGAAGAGTTCCAAAGCATTTTTAAACTTCAGCAGAATTCCGAGAACAATGGAAGAGTTCCATAGCATTTTTAAACTTCAGCGGAATTCCGAGAGCAAGGGAAGAGTTCCAAAGCATTTTTAAACTTCAGCGGAATTTTGTGAACAATGGAAGAATTCCAAAGCATTGCTAAACATCAGCGGAATTCTGAGAACAATGGAAGAGATCCAAAGCATTTTTAAACTTCAGTAGAAATCCGAGAACAATGGAAGAGTTCCAAAGCATTTTTAAACTTCAGCAGAATTCCGAGAAAAATGGAAGAGTTCCAAAGCATTGTTAAACATCAGCAGAATTCCGAGAACAGTGGAAGAGTTCCAAAGCATTTTTAAGCTTCAGCAGAATTCCAAAAACAATGGAAGAGTTCCAAAGCATTGTTAAACATCAGCGGAATTCTGAGAACAATGGAAGAGTTCCAAAGCTTTTTTAAACTTCAGCTGAATTCCGAGAACAATGGTAGAGTTCCAAAGCATTGTTAAACATCAGCGGAATTCCGAGAACAATGGAAGAGTTCCAAAGCATTTTTAAACTTCAGCGGAATTTCCAGAACAATGGAAGAGTTCCAGAGCATTGTTAAACATCAGCGGAATTCCGTGAACAATAGAAGAGTTCCAAAGCATTTTTAAACTTCAGCAGAATTCCCAGAACAATGGAAGAGTTCCAAAGCATTGTTAAACATCAGCGGAATTCCGAGAACAATGGAAGAGTTCCAAAGGGTTTTTAAACTTCAGCAGAATTCCGAGAACAATGGAAGCGTTCCAAAGCATTCTTAAATTCAGCAGAATTCCGAGAACATTGGAAGAGTTCCAATTCATTGTTAAACATCAGCGGAAATCCGAGAAAAAGGAAGAGTTCCAAAGCATTTTTAAACTTCAGCAGAATTCCCAGAATGATGGAAGAGTTTCAAAGCATTGTTAAACATTAGCGGAATTCCGAGAACAATGGAAGAGTTCCAAAGCATTTTTAATCTTCAGCAGAATTCTGAGAACAATGGAAGAATTCCAAAGCATTGTTAAACATCAGCGGAATCCTCAGAACAATGGAAGAGTTCCAAAGCGTTTTTAAACTTCAGCAGAATTCCGAGAACAATGGAAGAGTTCCAAAGCATTTTTAAACTTCAGCAGAATTCCGAGAAAAATGGAAGAGTTCCAAAGCATTGTTAAACATCAGCGGAATTCCGAGAAAAATGGAAGAGTTCCAAAGCATTTTTAAAATTCAGCAGA
This sequence comes from Phyllobates terribilis, assembly GCF_046119375.1. Classification (NCBI taxonomy): domain Eukaryota; kingdom Metazoa; phylum Chordata; class Amphibia; order Anura; family Dendrobatidae; genus Phyllobates; species Phyllobates terribilis. The sequence continues at coordinate 52,842,863 of NW_027362765.1, forward strand.
ATTCCAAAAACAATGGAAGAGTTCCAAAGCATTGTTAAACATCAGCGGCATTCTGAGAACAATGGAAGAGTTCCAAAGCTTTTTTAAACTTCAGCTGAATTCCGAGAACAACGGAAGAGTTCAAAAGCATTGTTAAACATCAGCGGAATTCCGAGAGAAAAGGAAGAGTGCCAAACCATTTTTAAACTTTAGCAGATTTCCCAGAACAATGGAAGAGTTCCAAAGCATTGTTAAACTTCAGCGGAATTCCGAGAACAATGGAAGAGTTCCAAAGCATTTTTAAACTTCAGCAGAATTCCCAGAACAATGGAAGAGTTCCAAAGCATTGTTAAACACCAGCGGAATTCCGAGAACAATGGAAGAGTTCCAAAGCATTTTTAAACTTCAGCGGAATTTCCAGAACAATGGAAGAGTTCTAGAGCATTGTTAAACATCAGCGGAATTCCGTGAACAATGGAAGAGTTCCAAAGCATTTTTAAACTTCAGCAGAATTCCGAGAACAAGGGAAGAGTTCCAAAGCATTTTTAAACTTCAGCAGAATTCCGAGAACAATGGAGGAGTTCCATAGCATTTTTAAACTTCAGCGGAATTCCGAGAGCAAGGGAAGACTTCCAAAGCATTTTTAAACTTCAGCGGAATTTCGTGAACAATGGAAGAATTCCAAAGCATTGCTAAACATCAGAGGAATTCTGAGAACAATGGAAGAGTTCCAAAGCATTTTTAAACTTCAGTAGAATTCCGAGAACAATGGAAGAGTTCCATAGCATTTTTAAACTTCAGCAGAATTCCGAGAACAATGGAAGAGTTCCATAGCATTTTTAAACTTCAGGGAAATTCCGAGAACAAGGGAAGAGTTCCAAAGCATTTTTAAACTTCAGCGGATTTCCGTGAACAACGGAAGAATTCCAAAGCATTGCTAAACATCAGCAGAATTCCAAGAACAATGGAAGAGTTCCAAAGCATTTTTAAACTTCAGCAGAATTCCAAAAACAATGGAAGAGTTCCAAAGCATTTTTAAACTTCAGCAGAATTCCAAGAACAATGGAAGAGTTCCAAATCATTGATAAATATCAGCGGAATTCCGAGAACAATGGAAGAGTTCCAAAGCACTTTTAAAACTTCAGCAGAATTCCGAAAACAATGGAAGAGTTTCAAAGCATTTTTAAACTTCAGCAGAATTCCCAGAACAATGGAAGAGTCCCAAAGCATTGTTAAACATCAGAGGTATTCCGAGAACAATGGAAGAGTTACAAAGCATTTTTAATCTTCAGCAGAATTTCCAGAACAATGGAAGAGTTCCAAAGCATTGTTAAACATCAGCGGAATTCCGAGAACAATGGAAGAGTTACAGAGCATTGTTAAACATCAGCGGAATTACGAGAACAATGGAAGAGTTCCAAAGCATTTTTAAACTTCAGCAGAATTCCTAGAACAATGGAAGAGTTCCAAAGCATTGTTAAACATCAGCGGAATTACCAGAACAATCGAAGAGTTCCAAAGCGTTTTTAAACTTCAGCAGAATTCCGAGAACAATGGAAGCGTTCCAAAGCATTTTTAAACTTCAGCAGAATTCCGAGAACAATGGAAGAGTTCCAAATCATTGTTAAACATCAGCGGAAATCCGAGAACAAAGGAAGAGTTCCAAACCATTTTTAAACTTCAGCAGAATTCCGAGAGCAATGGAAGAGTTTCAAAGCATTTTTAAACTTCAGCAGAATTCCCAGGATGATGGAAGAGTTCCAAAGCATTGCTAAACATTAGCGGAATTCCGAGAACAATGGAAGAGTTCCAAAGCATTTTTATACTTCAGCGGAATTCTGAGAACAATGGAAGAATTCCAAAGCATTGTTAAACATCAGCGGAATTCTCAGAACAATGGAAGAGTTCCAAAGCGTTTTTAAACTTCAGCAGAATTCCGAGAACAATGGAAGAGTTCCAAAGCATTTTTAAACTTCAGCAGAATTCCGAGAAAAATGGAAGAGTTGCAAAGCATTGTTAAACATCAGCGGAATTCCGAGAACAATGGAAGAGTTCCAAAACATTTTTAAACTTCAGCAGAATTCCAAAAACAATGGAAGAGTTCCAAAGAATTTTTAAACATCAGCGGCATTCTGAGAAAAATGGAAGAGTTCCAAAGCATTTTTAAACTTCAGCAGAATTCCCAGAACAATGGAAGAGTCCCAAAGCATTGTTAAACATCAGAGGTATTCCGAGAACAATGGAAGAGTTCCAAAGCATTTTTAAACTTCAGCAGAATTCCCAGAACAATGGAATAGTTCCAAAGCATTGTTAAACATCAGCGGAATTCCGAGAACAATGGAAGAGTTCCAAAGCATTTTTAAACTTCAGCAGAATTCCGAGAACAAGGGAAGAGTTCCAAAGCATTTTTAAACTTCAGCAGAATTCCGAGAACAATGGAAGAGTTCCATAGCATTTTTAAACTTCAGCGGAATTCCGAGAGCAAGGGAAGAGTTCCAAAGCATTTTTAAACTTCAGCGGAATTTTGTGAACAATGGAAGAATTCCAAAGCATTGCTAAACATCAGCGGAATTCTGAGAACAATGGAAGAGTTCCAAAGCATTTTTAAACTTCAGTAGAATTCCGAGAACAATGGAAGAGTTCCAAAGCATTTTTAAACTTCAGCAGAATTCCGAGAACAATGGAAGAGTTCCATAGCATTTTTAAACTTCAGGGAAATTCCGAGAACAAGGGAAGAGTTCCAAAGCATTTTTAAACTTCAGCGGATTTCCGTGAACAACGGAAGAATTCCAAAGCATTGCTGAACATCAGCAGAATTCCAAGAACAATGGAAGAGTTCCAAAGCATTTTTAAACTTCAGCAGAATTCCAAGAACAATGGAAGAGTTCCAAAGCATTTTTAAACTTCAGCAGAATTCCAAGAACAATGGAAGAGTTCCAAATCTTTGTTAAATATCAGCGGAATTCTGAGAACAATGGAAGAGTTCCAAAGCATTTTTAAACTGCAGCAGAATTCCGAGAACAATGGAAGAGTTCCAAAGCATTTTTAAACTTCAGCAGAATTCCCAGAACAATGGAAGAGTTCCAAAGCATTGTTAAACATCAGCGGAATTCCGAGAACAATGGAAGAGTTCCAAAGCATTTTTAAACTTCAGCAGAATTCCGAGAACAATGGAAGAGTTCCAAAGCATTTTTAAACTTCAGCAGAATTCCGAGAACAATGGAAGCGTTCCATAGCATTTTTAAACTTCAGCGGAATTCCGACAACAAGGGAAGAGTTCCAAAGCATTTTTAAACTTCAGCGGAATTTCGTGAACAAAGGTAGAATTCCAAAGCATTGCTAAACATCAGCGGAATTCCGAGAACAATGGAAGAGTTCCAAAGCATTTTTAAACTTCAGCAGAATTCCGAGAAAAATGGAAGAGTTCCAAATCACTGTTAAACATCAGCGGAATTCCGAGAACAATGGAAGAGTTCCAAAGCATTTTTAAACTTCAGCAGAATTCCGAGAACAATGGAAGAGTTTCAAATCTTTTTTAAACTTCAGCAGAATTCCCAGAATGATGGAAGAGTTCCAAAGCATTGTTAAACCTCAGAGCAATTCCGAGAACAATGTAAGTGTTCCAAAGCATTTTTAAACTTCAGCAGACTTGAGAGAACAATGGAAGAGTTCCAAAGCATTTTTAAACTTCAGCAGAATTCCGAGAAAAATGGAAGAGTTCCAAAGCATTGTTAAACATCAGCAGAATTCCGAGAACAGTGGAAGAGTTCCAAAGCATTTTTAAGCTTCAGCAGAATTCCAAAAACAATGGAAGAGTTCCAAAGCATTGTTAAACATCAGCGGAATTCTGAGAACAATGGAAGAGTTCCAAAGCTTTTTTAAACTTCAGCTGAATTCCGAGAACAATGGAAGAGTTCCAAAGCAATGTTAAACATCAGCGGAATTCCGAGAACAATGGAAGAGTTCCAAAGCATTTTTAAACCTCAACGGAATTCCCAGAACAATGGAAGAGTTACAGAGCATTGTTAAACATCAGCGGAATTACGAGAACAATGGAAGAGTTCCAAAGCATTTTTAAACTTCAGCAGAATTCCTAGAACAATGGAAGAGTTCCAAAGCATTGTTAAACATCAGCGGAATTACCAGAACAATCGAAGAGTTACAAAGCGTTTTTAAACTTCAGCAGAATTCCGAGAACAATGGAAGCGTTCCAAAGCATTTTTAAACTTCAGCAGAATTCCGAGAACAATGGAAGAGTTCCAAATCATTGTTAAACATCAGCGGAAATCCGAGAACAAAGGAAGAGTTCCAAAGCATTTTTAAACTTCAGCAGAATTCCGAGAGCAATGGAAGAGTTTCAAAGCATTTTTAAACTTCAGCAGAATTCCCAGGATGATGGAAGAGTTCCAAAGCATTGTTAAACATTAGCGGAATTCCGAGAACAATGGAAGAGTTCCAAAGCATTTTTATACTTCAGCGGAATTCTCAGAACAATGGAAGAATTCCAAAGCATTGTTAAACATCAGCGGAATTCTCAGAACAATGGAAGAGTTCCAAAGCGTTTTTAAACTTCAGCAGAATTCCGAGAACAATGGAAGAGTTCCAAAGCATTTTTAAACTTCAGCAGAATTCCGAGAAAAATGGAAGAGTTGCAAAGCATTGTTAAACATCAGCGGAATTCCGAGAACAATGGAAGAGTTCCAAAACATTTTTAAACTTCAGCAGAATTCCAAAAACAATGGAAGAGTTCCAAAGAATTTTTAAACATCAGCGGCATTCTGAGAAAAATGGAAGAGTTCCAAAGCATTTTTAAACTTCAGCAGAATTCCCAGAACAATGGAAGAGTCCCAAAGCATTGTTAAACATCAGAGGTATTCCGAGAACAATGGAAGAGTTCCAAAGCATTTTTAAACTTCAGCAGAATTCCCAGAACAATGGAATAGTTCCAAAGCATTGTTAAACATCAGCGGAATTCCGAGAACAATGGAAGAGTTCCAAAGCATTTTTAAACTTCAGCAGAATTCCGAGAACAAGGGAAGAGTTCCAAAGCATTTTTAAACTTCAGCAGAATTCCGAGAACAATGGAAGAGTTCCATAGCATTTTTAAACTTCAGCGGAATTCCGAGAGCAAGGGAAGAGTTCCAAAGCATTTTTAAACTTCAGCGGAAGTTTGTGAACAATGGAAGAATTCCAAAGCATTGCTAAACATCAGCGGAATTCTGAGAACAATGGAAGAGTTCCAAAGCATTTTTAAACTTCAGTAGAATTCCGAGAACAATGGAAGAGTTCCAAAGCATTTTTAAACTTCAGCAGAATTCCGAGAACAATGGAAGAGTTCCATAGCATTTTTAAACTTCAGGGAAATTCCGAGAACAAGGGAAGAGTTCCAAAGCATTTTTAAACTTCAGCGGATTTCCGTGAACAACGGAAGAATTCCAAAGCATTGCTAAACATCAGCAGAATTCCAAGAACAATGGAAGAGTTCCAAAGCATTTTTAAACTTCAGCAGAATTCCAAGAACAATGGAAGAGTTCCAAAGCATTTTTAAACTTCAGCAGAATTCCAAGAACAATGGAAGAGTTCCAAATCTTTGTTAAATATCAGCGGAATTCTGAGAACAATGGAAGAGTTCCAAAGCATTTTTAAACTGCAGCAGAATTCCGAGAACAATGGAAGAGTTTCAAAGCATTTTTAAACTTCAGCAGAATTCCCAGAATGATGGAAGAGTTCCAAAGCATTGTTAAACATCAGAGGAATTCCAAAAACAATGGAAGAGTTCCAAAGCATTTTTAAACTTCAGCAGACTTGAGAGAACAATGGAAGAGTTCCAAAGCATTTTTAAACTTCAGCAGAATTCCGAGAAAAATGGAAGAGTTCCAAAGCATTGTTAAACATCAGCAGAATTCCGAGAACAGTGGAAGAGTTCCAAAGCATTTTTAAACATCAGCGGAATTCCGAGAACAATGGAAGAGTTCCAAAGCATTTTTAAACTTCAGCGGAATTTCGTGAACAAAGGTAGAATTCCAAAGCATTGCTAAACATCAGCGGAATTCCGAGAACAATGGAAGAGTTCCAAAGCATTTTTAAACTTCAGCAGAATTCCGAGAAAAATGGAAGAGTTCCATATCACTGTTAAACTTCAGCGGAATTCCGAGAATAATGGAAGAGTTCCAAAGCATTTTTAAACTTCAGCAGAATTCCGAGAACAATGGAAGAGTTTCAAAGCATTTTTAAACTTCAGCAGAATTCCCAGAATGATGGAAGAGTTCCAAAGCATTGTTAAACCTCAGAGGAATTCCGAGAACAATGGAAGTGTTCCAAAGCATTTTTAAACTTCAGCAGACTTGAGAGAACAATGGAAGAGTTCCAAAGCATTTTTAAACTTCAGCAGAATTCCGAGAAAAATGGAAGAGTTCCAAAGCATTGTTAAACATCAGCAGAATTCCGAGAACAGTGGAAGAGTTCCAAAGCATTTTTAAGCTTCAGCAGAATTCCAAAAACAATGGAAGAGGTCCAAAGCATTGTTAAACATCAGCGGAATTCTGAGAACAATGGAAGAGTTCCAAAGCTTTTTTAAACTTCAGCTGAATTCCGAGAACAATGGAAGAGTTCCAAAGCAATGTTAAACATCAGCGGAATTCCGAGAACAATGGAAGAGTTCCAAAGCATTTTTAAACCTCAGCGGAATTCCCAGAACAATGGAAGAGTTACAGAGCATTGGTAAACATCAGAGGAATTACGAGAACAATGGAAGAGTTCCAAAGCATTTTTAGACTTCAGCAGAATTCCTAGAACAATGGAAGAGTTCCAAAGCATTGTTAAACATCAGCGGAATTACCAGAACTATCGAAGAGTTCCAAAGCGTTTTTAAACTTCAGCAGAATTCCGAGAACAATGGAAGAGTTCCAAATCATTGTTAAACATCAGCGGAAATCCGAGAACAAAGGAAGAGTTCCAAAGCATTTTTAAACTTCAGCAGAATTCCGAGAGCAATGGAAGAGTTTCAAAGCATTTTTAAACTTCAGCAGAATTCCCAGGATGATGGAAGAGTTCCAAAGCATTGTTAAACATTATCGGAATTCCGAGAACAATGGAAGAGTTCCAAAGCATTTTTAAACTTCAGCAGAATTCCCAGAACAATGGAAGAGTTCCAAAGCATTGTTAAACATCAGCGGAATTCCGAGAACAATGGAAGAGTTCCAAAGCATTTTTAAACTTCAGCAGAATTCCGAGAACAAGGGAAGAGTTCCAAAGCATTTTTAAACTTCAGCAGAATTCCGAGAACAATGGAAGAGTTCCATAGCATTTTTAAACTTCAGCGGAATTCCGAGAGCAAGGGAAGAGTTCCAAAGCATTTTTAAACTTCAGCGGAATTTTGTGAACAATGGAAGAATTCCAAAGCATTGCTAAACATCAGCGGAATTCTGAGAACAATGGAAGAGATCCAAAGCATTTTTAAACTTCAGTAGAAATCCGAGAACAATGGAAGAGTTCCAAAGCATTTTTAAACTTCAGCAGAATTCCGAGAAAAATGGAAGAGTTCCAAAGCATTGTTAAACATCAGCAGAATTCCGAGAACAGTGGAAGAGTTCCAAAGCATTTTTAAGCTTCAGCAGAATTCCAAAAACAATGGAAGAGTTCCAAAGCATTGTTAAACATCAGCGGAATTCTGAGAACAATGGAAGAGTTCCAAAGCTTTTTTAAACTTCAGCTGAATTCCGAGAACAATGGTAGAGTTCCAAAGCATTGTTAAACATCAGCGGAATTCCGAGAACAATGGAAGAGTTCCAAAGCATTTTTAAACTTCAGCGGAATTTCCAGAACAATGGAAGAGTTCCAGAGCATTGTTAAACATCAGCGGAATTCCGTGAACAATAGAAGAGTTCCAAAGCATTTTTAAACTTCAGCAGAATTCCCAGAACAATGGAAGAGTTCCAAAGCATTGTTAAACATCAGCGGAATTCCGAGAACAATGGAAGAGTTCCAAAGGGTTTTTAAACTTCAGCAGAATTCCGAGAACAATGGAAGCGTTCCAAAGCATTCTTAAATTCAGCAGAATTCCGAGAACATTGGAAGAGTTCCAATTCATTGTTAAACATCAGCGGAAATCCGAGAAAAAGGAAGAGTTCCAAAGCATTTTTAAACTTCAGCAGAATTCCCAGAATGATGGAAGAGTTTCAAAGCATTGTTAAACATTAGCGGAATTCCGAGAACAATGGAAGAGTTCCAAAGCATTTTTAATCTTCAGCAGAATTCTGAGAACAATGGAAGAATTCCAAAGCATTGTTAAACATCAGCGGAATCCTCAGAACAATGGAAGAGTTCCAAAGCGTTTTTAAACTTCAGCAGAATTCCGAGAACAATGGAAGAGTTCCAAAGCATTTTTAAACTTCAGCAGAATTCCGAGAAAAATGGAAGAGTTCCAAAGCATTGTTAAACATCAGCGGAATTCCGAGAAAAATGGAAGAGTTCCAAAGCATTTTTAAAATTCAGCAGAATTCCAAAAACAATGGAAGAGTTCCAAAGCATTGTTAAACATCAGCGGCATTCTGAGAACAATGGAAGAGTTCCAAAGCTTTTTTAAACTTCAGCTGAATTCCGAGAACAACGGAAGAGTTCAAAAGCATTGTTAAACATCAGCGGAATTCCGAGAGAAAAGGAAGAGTGCCAAACCATTTTTAAACTTTAGCAGATTTCCCAGAACAATGGAAGAGTTCCAAAGCATTGTTAAACTTCAGCGGAATTCCGAGAACAATGGAAGAGTTCCAAAGCATTTTTAAACTTCAGCAGAATTCCCAGAACAATGGAAGAGTTCCAAAGCATTGTTAAACACCAGCGGAATTCCGAGAACAATGGAAGAGTTCCAAAGCATTTTTAAACTTCAGCGGAATTTCCAGAACAATGGAAGAGTTCTAGAGCATTGTTAAACATCAGCGGAATTCCGTGAACAATGGAAGAGTTCCAAAGCATTTTTAAACTTCAGCAGAATTCCGAGAACAAGGGAAGAGTTCCAAAGCATTTTTAAACTTCAGCAGAATTCCGAGAACAATGGAGGAGTTCCATAGCATTTTTAAACTTCAGCGGAATTCCGAGAGCAAGGGAAGACTTCCAAAGCATTTTTAAACTTCAGCGGAATTTCGTGAACAATGGAAGAATTCCAAAGCATTGCTAAACATCAGAGGAATTCTGAGAACAATGGAAGAGTTCCAAAGCATTTTTAAACTTCAGTAGAATTCCGAGAACAATGGAAGAGTTCCATAGCATTTTTAAACTTCAGCAGAATTCCGAGAACAATGGAAGAGTTCCATAGCATTTTTAAACTTCAGGGAAATTCCGAGAACAAGGGAAGAGTTCCAAAGCATTTTTAAACTTCAGCGGATTTCCGTGAACAACGGAAGAATTCCAAAGCATTGCTAAACATCAGCAGAATTCCAAGAACAATGGAAGAGTTCCAAAGCATTTTTAAACTTCAGCAGAATTCCAAAAACAATGGAAGAGTTCCAAAGCATTTTTAAACTTCAGCAGAATTCCAAGAACAATGGAAGAGTTCCAAATCATTGATAAATATCAGCGGAATTCCGAGAACAATGGAAGAGTTCCAAAGCACTTTTAAAACTTCAGCAGAATTCCGAAAACAATGGAAGAGTTTCAAAGCATTTTTAAACTTCAGCAGAATTCCCAGAACAATGGAAGAGTCCCAAAGCATTGTTAAACATCAGAGGTATTCCGAGAACAATGGAAGAGTTACAAAGCATTTTTAATCTTCAGCAGAATTTCCAGAACAATGGAAGAGTTCCAAAGCATTGTTAAACATCAGCGGAATTCCGAGAACAATGGAAGAGTTCCAAAGCATTTTTAAACTTCAGCAGAATTCCGAGAACAAGGGAAGACTTCCAAAGCATTTTTAAACTTCAGCAGAATTCCGAGAACAATGGAAGAGTTCCTTAGCATTTTTAAACTTCAGCGGAATTCCGAGAGCAAGGGAAGAGTTCCAAAGCATTTTTAAACTTCAGCGGAATTTCGTGAACAATGGAAGAATTCCAAAGCATTGCTAAACATAAGCGGAATTCTGAGAACAATGGAAGAGTTCTAAAGCATTTTTAAACTTCAGTAGAATTCCGAGAACAATGGAAGAGTTCCAAAGCATTTTTAAACTTCAGCAGAATTCTGAGAACAATGGAAGAGTTCCATAGCATTTTTAAACTTCAGGGAAATTCAGAGAACAAGGGAAGAGTTCCAAAGCATTTTTAAACTTCAGCGGATTTCCGTGAACAACGGAAGAATTCAAAAGCATTGCTAAACATCAGTGGAATTCCAAGAACAATGGAAGAGTTCCATAGCATTTTTAAACTTCAGCAGAATTCCAAGAACAATGGAAGAGTTCCAAAGCATTTTTAAACTTCAGCAGAATTCCAAGAACAATGGAAGAGTTCCAAATCTTTGTTAAATATCAGCGGAATTCTGAGAACAATGGAAGAGTTCCAAAGCATTTTTAAACTTCAGCAGAATTCCGAGAACAATGGAAGAGTTTCAAAGCATTTTTAAACTTCAGCAGAATTCCCAGAATGATGGAAGAGTTCCAAAGCATTGTTAAACATCAGAGGAATTCCAAAAACAATGGAAGAGTTCCAAAGCATTTTTAAACTTCAGCAGACTTGAGAGAACAATGGAAGAGTTCCAAAGCATTTTTCAACTTCAGCAGAATTCCGAGAAAAATGGAAGAGTTCCAAAGCATTGTTAAACATCAGCAGAATTCCGAGAACAGTGGAAGAGTTCCAAAGCATTTTTAAGCTTCAGCAGAATTCCAAAAACAATGGAAGAGTTCCAAAGCATTGTTAAACATCAGCGGAATTCCGAGAACAATGGAAGAGTTCCAAAGGGTTTTTAAACTTCAGCAGAATTCCGAGAACAATGGAAGCGTTCCAAAGCATTTTTAAACTTCAGCAGAATTCCGAGAACAATGGAAGAGTTCCAATTCATTGTTAAACATCAGCGGAAATCCGAGAACAAAGGAAGAGTTCCAAAGCATTTTTAAACTTCAGCAGAATTCCGAGAACAATGGAAGAGTTTCAAAGCATTTTTAAACTTCAGCAGAATTCCCAGAATGATGGAAGAATTCCAAAGCATTGTTAAACATTAGCGGAATTCCGAGAACAATGGAAGAGTTCCAAAGTATTTTTAATCTTCAGCAGAATTCTGAGAACAATGGAAGAATTCCAAAGCATTGTTAAACATCAGCGGAATTCTCAGAACAATGGAAGACTTCCAAAGCGTTTTTAAACTTCAGCAGAATTCCGAGAACAATGGAAGAGTTCCAAAGCATTTTTAAACTTCAGCAGAATTCCGAGAAAAATGGAAGAGTTCCAATGCATTGTTAAACATCAGCGGAATTCCGAGAAAAATGGAAGAGTTCCAAAGCATTTTTAAACTTCAGCAGAATTCCAAAAACAATGGAAGAGTTCCAAAGCATTGTTAAACATCAGCGGCATTCTGAGAACAATGGAAGAGTTCCAAAGCTTTTTTAAACTTCAGCTGAATTCCGAGAACAACGGAAGAGTTCAAAAGCATTGTTAAACATCAGCGGAATTCCGAGAACAAAGGAAGAGTGCCAAACCATTTTTAAACTTCAGCAGAATTCCAAAAACAATGGAAGAGTTCCAAAGCATTTTTAAACTTCAGCAGAATTCCAAGAACAATGGAAGAGTTCCAAATCATTGATAAATATCAGCGGAATTCCGAGAACAATGGAAGAGTTCCAAAGCACTTTTAAAACTTCAGCAGAATTCCGAAAACAATGGAAGAGTTTCAAAGCATTTTTAAACTTCAGCAGAATTCCCAGAACAATGGAAGAGTCCCAAAGCATTGTTAAACATCAGAGGTATTCCGAGAACAATGGAAGAGTTACAAAGCATTTTTAATCTTCAGCAGAATTTCCAGAACAATGGAAGAGTTCCAAAGCATTGTTAAACATCAGCGGAATTCCGAGAACAATGGAAGAGTTCCAAAGCATTTTTAAACTTCAGCAGAATTCCGAGAACAAGGGAAGACTTCCAAAGCATTTTTAAACTTCAGCAGAATTCCGAGAACAATGGAAGAGTTCCTTAGCATTTTTAAACTTCAGCGGAATTCCGAGAGCAAGGGAAGAGTTCCAAAGCATTTTTAAACTTCAGCGGAATTTCGTGAACAATGGAAGAATTCCAAAGCATTGCTAAACATAAGCGGAATTCTGAGAACAATGGAAGAGTTCTAAAGCATTTTTAAACTTCAGTAGAATTCCGAGAACAATGGAAGAGTTCCAAAGCATTTTTAAACTTCAGCAGAATTCTGAGAACAATGGAAGAGTTCCATAGCATTTTTAAACTTCAGGGAAATTCAGAGAACAAGGGAAGAGTTCCAAAGCATTTTTAAACTTCAGCGGATTTCCGTGAACAACGGAAGAATTCAAAAGCATTGCTAAACATCAGTGGAATTCCAAGAACAATGGAAGAGTTCCATAGCATTTTTAAACTTCAGCAGAATTCCAAGAACAATGGAAGAGTTCCAAAGCATTTTTAAACTTCAGCAGAATTCCAAGAACAATGGAAGAGTTCCAAATCTTTGTTAAATATCAGCGGAATTCTGAGAACAATGGAAGAGTTCCAAAGCATTTTTAAACTTCAGCAGAATTCCGAGAACAATGGAAGAGTTTCAAAGCATTTTTAAACTTCAGCAGAATTCCCAGAATGATGGAAGAGTTCCAAAGCATTGTTAAACATCAGAGGAATTCCAAAAACAATGGAAGAGTTCCAAAGCATTTTTAAACTTCAGCAGACTTGAGAGAACAATGGAAGAGTTCCAAAGCATTTTTCAACTTCAGCAGAATTCCGAGAAAAATGGAAGAGTTCCAAAGCATTGTTAAACATCAGCAGAATTCCGAGAACAGTGGAAGAGTTCCAAAGCATTTTTAAGCTTCAGCAGAATTCCAAAAACAATGGAAGAGTTCCAAAGCATTGTTAAACATCAGCGGAATTCCGAGAACAATGGAAGAGTTCCAAAGGGTTTTTAAACTTCAGCAGAATTCCGAGAACAATGGAAGCGTTCCAAAGCATTTTTAAACTTCAGCAGAATTCCGAGAACAATGGAAGAGTTCCAATTCATTGTTAAACATCAGCGGAAATCCGAGAACAAAGGAAGAGTTCCAAAGCATTTTTAAACTTCAGCAGAATTCCGAGAACAATGGAAGAGTTTCAAAGCATTTTTAAACTTCAGCAGAATTCCCAGAATGATGGAAGAGTTCCAAAGCATTGTTAAACATTAGCGGAATTCCGAGAACAATGGAAGAGTTCCAAAGTATTTTTAATCTTCAGCAGAATTCTGAGAACAATGGAAGAATTCCAAAGCATTGTTAAACATCAGCGGAATTCTCAGAACAATGGAAGAGTTCCAAAGCGTTTTTAAACTTCAGCAGAATTCCGAGAACAATGGAAGAGTTCCAAAGCATTTTTAAACTTCAGCAGAATTCCGAGAAAAATGGAAGAGTTCCAATGCATTGTTAAACATCAGCGGAATTCCGAGAAAAATGGAAGAGTTCCAAAGCATTTTTAAACTTCAGCAGAATTCCAAAAACAATGGAAGAGTTCCAAAGCATTGTTAAACATCAGCGGCATTCTGAGAACAATGGAAGAGTTCCAAAGCTTTTTTAAACTTCAGCTGAATTCCGAGAACAACGGAAGAGTTCAAAAGCATTGTTAAACATCAGCGGAATTCCGAGAACAAAGGAAGAGTGCCAAACCATTTTTAAACTTCAGCAGAATTCCAAAAACAATGGAAGAGTTCCAAAGCATTTTTAAACTTCAGCAGAATTCCAAGAACAATGGAAGAGTTCCAAATCATTGATAAATATCAGCGGAATTCCGAGAACAATGGAAGAGTTCCAAAGCACTTTTAAAACTTCAGCAGAATTCCGAAAACAATGGAAGAGTTTCAAAGCATTTTTAAACTTCAGCAGAATTCCCAGAACAATGGAAGAGTCCCAAAGCATTGTTAAACATCAGAGGTATTCCGAGAACAATGGAAGAGTTACAAAGCATTTTTAATCTTCAGCAGAATTTCCAGAACAATGGAAGAGTTCCAAAGCATTGTTAAACATCAGCGGAATTCCGAGAACAATGGAAGAGTTCCAAAGCATTTTTAAACTTCAGCAGAATTCCGAGAACAAGGGAAGACTTCCAAAGCATTTTTAAACTTCAGCAGAATTCCGAGAACAATGGAAGAGTTCCTTAGCATTTTTAAACTTCAGCGGAATTCCGAGAGCAAGGGAAGAGTTCCAAAGCATTTTTAAACTTCAGCGGAATTTCGTGAACAATGGAAGAATTCCAAAGCATTGCTAAACATAAGCGGAATTCTGAGAACAATGGAAGAGTTCTAAAGCATTTTTAAACTTCAGTAGAATTCCGAGAACAATGGAAGAGTTCCAAAGCATTTTTAAACTTCAGCAGAATTCTGAGAACAATGGAAGAGTTCCATAGCATTTTTAAACTTCAGGGAAATTCAGAGAACAAGGGAAGAGTTCCAAAGCATTTTTAAACTTCAGCGGATTTCCATGAACAACGGAAGAATTCAAAAGCATTGCTAAACATCAGTGGAATTCCAAGAACAATGGAAGAGTTCCATAGCATTTTTAAACTTCAGCAGAATTCCAAGAACAATGGAAGAGTTCCAAAGCATTTTTAAACTTCAGCAGAATTCCAAGAACAATGGAAGAGTTCCAAATCTTTGTTAAATATCAGCGGAATTCTGAGAACATTGGAAGAGTTCCAAAGCATTTTTAAACTTCAGCAGAATTCCGAGAACAATGGAAGAGTTTCAAAGCATTTTTAAACTTCAGCAGAATTCCCAGAATGATGGAAGAGTTCCAAAGCATTGTTAAACATCAGAGGAATTCCAAAAACAATGGAAGAGTTCCAAAGCATTTTTAAACTTCAGCAGACTTGAGAGAACAATGGAAGAGTTCCAAAGCATTTTTCAACTTCAGCAGAATTCCGAGAAAAATGGAAGAGTTCCAAAGCATTGTTAAACATCAGCAGAATTCCGAGAACAGTGGAAGAGTTCCAAAGCATTTTTAAGCTTCAGCAGAATTCCAAAAACAATGGAAGAGTTCCAAAGCATTGTTAAACATCAGCGGAATTCCGAGAACAATGGAAGAGTTCCAAAGGGTTTTTAAACTTCAGCAGAATTCCGAGAACAATGGAAGCGTTCCAAAGCATTTTTAAACTTCAGCAGAATTCCGAGAACAATGGAAGAGTTCCAATTCATTGTTAAACATCAGCGGAAATCCGAGAACAAAGGAAGAGTTCCAAAGCATTTTTAAACTTCAGCAGAATTCCGAGAACAATTGAAGAGTTTCAAAGCATTTTTAAACTTCAGCAGAATTCCCAGAATGATGGAAGAGTTCCAAAGCATTGTTAAACATTAGCGGAATTCCGAGAACAATGGAAGAGTTCCAAAGCATTTTTAATCTTCAGCAGAATTCTGAGAACAATGGAAGAATTCCAAAGCATTGTTAAACATCAGCGGAATTCTCAGAACAATGGAAGAGTTCCAAAGCGTTTTTAAACTTCAGCAGAATTCCGAGAACAATGGAAGAGTTCCAAAGCATTTTTAAACTTCAGCAGAATTCCGAGAAAAATGGAAGAGTTCCAATGCATTGTTAAACATCAGCGGAATTCCGAGAAAAATGGAAGAGTTCCAAAGCATTTTTAAACTTCAGCAGAATTCCAAAAACAATGGAAGAGTTCCAAAGCATTGTTAAACATCAGCGGCATTCTGAGAACAATGGAAGAGTTCCAAAGCTTTTTTAAACTTCAGCTGAATTCCGAGAACAACGGAAGAGTTCAAAAGCATTGTTAAACATCAGCGGAATTCCGAGAACAAAGGAAGAGTGCCAAACCATTTTTAAACTTTAGCAGAATTCCCAGAACAATGGAAGAGTTCCAAAGCATTGTTAAACATCAGCGGAATTCCGAGAACAATGGAAGAGTTCCAAAGCATTTTTAAACTTCAGCAGAATTCCGAGAACAATGGAAGAGTTCCAAAGCATTTTTAAACTTCAGCAGAATTCCGAGAACAATGGAAGCGTTCCATAGCATTTTTAAACTTCAGCGGAATTCCGACAACAAGGGAAGAGTTCCAAAGCATTTTTAAACTTCAGCGGAATTTCGTGAACATTGGAAGTATTCCAAAGCATTGCTAAACATCAGCGGAATTCCGAGAACAATGGAAGAGTTCCAAAGCATTTTTAAACTTCAACAGAATTTTGAGAAAAATGGAAGAGTTCCAAAGCATTGTTAAACATCAGCGGAGTTCCGAGAACAATGGAAGAGTTCCAAAGCATTTTTAAACTTCAGCAGAGTTCCAAAAACAATGGAAGAGTTCCAAAGCATTGTTAAAAATCAGCGGCATTCTGAGAACAATGGAAGAGTTCCAAAGCTTTTATAAACTTCAGCTGAATTCCGAGAACAACGGAAGAGTTCCAAAGCATTGTTAAACATCAGCGGAATTCCAAAGAACAATGGAAGAGTGCCAAACCATTTTTAAACTTTAGCAGAATTCCCAGAACAATGGAAGAGTTCCAAAGCATTGTTAAACAGCAGCAGAATTCCGAGAACAATGGAAGAGTTCCAAAGCATTTTTAAACTTCAGCAGAATTCCCAGAACAATGGAAGAGTTCCAAAGCATTGTTAAACATCAGCGGAATTCCGAGAACAATGGAAGAGTTCCAAAGCATTTTTAAACTTCAGCAGAATTCCGAGAACAATGGAAGAGTTCCAAAGCATTTTTAACCTTCAGCAGAATTCCGAGAACAATGGAAGCGTTCCATAGCATTTTTAAACTTCAGCGGAATTCCGACAACAAGGGAAGAGTTCCAAAGCATTTTTAAACTTCAGCGAAATTTCGTGAACAATGGAAGAATTCCAAAGCATTGCTAAACATCAGCGGAATTCCGAGAACAATGGAAGAGTTCCAAAGCATTTTTAAACTTCAGCGGCATTCTGAGAACAATGGAAGAGTTCCAAAGCATTTTTAAACTTCAGCCGAATTCCCAGAACAATGGAAGAGTTCCAAACCATTGTTAAACATCAGAGGTATTCCGAGAACAATGGAAGAGTTCCAAAGCATTTTTAAACTTCAGCAGAATTCCCAGAACAATAGAAGAGTTCAAAAGCATTGTTAAACATCAGCGGAATTCCGAGAACAATGGAAGAGTTCCAAAGCATTTTTAAACTTCAGCAGAATTCCGAGAACAATGGAGGAGTTCCATAGCATTTTTAAACTTCAGCGGAATTCCGAGAGCAAGGGAAGACGTCCAAAGCATTTTTAAACTTCAGTAGAATTCCGAGAACAATGGAAGAGTTCCATAGCATTTTTAAACTTTAGCAGAATTCCGAGAACAATGGAAGAGTTCCATAGCATTTTAAAACTTCAGGGAAATTCCGAGAACAAGGGAAGAGTTCCAAAGCATTTTTAAACTTCAGCGGATTTCCGTGAACAACGGAAGAATTCCAAAGCATTGCTAAACATCAGCAGAATTCCAAGAACAATGGAAGAGTTCCAAAGCATTTTTAAACTTCAGCAGAATTCCAAGAACAATGGAAGAGTTCCAAAGCATTTTTAAACTTCAGCAGAATTCCAAGAACAATGGAAGAGTTCCAATTCATTGTTAAATATCAGCGGAATTCCGAGAACAATGGAATAGTTCCAAAGCATTTTTAAACTTCAGCAGAATTCCGAGAACAATGGGAGAGTTCCAAAGCATTTTTAAACTTCAGCGGAATTTCCAGAACAATGGAAGAGTTCTAGAGCATTGTTAAACATCAGCGGAATTCCGAGAACAATGGAAGAGTTCCAAAGTATTTTTAATCTTCAGCAGAATTCTGAGAACAATGGAAGAATTCCAAAGCATTGTTAAACATCAGCGGAATTCTCAGAACAATGGAAGAGTTCCAAAGCGTTTTTAAACTTCAGCAGAATTCCGAGAACAATGGAAGAGTTCCAAAGCATTTTTAAACTTCAGCAGAATTCCGAGAAAAATGGAAGAGTTCCAATGCATTGTTAAACATCAGTGGAATTCCGAGAAAAATGGAAGAGTTCCAAAGCATTTTTAAACTTCAGCAGAATTCCAAAAACAATGGAAGAGTTCCAAAGCATTGTTAAACATCAGCGGCATTCTGAGAACAATGGAAGAGTTCCAAAGCTTTTTTAAACTTCAGCTGAATTCCGAGAACAACGGAAGAGTTCAAAAGCATTGTTAAACATCAGCGGAATTCCGAGAACAAAGGAAGAGTGCCAAACCATTTTTAAACTTCAGCAGAATTCCAAAAACAATGGAAGAGTTCCAAAGCATTTTTAAACTTCAGCAGAATTCCAAGAACAATGGAAGAGTTCCAAATCATTGATAAATATCAGCGGAATTCCGAGAACAATGGAAGAGTTCCAAAGCACTTTTAAAACTTCAGCAGAATTCCGAAAACAATGGAAGAGTTTCAAAGCATTTTTAAACTTCAGCAGAATTCCCAGAACAATGGAAGAGTCCCAAAGCATTGTTAAACATCAGAGGTATTCCGAGAACAATGGAAGAGTTACAAAGCATTTTTAATCTTCAGCAGAATTTCCAGAACAATGGAAGAGTTCCAAAGCATTGTTAAACATCAGCGGAATTCCGAGAACAATGGAAGAGTTCCAAAGCATTTTTAAACTTCAGCAGAATTCCGAGAACAAGGGAAGACTTCCAAAGCATTTTTAAACTTCAGCAGAATTCCGAGAACAATGGAAGAGTTCCTTAGCATTTTTAAACTTCAGCGGAATTCCGAGAGCAAGGGAAGAGTTCCAAAGCATTTTTAAACTTCAGCGGAATTTCGTGAACAATGGAAGAATTCCAAAGCATTGCTAAACATAAGCGGAATTCTGAGAACAATGGAAGAGTTCTAAAGCATTTTTAAACTTCAGTAGAATTCCGAGAACAATGGAAGAGTTCCAAAGCATTTTTAAACTTCAGCAGAATTCTGAGAACAATGGAAGAGTTCCATAGCATTTTTAAACTTCAGGGAAATTCAGAGAACAAGGGAAGAGTTCCAAAGCATTTTTAAACTTCAGCGGATTTCCGTGAACAACGGAAGAATTCAAAAGCATTGCTAAACATCAGTGGAATTCCAAGAACAATGGAAGAGTTCCATAGCATTTTTAAACTTCAGCAGAATTCCAAGAACAATGGAAGAGTTCCAAAGCATTTTTAAACTTCAGCAGAATTCCAAGAACAATGGAAGAGTTCCAAATCTTTGTTAAATATCAGCGGAATTCTGAGAACAATGGAAGAGTTCCAAAGCATTTTTAAACTTCAGCAGAATTCCGAGAACAATGGAAGAGTTTCAAAGCATTTTTAAACTTCAGCAGAATTCCCAGAATGATGGAAGAGTTCCAAAGCATTGTTAAACATCAGAGGAATTCCAAAAACAATGGAAGAGTTCCAAAGCATTTTTAAACTTCAGCAGACTTGAGAGAACAATGGAAGAGTTCCAAAGCATTTTTCAACTTCAGCAGAATTCCGAGAAAAATGGAAGAGTTCCAAAGCATTGTTAAACATCAGCAGAATTCCGAGAACAGTGGAAGAGTTCCAAAGCATTTTTAAGCTTCAGCAGAATTCCAAAAACAATGGAAGAGTTCCAAAGCATTGTTAAACATCAGCGGAATTCCGAGAACAATGGAAGAGTTCCAAAGGGTTTTTAAACTTCAGCAGAATTCCGAGAACAATGGAAGCGTTCCAAAGCATTTTTAAACTTCAGCAGAATTCCGAGAACAATGGAAGAGTTCCAATTCATTGTTAAACATCAGCGGAAATCCGAGAACAAAGGAAGAGTTCCAAAGCATTTTTAAACTTCAGCAGAATTCCGAGAACAATTGAAGAGTTTCAAAGCATTTTTAAACTTCAGCAGAATTCCCAGAATGATGGAAGAGTTCCAAAGCATTGTTAAACATTAGCGGAATTCCGAGAACAATGGAAGAGTTCCAAAGCATTTTTAATCTTCAGCAGAATTCTGAGAACAATGGAAGAATTCCAAAGCATTGTTAAACATCAGCGGAATTCTCAGAACAATGGAAGAGTTCCAAAGCGTTTTTAAACTTCAGCAGAATTCCGAGAACAATGGAAGAGTTCCAAAGCATTTTTAAACTTCAGCAGAATTCCGAGAAAAATGGAAGAGTTCCAATGCATTGTTAAACATCAGCGGAATTCCGAGAAAAATGGAAGAGTTCCAAAGCATTTTTAAACTTCAGCAGAATTCCAAAAACAATGGAAGAGTTCCAAAGCATTGTTAAACATCAGCGGCATTCTGAGAACAATGGAAGAGTTCCAAAGCTTTTTTAAACTTCAGCTGAATTCCGAGAACAACGGAAGAGTTCAAAAGCATTGTTAAACATCAGCGGAATTCCGAGAACAAAGGAAGAGTGCCAAACCATTTTTAAACTTTAGCAGAATTCCCAGAACAATGGAAGAGTTCCAAAGCATTGTTAAACATCAGCGGAATTCCGAGAACAATGGAAGAGTTCCAAAGCATTTTTAAACTTCAGCAGAATTCCCAGAACAATGGAAGAGTTCCAAAGCATTGTTAAACATCAGCGGAATTCCGAGAACAATGGAAGAGTTCCAAAGCATTTTTAAACTTCAGCAGAAATCCGAGAACAATGGAAGAGTTCCAAAGCATTTTTAAACTTCAGCAGAATTCCGAGAACAATGGAAGCGTTCCATAGCATTTTTAAACTTCAGCGGAATTCCGACAACAAGGGAAGAGTTCCAAAGCATTTTTAAACTTCAGCGGAATTTCGTGAACATTGGAAGTATTCCAAAGCATTGCTAAACATCAGCGGAATTCCGAGAACAATGGAAGAGTTCCAAAGCATTTTTAAACTTCAACAGAATTTTGAGAAAAATGGAAGAGTTCCAAAGCATTGTTAAACATCAGCGGAGTTCCGAGAACAATGGAAGAGTTCCAAAGCATTTTTAAACTTCAGCAGAGTTCCAAAAACAATGGAAGAGTTCCAAAGCATTGTTAAAAATCAGCGGCATTCTGAGAACAATGGAAGAGTTCCAAAGCTTTTATAAACTTCAGCTGAATTCCGAGAACAACGGAAGAGTTCCAAAGCATTGTTAAACATCAGCGGAATTCCAAAGAACAATGGAAGAGTGCCAAACCATTTTTAAACTTTAGCAGAATTCCCAGAACAATGGAAGAGTTCCAAAGCATTGTTAAACAGCAGCAGAATTCCGAGAACAATGGAAGAGTTCCAAAGCATTTTTAAACTTCAGCAGAATTCCCAGAACAATGGAAGAGTTCCAAAGCATTGTTAAACATCAGCGGAATTCCGAGAACAATGGAAGAGTTCCAAAGCATTTTTAAACTTCAGCAGAATTCCGAGAACAATGGAAGAGTTCCAAAGCATTTTTAACCTTCAGCAGAATTCCGAGAACAATGGAAGCGTTCCATAGCATTTTTAAACTTCAGCGGAATTCCGACAACAAGGGAAGAGTTCCAAAGCATTTTTAAACTTCAGCGAAATTTCGTGAACAATGGAAGAATTCCAAAGCATTGCTAAACATCAGCGGAATTCCGAGAACAATGGAAGAGTTCCAAAGCATTTTTAAACTTCAGCGGCATTCTGAGAACAATGGAAGAGTTCCAAAGCATTTTTAAACTTCAGCCGAATTCCCAGAACAATGGAAGAGTTCCAAACCATTGTTAAACATCAGAGGTATTCCGAGAACAATGGAAGAGTTCCAAAGCATTTTTAAACTTCAGCAGAATTCCCAGAACAATAGAAGAGTTCAAAAGCATTGTTAAACATCAGCGGAATTCCGAGAACAATGGAAGAGTTCCAAAGCATTTTTAAACTTCAGCAGAATTCCGAGAACAATGGAGGAGTTCCATAGCATTTTTAAACTTCAGCGGAATTCCGAGAGCAAGGGAAGACGTCCAAAGCATTTTTAAACTTCAGTAGAATTCCGAGAACAATGGAAGAGTTCCATAGCATTTTTAAACTTTAGCAGAATTCCGAGAACAATGGAAGAGTTCCATAGCATTTTAAAACTTCAGGGAAATTCCGAGAACAAGGGAAGAGTTCCAAAGCATTTTTAAACTTCAGCGGATTTCCGTGAACAACGGAAGAATTCCAAAGCATTGCTAAACATCAGCAGAATTCCAAGAACAATGGAAGAGTTCCAAAGCATTTTTAAACTTCAGCAGAATTCCAAGAACAATGGAAGAGTTCCAAAGCATTTTTAAACTTCAGCAGAATTCCAAGAACAATGGAAGAGTTCCAATTCATTGTTAAATATCAGCGGAATTCCGAGAACAATGGAATAGTTCCAAAGCATTTTTAAACTTCAGCAGAATTCCGAGAACAATGGGAGAGTTCCAAAGCATTTTTAAACTTCAGCGGAATTTCCAGAACAATGGAAGAGTTCTAGAGCATTGTTAAACATCAGCGGAATTCCGTGAACAATGGAAGAGTTCCAAAGCATTTTTAAACTTCAGCAGAATTCCGAGAACAAGGGAAGAGTTCCAAAGCATTTTTAAACTTCAGCAGAATTCCGAGAACAATGGAGGAGTTCCATAGCATTTTTAAACTTCAGCGGAATTCCGAGAGCAAGGGAAGACTTCCAAAGCATTTTTAAACTTCAGCGGAATTTCGTGAACAATGGAAGAATTCCAAAGCATTGCTAAACATCAGCGGAATTCTGAGAACAATGGAAGAGTTCCAAAGCATTTTTAAACTTCAGTAGAATTCCGAGAACAATGGAAGAGTTCCATAGCATTTTTAAACTTCAGCAGAATTCCGAGAACAATGGAAGAGTTCCATAGCATTTTTAAACTTCAGGGAAATTCCGAGAACAAGGGAAGAGTTCCAAAGCATTTTTAAACTTCAGCGGATTTCCGTGAACAACGGAAGAATTCCAAAGCATTGCTAAACATCAGCAGAATTCCAAGAACAATGGAAGAGTTCCAAAGCATTTTTAAACTTCAGCAGAATTCCAAAAACAATGGAAGAGTTCCAAAGCATTTTTAAACTTCAGCAGAATTCCAAGAACAATGGAAGAGTTCCAAATCATTGATAAATATCAGCGGAATTCCGAGAACAATGGAAGAGTTCCAAAGCACTTTTAAAACTTCAGCAGAATTCCGAGAACAATGGAAGAGTTTCAAAGCATTTTTAAACTTCAGCAGAATTCCCAGAACAATGGAAGAGTCCCAAAGCATTGTTAAACATCAGAGGTATTCCGAGAACAATGGAAGAGTTACAAAGCATTTTTAATCTTCAGCAGAATTCCCAGAACAATGGAAGAGTTCCAAAGCATTGTTAAACATCAGCGGAATTCCGAGAACAATGGAAGAGTTGGAAAGCATTTTTAAACTTCAGCAGAATTCCGAGAACAAGGGAAGAGTTCCAAAGCATTTTTAAACTTCAGCAGAATTCCGAGAACAATGGAAGAGTTCCTTAGCATTTTTAAACTTCAGCGGAATTCCGAGAGCAAGGGAAGAGTTCCAAAGCATTTTTAAACTTCAGCGGAATTTCGTGAACAATGGAAGAATTCCAAAGCATTGCTAAACATAAGCGGAATTCTGAGAACAATGGAAGAGTTCTAAAGCATTTTTAAACTTCAGTAGAATTCTGAGAACAATGGAAGAGTTCCAAAGCATTTTTAAACTACAGCAGAATTCTGAGAACAATGGAAGAGTTCCAGAGCATTTTTAAACTTCAGGGAAATTCAGAGAACAAGGGAAGAGTTCCAAAGCATTTTTAAACTTCAGCGGATTTCCGTGAACAACGGAAGAATTCAAAAGCATTGCTAAACATCAGTGGAATTCCAAGAACAATGGAAGAGTTCCATAGCATTTTTAAACTTCAGCAGAATTCCAAGAACAATGGAAGAGTTCCAAAGCATTTTTAAACTTCAGCAGAATTCCAAGAACAATGGAAGAGTTCCAAATCTTTGTTAAATATCAGCGGAATTCTGAGAACAATGGAAGAGTTCCAAAGCATTTTTAAACTTCAGCAGAATTCCGAAAACAATGGAAGAGTTTCAAAGCATTTTTAAACTTCAGCAGAATTCCCAGAATGATGGAAGTGTTCCAAAGCATTGTTAAACATCAGAGGAATTCCAAAAACAATGGAAGAGTTCCAAAGCATTTTTAAACTTCAGCAGACTTGAGAGAACAATGGAAGAGTTCCAAAGCATTTTTAAACTTCAGCAGAATTCGGAGAAAAATGGAAGAGTTCCAAAGCATTGTTAAACATCAGCAGAATTCCGAGAACAGTGGAAGAGTTCCAAAGCATTTTTAAGCTTCAGCAGAATTCCAAAAACAATGGAAGAGTTCCAAAGCATTGTTAAACATCAGCGGAATTCCGAGAACAATGGAACAGTTCCAAAGGGTTTTTAAACTTCAGCAGAATTCCGAGAACAATGGAAGCGTTCCAAAGCATTTTTAAACTTCAGCAGAATTCCGAGAACAATGGAAGAGTTCCAATTCATTGTTAAACATCAGCGGAAATCCGAGAACAAAGGAAGAGTTCCAAAGCATTTTTAAACTTCAGCAGAATTCCGAGAACAATGGAAGAGTTTCAAAGCATTTTTAAACTTCAGCAGAATTCCCAGAATGATGGAAGAGTTCCAAAGCATTGTTAAACATTAGCGGAATTCCGAGAACAATGGAAGAGTTCCAAAGCATTTTTAATCTTCAGCAGAATTCTGAGAACAATGGAAGAATTCCAAAGCATTGTTAAACATCAGCGGAATTCTCAGAACAATGGAAGAGTTCCAAAGCATTTTTAAACTTCAGCAGAATTCCGAGAAAAATGGAAGAGTTCCAATGCATTGTTAAACATCAGCGGAATTCCGAGAAAAATGGAAGAGTTCCAAAGCATTTTTAAACTTCAGCAGAATTCCAAAAACAATGGAAGAGTTCCAAAGCATTGTTAAACATCAGCGGCATTCTGAGAACAATGGAAGAGTTCCAAAGCTTTTTTAAACTTCAGCTGAATTCCGAGAACAACGGAAGAGTTCAAAAGCATTGTTAAACATCAGCGGAATTCCGAGAACAAAGGAAGAGTGCCAAACCATTTTTAAACTTTAGCAGAATTCCCAGAACAATGGAAGAGTTCCAAAGCATTGTTAAACATCAGCGGAATTCCGAGAACAATGGAAGAGTTCCAAAGCATTTTTAAACTTCAGCAGAATTCCCAGAACAATGGAAGAGTTCCAAAGCATTGTTAAACATCAGCGGAATTCCGAGAACAATGGAAGAGTTCCAAAGCATTTTTAAACTTCAGCAGAATTCCGAGAACAATGGAAGAGTTCCAAAGCATTTTTAAACTTCAGCAGAATTCCGAGAACAATGGAAGCGTTCCATAGCATTTTTAAACTTCAGCGGAATTCCGACAACAAGGGAAGAGTTCCAAAGCATTTTTAAACTTCAGCGGAATTTCGTGAACAATGGAAGTATTCCAAAGCATTGCTAAACATCAGCGGAATTCCGAGAACAATGGAAGAGTTCCAAAGCATTTTTAAACTTCAGCAGAATTTTGAGAAAAATGGAAGAGTTCCAAAGCATTGTTAAACATCAGCGGAGTTCTGAGAACAATGGAAGAGTTCCAAAGCATTTTTAAACTTCAGCAGAGTTCCAAAAACAATGGAAGAGTTCCAAAGCATTGTTAAAAATCAGCGGCATTCTGAGAACAATGGAAGAGTTCCAAAGCTTTTATAAACTTCAGCTGAATTCCGAGAACAACGGAAGAGTTCCAAAGCATTGTTAAACATCAGCGGAATTCCAAGAACAATGGAAGAGTGCCAAACCATTTTTAAACTTTAGCAGAATTCCCAGAACAATGGAAGAGTTCCAAAGCATTGTTAAACATCAGCAGAATTCCGAGAACAATGGAAGAGTTCCAAAGCATTTTTAAACTTCAGCAGAATTCCCAGAACAATGGAAGAGTTCCA
The DNA here is from genome assembly GCF_046119375.1 of Phyllobates terribilis. Taxonomy (NCBI): domain Eukaryota; kingdom Metazoa; phylum Chordata; class Amphibia; order Anura; family Dendrobatidae; genus Phyllobates; species Phyllobates terribilis. Next base: position 52,868,865 of record NW_027362765.1, read on the forward strand.
AAGCATTGTTAAACATCAGCGGAATTCCGAGAACAATGGAAGAGTTCCAAAGCATTTTTAAACTTCAGCAGAATTCCGAGAACAATGGAAGAGTTCCAAAGCATTTTTAACCTTCAGCAGAATTCCGAGAACAATGTAAGCGTTCCATAGCATTTTTAAACTTCAGCGGAATTCCGACAACAAGGGAAGAGTTCCAAAGCATTTTTAAACTTCAGCGAAATTTCGTGAACAATGGAAGAATTCCAAAGCATTGCTAAACATCAGCGGAATTCCGAGAACAATGGAAGAGTTCCAAAGCATTTTTAAACTTCAGCGGCATTCTGAGAACAATGGAAGAGTTCCAAAGCATTTTTAAACTTCAGCCGAATTCCCAGAACAATGGAAGAGTTCCAAACCATTGTTAAACATCAGAGGTATTCCGAGAACAATGGAAGAGTTCCAAAGCATTTTTAAACTTCAGCAGAATTCCCAGAACAATAGAAGAGTTCAAAAGCATTGTTAAACATCAGCGGAATTCCGAGAACAATGGAAGAGTTCCAAAGCATTTTTAAACTTCAGCAGAATTCCGAGAACAATGGAGGAGTTCCATAGCATTTTTAAACTTCAGCGGAATTCCGAGAGCAAGGGAAGACTTCCAAAGCATTTTTAAACTTCAGTAGAATTCCGAGAACAATGGAAGAGTTCCATAGCATTTTTAAACTTCAGCAGAATTCCGAGAACAATGGAAGAGTTCCATAGCATTTTAAAACTTCAGGGAAATTCCGAGAACAAGGGAAGAGTTCCAAAGCATTTTTAAACTTCAGCGGATTTCCGTGAACAACGGAAGAATTCCAAAGCATTGCTAAACATCAGCAGAATTCCAAGAACAATGGAAGAGTTCCAAAGCATTTTTAAACTTCAGCAGAATTCCAAGAACAATGGAAGAGTTCCAAAGCATTTTTAAACTTCAGCAGAATTCCAAGAACAATGGAAGAGTTCCAAATCATTGTTAAATATCAGCGGAATTCCGAGAACAATGGAATAGTTCCAAAGCATTTTTAAACTTCAGCAGAATTCCGAGAACAATGGGAGAGTTTCAAAGCATTTTTAAACTTCAGCAGAATTCCCAGAATGATGGAAGAGTTCCAAAGCATTGTTAAACATCAGAGGAATTCCGAGAACAATGGAAGAGTTCCAAAGCATTTTTAAACTTCAGCAGAATTCCGAGAAAAATGGAAGAGCTCCAAAGCATTGTTAAACATCAGCAGAATTCCGCGAACTGTGGAAGAGTTCCAAAGCATTTTTAAGCTTCAGCAGAATTCCAAAAACAATGGAAGAGTTCCAAAGCATTGTTAAACATCAGCGGAATTCCGAGAACAATGGAAGAGTTCCAAAGCATTTTTAAACTTCAGCAGAATTCCCAGAACAATAGAAGAGTTCAAAAGCATTGTTAAACATCAGCGGAATTCCGAGAACAATGGAAGAGTTCCAAAGCATTTTTAAACTTCAGCAGAATTCCGAGAACAATGGAGGAGTTCCATAGCATTTTTAAACTTCAGCGGAATTCCGAGAGCAAGAGAAGACTTCCAAAGCATTTTTAAACTTCAGTAGAATTCCGAGAACAATGGAAGAGTTCCATAGCATTTTTAAACTTCAGCAGAATTCCGAGAACAATGGAAGAGTTCCATAGCATTTTAAAACTTCAGAGATATTCCGAGAACAAGGGAAGAGTTCCAAAGCATTTTTAAACTTCAGCGGATTTCCGTGAACAACGGAAGAATTCCAAAGCATTGCTAAACATCAGCAGAATTCCAAGAACAATGGAAGAGTTCCAAAGCATTTTTAATCTTCAGCAGAATTCTGAGAACAATGGAAGAATTCCAAAGCATTGTTAAACATCAGCGGAATTCTCAGAACAATGGAAGAGTTCCAAAGCATTTTTAAACTTCAGCAGAATTCCGAGAAAAATGGAAGAGTTCCAATGCATTGTTAAACATCAGCGGAATTCCGAGAAAAATGGAAGAGTTCCAAAGCATTTTTAAACTTCAGCAGAATTCCAAAAACAATGGAAGAGTTCCAAAGCATTGTTAAACATCAGCGGCATTCTGAGAACAATGGAAGAGTTCCAAAGCTTTTTTAAACTTCAGCTGAATTCCGAGAACAACGGAAGAGTTCAAAAGCATTGTTAAACATCAGCGGAATTCCGAGAACAAAGGAAGAGTGCCAAACCATTTTTAAACTTTAGCAGAATTCCCAGAACAATGGAAGAGTTCCAAAGCATTGTTAAACATCAGCGGAATTCCGAGAACAATGGAAGAGTTCCAAAGCATTTTTAAACTTCAGCAGAATTCCCAGAACAATGGAAGAGTTCCAAAGCATTGTTAAACATCAGCGGAATTCCGAGAACAATGGAAGAGTTCCAAAGCATTTTTAAACTTCAGCAGAATTCCGAGAACAATGGAAGAGTTCCAAAGCATTTTTAAACTTCAGCAGAATTCCGAGAACAATGGAAGCGTTCCATAGCATTTTTAAACTTCAGCGGAATTCCGACAACAAGGGAAGAGTTCCAAAGCATTTTTAAACTTCAGCGGAATTTCGTGAACAATGGAAGTATTCCAAAGCATTGCTAAACATCAGCGGAATTCCGAGAACAATGGAAGAGTTCCAAAGCATTTTTAAACTTCAGCAGAATTTTGAGAAAAATGGAAGAGTTCCAAAGCATTGTTAAACATCAGCGGAGTTCTGAGAACAATGGAAGAGTTCCAAAGCATTTTTAAACTTCAGCAGAGTTCCAAAAACAATGGAAGAGTTCCAAAGCATTGTTAAAAATCAGCGGCATTCTGAGAACAATGGAAGAGTTCCAAAGCTTTTATAAACTTCAGCTGAATTCCGAGAACAACGGAAGAGTTCCAAAGCATTGTTAAACATCAGCGGAATTCCAAGAACAATGGAAGAGTGCCAAACCATTTTTAAACTTTAGCAGAATTCCCAGAACAATGGAAGAGTTCCAAAGCATTGTTAAACATCAGCAGAATTCCGAGAACAATGGAAGAGTTCCAAAGCATTTTTAAACTTCAGCAGAATTCCCAGAACAATGGAAGAGTTCCAAAGCATTGTTAAACATCAGCGGAATTCCGAGAACAATGGAAGAGTTCCAAAGCATTTTTAAACTTCAGCAGAATTCCGAGAACAATGGAAGAGTTCCAAAGCATTTTTAACCTTCAGCAGAATTCCGAGAACAATGGAAGCGTTCCATAGCATTTTTAAACTTCAGCGGAATTCCGACAACAAGGGAAGAGTTCCAAAGCATTTTTAAACTTCAGCGAAATTTCGTGAACAATGGAAGAATTCCAAAGCATTGCTAAACATCAGCGGAATTCCGAGAACAATGGAAGAGTTCCAAAGCATTTTTAAACTTCAGCGGCATTCTGAGAACAATGGAAGAGTTCCAAAGCATTTTTAAACTTCAGCCGAATTCCCAGAACAATGGAAGAGTTCCAAACCATTGTTAAACATCAGAGGTATTCCGAGAACAATGGAAGAGTTCCAAAGCATTTTTAAACTTCAGCAGAATTCCCAGAACAATAGAAGAGTTCAAAAGCATTGTTAAACATCAGCGGAATTCCGAGAACAATGGAAGAGTTCCAAAGCATTTTTAAACTTCAGCAGAATTCCGAGAACAATGGAGGAGTTCCATAGCATTTTTAAACTTCAGCGGAATTCCGAGAGCAAGGGAAGACTTCCAAAGCATTTTTAAACTTCAGTAGAATTCCGAGAACAATGGAAGAGTTCCATAGCATTTTTAAACTTCAGCAGAATTCCGAGAACAATGGAAGAGTTCCATAGCATTTTAAAACTTCAGGGAAATTCCGAGAACAAGGGAAGAGTTCCAAAGCATTTTTAAACTTCAGCGGATTTCCGTGAACAACGGAAGAATTCCAAAGCATTGCTAAACATCAGCAGAATTCCAAGAACAATGGAAGAGTTCCAAAGCATTTTTAAACTTCAGCAGAATTCCAAGAACAATGGAAGAGTTCCAAAGCATTTTTAAACTTCAGCAGAATTCCAAGAACAATGGAAGAGTTCCAAATCATTGTTAAATATCAGCGGAATTCCGAGAACAATGGAATAGTTCCAAAGCATTTTTAAACTTCAGCAGAATTCCGAGAACAATGGGAGAGTTTCAAAGCATTTTTAAACTTCAGCAGAATTCCCAGAATGATGGAAGAGTTCCAAAGCATTGTTAAACATCAGAGGAATTCCGAGAACAATGGAAGAGTTCCAAAGCATTTTTAAACTTCAGCAGAATTCCGAGAAAAATGGAAGAGCTCCAAAGCATTGTTAAACATCAGCAGAATTCCGCGAACTGTGGAAGAGTTCCAAAGCATTTTTAAGCTTCAGCAGAATTCCAAAAACAATGGAAGAGTTCCAAAGCATTGTTAAACATCAGCGGAATTCCGAGAACAATGGAAGAGTTCCAAAGCATTTTTAAACTTCAGCAGAATTCCCAGAACAATAGAAGAGTTCAAAAGCATTGTTAAACATCAGCGGAATTCCGAGAACAATGGAAGAGTTCCAAAGCATTTTTAAACTTCAGCAGAATTCCGAGAACAATGGAGGAGTTCCATAGCATTTTTAAACTTCAGCGGAATTCCGAGAGCAAGAGAAGACTTCCAAAGCATTTTTAAACTTCAGTAGAATTCCGAGAACAATGGAAGAGTTCCATAGCATTTTTAAACTTCAGCAGAATTCCGAGAACAATGGAAGAGTTCCATAGCATTTTAAAACTTCAGAGATATTCCGAGAACAAGGGAAGAGTTCCAAAGCATTTTTAAACTTCAGCGGATTTCCGTGAACAACGGAAGAATTCCAAAGCATTGCTAAACATCAGCAGAATTCCAAGAACAATGGAAGAGTTCCAAAGCATTTTTAAACTTCAGCAGAATTCCAAGAACAATGGAAGAGTTCCAAAGCATTTTTAAACTTCAGCAGAATTCCAAGAACAATGGAAGAGTTCCAAATCATTGTTAAATATCAGCGGAATTCCGAGAACAATGGAATAGTTCCAAAGCATTTTTAAACTTCAGCAGAATTCCGAGAACAATGGGAGAGTTTCAAAGCATTTTTAAACTTCAGCGGAATTCCGACAACAAGGGAAGAGTTCCAAAGCATTGTTAAACTTCAGCGGAATTTCGTGAACAATGGAAGAATTCCAAAGCATTGCTAAACATCAGCGGAATTCTGAGAACACTGGAAGAGTTCCAAAGCTTTTTTAAACTTCAGCTGAATTCCGAGAACAATGGAAGAGATCCAAAGCATTGTTAAACTTCAGCGGAATTCCGAGAACAATGGAAGAGTTCCAAAGCATTTTTAAACTTCAGCGGAATTCCCAGGACAATGGAAGAGTTCCAGAGCATTGTTAAACATCAGCGGAATTCCGAGAACGATGGAAGAGTTCCAAAGCATTTTTAAACTTCAGCAGAATTCCCAGAACAATGGAAGAGTTCCAAAGCATTGTTAAACATCAGCGGAATTCCGAGAACAATGGAAGAGTTCCAAAGCGTTTTTAAACTTCAGCAGAACTCCGAGAACAATGGAAGCGTTCCAAAGCATTTTTAAACTTCAGCAGAATTCCGAGAACAATGGAAGAGTTCCAAAGCATTTTTAAACTTCAGCAGAATTCCGAGAACAATGGAAGAGTTCCAAAGCATTTTTAAACTTCAGCAGAATTCCGAGAACAATGGAAGCGTTCCATAGCATTTTTAAACTTCAGCGGAATTCCGACAACAAGGGAAGAGTTCCAAAGCATTTTTAAACTTCAGCGGAATTTCGTGAACAATGGAAGAATTCCAAAGCATTGCTAAACATCAGCGGAATTCCGAGAACAAGGGAAGAGTTCCAAAGCATTTTTAAACTTCAGCAGAATTCCGAGAAAAATGGAAGAGTTCCAAAGCATTGTTAAACATCAGCGGAATTCCGAGAACAATGGAAGAGTTCCAAAGCATTTTTAAACTTCAGCGGCATTCTGAGAACAATGGAAGAGTTCCAAAGCTTTTATAAACTTCAGCTGAATTCCGAGAACAACGGAATAGTTCCAAAGCATTGTTAAACATCAGCGGAATTCCAATAACAATGGAAGAGTGCCAAACCATTTTTAAACTTTAGCAGAATTCCCAGAACAATGGAAGTGTTCCAAAGCATTGTTAAACATCAGCAGAATTCCGAGAACAATGGAAGGGTTCCAAAGCATTTTTAAACTTCAGCAGAATTCCCAGAACAATGGAAGAGTTCCAAAGCATTGTTAAACATCAGCGGAATTCCGAGAACAATGGAAGAGTTCCAAAGCATTTTTAAACTTCAGCAGAATTCCGAGAACAATGGAAGAGTTCCAAAGCATTTTTAACCTTCAGCAGAATTCCGAGAACAATGGAAGCGTTCCATAGCATTTTTAAACTTCAGCGGAATTCCGACAACAAGGGAAGAGTTCCAAAGCATTTTTAAACTTCAGCGAAATTTCGTGAACAATGGAAGAATTCCAAAGCATTGCTAAACATCAGCGGAATTCCGAGAACAATGGAAGAGTTCCAAAGCATTTTTAAACTTCAGCGGCATTCTGAGAACAATGGAAGAGTTCCAAAGCATTTTTAAACTTCAGCCGAATTCCCAGAACAATGGAAGGGTTCCAAACCATTGTTAAACATCAGAGGTATTCCGAGAACAATGGAAGAGTTCCAAAGCATTTTTAAACTTCAGCAGAATTACCAGAACAATAGAAGAGTTCAAAAGCATTGTTAAACATCAGCGGAATTCCGAGAACAATGGAAGAGTTCCAAAGCATTTTTAAACTTCAGCAGAATTCCGAGAACAAGGGAAGAGTTCCTAAGCATTTTTAAACTTCAGCAGAATTCCGAGAACAATGGAGGAGTTCCATAGCATTTTTAAACTTCTGCGGAATTCCGAGAGCAAGGGAAGACTTCCAAAGCATTTTTAAACTTCAGCGGAATTTTGTGAACAATGGAAGAATTCCAAAGCATTGCTAAACATCAGCGGAATTCTGAGAACAATGGAAGAGTTCCAAAGCATTTTTAAACTTCAGTAGAATTCCGAGAACAATGGAAGAGTTCCATAGCATTTTTAAACTTCAGCAGAATTCCGAGAACAATGGAAGAGTTCCATAGCATTTTAAAACTTCAGGGAAATTCCGAGAACAAGGGAAGAGTTCCAAAGCATTTTTAAACTTCAGCGGATTTCTGTGAACAACGGAAGAATTCCAAAGCATTGCTAAACATCAGCAGAATTCCAAGAACAATGGAAGAGTTCCAAAGCATTTTTAAACTTCAGCAGAATTCCAAGAACAATGGAAGAGTTCCAAAGCATTTTTAAACTTCAGCAGAATTCCAAGAACAATGGAAGAGTTCCAAAGCATTTTTAAACTTCAGCAGAATTCCATGAACAATGGAAGAGTTCCAAATCATTGTTAAATATCAGCGGAATTCCGAGAACAATGGAATAGTTCCAAAGCATTTTTAAACTTCAGCAGAATTCCGAGAACAATGGAAGAGTTTCAAAGCATTTTTAAACTTCAGCAGAATTCCCAGAATGATGGAAGAGTTCCAAAGCATTGTTAAACATCAGAGGAATTCCGAGAACAATGGAAGAGTTCCAAAGCATTTTTAAACTTCAGCAGACTTGAGAGAACAATGGAAGAGTTCCAAAGCATTTTTAAACTTCAGCAGAATTCCGAGAAAAATGGAAGAGTTCCAAAGCATTGTTAAACAACAGCAGAATTCCGAGAACTGTGGGAGAGTTCCAAAGCATTTTTAAGCTTCAGCAGAATTCCAAAAACAATGGAAGAGTTCCAAAGCATTGTTAAACATCAGCGGAATTCTGAGAACAATGGAAGAGTTCCAAAGCTTTTTTAAACTTCAGCTGAATTCCGAGAACAATGGAAGAGATCCAAAGCATTTTTAACCTTCAGCAGAATTCCGAGAACAATGGAAGCGTTCCATAGCATTTTTAAACTTCAGCGGAATTCCGACAACAAGGGAAGAGTTCCAAAGCATTTTTAAACTTCAGCGAAATTTCGTGAACAATGGAAGAATTCCAAAGCATTGCTAAACATCAGCGGAATTCCGAGAACAATGGAAGAGTTCCAAAGCATTTTTAAACTTCAGCGGCATTCTGAGAACAATGGAAGAGTTCCAAAGCATTTTTAAACTTCAGCCGAATTCCCAGAACAATGGAAGGGTTCCAAACCATTGTTAAACATCAGAGGTATTCCGAGAACAATGGAAGAGTTCCAAAGCATTTTTAAACTTCAGCAGAATTACCAGAACAATAGAAGAGTTCAAAAGCATTGTTAAACATCAGCGGAATTCCGAGAACAATGGAAGAGTTCCAAAGCATTTTTAAACTTCAGCAGAATTCCGAGAACAAGGGAAGAGTTCCTAAGCATTTTTAAACTTCAGCAGAATTCCGAGAACAATGGAGGAGTTCCATAGCATTTTTAAACTTCTGCGGAATTCCGAGAGCAAGGGAAGACTTCCAAAGCATTTTTAAACTTCAGCGGAATTTTGTGAACAATGGAAGAATTCCAAAGCATTGCTAAACATCAGCGGAATTCTGAGAACAATGGAAGAGTTCCAAAGCATTTTTAAACTTCAGTAGAATTCCGAGAACAATGGAAGAGTTCCATAGCATTTTTAAACTTCAGCAGAATTCCGAGAACAATGGAAGAGTTCCATAGCATTTTAAAACTTCAGGGAAATTCCGAGAACAAGGGAAGAGTTCCAAAGCATTTTTAAACTTCAGCGGATTTCTGTGAACAACGGAAGAATTCCAAAGCATTGCTAAACATCAGCAGAATTCCAAGAACAATGGAAGAGTTCCAAAGCATTTTTAAACTTCAGCAGAATTCCAAGAACAATGGAAGAGTTCCAAAGCATTTTTAAACTTCAGCAGAATTCCAAGAACAATGGAAGAGTTCCAAAGCATTTTTAAACTTCAGCAGAATTCCATGAACAATGGAAGAGTTCCAAATCATTGTTAAATATCAGCGGAATTCCGAGAACAATGGAATAGTTCCAAAGCATTTTTAAACTTCAGCAGAATTCCGAGAACAATGGAAGAGTTTCAAAGCATTTTTAAACTTCAGCAGAATTCCCAGAATGATGGAAGAGTTCCAAAGCATTGTTAAACATCAGAGGAATTCCGAGAACAATGGAAGAGTTCCAAAGCATTTTTAAACTTCAGCAGACTTGAGAGAACAATGGAAGAGTTCCAAAGCATTTTTAAACTTCAGCAGAATTCCGAGAAAAATGGAAGAGTTCCAAAGCATTGTTAAACAACAGCAGAATTCCGAGAACTGTGGGAGAGTTCCAAAGCATTTTTAAGCTTCAGCAGAATTCCAAAAACAATGGAAGAGTTCCAAAGCATTGTTAAACATCAGCGGAATTCTGAGAACAATGGAAGAGTTCCAAAGCTTTTTTAAACTTCAGCTGAATTCCGAGAACAATGGAAGAGATCCAAAGCATTGTTAAACTTCAGCGGAATTCCGAGAACAATGGAAGAGTTCCAAAGCATTTTTAAACTTCAGCGGAATTCCCAGGACAATGGAAGAGTTCCAGAGCATTGTTAAACATCAGCGGAATTCCGAGAACAATGGAAGAGTTCCAAAGCATTTTTAAACTTCAGCAGAATTCCCAGAACAATGGAAGAGTTCCAAAGCATTGTTAAACATCAGCGGAATTCCGAGAACAATGGAAGAGTTCCAAAGCATTGTTAAACATCAGCGGAATTCCGAAAACAATGGAAGAGTGCCAAACCATTTTTAAACTTTAGCAGAATTCCCAGAAAAATGGAAGAGTTCCAAAGCATTGTTAAACATCAGCAGAATTCCGAGAACAATGGAAGAGTTCCAAAGCATTTTAAACTTCAGCAGAATTCCCAGAACAATGGAAGAGTTCCAAAGCATTGTTAATCATCAGCGGAATTCCGAGAACAATGGAAGAGTTCCAAAGCATTTTTAAACTTCAGCAGAATTCCGAGAACAATGGATGAGTTCCAAAGCATTTTTAACCTTCAGCAGAATTACGAGAACAATGGAAGCGTTCCATAGCATTTTTAAACTTCAGCGGAATTCCGACAACAAGGGAAGAGTTCCAAAGCATTTTTAAACTTCAGCGGAATTTCGTGAACAATGGAAGAATTCCAAAGCATTGCTAAACATCAGCGGAATTCCAAGAACAATGGAAGAGTTCCAAAGCATTTTTAAACTTCAGCAGAATTCCGAGAACAATGGAAGAGTTCCAAAGCTTTTTTAAACTTCAGCTGAATTCCGAGAACAATGGAAGAGATCCAAAGCATTGTTAAACTTCAGCGGAATTCCGAGAACAATGGAAGAGTTCCAAAGCATTTTTAAACTTCAGCGGAATTCCCAGGACAATGGAAGAGTTCCAGAGCATTGTTAAACATCAGCGGAATTCCGAGAACAATGGAAGAGTTCCAAAGCATTTTTAAACTTCAGCAGAATTCCCAGAACAATGGAAGAGTTCCAAAGCATTGTTAAACATCAGCGGAATTCCGAGAACAATGGAAGAGTTCCAAAGCGTTTTTAAACTTCAGCAGAACTCCGAGAACAATGGAAGCGTTCCAAAGCATTTTTAAACTTCAGCAGAATTCCGAGAACAATGGAAGAGTTCCAAATCATTGTTAAACATCAGCGGAAATCCGAGAACAAAGGAAGAGTTCCAAAGCATTTTTAAACTTCAGCAGAATTCCGAGAACAATGGAAGAGTTTCAGAGCATTTTTAAACTTCAGCAGAATTCCCAGAATGATGGAAGAGTTCCAAAGCATTGTTAAACATTAGCGGAATTCCGAGAACAATGGAAGAGTTCCAAAGCATTTTTAAACTTCAGCGGAATTCTGAGAACAAAGGAAGAATTCCAAACATTGTTAAACATCAGAGGAATTCTCAGAACAATGGAAGAGTTCCAAAGCGTTTTTAAACTTCAGCAGAATTCCAAGAACAATGGAAGAGTTCCAAAGCATTTTTAAACTTCAGCAGAATTCCGAGAAAAATGGAAGAGTTCCAAAGCATTGTTAAACATCAGCGGAATTCCGAGAACAATGGAAGAGTTCCAAAGCATTTTTAAACTTCAGCAGAATTCCAAAAACAATGGAAGAGTTCCAAAGCATTGTTAAACATCAGCGGCATTTTGAGAACAATGTAAGAGTTCCAAAGCTTTTTTAAACTTCAGCTGAATTCCGAGAACAACGGAAGAGTTCAAAAGCATTGTTAAACATCAGCAAAATTCCGAGAACAAAGGAAGAGTGCCAAACCATTTTTAAACTTTAGCAGAATTCCCAGAACAATGGAAGAGTCCCAAAGCATTGTTAAACATCAGCGGAATTCCGAGAACAATGGAAGAGTTCCAAAGCATTTTTAAACTTCAGCAGAATTCCCAGAACAATGGAAGAGTTCCAAAGCATTGTTAAACATCAGCGGAATTCCGTGAACAATGGAAGAGTTCCAAAGCATTTTTAAACTTCAGCAGAATTCCGAGAACAATGGAAGAGTTCCAAAGCATTTTTAAACTTCAGCAGAATTCCGAGAACAATGGAAGCTTTCCATAGCATTTTTAAACTTCAGCAGAATTCCGACAACAAAGGAAGAGTTCCAAAGCATTTTTAGACTTCAGCGGAATTTCGTGAACAATGGAAGAATTCCAAAGCATTGCTAAACATCAGCGGAATTCCGAGAACAATGGAAGAGTTACAAAGCATTTTTAAACTTCAGCAGAATTCCGAGAAAAATGGAAGAGTTCCAAAGCATTGCTAAACATCAGCGGAATTCCGAGAACAATGGAAGAGTTCCATAGCATTTTTAAACTTCAGCAGAATTCCAAAAACAATGGAAGAGTACCAAAGCATTTTTAAAAATCAGCGGCATTCTGAGAACAATGGAAGAGTTCCAAAGCTTTTTTAAACTTCAGCTGAATTCCGAGAACAACGGAAGAGTTCCAAAGCATTGTTAAACATCAGCGGAATTCCGAAAACAATGGAAGAGTGCCAAACCATTTTTAAACTTTAGCAGAATTCCCAGAAAAATGGAAGAGTTCCAAAGCATTGTTAAACATCAGCAGAATTCCGAGAACAATGGAAGAGTTCCAAAGCATTTTTAAACTTCAGCAGAATTCCCAGAACAATGGAAGAGTTCCAAAGCAATGTTAAACATCAGCGGAATTCCGAGAACAATGGAAGAGTTCCAAAGCATTTTTAAACTTCAGCAGAATTCCGAGAACAATGGATGAGTTCCAAAGCATTTTTAACCTTCAGCAGAATTCCGAGAACAATGGAAGCGTTCCATAGCATTTTTAAACTTCAGCGGAATTCCGACAACAAGGAAAGAGTTCCAAAGCATTTTTAAACTTCAGCGGAATTTCGTGAACAATGGAAGAATTCCAAAGCATTGCTAAACATCAGCGGAATTCCAAGAACAATGGAAGAGTTCCAAAGCATTTTTAAACTTCAGCAGAATTCTGAGAACAATGGAAGAGTTCCAAAGCATTTTTAAACTTCAGCAGAATTCCCAGAACAATAGAAGAGTTCCAAAGCATTGTTAAACATCAGCGGAAATCCGAGAACAATGGAAGAGTTCCAAAGCATTTTTAAACTTCAGCAGAATTCCGAGAACAAGGGAAGAGTTCCAAAGCATTTTTAAACTTCAGCAGATTTCCGAGAACAATGGAAGAGTTCCATAGCATTTTTAAACTTCAGAGGAATTCAGAGAGCAAGGGAAGACTTCCAGAGCATTTTTAAATTTCAGCGGAATTTTGTGAACAATGGAAGAATTCCAAAGCATTGCTAAACATCAGCGGAATTCTGAGAACAATGGAAGAGTTCCAAAGCATTTTTAAACTTCAGTAGAATTCCGAGAACAATGGAAGAGTTCCATAGCATTTTTAAACTTCAGCAGAATTCCGAGAACAATGGAAGAGTTCCATAGCATTTTTAAACTTCAGGGAAATTCCGAGATCAAGGGAAGAGTTCCAAAGCATTTTTAAACTTCAGCGGATTTCCGTGAACAACGGAAGAATTTCAAAGCATTGTTAAACATCAGCAGAATTCCGAGAACAATGGAAGAGTTCCAAAGCATTTTTAAACTTCAGCAGAATTCCCAGAACAATGGAAGAGTTCCAAAGCATTGTTAAACATCAGCAGAATTCCGAGAACAATGGAAGAGTTCCAAAGCATTTTTAAACTTCAGCAGAATTCCGAGAACAATGGAAGAGTTCCAAAGCATTTTTAACCTTCAGCCGAATTCCCAGAACAATGGAAGAGTTCCAAAGCATTGTTAAACATCAGATTTATTCCGAGAACAATGGAACAGTTCCAAAGCATTTTTAAACTTCAGCAGAATTCCCAGAACAATAGAAGAGTTCCAAAGCATTGTTAAACATCAGCGGAAATCCGAGAACAATGGAAGAGTTCCAAAGCATTTTTAAACTTCAGCAGAATTCCGAGAACAAGGGAAGAGTTCCAAAGCATTTTTAAACTTCAGCAGAATTCCGAGAACAATGGAAGAGTTCCATAGCATTTTTAAACTTCAGAGGAATTCAGAGAGCAAGGGAAGACTTCCAGAGCATTTTTAAATTTCAGCGGAATTTTGTGAACAATGGAAGAATTCCAAAGCATTGCTAAACATCAGCGGAATTCTGAGAACAATGGAAGAGTTCCAAAGCATTTTTAAACTTCAGTAGAATTCCGAGAACAATGGAAGAGTTCCATAGCATTTTTAAACTTCAGCAGAATTCCGAGAACAATGGAAGAGTTCCATAGCATTTTTAAACTTCAGGGAAATTCCGAGATCAAGGGAAGAGTTCCAAAGCATTTTTAAACTTCAGCGGATTTCCGTGAACAACGGAAGAATTCCAAAGCATTGCTAAACATCAGCAGAATTCCAAGAACAATGGAAGAGTTCCAAAGCATTTTTAAACTACAGCAGAATTCCAAGAACAATGGAAGAGTTCCAAAGCATTTTTAAACTTCAGCAGAATTCCAAGAACAATGGAAGAGTTCCAAATCATTGTTAAATATCAGCGGAATTCCGAGAACAATGGAAGAGTTCCAAAGCATTTTTATACTTCAGCAGAATTCAGAGAACAATGGAAGAGTTTCAAAGCATTTTTAAACTTCAGCAGAATTCCCAGAATGATGGAAGAGTTCCAAAGCATTGTTAAACATCAGAGGAATTCCGAGAACAATGGAAGAGTTCCAAAGCATTTTTAAACTTCAGCAGAATTCCGAGAAAAATGGAATAGTTCCAAAGCATTGTTAAACATCAGCAGAATTCCGAGAACAGTGGAAGAGTTCCAAAGCATTTTTAAGCTTCAGCAGAATTCTAAAAACAATGGAAGAGTTCCAAAGCATTGTTAAACATCAGCGGAATTCTGAGAACAATGGAAGAGTTCCAAAGCTTTTTTAAACTTCAGCTGAATTCCGAGAACAATGGAACAGTTCCAAAGCATTGTTAACTTCAGCGGAATTCCGAGAACAATGGAAGAGTTCCAAAGCATTTTTAAACTTAAGCGGACTTCCCAGAACAATGGAAGAGTTCCAGAGCATTGTTAAACATCAGCGGAATTCCGAGAACAATGGAAGAGTTCCAAAGCATTTTTAAACTTCAGCAGAATTCCCAGAACAATGGAAGAGTTTCAAAGCATTGTTAAACATCAGCGTAATTCCGAGAACAATGGAAGAGTTCCAAAGCGTTTTTAAACTTCAGCAGAATTCGGAGAACAATGGAAGCGTTCCAAAGCATTTTTAAACTTCAGCAGAATTCCGAGAACAATGTAAGAGTTCCAAATCATTGTTAAACATCAGCGGAAATCCGAGAACAAAGGAAGAGTTCCAAAGCATTTTTAAACTTCAGCAGAATTCCGAGAACAACGGAAGAGTTCCAAATCATTGTTAAACATCAGCGGAATTCCGAGAACAATGGAAGAGTTCCAAAGCATTTTTAAACTTCAGCAGAATTCTGAGAACAATGGAAGAGTTTCAAAGCATTTTTAAACTTCAGCAGAATTCCCAGAATGATGGAAGAGTTCCAAAGCATTTTTAAACTTCAGCAGAATTCCGAGGAAAATGGAAAAGTTCCAAAGCATTGTTAAACATCAGCGGAATTCCGAGAACAATGGAAGAGTTCCAAAGCATTTTTAAACTTCAGCAGAATTCCAAAAACAATGGAAGAAATCCAAAGCATTGTTAAAAATCAGCGGCATTCTGAGAACAATGGAAGAGTTCCAAAGCTTTTATAAACTTCAGCTGAATTCCGAGAACAACGGAAGAGTTCCATAGCATTGTTAAACATCAGCGGAATTCCGAGAACAATTGAAGAGTGCCAAACCATTTTTAAACTTTAGCAGAATTCCCAGAACAATGGAAGAGTTCCAAAGCATTGTTAAACATCAGCAGAATTCCGAGAACAATGGAAGAGTTCCAAAGCATTTTTAAACTTCAGCAGAATTCCCAGAACAATGGAAGAGTTCCAAAGCATTGTTAAACATCAGCAGAATTCCGAGAACAATGGAAGAGTTCCAAAGCATTTTTAAACTTCAGCAGAATTCCGAGAACAATGGAAGAGTTCCAAAGCATTTTTAACCTTCAGCCGAATTCCCAGAACAATGGAAGAGTTCCAAAGCATTGTTAAACATCAGATTTATTCCGAGAACAATGGAACAGTTCCAAAGCATTTTTAAACTTCAGCAGAATTCCCAGAACAATAGAAGAGTTCCAAAGCATTGTTAAACATCAGCGGAAATCCGAGAACAATGGAAGAGTTCCAAAGCATTTTTAAACTTCAGCAGAATTCCGAGAACAAGGGAAGAGTTCCAAAGCATTTTTAAACTTCAGCAGAATTCCGAGAACAATGGAAGAGTTCCATAGCATTTTTAAACTTCAGAGGAATTCAGAGAGCAAGGGAAGACTTCCAGAGCATTTTTAAATTTCAGCGGAATTTTGTGAACAATGGAAGAATTCCAAAGCATTGCTAAACATCAGCGGAATTCTGAGAACAATGGAAGAGTTCCAAAGCATTTTTAAACTTCAGTAGAATTCCGAGAACAATGGAAGAGTTCCATAGCATTTTTAAACTTCAGCAGAATTCCGAGAACAATGGAAGAGTTCCATAGCATTTTTAAACTTCAGGGAAATTCCGAGATCAAGGGAAGAGTTCCAAAGCATTTTTAAACTTCAGCGGATTTCCGTGAACAACGGAAGAATTCCAAAGCATTGCTAAACATCAGCAGAATTCCAAGAACAATGGAAGAGTTCCAAAGCATTTTTAAACTACAGCAGAATTCCAAGAACAATGGAAGAGTTCCAAAGCATTTTTAAACTTCAGCAGAATTCCAAGAACAATGGAAGAGTTCCAAATCATTGTTAAATATCAGCGGAATTCCGAGAACAATGGAAGAGTTCCAAAGCATTTTTATACTTCAGCAGAATTCAGAGAACAATGGAAGAGTTTCAAAGCATTTTTAAACTTCAGCAGAATTCCCAGAATGATGGAAGAGTTCCAAAGCATTGTTAAACATCAGAGGAATTCCGAGAACAATGGAAGAGTTCCAAAGCATTTTTAAACTTCAGCAGAATTCCGAGAAAAATGGAATAGTTCCAAAGCATTGTTAAACATCAGCAGAATTCCGAGAACAGTGGAAGAGTTCCAAAGCATTTTTAAGCTTCAGCAGAATTCTAAAAACAATGGAAGAGTTCCAAAGCATTGTTAAACATCAGCGGAATTCTGAGAACAATGGAAGAGTTCCAAAGCTTTTTTAAACTTCAGCTGAATTCCGAGAACAATGGAACAGTTCCAAAGCATTGTTAACTTCAGCGGAATTCCGAGAACAATGGAAGAGTTCCAAAGCATTTTTAAACTTAAGCGGACTTCCCAGAACAATGGAAGAGTTCCAGAGCATTGTTAAACATCAGCGGAATTCCGAGAACAATGGAAGAGTTCCAAAGCATTTTTAAACTTCAGCAGAATTCCCAGAACAATGGAAGAGTTTCAAAGCATTGTTAAACATCAGCGTAATTCCGAGAACAATGGAAGAGTTCCAAAGCGTTTTTAAACTTCAGCAGAATTCGGAGAACAATGGAAGCGTTCCAAAGCATTTTTAAACTTCAGCAGAATTCCGAGAACAATGTAAGAGTTCCAAATCATTGTTAAACATCAGCGGAAATCCGAGAACAAAGGAAGAGTTCCAAAGCATTTTTAAACTTCAGCAGAATTCCGAGAACAACGGAAGAGTTCCAAATCATTGTTAAACATCAGCGGAATTCCGAGAACAATGGAAGAGTTCCAAAGCATTTTTAAACTTCAGCAGAATTCTGAGAACAATGGAAGAGTTTCAAAGCATTTTTAAACTTCAGCAGAATTCCCAGAATGATGGAAGAGTTCCAAAGCATTTTTAAACTTCAGCAGAATTCCGAGGAAAATGGAAAAGTTCCAAAGCATTGTTAAACATCAGCGGAATTCCGAGAACAATGGAAGAGTTCCAAAGCATTTTTAAACTTCAGCAGAATTCCAAAAACAATGGAAGAAATCCAAAGCATTGTTAAAAATCAGCGGCATTCTGAGAACAATGGAAGAGTTCCAAAGCTTTTATAAACTTCAGCTGAATTCCGAGAACAACGGAAGAGTTCCATAGCATTGTTAAACATCAGCGGAATTCCGAGAACAATTGAAGAGTGCCAAACCATTTTTAAACTTTAGCAGAATTCCCAGAACAATGGAAGAGTTCCAAAGCATTGTTAAACATCAGCAGAATTCCGAGAACAATGGAAGAGTTCCAAAGCATTTTTAAACTTCAGCAGAATTCCCAGAACAATGGAAGAGTTCCAAAGCATTGTTAAACATCAGCGGAATTCCGAGAACAATGGAAGAGTTCCAAAGCATTTTTAAACTTCAGCAGAATTCCGAGAACAATGGAAGAGTTCCAAAGCATTTTTAACCTTCAGCCGAATTCCCAGAACAATGGAAGAGTTCCAAAGCATTGTTAAACATCAGATTTATTCCGAGAACAATGGAAGAGTTCCAAAGCATTTTTAAACTTCAGCAGAATTCCCAGAACAATAGAAGAGTTCCAAAGCATTGTTAAACATCAGCGGAATTCCGAGAACAATGGAAGAGTTCCAAAGCATTTTTAAACTTCAGCAGAATTCCGAGAACAAGGGAAGAGTTCCAAAGCATTTTTAAACTTCAGCAGAATTCCGAGAACAATGGAAGAGTTCCATAGCATTTTTAAACTTCAGAGGAATTCAGAGAGCAAGGGAAGACTTCCAGAGCATTTTTAAATTTCAGCGGAATTTTGTGAACAATGGAAGAATTCCAAAGCATTGCTAAACATCAGCGGAATTCTGAGAACAATGGAAGAGTTCCAAAGCATTTTTAAACTTCAGTAGAATTCCGAGAACAATGGAAGAGTTCCATAGCATTTTTAAACTTCAGCAGAATTCCGAGAACAATGGAAGAGTTCCATAGCATTTTTAAACTTCAGGGAAATTCCGAGATCAAGGGAAGAGTTCCAAAGCATTTTTAAACTTCAGCGGATTTCCGTGAACAACGGAAGAATTCCAAAGCATTGCTAAACATCAGCAGAATTCCAAGAACAATGGAAGAGTTCCAAAGCATTTTTAAACTACAGCAGAATTCCAAGAACAATGGAAGAGTTCCAAAGCATTTTTAAACTTCAGCAGAATTCCAAGAACAATGGAAGAGTTCCAAATCATTGTTAAATATCAGCGGAATTCCGAGAACAATGGTAGAGTTCCAAAGCATTTTTATACTTCAGCAGAATTCCGAGAACAATGGAAGAGTTTCAAAGCATTTTTAAACTTCAGCAGAATTCCCAGAATGATGGAAGAGTTCCAAAGCATTGTTAAACATCAGAGGAATTCCGAGAACAATGGAAGAGTTCCAAAGCATTTTTAAAATTCAGCAGAATTCCGAGAAAAATGGAATAGTTCCAAAGCATTGTTAAACATCAGCAGAATTCCGAGAACAGTGGAAGAGTTCCAAAGCATTTTTAAGCTTCAGCAGAATTCTAAAAACAATGGAAGAGTTCCAAAGCATTGTTAAACATCAGCGGAATTCTGAGAACAATGGAAGAGTTCCAAAGCTTTTTTAAACTTCAGCTGAATTCCGAGAACAATGGAACAGTTCCAAAGCATTGTTAACTTCAGCGGAATTCCGAGAACAATGGAAGAGTTCCAAAGCATTTTTAAACTTAAGCGGACTTCCCAGAACAATGGAAGAGTTCCAGAGCATTGTTAAACATCAGCGGAATTCCGAGAACAATGGAAGAGTTCCAAAGCATTTTTAAACTTCAGCAGAATTCCCAGAACAATGGAAGAGTTTCAAAGCATTGTTAAACATCAGCGTAATTCCGAGAACAATGGAAGAGTTCCAAAGCGTTTTTAAACTTCAGCAGAATTCGGAGAACAATGGAAGCGTTCCAAAGCATTTTTAAACTTCAGCAGAATTCCGAGAACAATGTAAGAGTTCCAAATCATTGTTAAACATCAGCGGAAATCCGAGAACAAAGGAAGAGTTCCAAAGCATTTTTAAACTTCAGCAGAATTCCGAGAACAACGGAAGAGTTCCAAATCATTGTTAAACATCAGCGGAATTCCGAGAACAATGGAAGAGTTCCAAAGCATTTTTAAACTTCAGCAGAATTCTGAGAACAATGGAAGAGTTTCAAAGCATTTTTAAACTTCAGCAGAATTCCCAGAATGATGGAAGAGTTCCAAAGCATTTTTAAACTTCAGCAGAATTCCGAGGAAAATGGAAGAGTTCCAAAGCATTGTTAAACATCAGCGGAATTCCGAGAACAATGGAAGAGTTCCAAAGCATTTTTAAACTTCAGCAGAATTCCAAAAACAATGGAAGAAATCCAAAGCATTGTTAAAAATCAGCGGCATTCTGAGAACAATGGAAGAGTTCCAAAGCTTTTATAAACTTCAGCTGAATTCCGAGAACAACGGAAGAGTTCCATAGCATTGTTAAACATCAGCGGAATTCCGAGAACAATGGAAGAGTGCCAAACCATTTTTAAACTTTAGCAGAATTCCCAGAACAATGGAAGAGTTCCAAAGCATTGTTAAACATCAGCAGAATTCCGAGAACAATGGAAGAGTTCCAAAGCATTTTTAAACTTCAGCAGAATTCCCAGAACAATGGAAGAGTTCCAAAGCATTGTTAAACATCAGCGGAATTCCGAGAACAATGGAAGAGTTCCAAAGCATTTTTAAACTTCAGCAGAATTCCGAGAACAATGGAAGAGTTCCAAAGCATTTTTAACCTTCAGCCAAATTCCCAGAACAATGGAAGAGTTCCAAAGCATTGTTAAACATCAGATTTATTCCGAGAACAATGGAAGAGTTCCAAAGCATTTTTAAACTTCAGCAGAATTCCCAGAACAATAGAAGAGTTCCAAAGCATTGTTAAACATCAGCGGAATTCCGATAACAATGGAAGAGTTCCAAAGCATTTTTAAACTTCAGCAGAATTCCGAGAACAAGGGAAGAGTTCCAAAGCATTTTTAAACTTCAGCAGAATTCCGAGAACAATGGAAGAGTTCCATAGCATTTTTAAACTTCAGAGGAATTCAGAGAGCAAGGGAAGACTTCCAGAGCATTTTTAAATTTCAGCGGAATTTTGTGAACAATGGAAGAATTCCAAAGCATTGCTAAACATCAGCGGAATTCTGAGAACAATGGAAGAGTTCCAAAGCATTTTTAAACTTCAGTAGAATTCCGAGAACAATGGAAGAGTTCCATAGCATTTTTAAACTTCAGCAGAATTCCGAGAACAATGGAAGAGTTCCATAGCATTTTTAAACTTCAGGGAAATTCCGAGATCAAGGGAAGAGTTCCAAAGCATTTTTAAACTTCAGCGGATTTCCGTGAACAACGGAAGAATTCCAAAGCATTGCTAAACATCAGCAGAATTCCAAGAACAATGGAAGAGTTCCAAAGCATTTTTAAACTACAGCAGAATTCCAAGAACAATGGAAGAGTTCCAAAGCATTTTTAAACTTCAGCAGAATTCCAAGAACAATGGAAGAGTTCCAAATCATTGTTAAATATCAGCGGAATTCCGAGAACAATGGAAGAGTTCCAAAGCATTTTTATACTTCAGCAGAATTCCGAGAACAATGGAAGAGTTTCAAAGCATTTTTAAACTTCAGCAGAATTCCCAGAATGATGGAAGAGTTCCAAAGCATTGTTAAACATCAGAGGAATTCCGAGAACAATGGAAGAGTTCCAAAGCATTTTTAAACTTCAGCAGACTTGAGAGAACAATGGAAGAGTTCCAAAGCATTTTTAAACTTCAGCAGAATTCCGAGAAAAATGGAATAGTTCCAAAGCATTGTTAAACATCAGCAGAATTCCGAGAACAGTGGAAGAGTTCCAAAGCATTTTTAAGCTTCAGCAGAATTCTAAAAACAATGGAAGAGTTCCAAAGCATTGTTAAACATCAGCGGAATTCTGAGAACAATGGAAGAGTTCCAAAGCTTTTTTAAACTTCAGCTGAATTCCGAGAACAATGGAACAGTTCCAAAGCATTGTTAACTTCAGCGGAATTCCGAGAACAATGGAAGAGTTCCAAAGCATTTTTAAACTTAAGCGGACTTCCCAGAACAATGGAAGAGTTCCAGAGCATTGTTAAACATCAGTGGAATTCCGAGAACAATGGAAGAGTTCCAAAGCATTTTTAAACTTCAGCAGAATTCCCAGAACAATGGAAGAGTTTCAAAGCATTGTTAAACATCAGCGTAATTCCGAGAACAATGGAAGAGTTCCAAAGCGTTTTTAAACTTCAGCAGAATTCGGAGAACAATGGAAGCGTTCCAAAGCATTTTTAAACTTCAGCAGAATTCCGAGAACAATGTAAGAGTTCCAAATCATTGTTAAACATCAGCGGAAATCCGAGAACAAAGGAAGAGTTCCAAAGCATTTTTAAACTTCAGCAGAATTCCGAGAACAATGGAAGAGTTTCAAAGCATTTTTAAACTTCAGCAGAATTCCCAGAATGATGGAAGAGTTCCAAAGCATTGTTAAACATTAGCGGAATTCCGAGAACAATGGAAGAGTTCCAAAGCATTTTTAAACTTCAGCGGAATTCTGAGAACAATGGAAGAATTCCAAAGCATTGTTAAACATCAGCGGAATTCTCAGAACAATGGAAGAGTTCCAAAGCGTTTTTAAACTTCAGCAGAATTCCAAGAACAATGGAAGAGTTCCAAAGCATTTCTAAACTTCAGCAGAATTCCGAGAAAAATGGAAGAGTTCCAAAGCATTGTTAAACATCAGCGGAATTCCGAGAACAATGGAAGAGTTCCAAAGCATTTTTAAACTTCAGCAGAATTCCAAAAACAATGGAAGAGTTCCAAAGCATTGTTAAACATCAGCGGCATTCTGAGAACAATGGAAGAGTTCCAAAGCATTTTTAAACTTCAGCTGAATTCCGAGAACAACAGAAGAGTTCAAAAGCATTGTTAAACATCAGCGGAATTCCGAGAACAAAGGAAGAGTGCCAAACCATTTTTAAACTTTAGCAGAATTCGCAGAACAATGGAAGAGTCCCAAAGCATTGTTAAACATCAGCGGAATTCCGAGAACAATGGAAGAGTTCCAAAGCATTTTTAAACTTCAGCAGAATTCCCAGAACAATGGAAGAGTTCCAAAGTATTGTTAAACATCAGCGGAATTCCGAGAACAATGGAAGAGTTCCAAAGCATTTTTAAACTTCAGCAGAATTCCGAGAACAATGGAAGAGTTCCAAAGCATTTTTAAACTTCAGCAGAATTCCGAGAACAATGGACGCGTTCCATAGCATTTTTAAACTTCAGCGGAATTCCGACAACAAGGGAAGAGTTCCAAAGCATTTTTAAACTTCAGCAGAATTCCGAGAACAATGGAAGAGTTCCATAGCATTTTTAAACTTCAGAGGAATTCAGAGAGCAAGGGAAGACTTCCAGAGCATTTTTAAATTTCAGCGGAATTTTGTGAACAATTCAAGAATTCCAAAGCATTGCTAAACATCAGCGGAATTCTGAGAACAATGGAAGAGTTCCAAAGCATTTTTAAACTTCAGTAGAATTCCGAGAACAATGGAAGAGTTCCATAGCATTTTTAAACTTCAGCAGAATTCCGAGAACAATGGAAGAGTTCCATAGCATTTTTAAACTTCAGGGAAATTCCGAGAACAATGGAAGAGTTCAAAAGCATTTTTAAACTTCAGCGGAATTCTGAGAACAATGGAAGAATTCCAAAGCATTGTTAAACATCAGCGGAATTCTCAGAACAATGGAAGAGTTCCAAAAATTTTTTAAACTTCAGCAGAATTCCGAGAACAATGGAAGAGTTCCAAAGCATTTTTAAACTTCAGCAGAATTCCGAGAAAAATGGAAGAGTTCCAAAGCATTGTTAAACATCAGCGGAATTCCGAGAACAATGGAAGAGTTCCAAAGCATTTTTAAACTTCAGCAGAATTCCAAAAACAATGGAAGAGTTCCAAAGCATTGTTAAACATCAGCGGCATTCTGAGAACAATGGAAGAGTTCCAAAGCTTTTTTAAACTTCAGCTGAATCCCGAGAACAACGGAAGAGTTCAAAAGCATTGTTAAACATCAGCGGAATTCCGAGAACAAAGGAAGAGTGCCAAACCATTTTTAAACTTTAGCAGAATTCCCAGAACAATGGAAGAGTCCCAAAGCATTGTTAAACATCAGCGGAATTCCGAGAACAATGGAAGAGTTCCAAAGCAATTTTAAACTTCAGCAGAATTCCCAGAACAATGGAAGAGTTCCAAAGTATTGTTAAACATCAGCGGAATTCCGAGAACAATGGAAGAGTTCCAAAGCATTTTTAAACTTCAGCAGAATTCCGAGAACAATGGAAGAGTTCCAAAGCATTTTTAAACTTCAGCAGAATTCCGAGAACAATGGAAGCGTTCCATAGCATTTTTAAACTTCAGCGGAATTCCGACAACAGAGGAAGAGTTCCAAAGCATTTTTAAATTTCAGCGGAATTTCGTGAACAATTGAAGAATCTCAAAGCATTGCTAAACATCAGCGGAATTCCGAGAACAATGGAAGAGTTCCAAAGCATTTTTAAACTTCAGCAGAATTCCAAAAACAATGGAAGAGTTCCAAAGCATTGTTAAAAATCAGCGGAATTCTGAGAACAATGGAAGAGTTCCAAAGCTTTTTTAAACTTCAGCTGAATTCCGAGAACAACGGAATAGTTCCAAAGCATTGTTAAACATCAGTGGAATTCCGAGAACAATGGAAGAGTGACAAACCATTTTTAAACTTTAGCAGAATTCCCAGAACAATGGAAGAGTTCCAAAGCATTGTTAAACATCAGCAGAATTCCGAGAACAATGGAAGAGTTCCAAAGCATTTTTAAACTTCAGCAGAATTCCCAGAACAATGGAAGAGTTCCAAAGCATTGTTAAACATCAGCGGAATTCCGAGAACAATGGAAGAGTTCCAAAGCATTTTTAAACTTCAGCAGAATTCCGAGAACAATGGAAGAGTTCCAAAGCATTTTTAACCTTCAGCAGAATTCCGAGAACAATGGAAGCGTTCCATAGCATTTTTAAACTTCAGCGGAATTCCGACAACAAGGGAAGAGTTCCAAAGCATTTTTAAACTTCAGCGGAATTTCGTGAACAATGGAAGAATTCCAAAGCATTGCTAAACATCAGCGGAATTCCGAGAACAATGGAAGAGTTCCAAAGCATTTTTAAACTTCAGCAGAATTCCGAGAACAATGGAAGAGTTCCAAAGCATTTTTAAACTTCAGCAGAATTCCGAGAACAATGTAAGTATTCCATAGCATTTGTAAACTTCAGCGGAATTTTGAGAACAAGGGAAGAGTTCCAAAGCATTTTTAAACTTCAGCGGATTTCAGTGAACAATGGAAGAATTCCAAAACATTGCTAAAAATCAGCGGAATTCCGAGAACAATGGAAGAGTTTCAAAGCATTTTTAAACTTCAGCAGAATTCCGAAAACAATGGAAGAGTTCCAAAGCATTTTTAAACTTCAGCAGAATTCCGAGAACAACGGAAGAGTTCCAAATCATTGTTAAACATCAGCGGAATTCCGAGAACAATGGAAGAGTTCCAAAGCATTTTTAAACTTCAGCAGAATTCCGAGAACAATGGAAGAGTTTCAAAGCATTTTTAAACTTCAGCAGAATTCCCAGAATGATGGAAGAGTTCCAAAGCATTGTTAAACATCAGCGGAATTCCGAGAACAATGGAAGAGTTCCAAAGCATTGTTAAACATCAGCAGAATTCCAAGAACAATGGAAGAGTTCCAAAGCATTTTTAAACTTCAGCATAATTACCAGAACAATGGAACAGTTTCAAAGCATTGTTAAACATCAGCGGAATTCCGAGAACAATGGAAGAGTTCCAAAGCATTTTTAAACTTCAGCATTATTCCGAGAACAATGGAAGAGTTCCAAAGCATTTTTAACCTTCAGCAGAATTCCGAGAACAATGGAACCGTTCCATAGCATTTTTAAACTTCAGCGGAATTCCGACAACAAGGGAAGCGTTCCAAAGCATTTTTAAACTTCAGCGGAATTTCGTGAACAATGGAAGAATTCCAAATCATTGCTAAACATCAGCGGAATTCCGAGAACAATGGAAGAGTTCCGAAGCATTTTTAAACTTCAGCGGCATTCTGAGAACAATGGAAGAGTTCCAAAGCATTTTTAAACTTCAGCCGAATTCCCAGAACAATGGAAGAGTTCCAAAGCATTGTTAAACATCAGAGGTATTCCGAGAACAATGGAAGAGTTCCAAAGCATTTTTAAACTTCAGTAGAATTCCGAGAACAATAGAAGAGTTCCATAGCATTTTTAAACTTCAGCAGAATTCCGAGAACAATGGAAGAGTTCCATAGCATTTTTAAACTTCAGGGAAATTCCAAGAACAAGGGAAGAGTTCCAAAGCATTTTTAAACTTCAGCGGATTTCCATGAACAACGGAAGAATTCCAAAGCATTGCTAAACATCAGCAGAATTCCAAGAACAATGGAAGAGTTCCAAAGCATTTTTAAACTTCAGCAGAATTCCAAGAACAATGGAAGAGTTCCAAAGCATTTTTAAACTTCAGCAGAATTCCAAGAACAATGGAAGAGTTCCAAATCATTGTTAAATATCAGCGGAATTCCGAGAACAATGGAAGAGTTCCAAAGCATTTTTAAACTTCAGCAGAATTCCGAGAACAATGGAAGAGTTTCAAAGCATTTTTAAACTTCAGCAGAATTCCCAGAATGATGGAAGAGTTCCAAAGCATTGTTAAACATCAGAGGAATTCCGAGAACAATGGAAGAGTTCCAAAGCATTTTTAAACTTCAGCAGACTTGAGAGAACAATGGAAGAGTTCCAAAGCATTTTTAAACTTCAGCAGAATTCCGAGAAAAATGGAATAGTTCCAAAGCATTGTTAAACATCAGCAGAATTCCGAGAACAGTGGAAGAGTTCCAAAGCATTTTTAAGCTTCAGCAGAATTCCAAAAACAATGGAAGAGTTCCAAAGCATTGTTAAACATCAGCGGAATTCTGAGAACAATGGAAGAGTTCCAAAGCTTTTTTAAACTTCAGCTGAATTCCGAGAACAATGGAAGAGTTCCAAAGCATTGTTAAACTTCAGCGGAATTCCGAGAACAATGGAAGAGTTCCAAAGCATTTTTAAACTTCAGCGGAATTCCCAGAACAATGGAAGAGTTCCAGAGCATTGTTAAACATTAGCGGAATTCCGAGAACAATGGAAGAGTTCCAAAGCATTTTTAAACTTCAGCAGAATTCCCAGAACAATGGAAGAGTTTCAAAGCATTGTTAAACATCAGCGGAATTCCGAGAACAATGGAAGAGTCCCAAAGCGTTTTTAAACTTCAGCAGAATTCCGAGAACAATGGAAGCGTTTCAAAGCATTTTTAAACTTCAGCAGAATTCCGAGAACAATGGAAGAGTTCCAAATCATTGCTAAACATCAGCGGAAATCCGAGAACAACGGAAGAGTTCAAAAGCATTTTTAAACTTCAGCAGAATTCCGAGAACAATGGAAGAGTTTCAAAGCATTTTTAAACTTCAGCAGAATTCCCAGAATGATGGAAGAGTTCCAAAGCATTGTTTAACATTAGCGGAATTCCGAGAACAATGGAAGAGTTCCAAAGCATTTTTAAACTTCAGCGGAATTCCGAGAACAATGGAAGAGTTTCAAAGCATTTTTAAACTTCAGCAGAATTCCCAGAATGATGGAAGAGTTCCAAAGCATTGTTAAACATCAGCGGAATTCCGAGAACAATGGAAGAGTTCCAAAGCATTGTTAAACATCAGCAGAATTCCAAGAACAATGGAAGAGTTCCAAAGCATTTTTAAACTTCAGCATAATTACCAGAACAATGGAACAGTTTCAAAGCATTGTTAAACATCAGCGGAATTCCGAGAACAATGGAAGAGTTCCAAAGCATTTTTAAACTTCAGCATTATTCCGAGAACAATGGAAGAGTTCCAAAGCATTTTTAACCTTCAGCAGAATTCCGAGAACAATGGAACCGTTCCATAGCATTTTTAAACTTCAGCGGAATTCCGACAACAAGGGAAGCGTTCCAAAGCATTTTTAAACTTCAGCGGAATTTCGTGAACAATGGAAGAATTCCAGATCATTGCTAAACATCAGCGGAATTCCGAGAACAATGGAAGAGTTCCGAAGCATTTTTAAACTTCAGCGGCATTCTGAGAACAATGGAAGAGTTCCAAAGCATTTTTAAACTTCAGCCGAATTCCCAGAACAATGGAAGAGTTCCAAAGCATTGTTAAACATCAGAGGTATTCCGAGAACAATGGAAGAGTTCCAAAGCATTTTTAAACTTCAGTAGAATTCCGAGAACAATAGAAGAGTTCCATAGCATTTTTAAACTTCAGCAGAATTCCGAGAACAATGGAAGAGTTCCATAGCATTTTTAAACTTCAGGGAAATTCCAAGAACAAGGGAAGAGTTCCAAAGCATTTTTAAACTTCAGCGGATTTCCATGAACAACGGAAGAATTCCAAAGCATTGCTAAACATCAGCAGAATTCCAAGAACAATGGAAGAGTTCCAAAGCATTTTTAAACTTCAGCAGAATTCCAAGAACAATGGAAGAGTTCCAAAGGATTTTTAAACTTCAGCAGAATTCCAAGAACAATGGAAGAGTTCCAAATCATTGTTAAATATCAGCGGAATTCCGAGAACAATGGAAGAGTTCCAAAGCATTTTTAAACTTCAGCAGAATTCCGAGAACAATGGAAGAGTTTCAAAGCATTTTTAAACTTCAGCAGAATTCCCAGAATGATGGAAGAGTTCCAAAGCATTGTTAAACATCAGAGGAATTCCGAGAACAATGGAAGAGTTCCAAAGCATTTTTAAACTTCAGCAGACTTGAGAGAACAATGGAAGAGTTCCAAAGCATTTTTAAACTTCAGCAGAATTCCGAGAAAAATGGAATAGTTCCAAAGCATTGTTAAACATCAGCAGAATTCCGAGAACAGTGGAAGAGTTCCAAAGCATTTTTAAGCTTCAGCAGAATTCCAAAAACAATGGAAGAGTTCCAAAGCATTGTTAAACATCAGCGGAATTCTGAGAACAATGGAAGAGTTCCAAAGCTTTTTTAAACTTCAGCTGAATTCCGAGAACAATGGAAGAGTTCCAAAGCATTGTTAAACTTCAGCGGAATTCCGAGAACAATGGAAGAGTTCCAAAGCATTTTTAAACTTCAGCGGAATTCCCAGAACAATGGAAGAGTTCCAGAGCATTGTTAAACATTAGCGGAATTCCGAGAACAATGGAAGAGTTCCAAAGCATTTTTAAACTTCAGCAGAATTCCCAGAACAATGGAAGAGTTTCAAAGCATTGTTAAACATCAGCGGAATTCCGAGAACAATGGAAGAGTCCCAAAGCGTTTTTAAACTTCAGCAGAATTCCGAGAACAATGGAAGCGTTTCAAAGCATTTTTAAACTTCAGCAGAATTCCGAGAACAATGGAAGAGTTCCAAATCATTGCTAAACATCAGCGGAAATCCGAGAACAAAGGAAGAGTTCAAAAGCATTTTTAAACTTCAGCAGAATTCCGAGAACAATGGAAGAGTTTCAAAGCATTTTTAAACTTCAGCAGAATTCCCAGAATGATGGAAGAGTTCCAAAGCATTGTTAAACATTAGCGGAATTCCGAGAACAATGGAAGAGTTCCAAAGCATTTTTAAACTTCAGCGGAATTCTGAGAACAATGGAAGAATTCCAAAGCATTGTTAAACATCAGCGGAATTCTCAGAACAATGGAAGAGTTCCAAAGCATTTTTAAACTTCAGCAGAATTCCGAGAACAATGGAAGAGTTCCAAAGCATTTTTAAACTTCAGCAGAATTCCGAGAAAAATGGAAGAGTTCCAAAGCATTGTTAAACATCAGCGGAATTCCGAGAACAATGGAAGAGTTCCAAAACATTTTTAAACTTCAGCAGAATTCCAAGAACAATGGAAGAGTTCCAAAGCATTGTTAAACATCAGCGGCATTCTGAGAAAAATGGAAGAGTTCCAAAGCTTTTTTAAACTTCAGCTGAATTCCGAGAACAACGGAAGAGTTCAAAAGCATTGTTAAACATCAGCGGAATTCCGAGAACAAAGGAAGAGTGCCAAACCATTTTTAAACTTTAGCAGAATTCCCAGAACAATGGAAGAGTCCCAAAGCATTGTTAAACATCAGCGGAATTCCGAGATCAATGGAAGACTTCCAAAGCATTTTTAAACTTCAGCAGAATTCCCAGAACAATGGAAGAGTTCCAAAGCATTGTTAAACATCAGCGGAATTCCGAGAACAATGGAAGAGTTCCAAAGCATTGTTAAACATCAGCGGAATTCCGAGAACAATGGAAGAGTTCCAAAGCATTTTTAAACTTCAGCAGAATTCCGAGAACAATGGAAGAGTTCCAAAGCATTTTTAAACTTCAGCAGAATTCCGAGAACAATGGAAGCGTTCAATAGCATTTTTAAACTTCAGCGGAATTCCGACAACAAGGGAAGAGTTCCAAAGCATTTTTAAACTTCAGTGGAATTTCGTGAACAATGGAAGAATTCCAAAGCATTGCTAAACATCAGCGGAATTCCGAGAACAATGGAAGAGTTCCAAAGCATTTTTAAACTTCAGCAGAATTCCGAGAAAAATGGAAGAGTTCCAAAGCATTGTTAAACATCAGCGGAATTCCGAGAACAATGGAAGAGTTCCAAAGCATTTTTAAACTTCAGCAGAATTCCCAGAACAATGGAAGAGTTCCAAAGCATTGTTAAACATCAGCGGAATTCCGAGAACAATGGAAGAGTTCCAAATCATTGCTAAACATCAGCGGAAATCCGAGAACAAAGGAAGAGTTCCAAAGCATTTTTAAACTTCAGCAGAATTCCGAGAACAATGGAAGAGTTTCAAAGCATTTTTAAACTTCAGCAGAATTCCCAGAATGATGGAAGAGTTCCAAAGCATTGTTAAACATTAGCAGAATTCCGAGAACAATGGAAGAGTTCCAAAGCATTTTTAAACTTCAGCGGAATTCTGAGAACAATGGAAGAATTCCAAAGCATTGTTAAACATCAGCGGAATTCTCAGAACAATGGAAGAGTTCCAAAGCGTTTTTAAACTTCAGCAGAATTCCGAGAACAATGGAAGAGTTCCAAAGCATTTTTAAACTTCAGCAGAATTCCGAGAAAAATGGAAGAGTTCCAAAGCATTGTTAAACATCAGCGGAATTCCGAGAACAATGGAAGAGTTCCAAAGCATTTTTAAACTTCAGCAGAATTCCAAGAACAATGGAAGTGTTCCAAAGCATTGTTACACATCAGCGGCATTCTGAGAAAAATGGAAGAGTTCCAAAGCTTTTTTAAACTTCAGCTGAATTCCGAGAACAACGGAAGAGTTCAAAAGCATTGTTAAACATCAGCGGAATTCCGAGAACAAAGGAAGAGTGCCAAAACATTTTTAAACTTTAGCAGAATTCCCAGAACAATGGAAGAGTCCCAAAGCATTGTTAAACATCAGCGGAATTCCGAGAACAATGGAAGAGTTGCAAAGCATTTTTAAACTTCAGCAGAATTCCCAGAACAATGGAAGAGTTCCAAAGCATTGTTAAACATCAGCGGAATTCCGAGAACAATGGAAGAGATCCAAAGCATTGTTAAACATCAGCGGAATTCCGACAACAATGGAAGAGTTCCAAAGCATTTTTAAACTTCAGCAGAATTCCGAGAACAATGGAAGAGTTCCAAATCATTGCTAAACATCAGCGGAAATCCGAGAACAAAGGAAGAGTTCCAAAGCATTTTTAAACTTCAGCAGAATTCCGAGAACAATGGAAGAGTTTCAAAGCATTTTTAAACTTCAGCAGAATTCCCAGAATGATGGAAGAGTTCCAAAGCATTGTTAAACATTAGCAGAATTCCGAGAACAATGGAAGAGTTCCAAAGCATTTTTAAACTTCAGCGGAATTCTGAGAACAATGGAAGAATTCCAAAGCATTGTTAAACATCAGCGGAATTCTCAGAACAATGGAAGAGTTCCAAAGCGTTTTTAAACTTCAGCAGAATTCCGAGAACAATGGAAGAGTTCCAAAGCATTTTTAAACTTCAGCAGAATTCCGAGAAAAATGGAAGAGTTCCAAAGCATTGTTAAACATCAGCGGAATTCCGAGAACAATGGAAGAGTTCCAAAGCATTTTTAAACTTCAGCAGAATTCCAAGAACAATGGAAGTGTTCCAAAGCATTGTTACACATCAGCGGCATTCTGAGAAAAATGGAAGAGTTCCAAAGCTTTTTTAAACTTCAGCTGAATTCCGAGAACAACGGAAGAGTTCAAAAGCATTGTTAAACATCAGCGGAATTCCGAGAACAAAGGAAGAGTGCCAAAACATTTTTAAACTTTAGCAGAATTCCCAGAACAATGGAAGAGTCCCAAAGCATTGTTAAACATCAGCGGAATTCCGAGAACAATGGAAGAGTTGCAAAGCATTTTTAAACTTCAGCAGAATTCCCAGAACAATGGAAGAGTTCCAAAGCATTGTTAAACATCAGCGGAATTCCGAGAACAATGGAAGAGATCCAAAGCATTGTTAAACATCAGCGGAATTCCGACAACAATGGAAGAGTTCCAAAGCATTTTTAAACTTCAGCAGAATTCCGAGAACAATGGAAGAGTTCCAAAGCATTTTTAAACTTCAGCAGAATTCCGAGAACAATGGAAGCGTTCAATAGAATTTTTAAACTTCAGCGGAATTCCGACAACAAGGGAAGAGTTCCAAAGCATTTTTAAACTTCAGCGGAATTTCGTGAACAATGGAAGAATTCCAAAGCATTGCTAAACATCAGCGGAATTCCGAGAACAATGGAAGAGTTCCAAAGCATTTTTAAACTTCAGCAGAATTCCGAGAAAAATGGAAGAGTTCCAAAGCATTGTTAAACATCAGCGGAATTCCGAGAACAATGGAAGAGTTCCAAAGCATTTTTAAACTTCAGCAGAATTCCAAAAACAATGGAAGAGTTCCAAAGCATTTTTAAAAATCAGCGGAATTCTGAGAACAATGGAAGAGTTCCAAAGCTTTTTTAAATGTCAGCTGAATTCCGAGAACAACGGAAAAGTTCCAAAGCATTGTTAAACATCAGCGGAATTCCGCGAACAATGGAAGAGTGCCAAACCATTTTTAAACTTTAGCAGAATTCCCAGAACAATGGATGAGTTTCAAAGCATTGTTAAACATCAGCAGAATTCCGAGAACAATGGAAGAGTTCCAAAGCATTTTTAAACTTCAGCAGAATTCCCAGAACAATGGAAGAGTTCCAATGCATTGTTAAACATCAGCGGAATTCCGAGAACAATGGAAGAGTTCCAAAGCATTTTTAAAATTCAGCAGAATTCCGAGAACAATGGAAGAGTTCCAAAGCATTTTTAACCTTCAGCAGAATTCCGAGAACAATGGAAGCGTTCCATAGCATTTTTAAACTTCAGCGGAATTCCGACAACAAGGGAAGAGTTCCAAAGCATTTTTAAACTTCAGCGGAATTTCGTGAACAATGGAAGAATTCCAAAGCATTGCTAAAAATCAGCGGAATTCCGAGAACAATGGAAGAGTTTCAAAGCATTTTTAAACTTCAGCAGAATTCCGAGAACAATGGAAGAGTTCCAAAGCATTTTTAAACTTCAGCAGAATTCCGAAAACAACGGAAGAGTTCCAAATCATTGTTAAACATCAGCGGAATTCCGAGAACAATGGAAGAGTTCCAAAGCATTTTTAAACATCAGCAGAATTCTGAGAACAATGGAAGAGTTTCAAAGCATTTTTAAACTTCAGCAGAATTCCCAGAATGATGGAAGAGTTCCAAAGCATTGTTAAACATCAGCGAAATTCCGAGAACAATGGAAGAGTTCCAAAGCATTTTTAAACTTCAGCGGAAGTCTGAGAACAATGGAAGAATTCCAAAGTATTGTAAAACATCAGCGGAATTCTCAGAACAATGGAAGAGTTCCAAAGCATTTTTAAACTTCAGCAGAATTCCGAGAACAATGGAAGAGTTCCAAAGCATTGTTAAACATCAGCAGAATTCCGAGAACAATGGAAGAGTTCCAAAGCATTTTTAAACTTCAGCAGAATTCCGAGAACAATGGAAGAGTTCCAAAGCATTTTTAAACTTCAGCAGAATTCCGAGAACAATGGAAGAGTTCCAAATCATTGTTAAACATCAGCGGAATTCCGAGAACAATGGAAGAGTTCCAAAGCATTTTTAAACTTCAGCAGAATTCAGAGAACAATGGAAGAGTTTCAAAGCATTTTTAAACTTCAGCAGAATTCCCAGAATGATGGAAGAGTTCCAAAGCATTGTTAAACATCAGCGGAATTCTGAGAACAATGGAAGAGTTCCAAAGCATTTTTAAACTTCAGCGGTATTCTGAGAACAATGGAAGAATTCCAAAGCATTGTTTAACATCAGCGGAATTCTCATAACAATGGAAGAGTTCCAAAGCATTTTTAAACTTCAGCAGAATTCCGAGAACAATGGAAGAGTTCCAAAGCATTGTTAAACATCAGCGGAATTCTGAGAACAATGGAAGAGTTCCAAAGCATTTTTAAACTTCAGCAGAATTCCCAGAACAATGGAAGAGTTCAAAGGCATTGCTAAACATCAGCGGAATTCCGAGAACAATGGAAGAGTACCAAAGAATTTTTAAACTTCAGCGGATTTCCGAGAACAATGAAAGAGTTCAAAAGTATTTTTAAACTTCAGCGGAATTCTGAGAACAATGGAAGAGTTCCAAAGCATTGTTAAACATCAGCAGAAATCCGAGAACAATGGAAGAGTTCCAAAGCATTTTTAAACTTCAGCGGATTTCCGTGAACAACGGAAGAATTCCAAAACATTGCTAAACATCAGCAGAATTCTGAGAACAATGGAAGAGTTCCAAAGCATTTTTAAACTTCAGCGGAATTCCGAGAACAATGGAAGAGTTCCAAGGCATTTTTAAACTTCAGCGGAATTCTGAGAGCAATGGAAGAGCTCTAAAACATTTTTAAACATCAGCGGAATTCCGAGAACAATGGAAGAGTTCCAAAGCATTTTTAAACTTCAGCAAAATTCCGGGAAAATGGAACAGTTGAAAACATTTTTAAACTTCATCGAAATTCTGTGAACAATGGAAGAGTTCCAAAGCATTGTTAAACATCAGTGGAATTCCGAGAACAATGGAAGAGTTCCAAAGCATTTTTAAACTTCAGCACAATTCCGAGAACAATGGAAGAGTTCCAAAGCATTGTTAAACATCAGCGGTATTCCGAGAACAATGGAAGAGTTCCAAAGCATTTTTAAACTTCAGCAGAATTCCCAGAACAATGGAAGAGTTCCAAAGCATTTTTAAACATCAGTGGAATTCCGAGAACAACGGAAGAGTTCCAAAGCATTTTTAAACTTCAGCGGAATTCCGACAACAATTGAAGAGTTCCAAAGCATTGTTAAACATCAGTGGAATTCCGAGAACAATGGAAGAGTTCCAAAGCATTTTTAAACTTCAACGGAATTCTGAGAACAATGGAAGAATTCCAAAGCATTGTTAAACATCAGTGGAATTCCGAGAACAATGGAAGAGTTCCAAAGCATTTTTAAACTTCAGCAGAATTCCCAGAACAATGGAAGAGTTCCAAAGCATTGTTAAACATCAGCGGTATTCAGAGAACAATGGAAGAGTTCCAAAGCATTTTTAAACTTCAGCAGAATTCCCAGAACAATGGAAGAGTTCCAAAGCATTGTTAAACATCAGCGGAATTCCGAGAACAATGGAAGAGTTCCAAAGCATTTTTAAACTTCAGCAGAATTCTGAGAACAAGGGAAGAGTTCCAAAGCATTTTTAAACTTCAGCAGAATTCCGAGAACAATGGAAGAGTTCCATAGCATTTTTAAACTTCAGCGGAATTCCGAAAGCAAGGGAAGAGTTCCAAAGCATATTTAAACTTCAGCGGAATTTCGTGAACAATGGAAGAATTCCAAAGCATTGCTAAACATCAGTGGAATTCCGAGAACAATGGAAGAGTTCCAAAGCATTTTTAAACTTCAGCGGAATTCCGACAACAATGGAAGAGTTCCAAAGCATTTTTAAACATCAGTGGAATTCCGAGAACAATGGAAGAGTTCCAAAGCATTTTTAAACTTCAGCGGAATTCTGAGAACAATGGAAGAATTCCAAAGCATTGTTAAACATCATCGGAATTCTCAGAACAATGGAAGAGTTCCAAAGCATTGTTAAACATCAATGGAATTCGGAGAACAATGGAAGAGTTCCAAAGCATTTTTAAACTTCAGCAGAATTCCCAGAACAATGGAAGAGTTCAAAAGCATTGTTAAACATCAGCGGAATTCCGAGAGCAATGGAAGAGTACAAAAGAATCTTTAAACTTCAGAGGAATTCCGAGAACAATGGAAGAGTTCAAAAGTATTTTTAAACTTCAGCGGAATTCTGAGAACAATGGAAGAGTTCCAAAGCATTGTTAAACATG
This sequence comes from Phyllobates terribilis, assembly GCF_046119375.1. Classification (NCBI taxonomy): domain Eukaryota; kingdom Metazoa; phylum Chordata; class Amphibia; order Anura; family Dendrobatidae; genus Phyllobates; species Phyllobates terribilis. The sequence goes on from NW_027362765.1 coordinate 52,904,987, forward strand.
AGCGGAATTCCGAGAACAATGGAAGAGTTCCAAAGCATTTTTAAACTTCAGCGGAATCCTGAGAACAATGGAAGAGTTCCAAAGCATTGTTAAACATCAGCGTAATTCTGAGAACAATGGAAGAATTTCAAAGCTTTTTTAAACTTCAGCTGAATTTCGAGAACAATGGAAGAGTTCCAAAGCATTGTTAAACATCAGCGGAATTCTGAGAACAATGGAAGAGTTCCAAAGCATTTTTAAACTTCAGCAGAATTCCCAGAACAATGGAAGAGTTCCAAAGCATTGTTAAACATCAGCGGAATTGTGAGAACAATGGAAGAGTTCCAAAGCATTTTTAAACTTCAGCAGAATTCCGAGAACAAGGGAAGAGTTCCAAAGCATTTTTAAACTTCAGCAGAATTCCGAGAACAATGGAAGAGTTCCATAGCATTTTTAAACTTCAGCGGAATTCCGAGAGCAAGGGAAGAGTTCCAAAGCATTTTTAAACTTCAGCAGAATTTCGTGAACAATGGATGAATTCCAAAGCATTGCTAAACATCAGCGGAATTCCGAGAACAATGCAAGAGTTCCAAAGCATTTTTAAACTTCAGTATAACTCCGAGAACAATGGAAGAGTTCCAAAGCATTTTTAAACTTCAGCAGAATTCCGAGAACAATGGAAGAGTTCCATAGCATTTTTAAACATCAGCGGAATTCCAAGAACAAGGGAAGAGTTCCAAAGCATTTTTAAACTTCAGCGGATTTCCATGAACAACGGAAGAATTCCAAAGCATTGCTAAACATCAGCGGAATTCCAAGAACAATGGAAGAGTTCCAAAGCATTTTTAAACTTCAGCAGAATTCCAAGTACAATGGAAGAGTTCCAAAGCATTTTTAAACTTCAGCAGAATTCCAAGAACAATGGAAGAGTTCCAAATCATTGTTAAACATCAGCGGAATTCCGAGTACAATGGAAGAGTTCCAAAGCATTTTTAATCTTCAGCAGAATTCCGAGAACAATGGAAGAGTTCCAAAGCATTTTTAAACTTCAGCAGAATTCCGAGAACAATGGAAGAGTTCCATAGCATTTTTAAACTTCAGCGGAATTCCGAGAACAAGGGAAGAGATCCAAAGCATTTTTAAACTTCAGCGGATTTCCGTGAACAAAGGAAGAATTCCAAAGCATTGCTAAACATCAGCGGAATTCTGAGAACAATGGAAGACTTCCAAAGCATTTTTAAACATCAGCGGAATTCTGAGAACAATGGAAGAGTTCCAAAGCATTTTTAAACTTCAACGGAATTCTGAGAGCAATGGAAGAGTTCTAAAACATTTTTAAACATCAGCGGAATTCCGAGAACAATGGAAGAGTTCCAAAGCATTTTTAAACTTCAGCAGAATTCCGGGAAAATGGAACAGTTGAAAAGCATTTTTAAACTTCATCGAAATTCTGTGAACAATGGAAGAGTTCCAAATCATTGTTAAACATCAGTGGAATTCCGAGAACAATGGAAGAGTTCCAAAGCATTTTTAAACTTCAGCACAATTCCGAGAACAATGGAAGAGTTCCAAAGCATTGTTAAACATCAGCGGTATTCCGAGAACAATGGAAGAGTTCCAAAGCATTTTTAAACTTCAGCAGAATTCCCAGAACAATGGAAGAGTTCCAAAGCATTTTTAAACATCAGTGGAATTCCGAGAACAACGGAAGAGTTCCAAAGCATTTTTAAACTTCAGCGGAATTCCGACAACAATGGAAGAGTTCCAAAGCATTGTTAAACATCAGTGGAATTCCGAGAACAATGGAAGAGTTCCAAAGCATTTTTAAACTTCAGCAGAATTCCGAGAACAATGGAAGAGTTCCAAAGCATTTTTAAACTTCAGCAGAATTCCGAGAACAATGGAAGTATTCCATAGCATTTGTAAACTTCAGCGGAATTTTGAGAACAAGGGAAGAGTTCCAAAGCATTTTTAAACTTCAGCGGATTTCAGTGAACAATGGAAGAATTCCAAAACATTGCTAAAAATTAGCGGAATTCCGAGAACAATGGAAGAGTTTCAAAGCATTTTTAAACTTCAGCAGAATTCCGAGAACAATGGAAGCGTTCAATAGAATTTTTAAACTTCAGCGGAATTCCGACAACAAGGGAAGAGTTCCAAAGCATTTTTAAACTTCAGCGGAATTTCGTGAACAATGGAAGAATTCCAAAGCATTGCTAAACATCAGCGGAATTCCGAGAACAATGGAAGAGTTCCAAAGCATTTTTAAACTTCAGCAGAATTCCGAGAAAAATGGAAGAGTTCCAAAGCATTGTTAAACATCAGTGGAATTCCGAGAACAATGGAAGAGTTCCAAAGCATTTTTAAACTTCAGCAGAATTCCAAAAACAATTTAAGAGTTCCAAAGCATTGTTAAACATCAGCGGAATTCCGAGAACAATGGAAGAGTTCCAAAGCATTTTTAAACTTCAGCAGAATTCCAAAAACAATGGAAGAGTTCCAAAGCATTTTTAAAAATCAGCGGAATTCTGAGAACAATGGAAGAGTTCCAAAGCTTTTTTAAACGTCAGCTGAATTCCGAGAACAACGGAAAAGTTCCAAAGCATTGTTAAACATCAGCGGAATTCCGCGAACAATGGAAGAGTGCCAAACCATTTTTAAACTTTAGCAGAATTCCCAGAACAATGGATGAGTTTCAAAGCATTGTTAAACATCAGCAGAATTCCGAGAACAATGGAAGAGTTCCAAAGCATTTTTAAACTTCAGCAGAATTCCCAGAACAATGGAAGAGTTCCAATGCATTGTTAAACATCAGCGGAATTCCGAGAACAATGGAAGAGTTCCAAAGCATTTTTAAAATTCAGCAGAATTCCGAGAACAATGGAAGAGTTCCAAAGCATTTTTAACCTTCAGCAGAATTCCGAGAACAATGGAAGCGTTCCATAGCATTTTTAAACTTCAGCGGAATTCCGACAACAAGGGAAGAGTTCCAAAGCATTTTTAAACTTCAGCGGAATTTCGTGAACAATGGAAGAATTCCAAAGCATTGCTAAAAATCAGCGGAATTCCGAGAACAATGGAAGAGTTTCAAAGCATTTTTAAACTTCAGCAGAATTCCGAGAACAATGGAAGAGTTCCAAAGCATTTTTAAACTTCAGCAGAATTCCGAAAACAACGGAAGAGTTCCAAATCATTGTTAAACATCAGCGGAATTCCGAGAACAATGGAAGAGTTCCAAAGCATTTTTAAACATCAGCAGAATTCTGAGAACAATGGAAGAGTTTCAAAGCATTTTTAAACTTCAGCAGAATTCCCAGAATGATGGAAGAGTTCCAAAGCATTGTTAAACATCAGCGAAATTCCGAGAACAATGGAAGAGTTCCAAAGCATTTTTAAACTTCAGCGGAAGTCTGAGAACAATGGAAGAATTCCAAAGTATTGTAAAACATCAGCGGAATTCTCACAACAATGGAAGAGTTCCAAAGCATTTTTAAACTTCAGCAGAATTCCGAGAACAATGGAAGAGTTCCAAAGCATTGTTAAACATCAGCAGAATTCCGAGAACAATGGAAGAGTTCCAAAGCATTTTTAAACTTCAGCAGAATTCCGAGAACAATGGAAGAGTTCCAAAGCATTTTTAAACTTCAGCAGAATTCCGAGAACAATGGAAGAGTTCCAAATCATTGTTAAACATCAGCGGAATTCCGAGAACAATGGAAGAGTTCCAAAGCATTTTTAAACTTCAGCAGAATTCAGAGAACAATGGAAGAGTTTCAAAGCATTTTTAAACTTCAGCAGAATTCCCAGAATGATGGAAGAGTTCCAAAGCATTGTTAAACATCAGCGGAATTCTGAGAACAATGGAAGAGTTCCAAAGCATTTTTAAACTTCAGCGGTATTCTGAGAACAATGGAAGAATTCCAAAGCATTGTTTAACATCAGCGGAATTCTCATAACAATGGAAGAGTTCCAAAGCATTTTTAAACTTCAGCAGAATTCCGAGAACAATGGAAGAGTTCCAAAGCATTGTTAAACATCAGCGGAATTCTGAGAACAATGGAAGAGTTCCAAAGCATTTTTAAACTTCAGCAGAATTCCCAGAACAATGGAAGAGTTCAAAGGCATTGCTAAACATCAGCGGAATTCCGAGAACAATGGAAGAGTACCAAAGAATTTTTAAACTTCAGCGGATTTCCGAGAACAATGAAAGAGTTCAAAAGTATTTTTAAACTTCAGCGGAATTCTGAGAACAATGGAAGAGTTCCAAAGCATTGTTAAACATCAGCAGAAATCCGAGAACAATGGAAGAGTTCCAAAGCATTTTTAAACTTCAGCGGATTTCCGTGAACAACGGAAGAATTCCAAAACATTGCTAAACATCAGCAGAATTCTGAGAACAATGGAAGAGTTCCAAAGCATTTTTAAACTTCAGCGGAATTCCGAGAACAATGGAAGAGTTCCAAGGCATTTTTAAACTTCAGCGGAATTCTGAGAGCAATGGAAGAGTTCTAAAACATTTTTAAACATCAGCGGAATTCCGAGAACAATGGAAGAGTTCCAAAGCATTTTTAAACTTCAGCAAAATTCCGGGAAAATGGAACAGTTGAAAACATTTTTAAACTTCATCGAAATTCTGTGAACAATGGAAGAGTTCCAAAGCATTGTTAAACATCAGTGGAATTCCGAGAACAATGGAAGAGTTCCAAAGCATTTTTAAACTTCAGCACAATTCCGAGAACAATGGAAGAGTTCCAAAGCATTGTTAAACATCAGCGGTATTCCGAGAACAATGGAAGAGTTCCAAAGCATTTTTAAACTTCAGCAGAATTCCCAGAACAATGGAAGAGTTCCAAAGCATTTTTAAACATCAGTGGAATTCCGAGAACAACGGAAGAGTTCCAAAGCATTTTTAAACTTCAGCGGAATTCCGACAACAATTGAAGAGTTCCAAAGCATTGTTAAACATCAGTGGAATTCCGAGAACAATGGAAGAGTTCCAAAGCATTTTTAAACTTCAACGGAATTCTGAGAACAATGGAAGAATTCCAAAGCATTGTTAAACATCAGTGGAATTCCGAGAACAATGGAAGAGTTCCAAAGCATTTTTAAACTTCAGCAGAATTCCCAGAACAATGGAAGAGTTCCAAAGCATTGTTAAACATCAGCGGTATTCAGAGAACAATGGAAGAGTTCCAAAGCATTTTTAAACTTCAGCAGAATTCCCAGAACAATGGAAGAGTTCCAAAGCATTGTTAAACATCAGCGGAATTCCGAGAACAATGGAAGAGTTCCAAAGCATTTTTAAACTTCAGCAGAATTCTGAGAACAAGGGAAGAGTTCCAAAGCATTTTTAAACTTCAGCAGAATTCCGAGAACAATGGAAGAGTTCCATAGCATTTTTAAACTTCAGCGGAATTCCGAAAGCAAGGGAAGAGTTCCAAAGCATATTTAAACTTCAGCGGAATTTCGTGAACAATGGAAGAATTCCAAAGCATTGCTAAACATCAGTGGAATTCCGAGAACAATGGAAGAGTTCCAAAGCATTTTTAAACTTCAGCGGAATTCCGACAACAATGGAAGAGTTCCAAAGCATTTTTAAACATCAGTGGAATTCCGAGAACAATGGAAGAGTTCCAAAGCATTTTTAAACTTCAGCGGAATTCTGAGAACAATGGAAGAATTCCAAAGCATTGTTAAACATCATCGGAATTCTCAGAACAATGGAAGAGTTCCAAAGCATTGTTAAACATCAATGGAATTCGGAGAACAATGGAAGAGTTCCAAAGCATTTTTAAACTTCAGCAGAATTCCCAGAACAATGGAAGAGTTCAAAAGCATTGTTAAACATCAGCGGAATTCCGAGAACAATGGAAGAGTACAAAAGAATTTTTAAACTTCAGAGGAATTCCGAGAACAATGGAAGAGTTCAAAAGTATTTTTAAACTTCAGCGGAATTCTGAGAACAATGGAAGAGTTCCAAAGCATTGTTAAACATGAGCGGAATTCCGAGAACAATGGAAGAGTTCCAAAGCATTTTTAAACTTCAGCGGAATCCTGAGAACAATGGAAGAGTTCCAAAGCATTGTTAAACATCAGCGTAATTCTGAGAACAATGGAAGAATTTCAAAGCTTTTTTAAACTTCAGCTGAATTTCGAGAACAATGGAAGAGTTCCAAAGCATTGTTAAACATCAGCGGAATTCTGAGAACAATGGAAGAGTTCCAAAGCATTTTTAAACTTCAGCAGAATTCCCAGAACAATGGAAGAGTTCCAAAGCATTGTTAAACATCAGCGGAATTGTGAGAACAATGGAAGAGTTCCAAAGCATTTTTAAACTTCAGCAGAATTCCGAGAACAAGGGAAGAGTTCCAAAGCATTTTTAAACTTCAGCAGAATTCCGAGAACAATGGAAGAGTTCCATAGCATTTTTAAACTTCAGCGGAATTCCGAGAGCAAGGGAAGAGTTCCAAAGCATTTTTAAACTTCAGCAGAATTTCGTGAACAATGGATGAATTCCAAAGCATTGCTAAACATCAGCGGAATTCCGAGAACAATGCAAGAGTTCCAAAGCATTTTTAAACTTCAGTATAACTCCGAGAACAATGGAAGAGTTCCAAAGCATTTTTAAACTTCAGCAGAATTCCGAGAACAATGGAAGAGTTCCATAGCATTTTTAAACATCAGCGGAATTCCAAGAACAAGGGAAGAGTTCCAAAGCATTTTTAAACTTCAGCGGATTTCCATGAACAACGGAAGAATTCCAAAGCATTGCTAAACATCAGCGGAATTCCAAGAACAATGGAAGAGTTCCAAAGCATTTTTAAACTTCAGCAGAATTCCAAGTACAATGGAAGAGTTCCAAAGCATTTTTAAACTTCAGCAGAATTCCAAGAACAATGGAAGAGTTCCAAATCATTGTTAAACATCAGCGGAATTCCGAGTACAATGGAAGAGTTCCAAAGCATTTTTAATCTTCAGCAGAATTCCGAGAACAATGGAAGAGTTCCAAAGCATTTTTAAACTTCAGCAGAATTCCGAGAACAATGGAAGAGTTCCATAGCATTTTTAAACTTCAGCGGAATTCCGAGAACAAGGGAAGAGATCCAAAGCATTTTTAAACTTCAGCGGATTTCCGTGAACAAAGGAAGAATTCCAAAGCATTGCTAAACATCAGCGGAATTCTGAGAACAATGGAAGACTTCCAAAGCATTTTTAAACATCAGCGGAATTCTGAGAACAATGGAAGAGTTCCAAAGCATTTTTAAACTTCAACGGAATTCTGAGAGCAATGGAAGAGTTCTAAAACATTTTTAAACATCAGCGGAATTCCGAGAACAATGGAAGAGTTCCAAAGCATTTTTAAACTTCAGCAGAATTCCGGGAAAATGGAACAGTTGAAAAGCATTTTTAAACTTCATCGAAATTCTGTGAACAATGGAAGAGTTCCAAATCATTGTTAAACATCAGTGGAATTCCGAGAACAATGGAAGAGTTCCAAAGCATTTTTAAACTTCAGCACAATTCCGAGAACAATGGAAGAGTTCCAAAGCATTGTTAAACATCAGCGGTATTCCGAGAACAATGGAAGAGTTCCAAAGCATTTTTAAACTTCAGCAGAATTCCCAGAACAATGGAAGAGTTCCAAAGCATTTTTAAACATCAGTGGAATTCCGAGAACAACGGAAGAGTTCCAAAGCATTTTTAAACTTCAGCGGAATTCCGACAACAATGGAAGAGTTCCAAAGCATTGTTAAACATCAGTGGAATTCCGAGAACAATGGAAGAGTTCCAAAGCATTTTTAAACTTCAGCAGAATTCCGAGAACAATGGAAGAGTTCCAAAGCATTTTTAAACTTCAGCAGAATTCCGAGAACAATGGAAGTATTCCATAGCATTTGTAAACTTCAGCGGAATTTTGAGAACAAGGGAAGAGTTCCAAAGCATTTTTAAACTTCAGCGGATTTCAGTGAACAATGGAAGAATTCCAAAACATTGCTAAAAATCAGCGGAAATCCGAGAACAATGGAAGAGTTTCAAAGCATTTTTAAACTTCAGCAGAATTCCGAGAACAATGGAAGAGTTCCAAAGCATTTTTAAACTTCAGCAAAATTCCGAGAACAATGGAAGAGTTCCAAAGCATTGTTAAACATCAGTGGAATTCCGAGAACAATGGAAGAGTTCCAAAGCATTTTTAAACTTCAGCGGAATTCTGAGAACAATGGAAGAATTCCAAAGCATTGTTAAACATCAGTGGAATTCCGAGAACAATGGAAGAGTTCCAAAGCATTTTTAAACTTCAGCAGAATTCCCAGAATGATGGAAGAGTTCCAAAGCATTGTTAAACATCAGCGAAATTCCGAGAACAATGGAAGAGTTCCAAAGCATTTTTAAACTTCAGCGGAAGTCTGAGAACAATGGAAGAATTCCAAAGTTTTGTAAAACATCAGCGGAATTCTCAGAACAATGGAAGAGTTCCAAAGCATTTTTAAACTTCAGCAGAATTCCGAGAACAATGTAAGAGTTCCAAAGCATTGTTAAACATCAGCGGAATTCCGAGAACAATGGAAGAGTTCCAAAGCATTTTTAAACTTCAGCAGAATTCCGAGAACAATGGAAGAGTTCCAAAGCATTTTTAAACTTCAGCAGAATTCCGAGAACAATGGAAGAGTTCCAAATCATTGTTAAACATCAGCGGAATTCCGAGAACAATGGAAGAGTTCCAAAGCATTTTTAAACTTCAGCAGAATTCAGAGAACAATGGAAGAGTTTCAAAGCATTTTTAAACTTCAGCAGAATTCCCAGAATGATGGAAGAGTTCCAAAGCATTGTTAAACATCAGCGGAATTCCGAGAACAATGGAAGAGTTCCAAAGCATTTTTAAACTTGAGCGGTATTCTGAGAACAATGAAAGAATTCCAAAGCATTGTTTAACATCAGCGGAATTCTCATAACAATGGAAGAGTTCCAAAGCATTTTTAAACTTCAGCAGAATTCCGAGAACAATGGAAGAGTTCCAAAGCATTGTTAAACATCAGCGGAATTCTGAGAACAATGGAAGAGTTCCAAAGCATTTTTAAACTTCAGCAGAATTCCCAGAACAATGGAAGAGTTCAAAGGCATTGTTAAACATCAGCGGAATTCCGAGAACAATGGAAGAGTACCAAAGAATTTTTAAACTTCAGCGGAATTCCGAGAACAATGAAAGAGTTCAAAAGTATTTTTAAACTTCAGCGGAATTCTGAGAACAATGGAAGAGTTCCAAAGCATTGTTAAACATCAGCAGAAATCCGAGAACAATGGAAGAGTTCCAAAGCATTTTTAAACTTCAGCGGATTTCCGTGAACAACGGAAGAGTTCCAAAACATTGCTAAACATCAGCGGAATTCCGAGAACAATGGAAGAGTTCCAAAGCATTTTTAAACTTCAGCGGAATTCCGAGAACAATGGAAGAGTTCCAAGGCATTTTTAAACTTCAGCGGAATTCTGAGAGCAATGGAAGAGTTCTAAAACATTTTTAAACATCAGCGGAATTCCGAGAACAATGGAAGAGTTCCAAAGCATTTTTAAACTTCAGCAGAATTCCGGGAAAATGGAACAGTTGAAAAGCATTTTTAAACTTCATCGAAATTCTGTGAACAATGGAAGAGTTCCAAAGCATTGTTAAACATCAGTGGAATTCCGAGAACAATGGAAGAGTTCCAAAGCATTTTTAAACTTCAGCACAATTCCGAGAACAATGGAAGAGTTCCAAAGCATTGTTAAACATCAGCGGTATTCCGAGAACAATGGAAGAGTTCCAAAGCATTTTTAAACTTCAGCAGAATTCCCAGAACAATGGAAGAGTTCCAAAGCATTTTTAAACATCAATGGAATTTCGAGAACAACGGAAGAGTTCCAAAGCATTTTGAAACTTCAGCGGAATTCCGACAACAATGGAAGAGTTCCAAAGCATTGTTAAACATCAGTGGAATTCCGAGAACAATGGAAGAGTTCCAAAGCATTTTTAAACTTCAGCGGAATTCTGAGAACAATGGAAGAATTCCAAAGCATTGTTAAACATCAGTGGAATTCCGAGAACAATGGAAGAGTTCCAAAGCATTTTTAAACTTCAGCAGAATTCCCAGAACAATGGAAGAGTTCCAAAGCATTGTTAAACATCAGCGGTATTCAGAGAACAATGGAAGAGTTCCAAAGCATTTTTAAACTTCAGCAGAATTCCGAGAACAATGGAAGAGTTCCATAGCATTTTTAAACTTCAGCGGAATTCCGAAAGCAAGGGAAGAGGTCCAAAGCATATTTAAACTTCAGCGGAATTTCGTGAACAATGGAAGAATTCCAAAGCATTGCTAAACATCAGTGGAATTCCGAGAACAATGGAAGAGTTCCAAAGCATTTTTAAACTTCAGCGGAATTCCGACAACAATGGAAGAGTTCCAAAGCATTTTTAAACATCAGTGGAATTCCGAGAACAATGGATGTGTTTCAAAGCATTTTTAAACTTCAGCGGAATTCTGAGAACAATGGAAGAATTCCAAAGCATTGTTAAACATCATCGGAATTCTCAGAACAATGGAAGAGTTCCAAAGCATTGTTAAACATCAATGGAATTCGGAGAACAATGGAAGAGTTCCAAAGCATTTTTAAACTTCAGCAGAATTCCCAGAACAATGGAAGAGTTCAAAAGCATTGTTAAACATCAGCGGAATTCCGAGAACAATGGAAGAGTACAAAAGAATTTTTAAACTTCAGAGGAATTCCGAGAACAATGGAAGAGTTCAAAAGTATTTTTAAACTTCAGCGAAATTCTGAGAACAATGGAAGAGTTCCAAAGCATTGTTAAACATCAGCGGAATTCCGAGAACAATGGAAGAGTTCCAAAGCATTTTTAAACTTCAGCGGAATCCTGAGAACAATGGAAGAGTTCCAAAGCATTGTTAAACATCAGCGTAATTCTGAGAACAATGGAAGAATTTCAAAGCTTTTTTAAACTTCAGCTGAATTTCGAGAACAATGGAAGAGTTCCAAAGCATTGTTAAACATCAGCGGAATTCTGAGAACAATGGAAGAGTTCCAAAGCATTTTTAAACTTCAGCAGAATATCCAGAACAATGGAAGAGTTCCAAAGCATTGTTAAACATCAGCGGAATTGTGAGAACAATGGAAGAGTTCCAAAGCATTTTTAAACTTCAGCAGAATTCCGAGAACAAGGGAAGAGTTCCAAAGCATTTTTAAACTTCAGCAGAATTCCGAGAACAATGGAAGAGTTCTATAGCATTTTTAAACTTCAGCGGAATTCCGAGAGCAAGGGAAGAGTTCCAAAGCATTTTTAAACTTCAGCAGAATTTCGTGAACAATGGATGAATTCCAAAGCATTGCTAAACATCAGCGGAATTCCGAGAACAATGCAAGAGTTCCAAAGCATTTTTAAACTTCAGTATAACTCCGAGAACAATGGAAGAGTTCCAAAGCATTTTTAAACTTCAGCAGAATTCCGAGAACAATGGAAGAGTTCCATAGCATTTTTAAACATCAGCGGAATTCCAAGAACAAGGGAAGAGTTCCAAAGCATTTTTAAACTTCAGCGGATTTCCATGAACAACTGAAGAATTCCAAAGCATTGCTAAACATCAGCGGAATTCCAAGAACAATGGAAGAGTTCCAAAGCATTTTTAAACTTCAGCAGAATTCCAAGTACAATGGAAGAGTTCCAAAGCATTTTTAAACTTCAGCAGAATTCCAAGAACAATGGAAGAGTTCCAAATCATTGTTAAACATCAGCGGAATTCCGAGTACAATGGAAGAGTTCCAAAGCATTTTTAATCTTCAGCAGAATTCCGAGAACAATGGAAGAGTTCCAAAGCATTTTTAAACTTCAGCAGAATTCCGAGAACAATGGAAGAGTTCCATAGCATTTTTAAACTTCAGCGGAATTCCGAGAACAAGGGAAGAGATCCAAAGCATTTTTAAACTTCAGCGGATTTCCGTGAACAAAGGAAGAATTCCAAAGCATTGCTAAACATCAGCGGAATTCTGAGAACAATGGAAGACTTCCAAAGCATTTTTAAACATCAGCGGAATTCTGAGAACAATGGAAGAGTTCCAAAGCATTTTTAAACTTCAACGGAATTCTGAGAGCAATGGAAGAGTTCTAAAACATTTTTAAACATCAGCGGAATTCCGAGAACAATGGAAGAGTTCCAAAGCATTTTTAAACTTCAGCAGAATTCCGGGAAAATGGAACAGTTGAAAAGCATTTTTAAACTTCATCGAAATTCTGTGAACAATGGAAGAGTTCCAAATCATTGTTAAACATCAGTGGAATTCCGAGAACAATGGAAGAGTTCCAAAGCATTTTTAAACTTCAGCACAATTCCGAGAACAATGGAAGAGTTCCAAAGCATTGTTAAACATCAGCGGTATTCCGAGAACAATGGAAGAGTTCCAAAGCATTTTTAAACTTCAGCAGAATTCCCAGAACAATGGAAGAGTTCCAAAGCATTTTTAAACATCAGTGGAATTCCGAGAACAACGAAAGAGTTCCAAAGCATTTTTAAACTTCAGCGGAATTCCGACAACAATGGAAGAGTTCCAAAGCATTGTTAAACATCAGTGGAATTCCGAGAACAATGGAAGAGTTCCAAAGCATTTTTAAACTTCAGCGGAATTCTGAGAACAATGGAAGAATTCCAAAGCATTGTTAAACATCAGTGGAATTCCGAGAACAAAGGAAGAGTTACAAAGCATTTATAAACTTCAGCAGAATTCCGAGAACAATGGAAGAGTTCCAAAGCATTTTTAAACTTCAGCAGAATTCCGAGAACAATGGAAGTATTCCATAGCATTTGTAAACTTCAGCGGAATTTTGAGAACAAGGGAAGAGTTCCAAAGCATTTTTAAACTTCAGCGGATTTCAGTGAACAATGGAAGAATTCCAAAACATTGCTAAAAATCAGCGGAATTCCGAGAACAATGGAAGAGTTTCAAAGCATTTTTAAACTTCAGCAGAATTCCGAGAACAATGGAAGAGTTCCAAAGCATTTTTAAACTTCAGCAGAATTCCGAGAACAATGGAAGAGTTCCAAATCATTGTTAAACATCAGCGGAATTCCGAGAACAATGGAAGAGTTCCAAAGCATTTTTAAACTTCAGCAGAATTCCGAGAACAATGGAAGAGTTTCAAAGCATTTTTAAACTTCAGCAGAATTCCCAGAATGATGGAAGAGTTCCAAAGCATTGTTAAACATCAGTGAAATTCCGAGAACAATGGAAGAGTTCCAAAGCATTTTTAAACTTCAGCGGAAGTCTGAGAACAATGGAAGAATTCCAAAGTATTGTAAAACATCAGCGGAATTCTCAGAACAATGGAAGAGTTCCAAAGCATTTTTAAACTTCAGCAGAATTCCGAGAACAATGTAAGAGTTCCAAAGCATTGTTAAACATCAGCGGAATTCCGAGAACAATGGAAGAGTTCCAAAGCATTTTTAAACTTCAGCAGAATTCCGAGAACAATGGAAGAGTTCCAAAGCATTTTTAAACTTCAGCAGAATTCCGAGAACAATGGAAGAGTTCCAAATCATTGTTAAACATCAGCGGAATTCCGAGAACAATGGAAGAGTTCCAAAGCATTTTTAAACTTCAGCAGAATTCCTAGAACAATGGAAGAGTTTCAAAGCATTTTTAAACTTCAGCAGAATTCCCAGAATGATGGAAGAGTTCCAAAGCATTGTTAAACATCAGCGAAATTCCAAGAACAATGGAAGAGTTCCAAAGCATTTTTAAACTTCAGCGGAAGTCTGAGAACAATGGAAGAATTCCAAAGTATTGTAAAACATCAGCGGAATTCTCAGAACAATGGAAGAGTTCCAAAGCATTTTTAAACTTCAGCAGAATTCCGAGAACAATGTAAGAGTTCCAAAGCATTGTTAAACATCAGCGGAATTCCGAGAACAATGGAAGAGTTCCAAAGCATTTTTAAACTTCAGCAGAATTCCGAGAACAATGGAAGAGTTCCAAAGCATTTTTAAACTTCAGCAGAATTCAGAGAACAATGGAAGAGTTTCAAAGCATTTTTAAACTTCAGCAGAATTCCCAGAATGATGGAAGAGTTCCAAAGCATTGTTAAACATCAGCGGAATTCCGAGAACAATGGAAGAGTTCCAAAGCATTTTTAAACTTGAGCGGTATTCTGAGAACAATGAAAGAATTCCAAAGCATTGTTTAACATCAGCGGAATTCTCATAACAATGGAAGAGTTCCAAAGCATTTTTAAACTTCAGCAGAATTCCGAGAACAATGGAAGAGTTCCAAAGCATTGTTAAACATCAGCGGAATTCTGAGAACAATGGAAGAGTTCCAAAGCATTTTTAAATTTCAGCAGAATTCCCAGAACAATGGAAGAGTTCAAAGGCATTGTTAAACATCAGCGGAATTCCGAGAACAATGGAAGAGTTCCAAAGAATTTTTAAACTTCAGCGGAATTCCGAGAACAATGAAAGAGTTCAAAAGTATTTTTAAACTTCAGCGGAATTCTGAGAACAATGGAAGAGTTCCAAAGCATTGTTAAACATCAGCAGAAATCCGAGAACAATGGAAGAGTTCCAAAGCATTTTTAAACTTCAGCGGATTTCCGTGAACAACGGAAGAGTTCCAAAACATTGCTAAACATCAGCGGAATTCCGAGAACAATGGAAGAGTTCCAAAGCATTTTCAAACTTCAGCGGAATTCCGAGAACAATGGAAGAGTTCCAAGGCATTTTTAAACTTCAGCGGAATTCTGAGAGCAATGGAAGAGTTCTAAAACATTTTTAAACATCAGCGGAATTCTGAGAACAATGGAAGAGTTCCAAAGCATTTTTAAACTTCAGCAGAATTCTGGGAAAATGGAACAGTTGAAAAGCATTTTTAAACTTCATCGAAATTCTGTGAACAATGGAAGAGTTCCAAAGCATTGTTAAACATCAGTGGAATTCCGAGAACAATGGAAGAGTTCCAAAGCATTTTTAAACTTCAGCACAATTCCGAGAACAATGGAAGAGTTCCAAAGCATTGTTAAACATCAGCGGTATTCCGAGAACAATGGAAGAGTTCCAAAGCATTTTTAAACTTCAGCAGAATTCCCAGAACAATGTAAGAGTTCCAAAGCATTGTTAAACATCAGCGGAATTCCGAGAACAATGGAAGAGTTCCAAAGCATTTTTAAACTTCAGCAGAATTCCGAGAACAATGGAAGAGTTCCAAAGCATTTTTAAACTTCAGCAGAATTCCGAGAACAATGGAAGAGTTACAAATCATTGTTAAACATCAGCGGAATTCCGAGAACAATGGAAGAGTTCCAAAGCATTTTTAAACTTCAGCAGAATTCCTAGAACAATGGAAGAGTTTCAAAGCATTTTTAAACTTCAGCAGAATTCCCAGAATGATGGAAGAGTTCCAAAGCATTGTTAAACATCAGCGAAATTCCAAGAACAATGGAAGAGTTCCAAAGCATTTTTAAACTTCAGCGGAAGTCTGAGAACAATGGAAGAATTCCAAAGTATTGTAAAACATCAGCGGAATTCTCAGAACAATGGAAGAGTTCCAAAGCATTTTTAAACTTCAGCAGAATTCCGAGAACAATGTAAGAGTTCCAAAGCATTGTTAAACATCAGCGGAATTCCGAGAACAATGGAAGAGTTCCAAAGCATTTTTAAACTTCAGCAGAATTCCGAGAACAATGGAAGAGTTCCAAAGCATTTTTAAACTTCAGCAGAATTCAGAGAACAATGGAAGAGTTTCAAAGCATTTTTAAACTTCAGCAGAATTCCCAGAATGATGGAAGAGTTCCAAAGCATTGTTAAACATCAGCGGAATTCCGAGAACAATGGAAGAGTTCCAAAGCATTTTTAAACTTGAGCGGTATTCTGAGAACAATGAAAGAATTCCAAAGCATTGTTTAACATCAGCGGAATTCTCATAACAATGGAAGAGTTCCAAAGCATTTTTAAACTTCAGCAGAATTCCGAGAACAATGGAAGAGTTCCAAAGCATTGTTAAACATCAGCGGAATTCTGAGAACAATGGAAGAGTTCCAAAGCATTTTTAAATTTCAGCAGAATTCCCAGAACAATGGAAGAGTTCAAAGGCATTGTTAAACATCAGCGGAATTCCGAGAACAATGGAAGAGTTCCAAAGAATTTTTAAACTTCAGCGGAATTCCGAGAACAATGAAAGAGTTCAAAAGTATTTTTAAACTTCAGCGGAATTCTGAGAACAATGGAAGAGTTCCAAAGCATTGTTAAACATCAGCAGAAATCCGAGAACAATGGAAGAGTTCCAAAGCATTTTTAAACTTCAGCGGATTTCCGTGAACAACGGAAGAGTTCCAAAACATTGCTAAACATCAGCGGAATTCCGAGAACAATGGAAGAGTTCCAAAGCATTTTCAAACTTCAGCGGAATTCCGAGAACAATGGAAGAGTTCCAAGGCATTTTTAAACTTCAGCGGAATTCTGAGAGCAATGGAAGAGTTCTAAAACATTTTTAAACATCAGCGGAATTCCGAGAACAATGGAAGAGTTCCAAAGCATTTTTAAACTTCAGCAGAATTCTGGGAAAATGGAACAGTTGAAAAGCATTTTTAAACTTCATCGAAATTCTGTGAACAATGGAAGAGTTCCAAAGCATTGTTAAACATCAGTGGAATTCCGAGAACAATGGAAGAGTTCCAAAGCATTTTTAAACTTCAGCACAATTCCGAGAACAATGGAAGAGTTCCAAAGCATTGTTAAACATCAGCGGTATTCCGAGAACAATGGAAGAGTTCCAAAGCATTTTTAAACTTCAGCAGAATTCCCAGAACAATGGAAGAGTTCCAAAGCATTTTTAAACATCAATGGAATTTCGAGAACAACGGAAGAGTTCCAAAGCATTTTGAAACTTCAGCGGAATTCCGACAACAATGGAAGAGTTCCAAAGCATTGTTAAACATCAGTGGAATTCCGAGAACAATGGAAGAGTTCCAAAGCATTTTTAAACTTCAGCGGAATTCTGAGAACAATGGAAGAATTCCAAAGCATTGTTAAACATCAGTGGAATTCCGAGAACAATGGAAGAGTTCCAAAGCATTTTTAAACTTCAGCAGAATTCCCAGAACAATGGAAGAGTTCCAAAGCATTGTTAAACATCAGCGGTATTCAGAGAACAATGGAAGAGTCCCAAAGCATTTTTAAACTTCAGCAGAATTCCCAGAACAATGGAAGAGTTCCAAAGGATTGTTAAACATCAGCGGAATTCCGAGAACAATGGAAGAGTTCCAAAGCATTTTTAAACTTCAGCAGAATTCTGAGAACAAGGGAAGAGTTCCAAAGCATTTTTAAACTTCAGCAGAATTCCGAGAACAATGGAAGAGTTCCATAACATTTTTAAACTTCAGCGGAATTCCGAGAGCAAGGGAAGAGTTCCAAAGCATATTTAAACTTCAGCGGAATTTCGTGAACAATGGAAGAATTCCAAAGCATTTCTAAACATCAGCGGAATTCCGAGAACAATGGAAGAGTTCCAAAGCATTTTTAAACTTCAACGGAATTCCAACAACAATGGAAGAGTTCCAAAGCATTGTTAAACATCAGTGGAATTCCGAGAACAATGGAAGAGTTCCAAAGCATTTTTAAACTTCACCGGAATTCTGAGAACAATGGAAGAATTCCAAAGCATTGTTAAACATCATCGGAATTCTCAGAACAATGGAAGAGTTCCAAAGCATTGTTAAACATCAATGGAATTCGGAGAACAATGGAAGAATTTCAAAGCTTTTTTAAACTTCAGCTGAATTTCGAGAACAATGGAAGAGTTCCAAAGCATTGTTAAACATCAGCGGAATTCCGAGAACAATGAAAGAGTTCCAAAGCATTTTTAAACTTCAGCAGAATTCCCAGAACAATGGAAGAGTTCCAAAGCATTGATAAACATCAGCGGTATTCCGAGAACAATGGAAGAGTTCCAAAGCATTTTTAAACTTCAGCAGAATTCCCAGAACAATGGAAGAGTTCCAAAGCATTGTTAAATATCAGCGGAATTCTGAGAACAATGGAAGAGTTCCAAAGCATTTTTAAACTTCAGCGGAATTCCGAGAACAATGGAAGAGTTCCAAGGCATTTTTAAACTTCAGCGGAATTCTGAGAGCAATGGAAGAGTTCTAAAACATTTTTAAA
Organism: Phyllobates terribilis; assembly: GCF_046119375.1. Taxonomy (NCBI): domain Eukaryota; kingdom Metazoa; phylum Chordata; class Amphibia; order Anura; family Dendrobatidae; genus Phyllobates; species Phyllobates terribilis. Next base: position 52,923,154 of record NW_027362765.1, read on the forward strand.
CATCAGCGGAATTCCGAGAACAATGGAAGAGTTCCAAAGCATTTTTAAACTTCAGCAGAATTCCGGGAAAATGGAACAGTTGAAAAGCATTTTTAAACTTCATCGAAATTCTTTGAACAATGGAAGAGTTCCAAAGCATTGTTAAACATCAGTGGAATTCCGAGAACAATGGAAGAGTTCCAAAGCATTTTTAAACTTCAGCACAATTCCGAGAACAATGGAAGAGTTCCAAAGCATTGTTAAACATCAGCGGTATTCCGAGAACAATGGAAGAGTTCCAAAGCATTTTTAAACTTCAGCAGAATTCCCAGAACAATGGAAGCGTTCCAAAGCATTTTTAAACATCAATGGAATTTCGAGAACAACGGAAGAGTTCCAAAGCACTTTGAAACTTCAGCGGAATTCCGACAACAATGGAAGAGTTCCAAAGCATTGTTAAACATCAGTGGAATTCCCAGAACAATGGAAGAGTTCCAAAGCATTGTTAAACATCAGCGGTATTCAGAGAACAATGGAAGAGTTCCAAAGCATTTTTAAACTTCAGCAGAATTCCCAGAACAATGGAAGAGTTCCAAAGGATTGTTAAACATCAGCGGAATTCCGAGAACAATGGAAGAGTTCCAAAGCATTTTTAAACTTCAGCAGAATTCTGAGAACAAGGGAAGAGTTCCAAAGCATTTTTAAACTTCAGCAGAATTCCGAGAACAATGGAAGAGTTCCATAGCATTTTTAAACTTCAGCGGAATTCCGAGAGCAAGGGAAGAGTTCCAAAGCATATTTAAACTTCAGCGGAATTTCGTGAACAATGGAAGAATTCCAAAGCATTTCTAAACATCAGCGGAATTCCGAGAACAATGGAAGAGTTCCAAAGCATTTTTAAACTTCAGCGGAATTCCGACAACAATGGAAGAGTTCCAAAGCATTGTTAAACATCAGTGGAATTCCGAGAACAATGGAAGAGTTCCAAAGCATTTTTAAACTTCACCGGAATTCTGAGAACAATGGAAGAATTCCAAAGCATTGTTAAACATCATCGGAATTCTCAGAACAATGGAAGAGTTCCAAAGCATTGTTAAACATCAATGGAATTCGGAGAACAATGGAAGAATTTCAAAGCTTTTTTAAACTTCAGCTGAATTTCGAGAACAATGGAAGAGTTCCAAAGCATTGTTAAACATCAGCGGAATTCCGAGAACAATGAAAGAGTTCCAAAGCATTTTTAAACTTCAGCAGAATTCCCAGAACAATGGAAGAGTTCCAAAGCATTGATAAACATCAGCGGTATTCCGAGAACAATGGAAGAGTTCCAAAGCATTTTTAAACTTCAGCAGAATTCCCAGAACAATGGAAGAGTTCCAAAGCATTGTTAAATATCAGCGGAATTCTGAGAACAATGGAAGAGTTCCAAAGCATTTTTAAACTTCAGCAGAATTCCGAGAACAAGGGAAGAGTTCCAAAGCATTTTTAAACTTCAGCAGAATTCCGAGAACAATGGAAGAGTTCCATACCATTTTTAAACTTCAGCGGAATTCCGAGAGCAAGGGAAGAGTTCCAAAGCATTTTTAAACTTCAGCAGAATTTCGTGAACAATGGATGAATTCCAAAGCATTGCTAAACATCAGCGGAATTCCGAGAACAATGCAAGAGTTCCAAAGCATTTTTAAACTTCAGTATAACTCCGAGAACAATGGAAGAGTTCCAAAGCATTTTTAAACTTCAGCGGATTTCCGTGAACAAAGGAAGAATTCCAAAGCATTGCTAAACATCAGCGGAATTCTGAGAACAATGGAAGAGTTCCAAAGCATTTTTAAACATCAGCGGAATTCTGAGAACAATGGAAGAGTTCCAAAGCATTTTTAAACTTCAGCGGAATTCTGAGAGCAATGGAAGAGTTCTAAAACATTTTTAAACATCAGCGGAATTCCGAGAACAATGGAAGAGTTCCAAAGCATTTTTGAACTTCAGCAGAATTCCGGGAAAATGGAACAGTTGAAAAGCATTTTTCAACTTCATTGAAATTCTGTGAACAATGGAAGAGTTCCAAAGCATTGTTAAACATCAGTGGAATTCCGAGAACAATGGAAGAGTTCCAAAGCATTTTTAAACTTCAGCACAATTCCGAGAACAATGGAAGAGTTCCAAAGCATTGTTAAACATCAGCGGTATTCCGAGAACAATGGAAGAGTTCCAAAGCATTTTTAAACTTCAGCAGAATTCCAAGAAGAATGGAAGAGTTCCAAAGCATTTTTAAACATCAGTGGAATTCCGAGAACAACGGAAGAGTTCCAAAGCATTTTTAAACTTCAGCGGAATTCCGACAACAATGGAAGAGTTCCAAAGCATTGTTAAACATCAGTGGAATTCCGAGAACAATGGAAGAGTTCCAAACCATTTTTAAACTTCAGCGGTATTCTGAGAACAATGGAAGAATTCCAAAGCATTGTTAAACATCAGTGGAATTCCGAGAACAATGGAAGAGTTCCAAAGCATTTTTAAACTTCAGCAGAATTCCCAGAACAATGGAAGAGTTCCAAAGCATTGTTAAACATCAGCGGTATTCAGAGAACAATGGAAGAGTTCCAAAGCATTTTTAAACTTCAGCAGATTTCCGAGAACAATGGAAGAGTTCCATAGCATTTTTAAACTTCAGCGGAATTCCGAGAGCAAGGGCAGTGTTCCAAAGCATATTTAAACTTCAGCGGAATTTCGTGAACAATGGAAGAATTCCAAAGCATTGCTAAACATCAGTGGAATTCCGAGAACAATGGAAGAGTTCCAAAGCATTTTTAAACTTCAGCGGAATTCCGACAACAATGGAAGAGTTCCAAAGCATTGTTAAACATCAGTGGGATTCCGAGAACAATGGAAGAGTTCCAAAGCATTTTTAAACTTCAGCGGAATTCTGAGAACAATGGAAGTATTCCAAAGCATTGTTAAACATCATCGGAATTCTCAGAACAATGGAAGAGTTCCAAAGCATTGTTAAACATCAATGGAATTCGGAGAACAATGGAAGAGTTCCAAAGCATTTTTAAACTTCAGCAGAATTCCGAGAACAATGTAAGAGTTCAAAAGAATTGTTAAACATCAGCGTAATTCCGAGAACAATGGAAGAGTACAAAAGAATTTTTAAACTTCAGAGGAATTCCGAGAACAATGGAAGAGTTCAAAAGTATTTTTAAACTTCAGCGGAATTCTGAGAACAATGGAAGAGTTCCAAAGCATTGTTAAACATCAGAGGAATTCCGAGAACAATGGAAGAGTTCCAAAGCATTTTTAAACTTCAGCGGAATCCTGAGAACAATGGAAGAGTTCCAAAGCATTGTTAAACATCAGCGTAATTCTGAGAACAATGGAAGAATTAAAAAGCTTTTTTAAACTTCAGCTGAATTTCGAGAACAATGGAAGAGTTCCAAAGCATTGTTAAACATCAGCGGAATTCCGAGAACAATGAAAGAGTTCCAAAGCATTTTTAAACTTCAGCAGAATTCCCAGAACAATGGAAGAGTTTCAAAGCATTGATAAACATCAGCGGTATTCCGAGAACAATGGAAGAGTTCCAAAGCATTTTTAAACTTCAGCAGAATTCCCAGAACAATGGAAGAGTTCCAAAGCATTGTTAAACATCAGCGGAATTCTGAGAACAATGGAAGAGTTCCAAAGCATTTTTAAACTTCAGCAGAATTCCGAGAACAAGGGAAGAGTTCCAAAGCATTTTTAAACTTCAGCAGAATTCCGAGAACAATGGAAGAGTTCCATAGCATTTTTAAACTTCAGCGGAATTCCGAGAGCAAGGGAAGAGTTCCAAAGCATTTTTAAACTTCAGCAGAATTTCGTGAACAATGGATGAATTCCAAAACATTGCTAAACATCAGCGGAATTCCGAGAACAATGCAAGAGTTCCAAAGCATTTTTAAACTTCAGTATAACTCCGAGAACAATGGAAGAGTTCCAAAGCATTTTTAAACTTCATCAGAATTCCGAGAACAATGGAAGAGTTCCAAAGCATTTTTAAACTTCAGCGGATTTCCGTGAACAACGGAAGAATTCCAAAGCATTGCTAAACATCAGCGGAATTCCAAGAACAATGGAAGAGTTCCAAAGCATTTTTAAACTTCAGCAGAATTCCAAGTACAATGGAAGAGTTCCAAAGCATTTTTAAACTTCAGCAGAATTCCAAGAACAATGGAAGAGTTCCAAATCATTGTTAAACATCAGCGGAATTCCGAGTACAATGGAAGAGTTCCAAAGCATTTTTAATCTTCAGCAGAATTCCGAGAACAATGGAAGAGTTCCAAAGCATTTTTAAACTTCAGCAGAATTCTGAGAACAATGGAAGAGTTCCAAAGCATTTTTAAACTTCAGCGGAATTCTGAGAGCAATGGAAGAATTCCAAAGCATTTCTAAACATCAGCGGAATTCTGAGAACAATGGAAGAGTTCCAAAGCATTTTTAAACATCAGCGGAATTCTGAGAACAATGGAAGAGTTCCAAAGCATTTTTAAACTTCAGCGGAATTCTGAGAGCAATGGAAGAGTTCTAAAACATTTTTAAACATCAGCGGAATTCCGAGAACAATGGAAGAGTTCCAAAGCATTTTTAAACTTCAGCAGAATTCCGGGAAAATGGAACAGTTGAAAAGCATTTTTAAACTTCATCGAAATTCTGTGAACAATGGAAGAGTTCCAAAGCATTGTTAAACATCAGTGGAATTCCGAGAACAATGGAAGAGTTCCAAAGCATTTTTAAACTTCAGCGCAATTCCGAGAACAATGGAAGAGTTCCAAAGCATTGTTAAACATCAGCGGTATTCCGAGAACAATGGAAGAGTTCCAAAGCATTTTTAAACTTCAGCAGAATTCCAAGAAGAATGGAAGAGTTCCAAAGCATTTTTAAACATCAGTGGAATTCCGAGACAACGGAAGAGTTCCAAAGCATTTTTAAACTTCAGCGGAATTCCGACAACAATGGAAGAGTTCCAAAGCATTGTTAAACATCAGTGGAATTCCGAGAACAATGGAAGAGTTCCAAAGCATTTTTAAACTTCAGCGGTATTCTGAGAACAATGGAAGAATTCCAAAGCATTGTTAAACATCAGTGGAATTCCGAGAACAATGGAAGAGTTCCAAAGCATTTTTAAACTTCAGCAGAATTCCCAGAACAATGGAAGAGTTCCAAAGCATTGTTAAACATCAGCGGTATTCAGAGAACAATGGAAGAGTTCCAAAGCATTTTTAAACTTCAGCGGAATTCCGAGAGCAAGGGAAGAGTTCCAAAGCATATTTAAACTTCAGCGGAATTTCGTGAACAATGGAAGAATTCCAAAGCATTGCTAAACATCAGCGGAATTCCGAGAACAATGGAAGAGTTCCAAAGCATTTTTAAACTTCAGCGGAATTCCGACAACAATGGAAGAGTTCCAAAGCATTGTTAAACATCAGTGGAATTCCGAGAACAATGGAAGAGTTCCAAAGCATTTTTAAACTTCAGCGGAATTCTGAGAACAATGGAAGAATTCCAAAGCATTGTTAAACATCATCGGAATTCTCAGAACAATGGAAGAGTTCCAAAGCATTGTTAAACATCAATGGAATTCGGAGAACAATGGAAGAGTTCCAAAGCATTTTTAAACATCAGCGTAATTCCGAGAACAATGGAAGAGTACAAAAGAATTTTTAAACTTCAGAGGAATTCCGAGAACAATGGAAGAGTTCAAAAGTATTTTTAAACTTCAGCGGAATTCTGAGAACAATGAAAGAGTTCCAAAGCATTGTTAAACATCAGAGGAATTCCGAGAACAATGGAAGAGTTCCAAAGCATTTTTAAACTTCAGCGGAATCCTGAGAACAATGGAAGAGTTCCAAAGCATTGTTAAACATCAGCGTAATTCTGAGAACAATGGAAGAATTAAAAAGCTTTTTTAAACTTCAGCTGAATTTCGAGAACAATGGAAGAGTTCCAAAGCATTGTTAAACATCAGCGGAATTCCGAGAACAATGAAAGAGTTCCAAAGCATTTTTAAACTTCAGCAGAATTCCCAGAACAATGGAAGAGTTTCAAAGCATTGATAAACATCAGCGGTATTCCGAGAACAATGGAAGAGTTCCAAAGCATTTTTAAACTTCAGCAGAATTCCCAGAACAATGGAAGAGTTCCAAAGCATTGTTAAACATCAGCGGAATTCTGAGAACAATGGAAGAGTTCCAAAGCATTTTTAAACTTCAGCAGAATTCCGAGAACAAGGGAAGAGTTCCAAAGCATTTTTAAACTTCAGCAGAATTCCGAGAACAATGGAAGAGTTCCATAGCATTTTTAAACTTCAGCGGAATTCCGAGAGCAAGGGAAGAGTTCCAAATCATTTTTAAACTTCAGCAGAATTTCGTGAACAATGGATGAATTCCAAAACATTGCTAAACATCAGCGGAATTCCGAGAACAATGCAAGAGTTCCAAAGCATTTTTAAACTTCAGTATAACTCCGAGAACAATGGAAGAGTTCCAAAGCATTTTTAAACTTCATCAGAATTCCGAGAACAATGGAAGAGTTCCATAGCATTTTTAAACATCAGCGGAATTCCAAGAACAAGGGAAGAGTTCCAAAGCATTTTTAAACTTCAGCGGATTTCCGTGAACAACGGAAGAATTCCAAAGCATTGCTAAACATCAGCGGAATTCCAAGAACAATGGAAGAGTTCCAAAGCATTTTTAAACTTCAGCAGAATTCCAAGTACAATGGAAGAGTTCCAAAGCATTTTTAAACTTCAGCAGAATTCCAAGAACAATGGAAGAGTTCCAAATCATTGTTAAACATCAGTGGAATTCCGAGAACAATGGAAGAGTTCCAAAGCATTTTTAAACTTCAGCGGAATTCTGAGAACAATGGAAGTATTCCAAAGCATTGTTCAACATCATCGGAATTCTCAGAACAATGGAAGAGTTCCAAAGCATTGTTAAACATCAATGGAATTCGGAGAACAATGGAAGAGTTCCAAAGCATTTTTAAACTTCAGCAGAATTCCGAGAACAATGGAAGAGTTCAAAAGAATTGTTAAACATCAGCGTAATTCCGAGAACAATGGATGAGTACAAAAGAATTTTTAAACTTCAGAGGAATTCTGAGAACAATGGAAGAGTTCCAAAGCATTTTTAAACTTCAGCGGAATTCTGAGAGCAATGGAAGAGTTCTAAAACATTTTTAAACATCAGCGGAATTCCGAGAACAATGGAAGAGTTCCAAAGCATTGTTAAACATCAGTGGAATTCCGAGAACAATGGAAGTGTTCCAAAGCATTTTTAAACTTCAGCGCAATTCCGAGAACAATGGAAGAGTTCCAAAGCATTGTTAAACATCAGCGGTATTCCGAGAACAATGGAAGAGTTCCAAAGCATTTTTAAACTTCAGCAGAATTCCCAGAACAATGGAAGAGTTCCAAAGCATTGTTAAACATCAGCGGTATTCCGAGAACAATGGAAGAGTTCCAAAGCATTGTTAAACATCAGTGGAATTCCGAGAACAATGGAAGAGTTCCAAAGCATTTTTAAACTTCAGCGGTATTCTGAGAACAATGGAAGAATTCCAAAGCATTGTTAAACATCAGTGGAATTCCGAGAACAATGGAAGAGTTCCAAAGCATTTTTAAACTTCAGCAGAATTCCCAGAACAATGGAAGAGTTCCAAAGCATTGTTAAACATCAGCGGTATTCAGAGAACAATGGAAGAGTTCCAAAGCATTTTTAAACTTCAGCAGAATTCCGAGAACAATGGAAGAGTTCCATAGCATTTTTAAACTTCAGCGGAATTCCGAGAGCAAGGGAAGAGTTCCAAAGCATATTTAAACTTCAGCGGAATTTCGTGAACAATGGAAGAATTCCAAAGCATTGCTAAACATCAGCGGAATTCCGAGAACAATGGAAGAGTTCCAAAGCATTTTTAAACTTCAGCGGAATTCCGACAACAATGGAAGAGTTCCAAAGCATTGTTAAACATCAGTGGAATTCCGAGAACAATGGAAGAGTTCCAAAGCATTTTTAAACTTCAGCGGAATTCTGAGAACAATGGAAGAATTCCAAAGCATTGTTAAACATCATCGGAATTCTCAGAACAATGGAAGAGTTCCAAAGCATTGTTAAACATCAATGGAATTCGGAGAACAATGGAAGAGTTCCAAAGCATTTTTAAACTTCAGCAGAATTCCGAGAACAATGGAAGAGTTCAAAAGAATTGTTAAACATCAGCGTAATTCCGAGAACAATGGAAGAGTACAAAAGAATTTTTAAACTTCAGAGGAATTCCGAGAACAATGGAAGAGTTCAAAAGTATTTTTAAACTTCAGCGGAATTCTGAGAACAATGAAAGAGTTCCAAAGCATTGTTAAACATCAGAGGAATTCCGAGAACAATGGAAGAGTTCCAAAGCATTTTTAAACTTCAGCGGAATCCTGAGAACAATGGAAGAGTTCCAAAGCATTGTTAAACATCAGCGTAATTCTGAGAACAATGGAAGAATTAAAAAGCTTTTTTAAACTTCAGCTGAATTTCGAGAACAATGGAAGAGTTCCAAAGCATTGTTAAACATCAGCGGAATTCCGAGAACAATGAAAGAGTTCCAAAGCATTTTTAAACTTCAGCAGAATTCCCAGAACAATGGAAGAGTTTCAAAGCATTGATAAACATCAGCGGTATTCCGAGAACAATGGAAGAGTTCCAAAGCATTTTTAAACTTCAGCAGAATTCCCAGAACAATGGAAGAGTTCCAAAGCATTGTTAAACATCAGCGGAATTCTGAGAACAATGGAAGAGTTCCAAAGCATTTTTAAACTTCAGCAGAATTCCGAGAACAAGGGAAGAGTTCCAAAGCATTTTTAAACTTCAGCAGAATTCCGAGAACAATGGAAGAGTTCCATAGCATTTTTAAACTTCAGCGGAATTCCGAGAGCAAGGGAAGAGTTCCAAAGCATTTTTAAACTTCAGCAGAATTTCGTGAACAATGGATGAATTCCAAAACATTGCTAAACATCAGCGGAATTCCGAGAACAATGCAAGAGTTCCAAAGCATTTTTAAACTTCAGTATAACTCCGAGAACAATGGAAGAGTTCCAAAGCATTTTTAAACTTCATCAGAATTCCGAGAACAATGGAAGAGTTCCATAGCATTTTTAAACATCAGCGGAATTCCAAGAACAAGGGAAGAGTTCCAAAGCATTTTTAAACTTCAGCGGATTTCCGTGAACAACGGAAGAATTCCAAAGCATTGCTAAACATCAGCGGAATTCCAAGAACAATGGAAGAGTTCCAAAGCATTTTTAAACTTCAGCAGAATTCCAAGTACAATGGAAGAGTTCCAAAGCATTTTTAAACTTCAGCAGAATTCCAAGAACAATGGAAGAGTTCCAAATCATTTTTAAACATCAGCGGAATTCCGAGTACAATGGAAGAGTTCCAAAGCATTTTTAATCTTCAGCAGAATTCCGAGAACAATGGAAGAGTTCCAAAGCATTTTTAAACTTCAGCAGAATTCCGAGAACAATGGAAGAGTTCCATAGCATTTTTAAACTTCAGCGGAATTCCGAGAACAAGGGAAGAGTTCCAAAGCATTTTTAAACTTCAGCGGATTTCCGTGAACAAAGGAAGAATTCCAAAGCATTGCTAAACATCAGCGGAATTCTGAGAACAATGGAAGAGTTCCAAAGCATTTTTAAACATCAGCGGAATTCTGAGAACAATGGAAGAGTTCCAAAGCATTTTTAAACTTCAGCGGAATTCTGAGAGCAATGGAAGAGTTCTAAAACATTTTTAAACATCAGCGGAATTCCGAGAACAATGGAAGAGTTCCAAAGCATTTTTAAACTTCAGCTGAATTCCGGGAAAATGGAACAGTTCCAAAGCATTTTTAAACTTCATTGAAATTCTGTGAACAATGGAAGAGTTCCAAACCATTGTTAAACATCAGCGGAATTCCAAGAACAATGGAAGAGTTCCAAAGCATTTTTGAACTTCAGCACAATTCCGAGAACAATGGAAGAGTTCCAAAGCACTGTTAAACATCAGCGGTATTCCGAGAACAATGGAAGAGCTCCAAAGAATTTTTAAACTTCAGCAGAATTCCGAAAACAATGGAAGAGTTCCAAAGCATTGTTAAACATCAGCGGAATTCTGAGAACAATGGAAGAGTTCCAAAGCTTTTTTAAACTTAAGCAGAATTCTGACAACAATGGTAGAGTTCCAAACCATTGTTAAACATCAGCGGAATTCCAAGAACAATGGAAGAGTTCCAAAGCATTTTTAATCTTCAGCAGAATTCCGAGAACAAGGGAAGAGTTTCAAAGCATTTTTAAACTTCAGCATAGTTCCCAGAATGATGGAAGAGTTCCAAAGCATTGTTAAACATCAGAGGAATTCCGAGAACAATGAAAGAGTTCCAAAGCATTTTTAAACTTCAGCAGACTTGAGAGAACAATGGAAGAGTTCCAAAGCATTTTTAAACTTCAGCAGAATTGCGAGAAAAATGGAAGAGTTCCAAAGCATTGTTAAACATCAGCAGAATTCCGAGAACAGTGGAAGAGTTCCAAAGCATTTTTAAGCTTCAGCAGAATTCCAAAAACAATGGAAGAGTTCCAAAGCATTGTTAAACATCAGTGGAATTCTGAGAACAATGGAAGAGTTCCTAAGCTTTTTTAAACTTCAGCTGAATTCCGAGAACAATGGAAGAGTTCCAAAGCATTGTTAAACATCAGCGGAATTCCGAGAACAATGGAAGAGTTCCAAAGCATTTTTAAACTTCAGCGGAATTCCCAGAACAATGGAAGAGTTCCAGAGCATTGTTAAACATCAGCGGAATTCCGAGAACAATGGAAGAGTTCCAAAGCATTTTTAAACTTCAGCAGAATTCCCAGAACAATGGAAGAGTTCCAAAGCATTGTTAAACATCAGCGGAATTCTGAGAACAATGGAAGAGTTCCAAAGCTTTTTTAAACTTAAGCAGAATTCTGACAACAATGGTAGAGTTCCAAACCATTGTTAAACATCAGCGGAATTCCAAGAACAATGGAAGAGTTCCAAAGCATTTTTAATCTTCAGCAGAATTCCGAGAACAAGGGAAGAGTTTCAAAGCATTTTTAAACTTCAGCATAGTTCCCAGAATGATGGAAGAGTTCCAAAGCATTGTTAAACATCAGAGGAATTCCGAGAACAATGAAAGAGTTCCAAAGCATTTTTAAACTTCAGCAGACTTGAGAGAACAATGGAAGAGTTCCAAAGCATTTTTAAACTTCAGCAGAATTGCGAGAAAAATGGAAGAGTTCCAAAGCATTGTTAAACATCAGCAGAATTCCGAGAACAGTGGAAGAGTTCCAAAGCATTTTTAAGCTTCAGCAGAATTCCAAAAACAATGGAAGAGTTCCAAAGCATTGTTAAACATCAGTGGAATTCTGAGAACAATGGAAGAGTTCCTAAGCTTTTTTAAACTTCAGCTGAATTCCGAGAACAATGGAAGAGTTCCAAAGCATTGTTAAACATCAGCGGAATTCCGAGAACAATGGAAGAGTTCCAAAGCATTTTTAAACTTCAGCGGAATTCCCAGAACAATGGAAGAGTTCCAGAGCATTGTTAAACATCAGCGGAATTCCGAGAACAATGGAAGAGTTCCAAAGCATTTTTAAACTTCAGCAGAATTCCCAGAACAATGGAAGAGTTCCAAAGCATTGTTAAACATCAGCGGTATTCCGAGAACAATGGAAGAGTTCCAAAGCATTTTTAAACTTCAGCAGAATTCCCAGAACAATGGAAGAGTTCCAAAGCATTGTTAAACATCAGCGGAATTCCGAGAACAATGGAAGAGTTCCAAAGCATTTTTAAACTTCAGCAGAATTCCGAGAACAAGGGAAGAGTTCCAAAGCATATTTAAACTTCAGCAGAATTCGGAGAACAATGGAAGAGTTCCAAAGCATTTTTAAACTTCAGCGGAATTCTGAGAGCAATGGAAGAGTTCTAAAACATTTTTAAACATCAGCGGAATTCCGAGAACAATGGAAGAGTTCCAAAGCATTTTTAAACTTCAGCAGAATTCCGGGAAAATGGAACAGTTGAAAAGCATTTTTAAACTTCATTGAAATTCTGTGAACAATGGAAGAGTTCCAAACCATTGTTAAACATCAGCGGAATTCCGAGAACAATGGAAGAGTTCCAAAGCATTTTTGAACTTCAGCACAATTCCGAGAACAATGGAAGAGTTCCAAAGCACTGTTAAACATCAGCGGTATTCAGAGAACAATGGAAGAGCACCAAAGCATTTTTAAACTTCAGCAGAATTCCGAAAACAATGGAAGAGTTCCAAAGCATTGTTAAACATCAGCGGAATTCTGAGAACAATGGAAGAGTTCCAAAGCTTTTTTAAACTTAAGCAGAATTCCGACAACAATGGTAGAGTTCCAAACCATTGTTAAACATCAGCGGAATTCCAAGAACAATGGAAGAGTTCCAAAGCATTTTTAATCTTCAGCAGAATTCCGAGAACAAGGGAAGAGTTTCAAAGCATTTTTAAACTTCAGCATAGTTCCCAGAATGATGGAAGAGTTCCAAAGCATTGTTAAACATCAGAGGAATTCCGAGAACAATGAAAGAGTTCCAAAGCATTTTTAAACTTCAGCAGACTTGAGAGAACAATGGAAGAGTTCCAAAGCATTTTTAAACTTCAGCAGAATTGCGAGAAAAATGGAAGAGTTCCAAAGCATTGTTAAACATCAGCAGAATTCCGAGAACAGTGGAAGAGTTCCAAAGCATTTTTAAGCTTCAGCAGAATTCCAAAAACAATGGAAGAGTTCCAAAGCATTGTTAAACATCAGCGGAATTCTGAGAACAATGGAAGAGTTCCAAAGCTTTTTTAAACTTCAGCTGAATTGCGAGAACAATGGAAGAGTTCCAAAACATTGTTAAACATCAGCGGAATTCCGAGAACAATGGAAGAGTTCCAAAGCATTTTTAAACTTCAGCAGAATTCCCAGAACAATGGAAGAGTTCCAGAGCATTGTTAAACATCAGCGGAATTCCGAGAACAATGGAAGAGTTCCAAAGCATTTTTAAACTACAGCAGAATTCCCAGAACAATGGAAGAGTTCCAAAGGATTGTTAAACACCAGCGGAATTCCGAGAACAATGGAAGAGTTCCAAAGCATTTTTAAACTTCAGCAAAATTCCGAGAACAAGGGAAGAGTTCCAAAGCATTTTTAAACTTCAGCAGATTTCCTAGAACAATGGAAGAGTTCCATAGCATTTTTAAACTTCAGCGGAATTCCGAGAGCAAGGGAAGAGTTCCAAAGCATATTTAAACTTCAGCGGAATTTCGTGAACAATGGAAGAATTCCAAAGCATTGCTAAACATCAGCGGAATTCCGAGAACAATTGAAGAGTTCCAAAGCATTTTTAAACTTCAGTAGAATTCCGAGAACAATGGAAGAGTTCCAAAGCATTTTTAAACTTCAGCAGAATTCCGAAAACAATGGAAGAGTTCCATAACATTTTTAAACATCAGCGGAATTCCGAGAACAAGGGAAGAGTTCCAAAGCATTTTTAAACTTCAGCAGAATACCAGGAACAATGGAAGAGATCCAAAGCATTTTTAAACTTCAGCAGAATTCCAAGAACAATGGAAGAGTTCCAAATCATTGTTAAACATCAGCGGAATTCCGAGTAAAATGGAAGAGTTCCAAAGCATTTTTAAACTTCAGCAGAATTCCGAGAACGATGGAAGAGTTTCAAAGCATTTTTAAACTTCAGCAGAATTCCCAGAATGATGGAAGAGTTCCAAAGCATTGTTAAACATCAGAGGAATTCCGAGAACAATGGAAGAGTTCCAAAGCATTTTTAAACTTCACCAGACTTGAGAGAACAATGGAAGAGTTCCAAAGTATTTTTAAACTTCAGCAGAATTCCGAGAAAAATTGCAGAGTTCCAAAGCATTGTTAAACATCAGCAGAATTCCAAGAACAGTGGAAGAGTTCCAAAGCATTTTTAAGCTTCAGCAGAATTCCAAAAACAATGGAAGAGTTCCAAAGCATTGATAAACATCAGCGGAATTCTGTGAACAATGGAAGAGTTCCAAAGCATTGTTAAACATCAGTGGAGTTCCGAGAACAATGGAAGAGTTCCAAAGCATTTTTAAGCTTCAGCAGAATTTCAAAAACAATGGAAGAGTTCCAAAGCATTGTTAAACATCAGCGGAATTCCGAGAACAATGGAAGAGTTCCAAAGCATTTTTAAACTTCAGCGGAATTCCCAGAACAAAGGAAGAGTTCCAGAGCATTGTTAAACATCAGCGGAATTCCGAGAACAATGGAAGAGTTCCAAAGCATTTTTAAACTTCAGTAGAATTCCCAGAACAATGGAAGAGTTCCAAAGCATTGTTAAACATCAGCGGAATTCCGAGAACAATGTAAGAGTTCCAAAGCGTTTTTAAACTTCAGCAGAATTCCGAGAACAATGGAAGAGTTCCAAAGCATTTTTAAACTTCAGCGGAATTCCGAGAACAATGGAAGAATTCCAAAGCATTGCTAAACATCAGTGGAATTCCGAGAACAATGGTAGAATTCCGAAGCATTTTTCAACTTCAGCAGAATTCCGAGAACAATGGAAGAGTTCCAAAGCATTTTTAAACTTCAGCGTAATTCCGTGAACAATGGAAAAATTCCAAAGCATTGCTAAACATCAGGGGAATTCTGAGAACAATGGAAGAGTTCCAAAGCATTTTTAAACTTCAGGAGAATTCCGAGAACAATGGAAGAGTTCCAAAGCAATTTTAAACTTCAGCAGAATTCCGAGAAAAATGGAAGAGTTCCAAAGCATTGTTAAACATCAGCGGATTTCCGAGAACAATGGAAGAGTTCCAAAGCATCTTTAAACTTCAGCATAATTCCAAAAACAATGGAAGAGTTCCAATGCATTGTTAAACATCAGCGGCATTCTGAAAACAATGGAAGAGTTCCAAAGCTTTTTTAAACTTCAGCAGAATTCCGAGAACAATGGAAGAGATCCAAAGCATTGTTAAACATCATCGGAATTCCGAGAACAATGGAAGAGTTCCAAAGCATTTTTAAACTTCAGCAGATTTCCCAGAACAATGGAAGAGTTCCAAAGCATTGTTAAACATCAGCGGAATTCCGAGAACAAGGGAAGAGTTCCAAAGCATTTTTAAACTTCAGCAGAATTCCCAGAACAATGGAAGAGTTCCAAAGCATTGTTAAACATCAGCGGAATTCCGAGAACAATGGAAGAGTTCCAAAGCGTTTTTAAACTTCAGCAGAATTCCGAGAACAATGGAAGAGTTCCAAAGCATGTTTAAACTTCAGCATAATTCCGAGAACAATGGAAGAGTTCCAAAGCATTTTTAAGCTTCAGCGGAATTTTGTGAACAATGGAAGAATTCCAAACCATTGCTAAACATCAGCGGAATTCCGAGAACAATGGAAGAGTTCCAAAGCATTTTTAAACTTCAGCAGAATTCCGAGAACATTGGAAGTGTTCCAAAGCATTTTTAAACTTCAGCAGAATTCCGAGAACAATGGAAGAGTTCCATAGCATTTTTAAACTTCAGCGGATTTCCGAGAACAAGGGAAGAGTTCCAAAGCATTTTTAAACTTCAGCGGATTTCCGAGAACAATGGAAGAATTCCAAAGCATTGCTAAACATCAGCGGAATTCCGAGAACAATGGAAGAGTTCCAAAGCATTTTTAAACTTCAGAAGAATTCTGAGAACAATGGAAGAGTTGCAAAGCATTTTTAAACTTCAGCAGAATTCCGAGAACAATGGAAGAGTTCCAAATCATTGTTAAACATCAGCGGAATTCCGAGAACAATGGAAGAGTTCCAAAGCATTTTTAAACTTCAGCAGAATTCCAAGAACTATGGAAGAGTTTCAAAGCATGTTTAAACTTCAACAGAATTCCCAGAATGATGGAAGAGTTCGAAAGCATTGTTAAACATCAGCGGAATTCCGAGAACAATGGAGGAGTTCCAAAGCATTTTTAAACTTCAGCAGAATTCCGAGAACAAGGGAAGAGTTCCAAAGCATTTTTAAACTTCAGCAGATTTCCGAGAACAATGGAAGAGTTCCATAGCATTTTTAAACTTCAGCGGAATTCCGAGAGCAAGGGAAGAGTTCCAAAGCATATTTAAACTTCAGCGGAATTTCGTGAACAATGGAAGAATTCCAAAGCATTGCTAAACATCAGCGGAATTCCGAGAACAATTGAAGAGTTCCAAAGCATTTTTAAACTTCAGTAGAATTCCGAGAACAATGGAAGAGTTCCAAAGCATTTTTAAACTTCAGCAGAATTCCGAAAACAATGGAAGAGTTCCATAACATTTTTAAACATCAGCGGAATTCCGAGAACAAGGGAAGAGTTCCAAAGCATTTTTATACTTCAGCGGATTTCCGTGAACAACGGAAGAATTCCAAAGCATTGCTAAATATCAGCGGAATTCCAAGAACAATGGAAGAGTTCCAAAGCATTTTTAAACTTCAGCAGAATACCAGGAACAATGGAAGAGATCCAAAGCATTTTTAAACTTCAGCAGAATTCCAAGAACAATGGAAGAGTTCCAAATCATTGTTAAACATCAGCGGAATTCCGAGTAAAATGGAAGAGTTCCAAAGCATTTTTAAACTTCAGCAGAATTCCGAGAACGATGGAAGAGTTTCAAAGCATTTTTAAACTTCAGCAGAATTCCCAGAATGATGGAAGAGTTCCAAAGCATTGTTAAACATCAGAGGAATTCCGAGAACAATGGAAGAGTTCCAAAGCATTTTTAAACTTCACCAGACTTGAGAGAACAATGGAAGAGTTCCAAAGTATTTTTAAACTTCAGCAGAATTCCGAGAAAAATTGCAGAGTTCCAAAGCATTGTTAAACATCAGCAGAATTCCAAGAACAGTGGAAGAGTTCCAAAGCATTTTTAAGCTTCAGCAGAATTCCAAAAACAATGGAAGAGTTCCAAAGCATTGATAAACATCAGCGGAATTCTGTGAACAATGGAAGAGTTCCAAAGCATTGTTAAACATCAGTGGAGTTCCGAGAACAATGGAAGAGTTCCAAAGCATTTTTAAGCTTCAGCAGAATTTCAAAAACAATGGAAGAGTTCCAAAGCATTGTTAAACATCAGCGGAATTCCGAGAACAATGGAAGAGTTCCAAAGCATTTTTAAACTTCAGCGGAATTCCCAGAACAATGGAAGAGTTCCAGAGCATTGTTAAACATCAGCGGAATTCCGAGAACAATGGAAGAGTTCCAAAGCATTTTTAAACTTCAGTAGAATTCCCAGAACAATGGAAGAGTTCCAAAGCATTGTTAAACATCAGCGGAATTCCGAGAACAATGTAAGAGTTCCAAAGCGTTTTTAAACTTCAGCAGAATTCCGAGAACAATGGAAGAGTTCCAAAGCATTTTTAAACTTCAGCGGAATTCCGAGAACAATGGAAGAATTCCAAAGCATTGCTAAACATCAGTGGAATTCCGAGAACAATGGTAGAATTCCGAAGCATTTTTCAACTTCAGCAGAATTCCGAGAACAATGGAAGAGTTCCAAAGCATTTTTAAACTTCAGCGTAATTCCGTGAACAATGGAAAAATTCCAAAGCATTGCTAAACATCAGGGGAATTCTGAGAACAATGGAAGAGTTCCAAAGCATTTTTAAACTTCAGGAGAATTCCGAGAACAATGGAAGAGTTCCAAAGCAATTTTAAACTTCAGCAGAATTCCGAGAAAAATGGAAGAGTTCCAAAGCATTGTTAAACATCAGCGGATTTCCGAGAACAATGGAAGAGTTCCAAAGCATCTTTAAACTTCAGCATAATTCCAAAAACAATGGAAGAGTTCCAATGCATTGTTAAACATCAGCGGCATTCTGAAAACAATGGAAGAGTTCCAAAGCTTTTTTAAACTTCAGCAGAATTCCGAGAACAATGGAAGAGATCCAAAGCATTGTTAAACATCATCGGAATTCCGAGAACAATGGAAGAGTTCCAAAGCATTTTTAAACTTCAGCAGATTTCCCAGAACAATGGAAGAGTTCCAAAGCATTGTTAAACATCAGCGGAATTCCGAGAACAATGGAAGAGTTCCAAAGCATTTTTAAACTTCAGCAGAATTCCCAGAACAATGGAAGAGTTCCAAAGCATTGTTAAACATCAGCGGAATTCCGAGAACAATGGAAGAGTTCCAAAGCGTTTTTAAACTTCAGCAGAATTCCGAGAACAATGGAAGAGTTCCAAAGCATGTTTAAACTTCAGCAGAATTCCGAGAACAATGGAAGAGTTCCAAAGCATTTTTAAGCTTCAGCGGAATTTTGTGAACAATGGAAGAATTCCAAACCATTGCTAAACATCAGCGGAATTCCGAGAACAATGGAAGAGTTCCAAAGCATTTTTAAACTTCAGCAGAATTCCGAGAACATTGGAAGTGTTCCAAAGCATTTTTAAACTTCAGCAGAATTCCGAGAACAATGGAAGAGTTCCATAGCATTTTTAAACTTCAGCGGATTTCCGAGAACAAGGGAAGAGTTCCAAAGCATTTTTAAACTTCAGCGGATTTCCGAGAACAATGGAAGAATTCCAAAGCATTGCTAAACATCAGCGGAATTCCGAGAACAATGGAAGAGTTCCAAAGCATTTTTAAACTTCAGAAGAATTCTGAGAACAATGGAAGAGTTCCAAAGCATTTTTAAACTTCAGCAGAATTCCGAGAACAATGGAAGAGTTCCAAATCATTGTTAAACATCAGCGGAATTCCGAGAACAATGGAAGAGTTCCAAAGCATTTTTAAACTTCAGCAGAATTCCAAGAACTATGGAAGAGTTTCAAAGCATGTTTAAACTTCAACAGAATTCCCAGAATGATGGAAGAGTTCGAAAGCATTGTTAAACATCAGCGGAATTCCGAGAACAATGGAGGAGTTCCAAAGCATTTTTAAACTTCAGCAGAATTCCCAGAACAATGTAAGAGTTCCAAAGCATTGATAAACATCAGCGGAATTCCGAGAACAATGGAAGAGTTCCAAAGCGTTTTTAAACTTCAGCAGAATTCCGAGAACAATGGAAGAGTTCCAAAGCATGTTTAAACTTCAGCAGAATTCCGAGAACAATGGAAGAGTTCCAAAGCATTTTTAAACTTCAGCGGAATTTCGTGAACAATGGAAGAATTCCAAACCATTGCTAAACATCAGCGGAATTCCGAGAACAATGGAAGAGTTCCAAAGCATTTTTAAACTTCAGCAGAATTCCGAGAACATTGGAAAAGTTCCAAAGCATTTTTAAACTTCAGCAGAATTCCGAGAACAATGGAAGAGTTCCAAAGCATTTTTAAACTTCAGCAGATTTCCGAGAACATGGGAAGAGTTCCAAAGCATTTTTAAACTTCAGCGGATTTCCGTGAACAATGGAAGAATTCCAAAGCATTGCTAAACATCAGCGGAATTCCGAGAACAATGGAAGAGTTCCAAAGCATTTTTAAACTTCAGCGGAATTCCCAGAACAATGGAAGAGTTCCAGAGCATTGTTAAACATCAGCGGAATTCCGAGAACAATGGAAGAGTTCCAAAGCATTTTTAAACTTCAGTAGAATTCCCAGAACAATGGAAGAGTTCCAAAGCATTGTTAAACATCAGCGGAATTCCGAGAACAATGGAAGAGTTCCAAAGCGTTTTTAAACTTCAGCAGAATTCCGAGAACAATGGAAGAGTTTCAAAGCATTTTTAAACTTCAGCGGAATTCCGAGAACAATGGAAGAATTCCAAGGCATTGCTAAACATCAGCGAAATTCTGAGAACAATGGAAGAATTCCAAAGCATTTTTCAACTTCAGCAGAATTCCGAGATCAATGGAAGAGTTCCAAAGCATTGCTAAACATCAGCGGATTTCTGAGAACAATGGAAGAGTTCCAAAGCATTTGTAAACTTCAGCAGAATTCTGAGAAAATGGAAGAGTTCCAAAGCATTTTTAAACTTCATCGGAATTCCGTGAACAATGGAAGAGTTCCAAAGCATTGTTTAACATCAGCAGAATTCCGAGAACAATGGAAGAGTTCCAAAGCATTTTTAAACTTCATCACAATTCCGAGAACAATGGAAGAGTTCCTAAGCATTGTTAAACATCAGCGGATTTCCGAGAACAATGCAAGAGTTCCAAAGCATTTTTAAACTTCACCAGACTTGAGAGAAAATTGGAAGAGTTCCTAAGCATTTATAAACTTCAGCAGAATTCCGAAAAAAATGGAAGAGTTCCAAAGCATTGTTAAACATCAACGGAATTCCGAGATCAATGGAAAAGTTCCAAAGCATTTTTAAACTTCAGCAGAACTCCAAAAACAATGGAAGAGTTCCAAAGCATTGTTAAACATCAGCCTAATTCTGAGAACAATGGAAGAGTTCCAAAGCTTTTTTAAACTTCAGCTGAATTCCGAGAACAATGGAAGAGTTCCAAAGCATTGTTAAACATCAGCTGAATTCCGAGAACAATGGAAGAGTTCCAAAGCATTGTTAAACATCAGTGGAGTTCCGAGAACAATGGAAGAGTTCCAAAGCATTTTTAAACTTCAGCAGAATTCCCAGAACAATGGAAGTGTTCCAAAGCATTTTTAAACATCAGCAGAATTCCGAGAACAATGGAAGAGTTTCAAAGCATTTTTAAGCTTCAGCAGAATTTCAAAAACAATGGAAGAGTTCCAAAGCATTGTTAAACATCAGCAGAATTCCGAGAACAATGGAAGAGTTCCAAAGCATTTTTAAACTTCAGCGGAATTCCCAGAACAATGGAAGAGTTCCAGAGCATTGTTAAACATCAGCGGAATTCCGAGAACAATGGAAGAGTTCCAAAGCATTTTTAAACTTCAGTAGAATTCCCAGAACAATGGAAGAGTTCCAAAGCATTGTTAAACATCAGCGGAATTCCGAGAACAATGTAAGAGTTCCAAAGCGTTTTTAAACTTCAGCAGAATTCCGAGAACAATGGAAGAGTTCCAAAGCATTTTTAAACTTCAGCGGAATTCCGAGAACAATGGAAGAATTCCAAAGCATTGCTAAACATCAGTGGAATTCCGAGAACAATGGTAGAATTCCGAAGCATTTTTCAACTTCAGCAGAATTCCGAGAACAATGGAAGAGTTCCAAAGCATTTTTAAACTTCAGCGTAATTCCGTGAACAATGGAAAATTTCCAAAGCATTGCTAAACATCAGGGGAATTCTGAGAACAATGGAAGAGTTCCAAAGCATTTTTAAACTTCAGGAGAATTCCGAGAACAATGGAAGAGTTCCAAAGCAATTTTAAACTTCAGCAGAATTCCGAGAAAAATGGAAGAGTTCCAAAGCATTGTTAAACATCAGCGGATTTCCGAGAACAATGGAAGAGTTCCAAAGCATCTTTAAACTTCAGCAGAATTCCAAAAACAATGGAAGAGTTCCAATGCATTGTTAAACATCAGCGGCATTCTGAAAACAATGGAAGAGTTCCAAAGCTTTTTTAAACTTCAGCAGAATTCCGAGAACAATGGAAGAGATCCAAAGCATTGTTAAACATCATCGGAATTCCGAGAACAATGGAAGAGTTCCAAAGCATTTTTAAACTTTAGCAGATTTCCCAGAACAATGGAAGAGTTCCAAAGCATTGTTAAACATCAGCGGAATTCCGAGAACAATGGAAGAGTTCCAAAGCATTTTTAAACTTCAGCAGAATTCCCAGAACAATGGAAGAGTTCCAAAGCATTGTTAAACATCAGCGGAATTCCGAGAACAATGGAAGAGTTCCAAAGCGTTTTTTAACTTCAGCAGAATTCCGAGAACAATGGAAGAGTTCCAAAGCATGTTTAAACTTCAGCAGAATTCCGAGAACAATGGAAGAGTTCCAAAGCATTTTTAAGCTTCAGCGGAATTTTGTGAACAATGGAAGAATTCCAAACCATTGCTAAACATCAGCGGAATTCCGAGAACAATGGAAGAGTTCCAAAGCATTTTTAAACTTCAGCAGAATTCCGAGAACATTGGAAGTGTTCCAAAGCATTTTTAAACTTCAGCAGAATTCCGAGAACAATGGAAGAGTTCCATAGCATTTTTAAACTTCAGCGGATTTCCGAGAACAAGGGAAGAGTTCCAAAGCATTTTTAAACTTCAGCAGATTTCCGAGAACAATGGAAGAATTCCAAAGCATTGCTAAACATCAGCGGAATTCCGAGAACAATGGAAGAGTTCCAAAGCATTTTTAAACTTCAGAAGAATTCTGAGAACAATGGAAGAGTTCCAAAGCATTTTTAAACTTCAGCAGAATTCCGAGAACAATGGAAGAGTTCCAAATCATTGTTAAACATCAGCGGAATTCCGAGAACAATGGAAGAGTTCCAAAGCATTTTTAAACTTCAGCAGAATTCCGAGAACTATGGAAGAGTTTCAAAGCATGTTTAAACTTCAACAGAATTCCCAGAATGATGGAAGAGTTCGAAAGCATTGTTAAACATCAGCGGAATAACGAGAACAATGGAGGAGCTCCAAAGCATTTTTAAACTTCAGCAGAATTCCCAGAACAATGTAAGAGTTCCAAAGCATTGATAAACATCAGCGGAGTTCCGAGAACAATGGAAGAGTTCCAAAGCGTTTTTAAACTTCAGCAGAATTCCGAGAACAATGGAAGAGTTCCAAAGCATGTTTAAACTTCAGCAGAATTCCGAGAACAATGGAAGAGTTCCAAAGCATTTTTAAACTTCAGCGGAATTTCGTGAACAATGGAAGAATTCCAAACCATTGCTAAACATCAGCGGAATTCCGAGAACAATGGAAGAGTTCCAAAGCATTTTTAAACTTCAGCAGAATTCCGAGAACATTGGAAAAGTTCCAAAGCATTTTTAAACTTCAGCAGAATTCCGAGAACAATGGAAGAGTTCCAAAGCATTTTTAAACTTCAGAAGATTTCCGAGAACATGGGAAGAGTTCCAAAGCATTTTTAAACTTCAGCGGATTTCCGTGAACAATGGAAGAATTCCAAAGCATTGCTAAACATCAGCGGAATTCCGAGAACAATGGAAGAGTTCCAAAGCATTTTTAAACTTCAGCGGAATTCCCAGAACAATGGAAGAGTTCCAGAGCATTGTTAAACATCAGCGGAATTCCGAGAACAATGGAAGAGTTCCAAAGCATTTTTAAACTTCAGTAGAATTCCCAGAACAATGGAAGAGTTCCAAAGCATTTTTAAACATCAGCGGAATTCCGAGAACAATGGAAGAGTTCCAAAGCGTTTTTAAACTTCAGCAGAATTCCGAGAACAATGGAAGAGTTCCAAAGCATTTTTAAACTTCAGCGGAATTCCGAGAACAATGGAAGAATTCCAAAGCATTGCTAAACATCAGAGAAATTCTGAGAACAATGGAAGAATTCCAAAGCATTTTTCAACTTCAGCAGAATTCCGAGATCAATGGAAGAGTTCCAAAGCATTGCTAAACATCAGCGGATTTCTGAGAACAATGGAAGAGTTCCAAAGCATTTGTAAACTTCAGCAGAATTCTGAGAAAATGGAAGAGTTCCAAAGCATTTTTAAACTTCATCGGAATTCCGTGAACAATGGAAGAGTTCCAAAGCATTGTTTAACATCAGCAGAATTCCGAGAACAATTGAAGAGTTCCAAAGCATTTTTAAACTTCATCACAATTCCGAGAACAATGGAAGAGTTCCTAAGCATTGTTAAACATCAGCGGATTTCCGAGAACAATGCAAGAGTTCCAAAGCATTTTTAAACTTCAACAGACTTGAGAGAAAATTGGAAGAGTTCCTAAGCATTTATAAACTTCAGCAGAATTCCGAAAAAAATGGAAGAGTTCCAAAGCATTGTTAAACATCAACGGAATTCCGAGATCAATGGAAAAGTTCCAAAGCATTTTTAAACTTCAGCAGAACTCCAAAAACAATGGAAGAGTTCCAAAGCATTGTTAAACATCAGCCTAATTCTGAGAACAATGGAAGAGTTCCAAAGCTTTTTTAAACTTCAGCTGAATTCCGAGAACAATGGAAGAGTTCCAAAGCATTGTTAAATATCAGCTGAATTCCGAGAACAATGGAAGAGTTCCAAAGCATTGTTAAACATCAGTGGAGTTCCGAGAACATTGGAAGAGTTCCAAAGCATTTTTAAACTTCAGCAGAATTCCCAGAACAATGGAAGTGTTCCAAAGCATTTTTAAACATCAGCAGAATTCCGAGAACAATGGAAGAGTTTCAAAGCATTTTTAAGCTTCAGCAGAATTTCAAAAACAATGGAAGAGTTCCAAAGCATTGTTAAACATCAGCGGAATTCCGAGAACAATGGAAGAGTTCCAAAGCATTTTTAAACTTCAGCGGAATTCCCAGAACAATGGAAGAGTTCCAGAGCATTGTTAAACATCAGCGGAATTCCGAGAACAATGGAAGAGTTCCAAAGCATTTTTAAACTTCAGTAGAATTCCCAGAACAATGGAAGAGTTCCAAAGCATTGTTAAACGTCAGCGGAATTCCGAGAACAATGTAAGAGTTCCAAAGCGTTTTTAAACTTCAGCAGAATTCCGAGAACAATGGAAGAGTTCCAAAGCATTTTTAAACTTCAGCGGAATTCCGAGAACAATGGAAGAATTCCAAAGCATTGCTAAACATCAGTGGAATTCCGAGAACAATGGTAGAATTCCGAAGCATTTTTCAACTTCAGCAGAATTCCGAGAACAATGGAAGAGTTCCAAAGCATTTTTAAACTTCAGCATAATTCCGTGAACAATGGAAAAATTCCAAAGCATTGCTAAACATCAGGGGAATTCTGAGAACAATGGAAGAGTTCCAAAGCATTTTTAAACTTCAGGAGAATTCCGAGAACAATGGAAGAGTTCCAAAGCAATTTTAAACTTCAGCAGAATTCCGAGAAAAATGGAAGAGTTCCAAAGCATTGTTAAACATCAGCGGATTTCCGAGAACAATGGAAGAGTTCCAAAGCATCTTTAAACTTCAGCAGAATTCCAAAAACAATGGAAGAGTTTCAAAGCATTTTTAAGCTTCAGCAGAATTTCAAAAACAATGGAAGAGTTCCAAAGCATTGTTAAACATCAGCGGAATTCCGAGAACAATGGAAGAGTTCCAAAGCATTTTTAAACTTCAGCGGAATTCCCAGAACAATGGAAGAGTTCCAGAGCATTGTTAAACATCAGCGGAATTCCGAGAACAATGGAAGAGTTCCAAAGCATTTTTAAACTTCAGTAGAATTCCCAGAACAATGGAAGAGTTCCAAAGCATTGTTAAACATCAGCGGAATTCCGAGAACAATGTAAGAGTTCCAAAGCGTTTTTAAACTTCAGCAGAATTCCGAGAACAATGGAAGAGTTCCAAAGCATTTTTAAACTTCAGCGGAATTCCGAGAACAATGGAAGAATTCCAAAGCATTGCTAAACATCAGTGGAATTCCGAGAACAATGGTAGAATTCCGAAGCATTTTTCAACTTCAGCAGAATTCCGAGAACAATGGAACAGTTCCAAAGCATTTTTAAACTTCAGCGTAATTCCGTGAACAATGGAAAAATTCCAAAGCATTGCTAAACATCAGGGGAATTCTGAGAACAATGGAAGAGTTCCAAAGCATTTTTAAACTTCAGGAGAATTCCGAGAACAATGGAAGAGTTCCAAAGCAATTTTAAACTTCAGCAGAATTCCGAGAAAAATGGAAGAGTTCCAAAGCATTGTTAAACATCAGCGGATTTCCGAGAACAATGGAAGAGTTCCAAAGCATCTTTAAACTTCAGCAGAATTCCAAAAACAATGGAAGAGTTCCAATGCATTGTTAAACATCAGCGGCATTCTGAAAACAATGGAAGAGTTCCAAAGCTTTTTTAACCTTCAGCAGAATTCCGAGAACAAAGGAAGAGATCCAAAGCATTGTTAAACATCAGCGGAATTCCGAGAACAATGGGAGAGTTCCAAAGCATTTTTAAACTTCAGCAGAATTCCCAGAACAATGGAAGAGTTCCAAAGCATTGTTAAACATCAGCGGAATTCCGAGAACAATGGAAGAGTTCCAAAGCGTTTTTAAACTTCAGCAGAATTCCGAGAACAATGGAAGAGTTCCAAAGCATGTTTAAACTTCAGCAGAATTCCGAGAACAATGGAAGAGTTCCAAAGCATTTTTAAGCTTCAGTGGTATTTTGTGAACAATGGAAGAATTCCAAACCATTGCTAAACATCAGCGGAATTCCGAGAACAATGGAAGAGTTCCAAAGCATTTTTAAACTTCAGCAGAATTCCGAGAACATTGGAAGAGTTCCAAAGCATTTTTAAACTTCAGCAGAATTCCGAGAACAATGGAAGAGTTCCATAGCATTTTTAAACTTCAGAGGATTTCCGAGAACAAGGGAAGAGTTCCAAAGCATTTTTAAACTTCAGCGGATTTCCGTGAACAATCGAAGAATTCCAAAGCATTGCTAAACATCAGCGGAATTCCGAGAACAATGGAAGAGTTCCAAAGCATTTTTAAACTACAGAAGAATTCTGAGAACAATGGAAGAGTTCCAAAGCATTTTTAAACTTCAGCAGAATTCCGAGAACAATGGAAGAGTTCCAAATCATTGTTAAACATCCGCGGAATTCCGAGAACAATGGAAGAGTTCCAAAGCATTTTTAAACTTCAGCAGAATTCCGAGAACTATGGAAGAGTTTCAAAGCATGTTTAAACTTCAACAGAATTACCAGAATGATGGAAGAGTTCGAAAGCATTGTTAAACATCAGCGGAATTCCGAGAACAATGGAAGAGTTCCAAAGCATTTTTAAACTTCAGCAGAATTCCCAGAACAATGGAAGAGTTCCAAAGCATTGTTAAACATCAGCGGAATTCCGAGAACAATGGAAGAGTTCCAAAGCGTTTTTAAACTTCAGCAGAATTCCGAGAACAATGGAAGAGTTCCAAAGCATGTTTAAACTTCAGCAGAATTCCGAGAACAATGGAAGAGTTCAAAAGCATTTTTAAACTTCAGCGGAATTTCGTGAACAATGGAAGAATTCCAAACCATTGCTAAACATCAGCGGAATTCCGAGAACAATGGAAGAGTTCCAAAGCATTTTTAAACTTCAGCAGAATTCCGAGAACATTGGAAGAGTTCCAAAGCATTTTTAAACTTCAGCAGAATTCCGAGAACAATGGAAGAGTTCCAAAGCATTTTTAAACTTCAGCAGATTTCCGTGAACATGGGAAGAGTTCCAAAGCATTTTTAAACTTCAGCGGATTTCCGTGAACAATGGAAGAATTCCAAAGCATTGCTAAACATCAGCGGAATTCCGAGAACAATGGAAGAGTTCCAAAGCATTTTTAAACTTCAGAAGAATTCCGAGAACAATGGAAGAGTTCCAAAGCATTTTTAAATTTCAGCAGAATTCCGAGAACAATGGAAGAGTTCCAAATCATTGTTAAACATCAGCGGAATTCCGAGAACAATGGAAGAGTTCCAAAGCATTTTTAAACTTCAGCAGAATTCAGAGAACAATGGAAGAGTTTCAAAGCATTTTTAAACTTCAGCAGAATTCCGAGAACAATGGAAGAGTTTCAAAGCATTTTTAAACTTCAGCAGAATTCCCAGAATGATGGAAGAGTTCGAAAGCATTGTTAAACATCAGCGGAATTCTCAGAACAATGGAAGAGTTCCAAAGCATTTTTAAACTTCAGCACTATTCCCAGAACAATGTAAGAGTTCCAAAGCATTGTTAAACATCAGCGGAATTCCGAAAACAATGGAAGAATTCCAAATCATTTTTAAACTTCAGCAGAATTCCGAGAACAATGGAGGAGTTCCAAACCATTTTTAAAATTCAGCAGAATTCCGAGAACAATGGAAGAGTTCCAAATCATTGTTAAACATCAGCGGAAATTCGAGAACAATGAAAGCGTTCCAAAGCATTTTTAAACTTCAGCAGAATTCCGAGAATAATGCAAGAGTTTCAAAGCATTTTTAAACTTCAGCAGAATTCCCAGAATGATGGAAGAGTTCCAAAGCAATGTTAAACATTAGCGGAATTCCGAGAACAATGGAAGAGTTCCAAAGCATTTTTAAACTTCAGCGGAATTCTGAGAACAATGGAAGAGTTCCAAAGCATTGTTAAACATCAGCGGCATTCTGAAAAAAATGGAAGAGTTCCAAAGCTTTTTTAAACTTCAGCAGAATTCCGAGAACAATGGAAGAGATCCAAAGCACTGTTAAACATCATCGGAATTCCGAGAACAATGGAAGAGTTCCAATGCATTTTTAAACTTCAGCAGATTTCCCAGAACAATGGAAGAGTTCCAAAGCATTGTTAAACATCAGCAGAATTCCGAGAACAATGGAAGAGTTCCAAAGCATTGTTAAAAATCAGCGGAATTCCGAGAACAATGGAAGAGTTCCAAAGCGTTTTTAAACTTCAGCAGAATTCCGAGAACAAGGGAAGAGTTCCAAAGCATGTTTAAACTTCAGCAGAATTCCGAGAACAATGGAAGAGTTCCAAAGCATTTTTAAACTTCAGCGGAATTTCGTGAACAATGGAAGAATTCCAAACCATTGCTAAACATCAGCGGAATTCCGAGAACAATGGAAGCGTTCCAAAGCATTTTTAAACTTCAGCAGAATTCCGAGAACAATGGAAGAGTTCCAAAGCATCTTTAAACTTCAGCAGAATTCCAAAAACAATGGAAGAGTTTCAAAGCATTTTTAAGCTTCAGCAGAATTTCAAAAACAATGGAAGAGTTCCAAAGCATTGTTAAACATCAGCGGAATTCCGAGAACAATGGAAGAGTTCCAAAGCATTTTTAAACTTCAGCGGAATTCCCAGAACAATGGAAGAGTTCCAGAGCATTGTTAAACATCAGCGGAATTCCGAGAACAATGGAAGAGTTCCAAAGCATTTTTAAACTTCAGTAGAATTCCCAGAACAATGGAAGAGTTCCAAAGCATTGTTAAACATCAGCGGAATTCCGAGAACAATGTAAGAGTTCCAAAGCGTTTTTAAACTTCAGCAGAATTCCGAGAACAATGGAAGAGTTCCAAAGCATTTTTAAACTTCAGCGGAATTCCGAGAACAATGGAAGAATTCCAAAGCATTGCTAAACATCAGTGGAATTCCGAGAACAATGGTAGAATTCCGAAGCATTTTTCAACTTCAGCAGAATTCCGAGAACAATGGAACAGTTCCAAAGCATTTTTAAACTTCAGCGTAATTCCGTGAACAATGGAAAAATTCCAAAGCATTGCTAAACATCAGGGGAATTCTGAGAACAATGGAAGAGTTCCAAAGCATTTTTAAACTTCAGGAGAATTCCGAGAACAATGGAAGAGTTCCAAAGCAATTTTAAACTTCAGCAGAATTCCGAGAAAAATGGAAGAGTTCCAAAGCATTGTTAAACATCAGCGGATTTCCGAGAACAATGGAAGAGTTCCAAAGCATCTTTAAACTTCAGCAGAATTCCAAAAACAATGGAAGAGTTCCAATGCATTGTTAAACATCAGCGGCATTCTGAAAACAATGGAAGAGTTCCAAAGCTTTTTTAACCTTCAGCAGAATTCCGAGAACAAAGGAAGAGATCCAAAGCATTGTTAAACATCAGCGGAATTCCGAGAACAATGGGAGAGTTCCAAAGCATTTTTAAACTTCAGCAGAATTCCCAGAACAATGGAAGAGTTCCAAAGCATTGTTAAACATCAGCGGAATTCCGAGAACAATGGAAGAGTTCCAAAGCGTTTTTAAACTTCAGCAGAATTCCGAGAACAATGGAAGAGTTCCAAAGCATGTTTAAACTTCAGCAGAATTCCGAGAACAATGGAAGAGTTCCAAAGCATTTTTAAGCTTCAGTGGTATTTTGTGAACAATGGAAGAATTCCAAACCATTGCTAAACATCAGCGGAATTCCGAGAACAATGGAAGAGTTCCAAAGCATTTTTAAACTTCAGCAGAATTCCGAGAACATTGGAAGAGTTCCAAAGCATTTTTAAACTTCAGCAGAATTCCGAGAACAATGGAAGAGTTCCATAGCATTTTTAAACTTCAGAGGATTTCCGAGAACAAGGGAAGAGTTCCAAAGCATTTTTAAACTTCAGCGGATTTCCGTGAACAATCGAAGAATTCCAAAGCATTGCTAAACATCAGCGGAATTCCGAGAACAATGGAAGAGTTCCAAAGCATTTTTAAACTACAGAAGAATTCTGAGAACAATGGAAGAGTTCCAAAGCATTTTTAAACTTCAGCAGAATTCCGAGAACAATGGAAGAGTTCCAAATCATTGTTAAACATCCGCGGAATTCCGAGAACAATGGAAGAGTTCCAAAGCATTTTTAAACTTCAGCAGAATTCCGAGAACTATGGAAGAGTTTCAAAGCATGTTTAAACTTCAACAGAATTACCAGAATGATGGAAGAGTTCGAAAGCATTGTTAAACATCAGCGGAATTCCGAGAACAATGGAAGAGTTCCAAAGCATTTTTAAACTTCAGCAGAATTCCCAGAACAATGGAAGAGTTCCAAAGCATTGTTAAACATCAGCGGAATTCCGAGAACAATGGAAGAGTTCCAAAGCGTTTTTAAACTTCAGCAGAATTCCGAGAACAATGGAAGAGTTCCAAAGCATGTTTAAACTTCAGCAGAATTCCGAGAACAATGGAAGAGTTCAAAAGCATTTTTAAACTTCAGCGGAATTTCGTGAACAATGGAAGAATTCCAAACCATTGCTAAACATCAGCGGAATTCCGAGAACAATGGAAGAGTTCCAAAGCATTTTTAAACTTCAGCAGAATTCCGAGAACATTGGAAGAGTTCCAAAGCATTTTTAAACTTCAGCAGAATTCCGAGAACAATGGAAGAGTTCCAAAGCATTTTTAAACTTCAGCAGATTTCCGTGAACATGGGAAGAGTTCCAAAGCATTTTTAAACTTCAGCGGATTTCCGTGAACAATGGAAGAATTCCAAAGCATTGCTAAACATCAGCGGAATTCCGAGAACAATGGAAGAGTTCCAAAGCATTTTTAAACTTCAGAAGAATTCCGAGAACAATGGAAGAGTTCCAAAGCATTTTTAAATTTCAGCAGAATTCCGAGAACAATGGAAGAGTTCCAAATCATTGTTAAACATCAGCGGAATTCCGAGAACAATGGAAGAGTTCCAAAGCATTTTTAAACTTCAGCAGAATTCAGAGAACAATGGAAGAGTTTCAAAGCATTTTTAAACTTCAGCAGAATTCCGAGAACAATGGAAGAGTTTCAAAGCATTTTTAAACTTCAGCAGAATTCCCAGAATGATGGAAGAGTTCGAAAGCATTGTTAAACATCAGCGGAATTCTCAGAACAATGGAAGAGTTCCAAAGCATTTTTAAACTTCAGCACTATTCCCAGAACAATGTAAGAGTTCCAAAGCATTGTTAAACATCAGCGGAATTCCGAAAACAATGGAAGAATTCCAAATCATTTTTAAACTTCAGCAGAATTCCGAGAACAATGGAGGAGTTCCAAACCATTTTTAAAATTCAGCAGAATTCCGAGAACAATGGAAGAGTTCCAAATCATTGTTAAACATCAGCGGAAATTCGAGAACAATGAAAGCGTTCCAAAGCATTTTTAAACTTCAGCAGAATTCCGAGAATAATGCAAGAGTTTCAAAGCATTTTTAAACTTCAGCAGAATTCCCAGAATGATGGAAGAGTTCCAAAGCAATGTTAAACATTAGCGGAATTCCGAGAACAATGGAAGAGTTCCAAAGCATTTTTAAACTTCAGCGGAATTCTGAGAACAATGGAAGAGTTCCAAAGCATTGTTAAACATCAGCGGCATTCTGAAAAAAATGGAAGAGTTCCAAAGCTTTTTTAAACTTCAGCAGAATTCCGAGAACAATGGAAGAGATCCAAAGCACTGTTAAACATCATCGGAATTCCGAGAACAATGGAAGAGTTCCAATGCATTTTTAAACTTCAGCAGATTTCCCAGAACAATGGAAGAGTTCCAAAGCATTGTTAAACATCAGCAGAATTCCGAGAACAATGGAAGAGTTCCAAAGCATTGTTAAAAATCAGCGGAATTCCGAGAACAATGGAAGAGTTCCAAAGCGTTTTTAAACTTCAGCAGAATTCCGAGAACAAGGGAAGAGTTCCAAAGCATGTTTAAACTTCAGCAGAATTCCGAGAACAATGGAAGAGTTCCAAAGCATTTTTAAACTTCAGCGGAATTTCGTGAACAATGGAAGAATTCCAAACCATTGCTAAACATCAGCGGAATTCCGAGAACAATGGAAGCGTTCCAAAGCATTTTTAAACTTCAGCAGAATTCCGAGAACAATGGAAGAGTTCCAAAGCATTTTTAAACTTCAGCAGAATTCCGAGAACAATGGGAGAGTTCCATAGCATTTTTAAACTTCAGCGGAATTCCGAGAACAAGGGAAGAGTTCCAAAGCATTTTTAAACTTCAGCGGATTTCCGTGAACAATGGAAGAATTCCAAAGCATTGATAAACATCAGCGGAATTCCGAGAACAATGGAAGAGTTCCAAAGCATTTTTAAACTTCAGAAGAATTCCGAGAACAGTGGAAGAGTTCCAAAGCATTTTTAAACTTCAGCAGAATTCCGAGAACAATGGAAGAGTTCCAAATCATTGTTAAACATCAGCGGAATTCCGAGAACAATAGAAGAGTTCCAAAGCATTTTTAAACTTCAGCTGAATTCCGAGAACAATGGAAGAGTTTAAAAGCATTTTTAAACTTCAGCAGAATTCCCAGAATGATGGAAGAGTTCGAAAGCATTGTTAAACATCAGCGGAATTCCGAGAACAATGGAAGAGTTCCAAAGCATTTTTAAACTTCAGCGGATTTCCATGAACAATGGAAGAATTCCAAAGCACTGTTAAGCATCAGCGGAATTCTCAGAACAATGGAAGAGTTCCAAAGCATTTTTAAACTTCAGCAGAATTCCGAGAACAATGTAAGAGTTCCAAAGCATTGTTAAACATCAGCGGAATTCCGAAAACAATGGAAGAGTTCCAAAGCATTTTTAAACTTCAGCAGAATTCCGAAAACAATGGAAGAGTTCCAAACCATTTTTAAACTTCAGCAAAATTCCGAGAACAATGGAAAAGTTCCAAATCATTGTTAAACATCAGCGGAAATCCGAGAACAATGAAAGCGTTCCAAAGCATTTTTAAACTTCAGCAGAATTCCGAGAACAATGGAAGAGTTTCAAACCATTTTTAAACTTCAGCAGAATTCCCAGAATGATGGAATAGTTCCAAAGCATTGTTAAACATCAGCGGAAATCTCAGAACAATGGAAGAGTTCCAAATTGTTTTTAAACTTCAGCAGCATTCCGAGAAAAATGGAAGAGTTCCAAAGCATTGTTAAACATCAGCGGAATTCCGAGAACAATGGAAGAGTTCCAAAGCATTTTTAAACTTCAGCAGAATTCCAAAAACAATGGAAGAGTTCCAAAGCATTGTTAAACATCAGAGGCATTCTGAGAAGAATGGAAGAGTTCCAAAGCGTTTTTAAACTTCAGCAGAATTCCGAGAACAATGGAAGAGTTCCAAAGCATTTTTAAATATCAGCGGAATTTTGTGAACAATGGAAGAATTCCAAACCATTGCTAAACATCAGCGGAATTCCGAGAACAATGGAAGAGTTCCAAAGCATTTTTAAACTTCAGCAGAATTCCGAGAACATTGGAAGAGTTCCAAAGCATTTTTAAACTTCAGCAGAATTCCGAGAACAATGGAAGAGTTCCATAGCATTTTTAAACTTCAGCGGATTTCCGAGAACAAGGGAAGAGTTCCAAAGCATTTTTAAACTTCAGCGGATTTCCGAGAACAATGGAAGAATTCCAAAGCATTGCTAAACATCAGCGGAATTCCGAGAACAATGGAAGAGTTCCAAAGCATTTTTAAACTTCAGAAGAATTCTGAGAACAATGGAAGAGTTCCAAAGCATTTTTAAACTTCAGCAGAATTCCGAGAACAATGGAAGAGTTCCAAATCATTGTTAAACATCAGCGGAATTCCGAGAACAATGGAAGAGTTCCAAAGCATTTTTAAACTTCAGCAGAATTCCGAGAACTATGGAAGAGTTTCAAAGCATGTTTAAACTTCAACAGAATTCCCAGAATGATGGAAGAGTTCGAAAGCATTGTTAAACATCAGCGGAATTCCGAGAACAATGGAAGAGTTCCAAAGCATTTTTAAACTTCAGCAGAATTCCCAGAATAATGTAAGAGTTCCAAAGCATTGATAAACATCAGCGGAATTCCGAGAACAATGGAAGAGTTCCAAAGCGTTTTTAAACTTCAGCAGAATTCCGAGAACAATGGAAGAGTTCCAAAGCATGTTTAAACTTCAGCAGAATTACGAGAACAATGGAAGAGTTCCAAAGCATTTTTAAACTTCAGCGGAATTTCGTGAACAATGGAAGAATTCCAAACCATTGCTAAACATCAGCGGAATTCCGAGAACAATGGAAGAGTTCCAAAGCATTTTTAAACTTCAGCAGAATTCCGAGAACATTGGAAGATTTCCAAAGCATTTTTAAACTTCAGCAGAATTCCGAGAACAATGGAAGAGTTCCATAGCATTTTTAAACTTCAGCAGATTTCCGAGAACAAGGGAAGAGTTCCAAAGCATTTTTAAACTTCAGCGGATTTCCGAGAACAATGGAAGAATTCCAAAGCATTGCTAAACATCAGCGGAATTCCGAGAACAATGGAAGAGTTCCAAAGCATTTTTAAACTTCAGAAGAATTCTGAGAACAATGGAAAAGTTCCAAAGCATTTTTAAACTTCAGCAGAATTCCGAGAACAATGGAAGAGTTCCAAATCATTGTTAAACATCAGCGGAATTCCGAGAACAATGGAAGAGTTCCAAAGCATTTTTAAACTTCAGCAGAATTCCGAGAACTATGGAAGAGTTTCAAAGCATGTTTAAACTTCAACAGAATTCCCAGAATGATGGAAGAGTTCGAAAGCATTGTTAAACATCAGCGGAATTCCGAGAACAATGGAAGAGTTCCAAAGCATTTTTAAACTTCAGCAGAATTCCCAGAACAATGTAAGAGTTCCAAAGCATTGATAAACATCAGCGGAATTCCGAGAACAATGGAAGAGTTCCAAAGCGTTTTTAAACTTCAGCAGAATTCCGAGAACAATGGAAGAGTTCCAAAGCATGTTTAAACTTCAGCAGAATTCCGAGAACAATGGAAGAGTTCCAAAGCATTTTTAAACTTCAGCGGAATTTCGTGAACAATGGAAGAATTGCAAACCATTGCTAAACATCAGCGGAATTCCGAGAACAATGGAACAGTTCCAAAGCATTTTTAAACTTCAGCAGAATTCCGAGAACATTGGAAAAGTTCCAAAGCATTTTTAAACTTCAGCAGAATTCCGAGAACAATGGAAGAGTTCCAAAGCATTTTTAAACTTCAGCAGATTTCCGAGAACATGGGAAGAGTTCCAAAGCATTTTTAAACTTCAGCGGATTTCCGTGAACAATGGAAGAATTCCAAAGCATTGCTAAACATCAGCGGAATTCCGAGAACAATGGAAGAGTTCCAAAGCATTTTTAAACTTCATCGGAATTCCCAGAACAATGGAAGAGTTCCAGAGCATTGTTAAACATCAGCGGAATTCCGAGAACAATGGAAGAGTTCCAAAGCATTTTTAAACTTCAGTAGAATTCCCTGAACAATGGAAGAGTTCCAAAGCATTGTTAAACATCAGCGGAATTCGGAGAACAATGGAAGAGTTCCAAAGCGTTTTTAAACTTCAGCAGAATTCCGAGAACAATGGAAGAGTTCCAAAGCATTTTTAAACTTCAGCGGAATTCCGAGAACAATGGAAGAATTCCAAAGCATTGCTAAACATCAGCGAAATTCCGAGAACAATGTTAGAATTCCGAAGCATTTTTCAACTTCAGCAGAATTCCGAGAACAATGGAAGAGTTCCAAAGCATTTTTAAACTTCAGCGTAATTCCGTGAACAATGGAAGAATTCCAAAGCATTGCTAAACATCAGGGGAATTCCGAGAACAATGTAAGAGTTCCAAAGCATTTTTAAACTTCAGGAGAATTCCGAGAACAATGGAAGAGTTCCAAAGCATTTTTAATCTTCAGCAGAATTCCGAGAAAAATGGAAGAGTTCCAAAGCATTGTTAAACATCAGCGGAATTCCGAGAACAATGGGAGAGTTCCAAAGAATTTTTAAACTTCAGCAGAATTCCCAGAACAATGGAAGAGTTCCAAAGCATTGTTAAACATCAGCGGAATTTCGAGAACAATGGAAGAGTTCCAAAGCGTTTTTAAACTTCAGCAGAATTCCGAGAACAATGGAAGAGTTCCAAAGCATGTTTAAACTTCAGCAGAATTCCGAGAACAATGGAAGAGTTCCAAAGCATTTTTAAGCTTCAGTGGAATTTTGTGAACAATGGAAGAATTCCAAACCATTGCTAAACATCAGCGGAATTCCGAGAACAATGGAAGAGTTCCAAAGCATTTTTAAACTTCAGCAGAATTCCGAGAACATTGGAAGAGTTCCAAAGCATTTTTAAACTTCAGCAGAATTCCGAGAACAATGGAAGAGTTCCATAGCATTTTTAAACTTCAGAGGATTTCCGAGAACAAGGGAAGAGTTCCAAAGCATTTTTAAACTTCAGCGGATTTCCGTGAACAATGGAAGAATTCCAAAGCATTGCTAACCATCAGCGGAATTCCGAGAACAATGGAAGAGTTCCAAAGCATTTTTAAACTTCAGAAGAATTCTGAGAACAATGGAAGAGTTCCAAAGCATTTTTAAACTTCAGCAGAATTCCGAGAACAATGGAAGAGTTCCAAATCATTGTTAAACATCAGCGGAATTCCGAGAACAATGGAAGAGTTCCAAAGCATTTTTAAACTTCAGCAGAATTCCGAGAACTATGGAAGAGTTTCAAAGCATGTTTAAACTTCAACAGAATTACCAGAATGATGGAAGAGTTCGAAAGCATTGTTAAACATCAGCGGAATTCCGAGAACAATGGAAGAGTTCCAAAGCATTTTTAAACTTCAGCAGAATTCCCAGAACAATGGAAGAGTTCCAAAGCATTGTTAAACATCAGCGGAATTCCGAGAACAATGGAAGAGTTCCAAAGCGTTTTTAAACTTCAGCAGAATTCCGAGAACAATGGAAGAGTTCCAAAGCATGTTTAAACTTCAGCAGAATTCCGAGAACAATGGAAGAGTTCAAAAGCATTTTTAAACTTCAGCGGAATTTCGTGAACACTGGAAGAATTCCAAACCATTGCTAAACATCAGCGGAATTCCGAGAACAATGGAAGAGTTCCAAAGCATTTTTAAACTTCAGCAGAATTCCGAGAACATTGGAAGAGTTCCAAAGCATTTTTAAACTTCAGCAGAATTCCGAGAACAATGGAAGAGTTCCAAAGCATTTTTAAACTTCAGCAGATTTCCGAGAACAATGGAAGAATTCCAAAGCGTTTTTAAACTTCAGCAGAATTCCGAGAACAATGGAAGAGTTCCAAAGCATTTTTAAACTTCAGAAGAATTCCGAGAACAATGGAAGAGTTCCAAAGCATTTTTAAACTTCAGCAGAATTCCGAGAACAATGGAAGAGTTCCAAATCATTGTTAAACATCAGCGGAATTCCGAGAACAATGGAAGAGTTCCAAAGCATTTTTAAACTTCAGCAGAATTCCGAGAACAATGGAAGAGTTTCAAAGCATTTTTAAACTTCAGCAGAATTCCGAGAACAATGGAAGAGTTTCAAAGCATTTTTAAACTTCAGCAGAATTCCCAGAATGATGGAAGAGTTCGAAAGCATTGTTAAACATCAGCGGAATTCTCAGAACAATGGAAGAGTTCCAAAGCATTTTTAAACTTCAGCAGTATTCCCAGAACAATGTAAGAGTTCCAAAGCATTGTTAAACATCAGCGGAATTCCGAAAACAATGGAAGAATTCCAAATCATTTTTAAACTTCAGCAGAATTCCGAGAACAATGGAGGAGTTCCAAACCATTTTTAAAATTCAGCAGAATTCCGAGAACAATGGAAGAGTTCCAAATCATTGTTAAACATCAGCGGAAATTCGAGAACAATGAAAGCGTTCCAAAGCATTTTTAAACTTCAGCAGAATTCCGAGAACAATGCAAGAGTTTCAAAGCATTTTTAAACTTCAGCAGAATTCCCAGAATGATGGAAGAGTTCCAAAGCAATGTTAAACATTAGCGGAATTCCGAGAACAATGGAAGAGTTCCAAAGCATTTTTAAACTTCAGCGGAATTCTGAGAACAATGGAAGAATTCCAAAGCATTGTTAAACATCAGCGGAAATCTCAGAACAATAGAAGAGTTCCAAAGCGTTTTTAAACTTCAGCAGAATTCCGAGAACAATGGAAGAGTTCCAAAGCATTGTTAAACATCAGCGGCATTCTGAAAACAATGGAAGAGTTCCAAAGCTTTTTTAAACTTCAGCAGAATTCCGAGAACAATGGAAGAGATCCAAAGCACTGTTAAACATCATCGGAATTCCGAGAACAATGGAAGAGTTCCAAAGCATTTTTAAACTTCAGCAGATTTCCCAGAACAATGGAAGAGTTCCAAAGCATTGTTAAACATCAGCAGAATTCCGAGAACAATGGAAGAGTTCCAAAGCATTTTTAAACTTCAGCAGAATTCCCAGAACAATGGAAGAGTTCCAAAGCATTGTTAAAAATCAGCGGAATTCCGAGAACAATGGAAGAGTTCCAAAGCGTTTTTAAACTTCAGCAGAATTCCGAGAACAAGGGAAGAGTTCCAAAGCATGTTTAAACTTCAGCAGAATTCCGAGAACAATGGAAGAGTTCCAAAGCATTTTTAAACTTCAGCGGAATTTCGTGAACAATGGAAGAATTCCAAACCATTGCTAAACATCAGCGGAATTCCGAGAACAATGGAAGAGTTCCAAAGCATTTTTAAACTTCAGCAGAATTCCAAGAACAATGGAAGAGTTCCAAAGCATTTTTAAACTTCAGCAGAATTCCGAGAACAATGGGAGAGTTCCATAGCATTTTTAAACTTCAGCGGAATTCCGAGAACAAGGGAAGAGTTCCAAAGCATTTTTAAACTTCAGCGGATTTCTGTGAACAATGGAAGAATTCCAAAGCATTGATAAACATCAGCGGAATTCCGAGAACAATGGAAGAGTTCCAAAGCATTTTTAAACTTCAGAAGAATTCCGAGAACAGTGGAAGAGTTCCAAAGCATTTTTAAACTTCAGCAGAATTCCGAGAACAATGGAAGAGTTCCAAATCATTGTTAAACATCAGCGGAATTCCGAGAACAATGGAAGAGTTCCAAAGCATTTTTAAACTTCAGCTGAATTCCGAGAACAATGGAAGAGTTTCAAAGCATTTTTAAACTTCAGCAGAATTCCCAGAATGATGGAAGAGTTCGAAAGCATTGTTAAACATCAGCGGAATTCCGAGAACAATGGAAGAGTTCCAAAGCATTTTTAAACTTCAGCGGATTTCCATGAACAATGGAAGAATTCCAAAGCATTGTTAAGCATCAGCGGAATTCTCAGAACAATGGAAGAGTTCCAAAGCATTGTTAAACATCAGCGGAATTCCGAAAACAATGGAAGAGTTCCAAAGCATTTTTAAACTTCAGCAAAATTCCGAGAACAATGGAAAAGTTCCAAATCATTGTTAAACATCAGCAGAAATCCGAGAACAATGAAAGCATTCCAAAGCATTTTTAAACTTCAGCAGAATTCCGAGAACAATGGAAGAGTTTCAAACCATTTTTAAACTTCAGCAGAATTCCCAGAATGATGGAATAGTTCCAAAGCATTGTTAAACATCAGCGGAAATCTCAGAACAATGGAAGAGTTCCAAATTGTTTTTAAACTTCAGCAGAATTCCGAGAAAAATGGAAGAGTTCCAAAGCATTGTTAAACATCAGCGGAATTCCGAGAACAATGGAAGAGTTCCAAAGCATTTTTCAACTTCAGCAGAATTCCAAAAACAATGGAAGAGTTCCAAAGCATTGTTAAACATCAGAGGCATTCTGAGAAGAATGGAAGAGTTCCAAAGCGTTTTTAAACTTCAGCAGAATTCCGAGAACAATGGAAGAGTTCCAAAGCATTTTTAAATTTCAGCAGAATTCCGAGAACAATGGAAGCGTTCCATAGCATTTTTAAACTTCAGCGGAATTCCGAGAACAAGGGAAGAGTTCCAAAGCATTTTTAAACTTCAGCGGAATTTCGTGAACAATGGAAGAATTCCAAAGCATTGCTAAACATCAGCGGAATTCTGAGAACAATGGAAGAGTTCCAAAGCATTTTTAAACTTCAGAAGAATTCCGAGAACAATGGAAGAGTTCCAAAGCATTTTTAAACTTCAGCAGAATTCCGAGATCAATGGAAGAGTTCCAAATCATTGTTAAATATCAGCGGAATTCCGAGAACAATGGAAGAGTTCCAAAGCATTTTTAAACTTCAGCAGAATTCCCAGAATGATGGAAGAGTTCGAAAGCATTGTTAAACATCAGCGGAATTCCGAGAACAATGGAAGAGTTCCAAAGCATTTTTAAACTTCAGCGGAATTCTGAGAACAATGGAAGAATTCCAAAGCATTGTTAAGCATCAGCGGAATTCTCAGAACAATGGAAGAGTTCCAAAGCATTTTTAAACTTCAGCAGAATTCCGAGAACAATGTAAGAGTTCCAAAGCATTGTTAAACATCAGCGGAATTTCGAAAACAATGGAAGAGTTCCAAAGCATTTTTAAACTTCAGCAGAATTCCGAGAACAATGGAAGAGTTCCAAACCATTTTTAAACTTCAGCAGAATTCCGAGAACAATGGAAGATTTCCAAATCATTGTTAAACATCAGCGGAAATCCGAGAACAATGAAAGCGTTCCAAAGCATTTTTAAACTTCAGCAGAATTCCCAGAACAATGGAAGAAATCCAAAGCATTGTTAAACATCAGCGGAATTCCGAGAACAATGGAAGAGTTCCAAAGCGTTTTTAAACTTCAGCAAAATTCCCAGAACAATGGAATAGTTCCAAAGCATTGTTAAACATCAGCGGAATTCCGAGAACAATGGAAGAGTTCCAAAGCGTTTTTAAACTTCAGCAGAATTCCGAGAACAATGGAAGAGTTCCAAAGCATTTTTAAATTTCAGCAGAATTCCGAGAACAATGGAAGCGTTCCATAGCATTTTTAAACTTCAGCGGAATTCCGATAACAAGGGAAGAGTTCCAAAGCATTTTTAAACTTCAGCGGAATTTCGTGAACAATGGAAGAATTCCAAAGCATTGCTAAACATCAGCGGAATTCCGAGAACAATGGAAGAGTTCCAAAGCATTTTTAAACTTCAGCAGTATTCTGAGAACAATGGAAGAGTTCCAAAGCATTTTTAAACTTCAGCAGAATTCCGAGAACAATGGAAGAGTTCCATAGCATTTCTAAACTTCAGCGGAATTCTGAGAAAAAGGGAAGAGTTCCAAAGCATTTTTAAACTTCAGCGGATTTCCGTGAACAATGGAAGAATTCCAAAACATTGCTAAAAATCAGCGGAATTCCGAGAACAATGGAATAGTTCCAAAGCATTTTTAAACTTCAGCAGAATTCCGAGAACAATGGAAGAGTTCAAAAGCATTTTTAAACTTCAGCAGAATTCCGAGAACAATGGAAGAGTTTCAAAGCATTTTTAAAGTTCAGCAGAATTCCCAGAATGATGGAAGAATTCCAAAGCATTGTTAAACATCAGCGGAATTCCGAGAACAATGGAAGAGTTCCAAAGCATTTTTAAACTTCAGCGGAATTCCGAGAACAAGGGAAGAGTTCCAAAGCATTTTTAAACTTCAGCGGATTTCCGTGAACAATGGAAGAATTTCAAAGCATTGATAAACATCAGCGGAATTCCGAGAACAATGGAAGAGTTCCAAAGCATTTTTAAACTTCAGAAGAATTCCGAGAACAGTGGAAGAGTTCCAAAGCATTTTTAAACTTCAGCAGAATTCCGAGAACAATGGAAGAGTTCCAAATCATTGTTAAACATCAGCAGAATTCTGAGAACAATGGAAGAGTTCCAAAGCATTTTTAAACTTCAGCAGAATTCCGAGAAAAATGGAAGAGTTCCAAACCATTTTTAAACTTCAGCAGAATTCCGAGAACAATGGAAGAGTTCCAAATCATTGTTAAACATCAGCGGAAATCCGAGAACAATGAAAGCGTTCCAAAGCATTTTTAAACTTCAGCAAAATTCCGAGAACAATGGAAGAGTTTCAAACCATTTTTAAACTTCAGCAGAATTCCCAGAATGATGGAATAGTTCCAAAGCATTGTTAAACATCAGCGGAAATCTCAGAACAATGGAAGAGTTCCAAATTGTTTTTAAACTTCAGCAGAATTCCGAGAAAAATGGAAGAGTTCCAAAGCATTGTTAAACATCAGCGGAATTCCGAGAACAATGGAAGAGTTCCAAAGCATTTTTAAACTTCAGCAGAATTCCAAAAACAATGGAAGAGTTCCAAAGCATTGTTAAACATCAGAGGCATTCTGAGAAGAATGGAAGAGTTCCAAAGCTTTTTTAAACTTCAGCTGAATTCCGAAAACAATGGAAGAGTTCCAAAGCATTGTTAAACATCAGCGGATATCCGAGAACAATGGAAGAGTTCCAAAGCATTTTTAAACTTCAGCAGAATTCCCAGAACAATGGAAGAGTTCCAAAGCATTGTTAAACATCAGCGGAATTCCGAGAACAATGGAAGAGTTCCAAAGCGTTTTTAAACTTCAGCAAAATTCCCAGAACAATGGAAGAGTTCCCAAGCATTGATAAACATCAGCGGAATTCCGAGAACAAGGGAAGAGTTCCAAAGCATTTTTAAACTTCAGCGGAATTTCGTGAACAATGGAATAATTCCAAAGCATTGCTAAACATCAGCGGAATTCTGAGAACAATGGAAGAGTTCCAAAGCATTTTTAAACTTCAGAAGAATTCCGAGAACAATGGAAGAGTTCCAAAGCATTTTTAAACTTCAGCAGAATTCCGAGAACAATGGAAGAGTTCCAAATCATTGTTAAAAATCAGCGGAATTCCGAGAACAAAGGAAGAGTTCCAAAGTATTTTTAAACTTCAGCAGAATTCCGAGAACAATGGAAGAGTTTCAAAGCATTTTTAAACTTCAGCAGAATTCCCAGAATGATGGAAGAGTTCGAAAGCATTGTTAAACATCAGCGGAATTCCGAGAACAATGGAAGAGTTCCAAAGCATTTTTAAACTTCAGCGGAATTCTGAGAACAATGGAAGAATTCCAAAGCATTGTGAAGCATCAGCGGAATTCTCAGAACAATGGAAGAGTTCCAAAGCATTTTTAAACTTCAGCAGAATTCCGAGAACAATGTAAGAGTTCCAAAGCATTGTTAAACATCAGCGGAATTCCGAAAACAATGGAAGAGTTCCAAAGCATTTTTAAACTTCAGCAGAATTCCGAGAACAATGGAAGAGTTCCAAACCATTTTTAAACTTCAGCAGAATTCCGAGAACAATGGAAGAGTTCCAAATCATTGTTAAACATCAGCGGAAATCCGAGAATAATGAAAGCATTCCAAACCATTTTTAAACTTCAGCAAAATTCCGAGAACAATGGAAAAGTTCCAAATCATTGTTAAACATCAGCAGAAATCCGAGAACAATGAAAGCATTCCAAAGCATTTTTAAACTTCAGCAGAATTCCGAGAACAATGGAAGAGTTTCAAACCATTTTTAAACTTCAGCAGAATTCCCAGAATGATGGAATAGTTCCAAAGCATTGTTAAACATCAGCGGAAATCTCAGAACAATGGAAGAGTTCCAAATTGTTTTTAAACTTCAGCAGAATTCCGAGAAAAATGGAAGAGTTCCAAAGCATTGTTAAACATCAGCGGAATTCCGAGAACAATGGAAGAGTTCCAAAGCATTTTTCAACTTCAGCAGAATTCCAAAAACAATGGAAGAGTTCCAAAGCATTGTTAAACATCAGAGGCATTCTGAGAAGAATGGAAGAGTTCCAAAGCGTTTTTAAACTTCAGCAGAATTCCGAGAACAATGGAAGAGTTCCAAAGCATTTTTAAATTTCAGCAGAATTCCGAGAACAATGGAAGCGTTCCATAGCATTTTTAAACTTCAGCGGAATTCCGAGAACAAGGGAAGAGTTCCAAAGCATTTTTAAACTTCAGCGGAATTTCGTGAACAATGGAAGAATTCCAAAGCATTGCTAAACAT
The DNA here is from genome assembly GCF_046119375.1 of Phyllobates terribilis. Lineage (NCBI taxonomy): Eukaryota > Metazoa > Chordata > Amphibia > Anura > Dendrobatidae > Phyllobates > Phyllobates terribilis. The sequence goes on from NW_027362765.1 coordinate 52,967,396, forward strand.
CAGCGGAATTCTGAGAACAATGGAAGAGTTCCAAAGCATTTTTAAACTTCAGAAGAATTCCGAGAACAATGGAAGAGTTCCAAAGCATTTTTAAACTTCAGCAGAATTCCGAGATCAATGGAAGAGTTCCAAATCATTGTTAAATATTAGCGGAATTCCGAGAACAATGGAAGAGTTCCAAAGCATTTTTAAACTTCAGCAGAATTCCCAGAATGATGGAAGAGTTCGAAAGCATTGTTAAACATCAGCGGAATTCCGAGAACAATGGAAGAGTTCCAAAGCATTTTTAAACTTCAGCGGAATTCTGAGAACAATGGAAGAATTCCAAAGCATTGTTAAGCATCAGCGGAATTCTCAGAACAATGGAAGAGTTCCAAAGCATTTTTAAACTTCAGCAGAATTCCGAGAACAATGTAAGAGTTCCAAAGCATTGTTAAACATCAGCGGAATTTCGAAAACAATGGAAGAGTTCCAAAGCATTTTTAAACTTCAGCAGAATTCCGAGAACAATGGAAGAGTTCCAAACCATTTTTAAACTTCAGCAGAATTCCGAGAACAATGGAAGATTTCCAAATCATTGTTAAACATCAGCGGAAATCCGAGAACAATGAAAGCGTTCCAAAGCATTTTTAAACTTCAGCAGAATTCCCAGAACAATGGAAGAAATCCAAAGCATTGTTAAACATCAGCGGAATTCCGAGAACAATGGAAGAGTTCCAAAGCGTTTTTAAACTTCAGCAAAATTCCCAGAACAATGGAATAGTTCCAAAGCATTGTTAAACATCAGCGGAATTCCGAGAACAATGGAAGAGTTCCAAAGCGTTTTTAAACTTCAGCAGAATTCCGAGAACAATGGAAGAGTTCCAAAGCATTTTTAAATTTCAGCAGAATTCCGAGAACAATGGAAGCGTTCCATAGCATTTTTAAACTTCAGCGGAATTCCGATAACAAGGGAAGAGTTCCAAAGCATTTTTAAACTTCAGCGGAATTTCGTGAACAATGGAAGAATTCCAAAGCATTGCTAAACATCAGCGGAATTCCGAGAACAATGGAAGAGTTCCAAAGCATTTTTAAACTTCAGCAGTATTCTGAGAACAATGGAAGAGTTCCAAAGCATTTTTAAACTTCAGCAGAATTCCGAGAACAATGGAAGAGTTCCATAGCATTTCTAAACTTCAGCGGAATTCTGAGAAAAAGGGAAGAGTTCCAAAGCATTTTTAAACTTCAGCGGATTTCCGTGAACAATGGAAGAATTCCAAAACATTGCTAAAAATCAGCGGAATTCCGAGAACAATGGAATAGTTCCAAAGCATTTTTAAACTTCAGCAGAATTCCGAGAACAATGGAAGAGTTCAAAAGCATTTTTAAACTTCAGCAGAATTCCGAGAACAATGGAAGAGTTTCAAAGCATTTTTAAAGTTCAGCAGAATTCCCAGAATGATGGAAGAATTCCAAAGCATTGTTAAACATCAGCGGAATTCCGAGAACAATGGAAGAGTTCCAAAGCATTTTTAAACTTCAGCGGAATTCCGAGAACAAGGGAAGAGTTCCAAAGCATTTTTAAACTTCAGCGGATTTCCGTGAACAATGGAAGAATTTCAAAGCATTGATAAACATCAGCGGAATTCCGAGAACAATGGAAGAGTTCCAAAGCATTTTTAAACTTCAGAAGAATTCCGAGAACAGTGGAAGAGTTCCAAAGCATTTTTAAACTTCAGCAGAATTCCGAGAACAATGGAAGAGTTCCAAATCATTGTTAAACATCAGCAGAATTCTGAGAACAATGGAAGAGTTCCAAAGCATTTTTAAACTTCAGCAGAATTCCGAGAAAAATGGAAGAGTTCCAAACCATTTTTAAACTTCAGCAGAATTCCGAGAACAATGGAAGAGTTCCAAATCATTGTTAAACATCAGCGGAAATCCGAGAACAATGAAAGCGTTCCAAAGCATTTTTAAACTTCAGCAAAATTCCGAGAACAATGGAAGAGTTTCAAACCATTTTTAAACTTCAGCAGAATTCCCAGAATGATGGAATAGTTCCAAAGCATTGTTAAACATCAGCGGAAATCTCAGAACAATGGAAGAGTTCCAAATTGTTTTTAAACTTCAGCAGAATTCCGAGAAAAATGGAAGAGTTCCAAAGCATTGTTAAACATCAGCGGAATTCCGAGAACAATGGAAGAGTTCCAAAGCATTTTTAAACTTCAGCAGAATTCCAAAAACAATGGAAGAGTTCCAAAGCATTGTTAAACATCAGAGGCATTCTGAGAAGAATGGAAGAGTTCCAAAGCTTTTTTAAACTTCAGCTGAATTCCGAAAACAATGGAAGAGTTCCAAAGCATTGTTAAACATCAGCGGATATCCGAGAACAATGGAAGAGTTCCAAAGCATTTTTAAACTTCAGCAGAATTCCCAGAACAATGGAAGAGTTCCAAAGCATTGTTAAACATCAGCGGAATTCCGAGAACAATGGAAGAGTTCCAAAGCGTTTTTAAACTTCAGCAAAATTCCCAGAACAATGGAAGAGTTCCCAAGCATTGATAAACATCAGCGGAATTCCGAGAACAAGGGAAGAGTTCCAAAGCATTTTTAAACTTCAGCGGAATTTCGTGAACAATGGAATAATTCCAAAGCATTGCTAAACATCAGCGGAATTCTGAGAACAATGGAAGAGTTCCAAAGCATTTTTAAACTTCAGAAGAATTCCGAGAACAATGGAAGAGTTCCAAAGCATTTTTAAACTTCAGCAGAATTCCGAGAACAATGGAAGAGTTCCAAATCATTGTTAAAAATCAGCGGAATTCCGAGAACAAAGGAAGAGTTCCAAAGTATTTTTAAACTTCAGCAGAATTCCGAGAACAATGGAAGAGTTTCAAAGCATTTTTAAACTTCAGCAGAATTCCCAGAATGATGGAAGAGTTCGAAAGCATTGTTAAACATCAGCGGAATTCCGAGAACAATGGAAGAGTTCCAAAGCATTTTTAAACTTCAGCGGAATTCTGAGAACAATGGAAGAATTCCAAAGCATTGTGAAGCATCAGCGGAATTCTCAGAACAATGGAAGAGTTCCAAAGCATTTTTAAACTTCAGCAGAATTCCGAGAACAATGTAAGAGTTCCAAAGCATTGTTAAACATCAGCGGAATTCCGAAAACAATGGAAGAGTTCCAAAGCATTTTTAAACTTCAGCAGAATTCCGAGAACAATGGAAGAGTTCCAAACCATTTTTAAACTTCAGCAGAATTCCGAGAACAATGGAAGAGTTCCAAATCATTGTTAAACATCAGCGGAAATCCGAGAATAATGAAAGCATTCCAAAGCATTTTTAAACTTCAGCAGAATTCCGAGAACAATGGAAGAGTTCCAAAACATTGTTAAACATTAGCGGAATTCCGAGAACAATGGAAGAGTTCCAAAGCGTTTTTAAACTTCAGCAAAATTCCCAGAACAATGGAAGAGTTCCAAAGCATAGTTAAACATCAGCGGAATTCCGAGAACAATGGAAGAGTTCCAAAGCGTTTTTAAACTTCAGCAGAATTCCGAGAACAATGGAAGAGTTCCAAAGCATTTTTAAATTTCAGCAGAATTCCGAGAACAATGGAAGAGTTTCAAAGCATTTTTAAACTTCAGCAGAATTCCCAGAATGATGGAAGAATTCCAAAGCATTGTTAAACATCAGCGGAATTCCGAGAACAATGGAAGAGTTCCAAAGCATTTTTAAACTTCAGCGGAATTCCGAGAACAAGGGAAGAGTTCCAAAGCATTTTTAAACTTCAGCGGATTTCCGTGAACAATGGAAGAATTTCAAAGCATTGATAAACATCAGCGGAATTCCGAGAACAATGGAAGAGTTCCAAAGCATTTTTAAACTTCAGAAGAATTCCGAGAACAGTGGAAGAGTTCCAAAGCATTTTTAAACTTCAGCAGAATTCCGAGAACAATGGAAGAGTTCCAAATCATTGTTAAACATCAGCAGAATTCTGAGAACAATGGAAGAGTTCCAAAGCATTTTTAAACTTCAGCAGAATTCCGAGAAAAATGGAAGAGTTCCAAACCATTTTTAAACTTCAGCAGAATTCCGAGAACAATGGAAGAGTTCCAAATCATTGTTAAACATCAGCGGAAATCCGAGAACAATGAAAGCGTTCCAAAGCATTTTTAAACTTCAGCAGAATTCCGAGAACAATGGAAGAGTTTCAAACCATTTTTAAACTTCAGCAGAATTCCCAGAATGATGGAATAGTTCCAAAGCATTGTTAAACATCAGCGGAAATCTCAGAACAATGGAAGAGTTCCAAATTGTTTTTAAACTTCAGCAGAATTCCGAGAAAAATGGAAGAGTTCCAAAGCATTGTTAAACATCAGCGGAATTCCGAGAACAATGGAAGAGTTCCAAAGCATTTTTAAACTTCAGCAGAATTCCAAAAACAATGGAAGAGTTCCAAAGCATTGTTAAACATCAGAGGCATTCTGAGAAAAATGGAAGAGTTCCAAAGCTTTTTTAAACTTCAGCTGAATTCCGAAAACAATGGAAGAGTTCCAAAGCATTGTTAAACATCAGCGGATATCCGAGAACAATGGAAGAGTTCCAAAGCATTTTTAAACTTCAGCAGAATTCCCAGAACAATGGAAGAGTTCCAAAGCATTGTTAAACATCAGCGGAATTCCGAGAACAATGGAAGAGTTCCAAAGCGTTTTTAAACTTCAGCAAAATTCCCAGAACAATGGAAGAGTTCCCAAGCATTGATAAACATCAGCGGAATTCCGAGAACAATGGAAGAGTTCCAAAGCGTTTTTAAACTTCAGCAGAATTCCGAGAACAATGGAAGAGTTCCAAAGCATTTTTAAATTTCAGCAGAATTCCAAGAACAATGGAAGCGTTCCATAGCATTTTTAAACTTCAGTGGAATTCCGAGAACAAGGGAAGAGTTCCAAAGCATTTTTAAACTTCAGCGGAATTTCGTGAACAATGGAAGAATTCCAAACCATTGCTAAACATCAGCGGAATTCCGAGAACAATGGAAGAGTTCCAAAGCGTTTTTAAACTTCAGCAGAATTCCGAGAACATTGGAAGATTTCCAAAGCATTTTTAAACTTCAGCAGAATTCCGAGAACAATGGAAGAGTTCCATAGCATTTTTAAACTTCAGCAGATTTCCGAGAACAAGGGAAGAGTTCCAAAGCATTTTTAAACTTCAGCGGAATTTCGTGAACAATGGAATAATTCCAAAGCATTGCTAAACATCAGCGGAATTCTGAGAACAATGGAAGAGTTCCAAAGCATTTTTAAACTTCAGAAGAATTCCGAGAACAATGGAAGAGTTCCAAAGCATTTTTAAACTTCAGCAGAATTCCGAGAACAATGGAAGAGTTCCAAATCATTGTTAAAAATCAGCGGAATTCCGAGAACAATGGAAGAGTTCCAAAGTATTTTTAAACTTCAGCAGAATTCCGAGAACAATGGAAGAGTTTCAAAGCATTTTTAAACTTCAGCAGAATTCCCAGAATGATGGAAGAGTTCGAAAGCATTGTTAAACATCAGCGGAATTCCGAGAACAATGGAAGAGTTCCAAAGCATTTTTAAACTTCAGCGGAATTCTGAGAACAATGGAAGAATTCCAAAGCATTGTGAAGCATCAGCGGAATTCTCAGAACAATGGAAGAGTTCCAAAGCATTTTTAAACTTCAGCAGAATTCCGAGAACAATGTAAGAGTTCCAAAGCATTGTTAAACATCAGCGGAATTCCGAAAACAATGGAAGAGTTCCAAAGCATTTTTAAACTTCAGCAGAATTCCGAGAACAATGGAAGAGTTCCAAAGCATTTTTAAACTTCAGCGGATTTCCGTGAACAATGGAAGAATTTCAAAGCATTGATAAACATCAGCGGAATTCCGAGAACAATGGAAGAGTTCCAAAGCATTTTTAAACTTCAGAAGAATTCCGAGAACAGTGGAAGAGTTCCAAAGCATTTTTAAACTTCAGCTGAATTCCGAGAACAATGGAAGAGTTCCAAAGCATTGTTAAACATCAGCGGAATTCCGAGAACAATGGAAGAGTTCCAAAGCGTTTTTAAACTTCAGCAGAATTCCGAGAACAAGGGAAGAGTTCCAAAGCATGTTTAAACTTCAGCAGAATTCCGAGAACAATGGAAGAGTTCCAAAGCATTTTTAAACTTCAGCGGAATTTCGTGAACAATGGAAGAATTCCAAACCATTGCTAAACATCAGCGGAATTCCGAGAACAATGGAAGCGTTCCAAAGCATTTTTAAACTTCAGCAGAATTCCGAGAACAATGGAAGAGTTCCAAAGCATTTTTAAACTTCAGCAGAATTCCGAGAACAATGGAAGAGTTCCAAATCATTGTTAAACATCAGCGGAATTCCGAGAACAATAGAAGAGTTCCAAAGCATTTTTAAACTTCAGCTGAATTCCGAGAGCAATGGAAGAGTTTCAAAGCATTTTTAAACTTCAGCAGAATTCCCAGAATGATGGAAGAGTTCGAAAGCATTGTTAAACATCAGCGGAATTCCGAGAACAATGGAAGAGTTCCAAAGCATTTTTAAACTTCAGCGGATTTCCATGAACAATGGAAGAATTCCAAAGCATTGTTAAGCATCAGCGGAATTCTCAGAACAATGGAAGAGTTCCAAAGCATTTTTAAACTTCAGCAGAATTCCGAGAACAATGTAAGAGTTCCAAAGCATTGTTAAACATCAGCGGAATTCCGAAAACAATGGAAGAGTTCCAAAGCATTTTTAAACTTCAGCAGAATTCCGAAAACAATGGAAGAGTTCCAAACCATTTTTAAACTTCAGCAAAATTCCGAGAACAATGGAAAAGTTCCAAATCATTGATAAACATCAGCGGAAATCCGAGAACAATGAAAGCGTTCCAAAGCATTTTTAAACTTCAGCAGAATTCCGAGAACAATGGAAGAGTTTCAAACCATTTTTAAACTTCAGCAGAATTCCCAGAATGATGGAATAGTTCCAAAGCATTGTTAAACATCAGCGGAAATCTCAGAACAATGGAAGAGTTCCAAATTGTTTTTAAACTTCAGCAGCATTCCGAGAAAAATGGAAGAGTTCCAAAGCATTGTTAAACATCAGCGGAATTCCGAGAACAATGGAAGAGTTCCAAAGCATTTTTAAACTTCAGCAGAATTCCAAAAACAATGGAAGAGTTCCAAAGCATTGTTAAACATCAGAGGCATTCTGAGAAGAATGGAAGAGTTCCAAAGCGTTTTTAAACTTCAGCAGAATTCCGAGAACAATGGAAGAGTTCCAAAGCATTTTTAAATATCAGCGGAATTTTGTGAACAATGGAAGAATTCCAAACCAATGCTAAACATCAGCGGAATTCCGAGAACAATGGAAGAGTTCCAAAGCATTTTTAAACTTCAGCAGAATTCCGAGAACATTGGAAGAGTTCCAAAGCATTTTTAAACTTCAGCAGAATTCCGAGAACAATGGAAGAGTTCCATAGCATTTTTAAACTTCAGCGGATTTCCGAGAACAAGGGAAGAGTTCCAAAGCATTTTTAAACTTCAGCGGATTTCCGAGAACAATGGAAGAATTCCAAAGCATTGCTGAACATCAGCGGAATTCCGAGAACAATGGAAGAGTTCCAAAGCATTTTTAAACTTCAGAAGAATTCTGAGAACAATGGAAGAGTTCCAAAGCATTTTTAAACTTCAGCAGAATTCCGAGAACAATGGAAGAGTTCCAAATCATTGTTAAACATCAGCGGAATTCCGAGAACAATGGAAGAGTTCCAAAGCATTTTTAAACTTCAGCAGAATTCCGAGAACTATGGAAGAGTTTCAAAGCATGTTTAAACTTCAACAGAATTCCCAGAATGATGGAAGAGTTCGAAAGCATTGTTAAACATCAGCGGAATTCCGAGAACAATGGAAGAGTTCCAAAGCATTTTTAAACTTCAGCAGAATTCCCAGAATAATGTAAGAGTTCCAAAGCATTGATAAACATCAGCGGAATTCCGAGAACAATGGAAGAGTTCCAAAGCGTTTTTAAACTTCAGCAGAATTCCGAGAACAATGGAAGAGTTCCAAAGCATGTTTAAACTTCAGCAGAATTCCGAGAACAATGGAAGAGTTCCAAAGCATTTTTAAACTTCAGCGGAATTTCGTGAACAATGGAAGAATTCCAAACCATTGCTAAACATCAGCGGAATTCCGAGAACAATGGAAGAGTTCCAAAGCGTTTTTAAACTTCAGCAGAATTCCGAGAACATTGGAAGATTTCCAAAGCATTTTTAAACTTCAGCAGAATTCCGAGAACAATGGAAGAGTTCCATAGCATTTTTAAACTTCAGCAGATTTCCGAGAACAAGGGAAGAGTTCCAAAGCATTTTTAAACTTCAGCGGATTTCCGAGAACAATGGAAGAATTCCAAAGCATTGCTAAACATCAGCGGAATTCCGAGAACAATGGAAGAGTTCCAAAGCATTTTTTAAACTTCAGAAGAATTCTGAGAACAATGGAAAAGTTCCAAAGCATTTTTAAACTTCAGCAGAATTCCGAGAACAATGGAAGAGTTCCAAATCATTGTTAAACATCAGCGGAATTCCGAGAACAATGGAAGAGTTCCAAAGCATTTTTAAACTTCAGCAGAATTCCGAGAACTATGGAAGAGTTTCAAAGCATGTTTAAACTTCAACAGAATTCCCAGAATGATGGAAGAGTTCGAAAGCATTGTTAAACATCAGCGGAATTCCGAGAACAATGGAAGAGTTCCAAAGCATTTTTAAACTTCAGCAGAATTCCCAGAACAATGTAAGAGTTCCAAAGCATTGATAAACATCAGCGGAATTCCGAGAACAATGGAAGAGTTCCAAAGCGTTTTTAAACTTCAGCAGAATTCCGAGAACAATGGAAGAGTTCCAAAGCATGTTTAAACTTCAGCAGAATTCCGAGAACAATGGAAGAGTTCCAAAGCATTTTTAAACTTCAGCGGAATTTCGTGAACAATGGAAGAATTGCAAACCATTGCTAAACATCAGCGGAATTCCGAGAACAATGGAACAGTTCCAAAGCATTTTTAAACTTCAGCAGAATTCCGAGAACATTGGAAAAGTTCCAAAGCATTTTTAAACTTCAGCAGAATTCCGAGAACAATGGAAGAGTTCCAAAGCATTTTTAAACTTCAGCAGATTTCCGAGAACATGGGAAGAGTTCCAAAGCATTTTTAAACTTCAGCGGATTTCCGTGAACAATGGAAGAATTCCAAAGCATTGCTAAACATCAGCGGAATTCCGAGAACAATGGAAGAGTTCCAAAGCATTTTTAAACTTCAGCGGAATTCCCAGAACAATGGAAGAGTTCCAGAGCATTGTTAAACATCAGCGGAATTCCGAGAACAATGGAAGAGTTCCAAAGCATTTTTAAACTTCAGTAGAATTCCCTGAACAATGGAAGAGTTCCAAAGCATTGTTAAACATCAGCGGAATTCCGAGAACAATGGAAGAGTTCCAAAGCGTTTTTAAACTTCAGCAGAATTCCGAGAACAATGGAAGAGTTCCAAAGCATTTTTAAACTTCAGCGGAATTCCGAGAACAATGGAAGAATTCCAAAGCATTGCTAAACATCAGCGAAATTCCGAGAACAATGTTAGAATTCCGAAGCATTTTTCAACTTCAGCAGAATTCCGAGAACAATGGAAGAGTTCCAAAGCATTTTTAAACTTCAGCGTAATTCCGTGAACAATGGAAGAATTCCAAAGCATTGCTAAACATCAGGGGAATTCCGAGAACAATGGAAGAGTTCCAAAGCATTTTTAAACTTCAGGAGAATTCCGAGAACAATGGAAGAGTTCCAAAGCATTTTTAATCTTCAGCAGAATTCCGAGAAAAATGGAAGAGTTCCAAAGCATTGTTAAACATCAGCGGAATTCCGAGAACAATGGGAGAGTTCCAAAGCATTTTTAAACTTCAGCAGAATTCCCAGAACAATGGAAGAGTTCCAAAGCATTGTTAAACATCAGCGGAATTCCGAGAACAATGGAAGAGTTCCAAAGCGTTTTTAAACTTCAGCAGAATTCCGAGAACAATGGAAGAGTTCCAAAGCATGTTTAAACTTCAGCAGAATTCCGAGAACAATGGAAGAGTTCCAAAGCATTTTTAAGCTTCAGTGGAATTTTGTGAACAATGGAAGAATTCCAAACCATTGCTAAACATCAGCGGAATTCCGAGAACAATGGAAGAGTTCCAAAGCATTTTTAAACTTCAGCAGAATTCCGAGAACATTGGAAGAGTTCCAAAGCATTTTTAAACTTCAGCAGAGTTCCGAAAACAATGGAAGAGTTCCATAGCATTTTTAAACTTCAGAGGATTTCCGAGAACAAGGGAAGAGTTCCAAAGCATTTTTAAACTTCAGCGGAATTTCGTGAACAATGGAAGAATTGCAAACCATTGCTAAACATCAGCGGAATTCCGAGAACAATGGAACAGTTCCAAAGCATTTTTAAACTTCAGCAGAATTCCGAGAACATTGGAAAAGTTCCAAAGCATTTTTAAACTTCAGCAGAATTCCGAGAACAATGGAAGAGTTCCAAAGCATTTTTAAACTTCAGCAGATTTCCGAGAACATGGGAAGAGTTCCAAAGCATTTTTAAACTTCAGCGGATTTCCGTGAACAATGGAAGAATTCCAAAGCATTGCTAAACATCAGCGGAATTCCGAGAACAATGGAAGAGTTCCAAAGCATTTTTAAACTTCAGCGGAATTCCCAGAACAATGGAAGAGTTCCAGAGCATTGTTAAACATCAGCGGAATTCCGAGAACAATGGAAGAGTTCCAAAGCATTTTTAAACTTCAGTAGAATTCCCTGAACAATGGAAGAGTTCCAAAGCATTGTTAAACATCAGCGGAATTCCGAGAACAATGGAAGAGTTCCAAAGCGTTTTTAAACTTCAGCAGAATTCCGAGAACAATGGAAGAGTTCCAAAGCATTTTTAAACTTCAGCGGAATTCCGAGAACAATGGAAGAATTCCAAAGCATTGCTAAACATCAGCGAAATTCCGAGAACAATGTTAGAATTCCGAAGCATTTTTCAACTTCAGCAGAATTCCGAGAACAATGGAAGAGTTCCAAAGCATTTTTAAACTTCAGCGTAATTCCGTGAACAATGGAAGAATTCCAAAGCATTGCTAAACATCAGGGGAATTCCGAGAACAATGGAAGAGTTCCAAAGCATTTTTAAACTTCAGGAGAATTCCGAGAACAATGGAAGAGTTCCAAAGCATTTTTAATCTTCAGCAGAATTCCGAGAAAAATGGAAGAGTTCCAAAGCATTGTGAAACATCAGCGGAATTCCGAGAACAATGGGAGAGTTCCAAAGCATTTTTAAACTTCAGCAGAATTCCCAGAACAATGGAAGAGTTCCAAAGCATTGTTAAACATCAGCGGAATTCCGAGAACAATGGAAGAGTTCCAAAGCGTTTTTAAACTTCAGCAGAATTCCGAGAACAATGGAAGAGTTCCAAAGCATGTTTAAACTTCAGCAGAATTCCGAGAACAATGGAAGAGTTCCAAAGCTTTTTTAAGCTTCAGTGGAATTTTGTGAACAATGGAAGAATTCCAAACCATTGCTAAACATCAGCGGAATTCCGAGAACAATGGAAGAGTTCCAAAGCATTTTTAAACTTCAGCAGAATTCCGAGAACATTGGAAGAGTTCCAAAGCATTTTTAAACTTCAGCAGAGTTCCGAAAACAATGGAAGAGTTCCATAGCATTTTTAAACTTCAGAGGATTTCCGAGAACAAGGGAAGAGTTCCAAAGCATTTTTAAACTTCAGCGGATTTCCGTGAACAATGGAAGAATTCCAAAGCATTGCTAACCATCAGCGGAATTCCGAGAACAATGGAAGAGTTCCAAAGCATTTTTAAACTTCAGAAGAATTCTGAGAACAATGGAAGAGTTCCAAAGCATTTTTAAACTTCAGCAGAATTCCGAGAACTATGGAAGAGTTTCAAAGCATGTTTAAACTTCAACAGAATTACCAGAATGATGGAAGAGTTCGAAAGCATTGTTAAACATCAGCGGAATTCCGAGAACAATGGAAGAGTTCCAAAGCATTTTTAAACTTCAGCAGAATTCCCAGAACAATGGAAGAGTTCCAAAGCATTGTTAAACATCAGCGGAATTCCGAGAACAATGGAAGAGTTCCAAAGCGTTTTTAAACTTCAGCAGAATTCCGAGAACAATGGAAGAGTTCCAAAGCATGTTTAAACTTCAGCAGAATTCCGAGAACAATGGAAGAGTTCAAAAGCATTTTTAAACTTCAGCGGAATTTCGTGAACAATGGAAGAATTCCAAACCATTGCTAAACATCAGCGGAATTCCGAGAACAATGGAAGAGTTCCAAAGCATTTTTAAACTTCAGCAGAATTCCGAGAACATTGGAAGAGTTCCAAAGCATTTTTAAACTTCAGCAGAATTCCAAGAACAATGGAAGAGTTCCAAAGCATTTTTAAACTTCAGCAGATTTGCGAGAACATGGGAAGAGTTCCAAAGCATTTTTAAACTTCAGCGGATTTCCGTGAACAATGGAAGAATTCCAAAGCATTGCTAAACATCAGCGGAATTCCGAGAACAATGGAAGAGTTCCAAAGCATTTTTAAACTTCAGAAGAATTCCGAGAACAATGGAAGAGTTCCAAAGCATTTTTAAACTTCAGCAGAATTCCGAGAACAATGGAAGAGTTCCAAATCATTGTTAAACATCAGCGGAATTCCGAGAACAATGGAAGAGTTCCAAAGCATTTTTAAACTTCAGCAGAATTCCGAGAACAATGGAAGAGTTTCAAAGCATTTTTAAACTTCAGCAGAATTCCGAGAACAATGGAAGAGTTTCAAAGCATTTTTAAACTTCAGCAGAATTCCCAGAATGATGGAAGAGTTCGAAAGCATTGTTAAACATCAGCGGAATTCTCAGAACAATGGAAGAGTTCCAAAGCATTTTTAAACTTCAGCAGTATTCCCAGAACAATGTAAGAGTTCCAAAGCATTGTTAAACATCAGCGGAATTCCGAAAACAATGGAAGAATTCCAAATCATTTTTAAACTTCAGCAGAATTCCGAGAACAATGGAGGAGTTCCAAACCATTTTTAAAATTCAGCAGAATTCCGAGAACAATGGAAGAGTTCCAAATCATTGTTAAACATCAGCGGAAATTCGAGAACAATGAAAGCGTTCCAAAGCATTTTTAAACTTCAGCAGAATTCCGAGAACAATGCAAGAGTTTCAAAGCATTTTTAAACTTCAGCAGAATTCCCAGAATGATGGAAGAGTTCCAAAGCAATGTTAAACATTAGCGGAATTCCGAGAACAATGGAAGAGTTCCAAAGCATTTTTAAACTTCAGCGGAATTCTGAGAACAATGGAAGAATTCCAAAGCATTGTTAAACATCAGCGGAAATCTCAGAACAATGGAAGAGTTCCAAAGCGTTTTTAAACTTCAGCAGAATTCCGAGAACAATGGAAGAGTTCCAAAGCATTGTTAAACATCAGCGGCATTCTGAAAACAATGGAAGAGTTCCAAAGCTTTTTTAAACTTCAGCAGAATTCCGAGAACAATGGAAGAGATCCAAAGCACTGTTAAACATCATCGGAATTCCGAGAACAATGGAAGAGTTCCAAAGCATTTTTAAACTTCAGCAGATTTCCCAGAACAATGGAAGAGTTCCAAAGCATTGTTAAACATCAGCAGAATTCCGAGAACAATGGAAGAGTTCCAAAGCATTTTTAAACTTCAGCAGAATTCCCAGAACAATGGAAGAGTTCCAAAGCATTGTTAAAAATCAGCGGAATTCCGAGAACAATGGAAGAGTTCCAAAGCGTTTTTAAACTTCAGCAGAATTCCGAGAACAAGGGAAGAGTTCCAAAGCATGTTTAAACTTCAGCAGAATTCCGAGAACAATGGAAGAGTTCCAAAGCATTTTTAAACTTCAGCGGAATTTCATGAACAATGGAAGAATTCCAAACCATTGCTAAACATCAGCGGAATTCCGAGAACAATGGAAGAGTTCCAAAGCATTTTAAAACTTCAGCAGAATTCCGAGAACAATGGAAGAGTTCCAAAGCATTTTTAAACTTCAGCAGAATTCCGAGAACAATGGGAGAGTTCCATAGCATTTTTAAACTTCAGCGGAATTCCGAGAACAAGGGAAGAGTTCCAAAGCATTTTTAAACTTCAGCGGATTTCTGTGAACAATGGAAGAATTCCAAAGCATTGATAAACATCAGCGGAATTCCGAGAACAATGGAAGAGTTCCAAAGCATTTTTAAACTTCAGAAGAATTCCGAGAACAGTGGAAGAGTTCCAAAGCATTTTTAAACTTCAGCAGAATTCCGAGAACAATGGAAGAGTTCCAAATCATTGTTAAACATCAGCGGAATTCCGAGAACAATGGAAGAGTTCCAAAGCATTTTTAAACTTCAGCTGAATTCCGAGAACAATGGAAGAGTTTCAAAGCATTTTTAAACTTCAGAAGAATTCCCAGAATGATGGAAGAGTTCGAAAGCATTGTTAAACATCAGCGGAATTCCGAGAACAATGGAAGAGTTCCAAAGCATTTTTAAACTTCAGCGGATTTCCCTGAACAATGGAAGAATTCCAAAGCATTGTTAAGCATCAGCGGAATTCTCAGAACAATGGAAGAGTTCCAAAGCATTGTTAAACATCAGCGGAATTCCGAAAACAATGGAAGAGTTCCAAAGCATTTTTAAACTTCAGCAGAATTCCGAAAACAATGGAAGAGTTCCAAACCATTTTTAAACTTCAGCAAAATTCCGAGAACAATGGAAAAGTTCCAAATCATTGTTAAACATCAGCAGAATTCCGAGAACAATGGAAGAGTTCCAAAGCATGTTTAAACTTCAGCAGAATTCCGAGAACAATGGAAGAGTTCCAAAGCTTTTTTAAGCTTCAGTGGAATTTTGTGAACAATGGAAGAATTCCAAACCATTGCTAAACATCAGCGGAATTCCGAGAACAATGGAAGAGTTCCAAAGCATTTTTAAACTTCAGCAGAATTCCGAGAACATTGGAAGAGTTCCAAAGCATTTTTAAACTTCAGCAGAGTTCCGAAAACAATGGAAGAGTTCCATAGCATTTTTAAACTTCAGAGGATTTCCGAGAACAAGGGAAGAGTTCCAAAGCATTTTTAAACTTCAGCGGATTTCCGTGAACAATGGAAGAATTCCAAAGCATTGCTAACCATCAGCGGAATTCCGAGAACAATGGAAGAGTTCCAAAGCATTTTTAAACTTCAGAAGAATTCTGAGAACAATGGAAGAGTTCCAAAGCATTTTTAAAATTCAGCAGAATTCCGAGAACAATGGAAGAGTTCCAAATCATTGTTAAACATCAGCGGAAATTCGAGAACAATGAAAGCGTTCCAAAGCATTTTTAAACTTCAGCAGAATTCCGAGAACAATGCAAGAGTTTCAAAGCATTTTTAAACTTCAGCAGAATTCCCAGAATGATGGAAGAGTTCCAAAGCAATGTTAAACATTAGCGGAATTCCGAGAACAATGGAAGAGTTCCAAAGCATTTTTAAACTTCAGCGGAATTCTGAGAACAATGGAAGAATTCCAAAGCATTGTTAAACATCAGCGGAAATCTCAGAACAATGGAAGAGTTCCAAAGCGTTTTTAAACTTCAGCAGAATTCCGAGAACAATGGAAGAGTTCCAAAGCATTGTTAAACATCAGCGGCATTCTGAAAACAATGGAAGAGTTCCAAAGCTTTTTTAAACTTCAGCAGAATTCCGAGAACAATGGAAGAGATCCAAAGCACTGTTAAACATCATCGGAATTCCGAGAACAATGGAAGAGTTCCAAAGCATTTTTAAACTTCAGCAGATTTCCCAGAACAATGGAAGAGTTCCAAAGCATTGTTAAACATCAGCAGAATTCCGAGAACAATGGAAGAGTTCCAAAGCATTTTTAAACTTCAGCAGAATTCCCAGAACAATGGAAGAGTTCCAAAGCATTGTTAAAAATCAGCGGAATTCCGAGAACAATGGAAGAGTTCCAAAGCGTTTTTAAACTTCAGCAGAATTCCGAGAACAAGGGAAGAGTTCCAAAGCATGTTTAAACTTCAGCAGAATTCCGAGAACAATGGAAGAGTTCCAAAGCATTTTTAAACTTCAGCGGAATTTCATGAACAATGGAAGAATTCCAAACCATTGCTAAACATCAGCGGAATTCCGAGAACAATGGAAGAGTTCCAAAGCATTTTAAAACTTCAGCAGAATTCCGAGAACAATGGAAGAGTTCCAAAGCATTTTTAAACTTCAGCAGAATTCCGAGAACAATGGGAGAGTTCCATAGCATTTTTAAACTTCAGCGGAATTCCGAGAACAAGGGAAGAGTTCCAAAGCATTTTTAAACTTCAGCGGATTTCTGTGAACAATGGAAGAATTCCAAAGCATTGATAAACATCAGCGGAATTCCGAGAACAATGGAAGAGTTCCAAAGCATTTTTAAACTTCAGAAGAATTCCGAGAACAGTGGAAGAGTTCCAAAGCATTTTTAAACTTCAGCAGAATTCCGAGAACAATGGAAGAGTTCCAAATCATTGTTAAACATCAGCGGAATTCCGAGAACAATGGAAGAGTTCCAAAGCATTTTTAAACTTCAGCTGAATTCCGAGAACAATGGAAGAGTTTCAAAGCATTTTTAAACTTCAGAAGAATTCCCAGAATGATGGAAGAGTTCGAAAGCATTGTTAAACATCAGCGGAATTCCGAGAACAATGGAAGAGTTCCAAAGCATTTTTAAACTTCAGCGGATTTCCCTGAACAATGGAAGAATTCCAAAGCATTGTTAAGCATCAGCGGAATTCTCAGAACAATGGAAGAGTTCCAAAGCATTGTTAAACATCAGCGGAATTCCGAAAACAATGGAAGAGTTCCAAAGCATTTTTAAACTTCAGCAGAATTCCGAAAACAATGGAAGAGTTCCAAACCATTTTTAAACTTCAGCAAAATTCCGAGAACAATGGAAAAGTTCCAAATCATTGTTAAACATCAGCAGAATTCCGAGAACAATGGAAGAGTTCCAAAGCATGTTTAAACTTCAGCAGAATTCCGAGAACAATGGAAGAGTTCCAAAGCTTTTTTAAGCTTCAGTGGAATTTTGTGAACAATGGAAGAATTCCAAACCATTGCTAAACATCAGCGGAATTCCGAGAACAATGGAAGAGTTCCAAAGCATTTTTAAACTTCAGCAGAATTCCGAGAACATTGGAAGAGTTCCAAAGCATTTTTAAACTTCAGCAGAGTTCCGAAAACAATGGAAGAGTTCCATAGCATTTTTAAACTTCAGAGGATTTCCGAGAACAAGGGAAGAGTTCCAAAGCATTTTTAAACTTCAGCGGATTTCCGTGAACAATGGAAGAATTCCAAAGCATTGCTAACCATCAGCGGAATTCCGAGAACAATGGAAGAGTTCCAAAGCATTTTTAAACTTCAGAAGAATTCTGAGAACAATGGAAGAGTTCCAAAGCATTTTTAAACTTCAGCAGAATTCCGAGAACTATGGAAGAGTTTCAAAGCATGTTTAAACTTCAACAGAATTACCAGAATGATGGAAGAGTTCGAAAGCATTGTTAAACATCAGCGGAATTCCGAGAACAATGGAAGAGTTCCAAAGCATTTTTAAACTTCAGCAGAATTCCCAGAACAATGGAAGAGTTCCAAAGCATTGTTAAACATCAGCGGAATTCCGAGAACAATGGAAGAGTTCCAAAGCGTTTTTAAACTTCAGCAGAATTCCGAGAACAATGGAAGAGTTCCAAAGCATGTTTAAACTTCAGCAGAATTCCGAGAACAATGGAAGAGTTCAAAAGCATTTTTAAACTTCAGCGGAATTTCGTGAACAATGGAAGAATTCCAAACCATTGCTAAACATCAGCGGAATTCCGAGAACAATGGAAGAGTTCCAAAGCATTTTTAAACTTCAGCAGAATTCCGAGAACATTGGAAGAGTTCCAAAGCATTTTTAAACTTCAGCAGAATTCCAAGAACAATGGAAGAGTTCCAAAGCATTTTTAAACTTCAGCAGATTTGCGAGAACATGGGAAGAGTTCCAAAGCATTTTTAAACTTCAGCGGATTTCCGTGAACAATGGAAGAATTCCAAAGCATTGCTAAACATCAGCGGAATTCCGAGAACAATGGAAGAGTTCCAAAGCATTTTTAAACTTCAGAAGAATTCCGAGAACAATGGAAGAGTTCCAAAGCATTTTTAAACTTCAGCAGAATTCCGAGAACAATGGAAGAGTTCCAAATCATTGTTAAACATCAGCGGAATTCCGAGAACAATGGAAGAGTTCCAAAGCATTTTTAAACTTCAGCAGAATTCCGAGAACAATGGAAGAGTTTCAAAGCATTTTTAAACTTCAGCAGAATTCCGAGAACAATGGAAGAGTTTCAAAGCATTTTTAAACTTCAGCAGAATTCCCAGAATGATGGAAGAGTTCGAAAGCATTGTTAAACATCAGCGGAATTCTCAGAACAATGGAAGAGTTCCAAAGCATTTTTAAACTTCAGCAGTATTCCCAGAACAATGTAAGAGTTCCAAAGCATTGTTAAACATCAGCGGAATTCCGAAAACAATGGAAGAATTCCAAATCATTTTTAAACTTCAGCAGAATTCCGAGAACAATGGAGGAGTTCCAAACCATTTTTAAAATTCAGCAGAATTCCGAGAACAATGGAAGAGTTCCAAATCATTGTTAAACATCAGCGGAAATTCGAGAACAATGAAAGCGTTCCAAAGCATTTTTAAACTTCAGCAGAATTCCGAGAACAATGCAAGAGTTTCAAAGCATTTTTAAACTTCAGCAGAATTCCCAGAATGATGGAAGAGTTCCAAAGCAATGTTAAACATTAGCGGAATTCCGAGAACAATGGAAGAGTTCCAAAGCATTTTTAAACTTCAGCGGAATTCTGAGAACAATGGAAGAATTCCAAAGCATTGTTAAACATCAGCGGAAATCTCAGAACAATGGAAGAGTTCCAAAGCGTTTTTAAACTTCAGCAGAATTCCGAGAACAATGGAAGAGTTCCAAAGCATTGTTAAACATCAGCGGCATTCTGAAAACAATGGAAGAGTTCCAAAGCTTTTTTAAACTTCAGCAGAATTCCGAGAACAATGGAAGAGATCCAAAGCACTGTTAAACATCATCGGAATTCCGAGAACAATGGAAGAGTTCCAAAGCATTTTTAAACTTCAGCAGATTTCCCAGAACAATGGAAGAGTTCCAAAGCATTGTTAAACATCAGCAGAATTCCGAGAACAATGGAAGAGTTCCAAAGCATTTTTAAACTTCAGCAGAATTCCCAGAACAATGGAAGAGTTCCAAAGCATTGTTAAAAATCAGCGGAATTCCGAGAACAATGGAAGAGTTCCAAAGCGTTTTTAAACTTCAGCAGAATTCCGAGAACAAGGGAAGAGTTCCAAAGCATGTTTAAACTTCAGCAGAATTCCGAGAACAATGGAAGAGTTCCAAAGCATTTTTAAACTTCAGCGGAATTTCATGAACAATGGAAGAATTCCAAACCATTGCTAAACATCAGCGGAATTCCGAGAACAATGGAAGAGTTCCAAAGCATTTTAAAACTTCAGCAGAATTCCGAGAACAATGGAAGAGTTCCAAAGCATTTTTAAACTTCAGCAGAATTCCGAGAACAATGGGAGAGTTCCATAGCATTTTTAAACTTCAGCGGAATTCCGAGAACAAGGGAAGAGTTCCAAAGCATTTTTAAACTTCAGCGGATTTCTGTGAACAATGGAAGAATTCCAAAGCATTGATAAACATCAGCGGAATTCCGAGAACAATGGAAGAGTTCCAAAGCATTTTTAAACTTCAGAAGAATTCCGAGAACAGTGGAAGAGTTCCAAAGCATTTTTAAACTTCAGCAGAATTCCGAGAACAATGGAAGAGTTCCAAATCATTGTTAAACATCAGCGGAATTCCGAGAACAATGGAAGAGTTCCAAAGCATTTTTAAACTTCAGCTGAATTCCGAGAACAATGGAAGAGTTTCAAAGCATTTTTAAACTTCAGCAGAATTCCCAGAATGATGGAAGAGTTCGAAAGCATTGTTAAACATCAGCGGAATTCCGAGAACAATGGAAGAGTTCCAAAGCATTTTTAAACTTCAGCGGATTTCCCTGAACAATGGAAGAATTCCAAAGCATTGTTAAGCATCAGCGGAATTCTCAGAACAATGGAAGAGTTCCAAAGCATTGTTAAACATCAGCGGAATTCCGAAAACAATGGAAGAGTTCCAAAGCATTTTTAAACTTCAGCAGAATTCCGAAAACAATGGAAGAGTTCCAAACCATTTTTAAACTTCAGCAAAATTCCGAGAACAATGGAAAAGTTCCAAATCATTGTTAAACATCAGCAGAAATCCGAGAACAATGAAAGCGTTCCAAAGCATTTTTAAACTTCAGCAGAATTCCGAGAACAATGGAAGAGTTTCAAACCATTTTTAAACTTCAGCAGAATTCCCAGAATGATGGAATAGTTCCAAAGCATTGTTAAACATCAGCGGAAATCTCAGAACAATGGAAGAGTTCCAAATTGTTTTTAAACTTCAGCAGAATTCCGAGAAAAATGGAAGAGTTCCAAAGCATTGTTAAACATCAGCGGAATTCCGAGAACAATGGAAGAGTTCCAAAGCATTTTTCAACTTCAGCAGAATTCCAAAAACAATGGAAGAGTTCCAAAGCATTGTTAAACATCAGAGGCATTCTGAGAAGAATGGAAGAGTTCCAAAGCTTTTTTAAACTTCAGCAGAATTCCGAGAACAATGGAAGAGTTCCAAAGCATTTTTAAATTTCAGCAGAATTCCGAGAACAATGGAAGCGTTCCATAGCATTTTTAAACTTCAGCGGAATTCCGAGAACAAGGGAAGAGTTCCAAAGCATTTTTAAACTTCAGCGGAATTTCGTGAACAATGGAAGAATTCCAAAGCATTGCTAAACATCAGCGGAATTCTGAGAACAATGGAAGAGTTCCAAAGCATTTTTAAACTTCAGAAGAATTCCGAGAACAATGGAAGAGTTCCAAAGCATTTTTAAACTTCAGCAGAATTCCGAGAACAATGGAAGAGTTCCAAATCATTGTTAAACATCAGCGGAATTCCGAGAACAATGGAAGAGTTCCAAAGCATTTTTAAACTTCAGCAGAATTCCGAGAACAATGGAAGAGTTTCAAAGCATTTTTAAACTTCAGCAGAATTCCCAGAATGATGGAAGAGTTCGAAAGCATTGTTAAACATCAGCGGAATTCCGAGAACAATGGAAGAGTTCCAAAGCATTTTTAAACTTCAGCGGAATTCTGAGAACAATGGAAGAATTCCAAAGCATTGTTAAGCATCAGCGGAATTCTCAGAACAATGGAAGAGTTCCAAAGCATTTTTAAACTTCAGCAGAATTCCGAGAACAATGTAAGAGTTCCAAAGCATTGTTAAACATCAGCGGAATTTCGAAAACAATGGAAGAGTTCCAAAGCATTTTTAAACTTCAGCAGAATTCCGAGAACAATGGAAGAGTTCCAAACCATTTTTAAACTTCAGCAGAATTCCGAGAACAATGGAAGTTTTCCAAATCATTGTTAAACATCAGCGGAAATCCGAGAACAATGAAAGCGTTCCAAAGCATTTTTAAACTTCAGCAGAATTCCCAGAACAATGGAAGAAATCAAAAGCATTGTTAAACATCAGCGTAATTCCGAGAACAATGGAAGAGTTCCAAAGCATTTTTAAACTTCAGCAAAATTCCCAGAACAATGGAAGAGTTCCAAAGCATTGTTAAACATCAGCGGAATTCCGAGAACAATGGAAGAGTTCCAAAGCGTTTTTAAACTTCAGCAGAATTCCGAGAACAATGGAAGAGTTCCAAAGCATTTTTAAATTTCAGCAGAATTCCGAGAACAATGGAAGCGTTCCATAGCATTTTTAAACTTCAGCGGAATTCTGATAACAAGGGAAGAGTTCCAAAGCATTTTTAAACTTCAGCGGAATTTCGTGAACAATGGAAGAATTCCAAAGCATTGCTAAACATCAGCGGAATTCCGAGAACAATGGAAGAGTTCCAAAGCATTTTTAAACTTCAGCAGTATTCTGAGAACAATGGAAGAGTTCCAAAGCATTTTTAAACTTCAGCAGAATTCCGAGAACAATGGAAGAGTTCCATAGCATTTTTAAACTTCAGCGGAATTCCGAGAAAAAGGGAAGAGTTCCAAAGCATTTTTAAACTTCAGCGGATTTCCGTGAACAATGGAAGAATTCCAAAACATTGCTAAAAATCAGCGGAATTCCGAGAACAATGGAATAGTTCCAAAGCATTTTTAAACTTCAGCAGAATTCCGAGAACAATGGAAGAGTTCAAAAGCATTTTTAAACTTCAGCAGAATTCCGAGAACAATGGAAGAGTTTCAAAGCATTTTTAAACTTCAGCAGAATTCCCAGAATGATGGAAGAATTCCAAAGCATTGTTAAACATCAGCGGAATTCCGAGAACAATGGAAGAGTTCCAAAGCATTTTTAAACTTCAGCGGAATTCCGAGAACAAGGGAAGAGTTCCAAAGCATTTTTAAACTTCAGCGGATTTCCGTGAACAATGGAAGAATTTCAAAGCATTGATAAACATCAGCGGAATTCCGAGAACAATGGAAGAGTTCCAAAGCATTTTTAAACTTCAGAAGAATTCCGAGAACAGTGGAAGAGTTCCAAAGCATTTTTAAACTTCAGCAGAATTCCGAGAACAATGGAAGAGTTCCAAATCATTGTTAAACATCAGCAGAAATCCGAGAACAATGAAAGCGTTCCAAAGCATTTTTAAACTTCAGCAGAATTCCGAGAACAATGGAAGAGTTTCAAACCATTTTTAAACTTCAGCAGAATTCCCAGAATGATGGAATAGTTCCAAAGCATTGTTAAACATCAGCGGAAATCTCAGAACAATGGAAAAGTTCCAAATTGTTTTTAAACTTCAGCAGAATTCCGAGAAAAATGGAAGAGTTCCAAAGCATTGTTAAACATCAGCGGAATTCCGAGAACAATGGAAGAGTTCCAAAGCATTTTTAAACTTCAGCAGAATTCCAAAAACAATGGAAGAGTTCCAAAGCATTGTTAAACATCAGAGGCATTCTGAGAAGAATGGAAGAGTTCCAAAGCGTTTTTAAACTTCAGCAGAATTCCGAGAACAATGGAAGAGTTCCAAAGCATTTTTAAATTTCAGCAGAATTCCGAGAACAATGGAAGCGTTCCATAGCATTTTTAAACTTCAGCGGAATTCCGAGAACAAGGGAAGAGTTCCAAAGCATTTTTAAACTTCAGCGGAATTTCGTGAACAATGGAAGAATTCCAAAGCATTGCTAAACATCAGCGGAATTCTGAGAACAATGGAAGAGTTCCAAAGCATTTTTAAACTTCAGAAGAATTCCGAGAACAATGGAAGAGTTCCAAAGCATTTTTAAACTTCAGCAGAATTCCGAGAACAATGGAAGAGTTCCAAATCATTGTTAAACATCAGCGGAATTCCGAGAACAATGGAAGAGTTCCAAAGCATTTTTAAACTTCAGCAGAATTCCGAGAACAATGGAAGAGTTTCAAAGCATTTTTAAACTTCAGCAGAATTCCCAGAATGATGGAAGAGTTCGAAAGCATTGTTAAACATCAGCGGAATTCCGAGAACAATGGAAGAGTTCCAAAGCATTTTTAAACTTCAGCGGAATTCTGAGAACAATGGAAGAATTCCAAAGCATTGTTAAGCATCAGCGGAATTCTCAGAACAATGGAAGAGTTCCAAAGCATTTTTAAACTTCAGCAGAATTCCAAGAACAATGTAAGAGTTCCAAAGCATTGTTAAACATCAGCGGAATTTCGAAAACAATGGAAGAGTTCCAAAGCATTTTTAAACTTCAGCAGAATTCCGAGAACAATGGAAGAGTTCCAAACCATTTTTAAACTTCAGCAGAATTCCGAGAACAATGGAAGATTTCCAAATCATTGTTAAACATCAGCGGAAATCCGAGAACAATGAAAGCGTTCCAAAGCATTTTTAAACTTCAGCAGAATTCCCAGAACAATGGAAGAAATCCAAAGCATTGTTAAACATCAGCGGAATTCCGAGAACAATGGAAGAGTTCAAAAGCATTTTTAAACTTCAGCAGAATTCCGAGAACAATGGAAGAGTTTCAAAGCATTTTTAAACTTCAGCAGAATTCCGAGAACAATGGAAGAGTTCAAAAGCATTTTTAAACTTCAGCAGAATTCCGAGAACAATGGAAGAGTTTCAAAGCATTTTTAAACTTCAGCAGAATTCCCAGAATGATGGAAGAATTCCAAAGCATTGTTAAACATCAGCGGAATTCCGAGAACAATGGAAGAGTTCCAAAGCATTTTTAAACTTCAGCGGAATTCCGAGAACAAGGGAAGACTTCCAAAGCATTTTTAAACTTCAGCGGATTTCCGTGAACAATGGAAGAATTTCAAAGCATTGATAAACATCAGCGGAATTCCGAGAACAATGGAAGAGTTCCAAAGCATTTTTAAACTTCAGAAGAATTCCGAGAACAGTGGAAGAGTTCCAAAGCATTTTTAAACTTCAGCAGAATTCCGAGAACAATGGAAGAGTTCCAAATCATTGTTAAACATCAGCAGAATTCTGAGAACAATGGAAAAGTTCCAAAGCATTTTTAAACTTCAGCAGAATTCCGAGAAAAATGGAAGAGTTCCAAACCATTTTTAAACTTCAGCAGAATTCCGAGAACAATGGAAGAGTTCCAAATCATTGTTAAACATCAGCGGAAATCCGAGAACAATGAAAGCGTTCCAAAGCATTTTTAAACTTCAGCAGAATTCCGAGAACAATGGAAGAGTTTCAAACCATTTTTAAACTTCAGCAGAATTCCCAGAATGATGGAATAGTTCCAAAGCATTGTTAAACATCAGCGGAAATCTCAGAACAATGGAAGAGTTCCAAATTGTTTTTAAACTTCAGCAGAATTCCGAGAAAAATGGAAGAGTTCCAAAGCATTGTTAAACATCAGCGGAATTCCGAGAACAATGGAAGAGTTCCAAAGCATTTTTAAACTTCAGCAGAATTCCAAAAACAATGGAAGAGTTCCAAAGCATTGTTAAACATCAGAGGCATTCTGAGAAGAATGGAAGAGTTCCAAAGCTTTTTTAAACTTCAGCTGAATTCCGAAAACAATGGAAGAGTTCCAAAGCATTGTTAAACATCAGCGGATATCCGAGAACAATGGAAGAGTTCCAAAGCATTTTTAAACTTCAGCAGAATTCCCAGAACAATGGAAGAGTTCCAAAGCATTGTTAAACATCAGCGGAATTCCGAGAACAATGGAAGAGTTCCAAAGCGTTTTTAAACTTCAGCAAAATTCCCAGAACAATGGAAGAGTTCCCAAGCATTGATAAACATCAGCGGAATTCCGAGAACAATGAAGAGTTCCAAAGCGTTTTTAAACTTCAGCAGAATTCCGAGAACAATGGAAGAGTTCCAAAGCATTTTTAAATTTCAGCAGAATTCCAAGAACAATGGAAGCGTTCCATAGCATTTTTAAACTTCAGTGGAATTCCGAGAACAAGGGAAGAGTTCCAAAGCATTTTTAAACTTCAGCGGAATTTCGTGAACAATGGAATAATTCCAAAGCATTGCTAAACATCAGCGGAATTCTGAGAACAATGGAAGAGTTCCAAAGCATTTTTAAACTTCAGAAGAATTCCGAGAACAATGGAAGAGTTCCAAAGCATTTTTAAACTTCAGCAGAATTCCGAGAACAATGGAAGAGTTCCAAATCATTGTTAAAAATCAGCGGAATTCCGAGAACAAAGGAAGAGTTCCAAAGTATTTTTAAACTTCAGCAGAATTCCGAGAACAATGGAAGAGTTTCAAAGCATTTTTAAACTTCAGCAGAATTCCCAGAATGATGGAAGAGTTCGAAAGCATTGTTAAACATCAGCGGAATTCCGAGAACAATGGAAGAGTTCCAAAGCATTTTTAAACTTCAGCGGAATTCTGAGAACAATGGAAGAATTCCAAAGCATTGTGAAGCATCAGCGGAATTCTCAGAACAATGGAAGAGTTCCAAAGCATTTTTAAACTTCAGCAGAATTCCGAGAACAATGTAAGAGTTCCAAAGCATTGTTAAACATCAGCGGAATTCCGAAAACAATGGAAGAGTTCCAAAGCATTTTTAAACTTCAGCAGAATTCCGAGAACAATGGAAGAGTTCCAAACCATTTTTAAACTTCAGCAGAATTCCGAGAACAATGGAAGAGTTCCAAATCATTGTTAAACATCAGCGGAAATCCGAGAACAATGAAAGCATTCCAAAGCATTTTTAAACTTCAGCAGAATTCCGAGAACAATGCAAGAGTTCCAAAGCATTGTTAAACATTAGCGGAATTCCGAGAACAATGGAAGAGTTCCAAAGCGTTTTTAAACTTCAGCAAAATTCCCAGAACAATGGAAGAGTTCCAAAGCATTGTTAAACATCAGCGGAATTCCGAGAACAATGGAAGAGTTCCAAAGCGTTTTTAAACTTCAGCAGAATTCCGAGAACAATGGAAGAGTTCCAAAGCATTTTTAAATTTCAGCAGAATTCCGAGAACAATGGAAGAGTTTCAAAGCATTTTTAAACTTCAGCAGAATTCCCAGAATGATGGAAGAATTCCAAAGCATTGTTAAACATCAGCGGAATTCCGAGAACAATGGAAGAGTTCCAAAGCATTTTTAAACTTCAGCGGAATTCCGAGAACAAGGGAAGAGTTCCAAAGCATTTTTAAACTTCAGCGGATTTCCGTGAACAATGGAAGAATTTCAAAGCATTGATAAACATCAGCGGAATTCCGAGAACAATGGAAGAGTTCCAAAGCATTTTTAAACTTCAGAAGAATTCCGAGAACAGTGGAAGAGTTCCAAAGCATTTTTAAACTTCAGCAGAATTCCGAGAACAATGGAAGAGTTCCAAATCATTGTTAAACATCAGCAGAATTCTGAGAACAATGGAAGAGTTCCAAAGCATTTTTAAACTTCAGCAGAATTCCGAGAAAAATGGAAGAGTTCCAAACCATTTTTAAACTTCAGCAGAATTCCGAGAACAATGGAAGAGTTCCAAATCATTGTTAAACATCAGCGGAAATCCGAGAACAATGAAAGCGTTCCAAAGCATTTTTAAACTTCAGCAGAATTCCGAGAACAATGGAAGAGTTTCAAACCATTTTTAAACTTCAGCAGAATTCCCAGAATGATGGAATAGTTCCAAAGCATTGTTAAACATCAGCGGAAATCTCAGAACAATGGAAGAGTTCCAAATTGTTTTTAAACTTCAGCAGAATTCCGAGAAAAATGGAAGAGTTCCAAAGCATTGTTAAACATCAGCGGAATTCCGAGAACAATGGAAGAGTTCCAAAGCATTTTTAAACTTCAGCAGAATTCCAAAAACAATGGAAGAGTTCCAAAGCATTGTTAAACATCAGAGGCATTCTGAGAAGAATGGAAGAGTTCCAAAGCTTTTTTAAACTTCAGCTGAATTCCGAAAACAATGGAAGAGTTCCAAAGCATTGTTAAACATCAGCGGATATCCGAGAACAATGGAAGAGTTCCAAAGCATTTTTAAACTTCAGCAGAATTCCCAGAACAATGGAAGAGTTCCAAAGCATTGTTAAACATCAGCGGAATTCCGAGAACAATGGAAGAGTTCCAAAGCGTTTTTAAACTTCAGCAAAATTCCCAGAACAATGGAAGAGTTCCCAAGCATTGATAAACATCAGCGGAATTCCGAGAACAATGGAAGAGTTCCAAAGCGTTTTTAAACTTCAGCAGAATTCCGAGAACAATGGAAGAGTTCCAAAGCATTTTTAAATTTCAGCAGAATTCCAAGAACAATGGAAGCGTTCCATAGCATTTTTAAACTTCAGTGGAATTCCGAGAACAAGGGAAGAGTTCCAAAGCATTTTTAAACTTCAGCGGAATTTCGTGAACAATGGAATAATTCCAAAGCATTGCTAAACATCAGCGGAATTCTGAGAACAATGGAAGAGTTCCAAAGCATTTTTAAACTTCAGAAGAATTCCGAGAACAATGGAAGAGTTCCAAAGCATTTTTAAACTTCAGCAGAATTCCGAGAACAATGGAAGAGTTCCAAATCATTGTTAAAAATCAGCGGAATTCCGAGAACAAAGGAAGAGTTCCAAAGTATTTTTAAACTTCAGCAGAATTCCGAGAACAATGGAAGAGTTTCAAAGCATTTTTAAACTTCAGCAGAATTCCCAGAATGATGGAAGAGTTCGAAAGCATTGTTAAACATCAGCGGAATTCCGAGAACAATGGAAGAGTTCCAAAGCATTTTTAAACTTCAGCGGAATTCTGAGAACAATGGAAGAATTCCAAAGCATTGTGAAGCATCAGCGGAATTCTCAGAACAATGGAAGAGTTCCAAAGCATTTTTAAACTTCAGCAGAATTCCGAGAACAATGTAAGAGTTCCAAAGCATTGTTAAACATCAGCGGAATTACGAAAACAATGGAAGAGTTCCAAAGCATTTTTAAACTTCAGCAGAATTCCGAGAACAATGGAAGAGTTCCAAACCATTTTTAAACTTCATCAGAATTCCGAGAACAATGGAAGAGTTCCAAATCATTGTTAAACATCAGCGGAAATCCGAGAACAATGAAAGCATTCCAAAGCATTTTTAAACTTCAGCAGAATTCCGAGAACAATGGAAGAGTTCCAAAGCATTGTTAAACATTAGCGGAATTCCGAGAACAATGGAAGAGTTCCAAAGCGTTTTTAAACTTCAGCAAAATTCCCAGAACAATGGAAGAGTTCCAAACCATTTTTAAACTTCAGCAGAATTCCGAGAACAATGGAAGAGTTCCAAATCATTGTTAAACATCAGCGGAAATCCGAGAACAATGAAAGCGTTCCAAAGCATTTTTAAACTTCAGCAGAATTCCGAGAACAATGGAAGAGTTTCAAACCATTTTTAAACTTCAGCAGAATTCCCAGAATGATGGAATAGTTCCAAAGCATTGTTAAACATCAGCGGAAATC
The DNA here is from genome assembly GCF_046119375.1 of Phyllobates terribilis. Classification (NCBI taxonomy): domain Eukaryota; kingdom Metazoa; phylum Chordata; class Amphibia; order Anura; family Dendrobatidae; genus Phyllobates; species Phyllobates terribilis. The sequence goes on from NW_027362765.1 coordinate 52,996,513, forward strand.
TCAGAACAATGGAAGAGTTCCAAATTGTTTTTAAACTTCAGCAGAATTCCGAGAAAAATGGAAGAGTTCCAAAGCATTGTTAAACATCAGCGGAATTCCGAGAACAATGGAAGAGTTCCAAAGCATTTTTAAACTTCAGCAGAATTCCAAAAACAATGGAAGAGTTCCAAAGCATTGTTAAACATCAGAGGCATTCTGAGAAGAATGGAAGAGTTCCAAAGCTTTTTTAAACTTCAGCTGAATTCCGAAAACAATGGAAGAGTTCCAAAGCATTGTTAAACATCAGCGGATATCCGAGAACAATGGAAGAGTTCCAAAGCATTTTTAAACTTCAGCAGAATTCCCAGAACAATGGAAGAGTTCCAAATCATTGTTAAAAATCAGCGGAATTCCGAGAACAATGGAAGAGTTCCAAAGTATTTTTAAACTTCAGCAGAATTCCGAGAACAATGGAAGAGTTTCAAAGCATTTTTAAACTTCAGCAGAATTCCCAGAATGATGGAAGAGTTCGAAAGCATTGTTAAACATCAGCGGAATTCCGAGAACAATGGAAGAGTTCCAAAGCATTTTTAAACTTCAGCGGAATTCTGAGAACAATGGAAGAATTCCAAAGCATTGTGAAGCATCAGCGGAATTCTCAGAACAATGGAAGAGTTCCAAAGCATTTTTAAACTTCAGCAGAATTCCGAGAACAATGTAAGAGTTCCAAAGCATTGTTAAACATCAGCGGAATTCCGAAAACAATGGAAGAGTTCCAAAGCATTTTTAAACTTCAGCAGAATTCCGAGAAGAATGGAAGAGTTCCAAACCATTTTTAAACTTCAGCAGAATTCCGAGAACAATGGAAGAGTTCCAAATCATTGTTAAACATCAGCGTAAATCCGAGAACAATGAAAGCATTCCAAAGCATTTTTAAACTTCAGCAGAATTCCGAGAACAATGGAAGAGTTCCAAAGCATTGTTAAACATCAGCGGAATTCCGAGAACAATGGAAGAGTTCCAAAGCGTTTTTAAACTTCAGCAAAATTCCCAGAACAATGGAAGAGTTCCAAAGCATTGTTAAACATCAGCGGAATTCCGAGAACAATGGAAGAGTTCCAAAGCGTTTTTAAACTTCAGCAGAATTCCGAGAACAATGGAAGAGTTCCAAAGCATTTTTAAATTTCAGCAGAATTCCGAGAACAATGGAAGCGTTCCATAGCATTTTTAAACTTCAGCGGAATTCCGATAACAAGGGAAGAGTTCCAAAGCATTTTTAAACTTCAGCGGAATTTCGTGAACAATGGAAGAATTCCAAAGCATTGCTAAACATCAGCGGAATGCCGAGAACAATGGAAGAGTTCCAAAGCATTTTTAAACTTCAGCAGAATTCTGAGAACAATGGAAGAGTTCCAAAGCATTTTTAAACTTCAGCAGATTTCCGAGAACAATGGAAGAGTTCCATAGCATTTTTAAACTTCAGCGGAATTCCGAGAAAAAGGGAAGAGTTCCAAAGCATTTTTAAACTTCAGCAGAATTCCGAGAACAATGGAAGAGTTTCAAAGCATTTTTAAACTTCAGCAGAATTCCCAGAATGATGGAAGAGTTCCAAAGCATTGTTAAACATCAGCGGAATTCCGAGAACAATGGAAGAGTTCCAAAGCATTTTTAAACTTCAGCGGAATTCTGAGAACAATGGAAGAATTCCAAAGCATTGTTAAACATCAACGGAATTCTCAGAACAATGGAAGAGTTCCGAAGCATTTTTAAACTTCAGCAGAATTCCGAGAACAATGTAAGAGTTCCAAAGCATTGTTAAACATCTGCGGAATTCCGAGAACAATGGAAGAGTTCCAAAGCATTTTAAAACTTCAGCAGAATTCCGAGAACAATGGAAGAGTTCCAAAGCATTTTTAAACTTCAGCAGAATTCCGAGAACAATGGAAGAGTTCCAAATCATTGCAAAACATCAGCAGAATTCCGAGAACAATGGAAGAGTTCCAAAGCATTTTTAAGTTTCAGCAGAATTCCGAGAACAATGGAAAAGTTCCAAAGCATTTTTAAGCTTCAGCAGAATTCCGAGAACAATGGAAGAGTTCCAAAGCATGTTTAAACTTCAGCAGAATTCCGAGAACAATGGAAGAGTTCCAAAGCATTTTTAAACTTCAGCGGAATTTTGTGAACAATGGAAGAATTCCAAACAATTGCTAAACATCAGCGGAATTCCGAGAACAATGGAAGAGTTCCAAAGCATTTTTAAACTTCAGCAGAATTCCGAGAACATTGGAAGAGTTCCAAAGCATTTTTAAACTTCAGCAGAATTCCGAGAACAATGGAAGAGTTCCAAAGCATTTTTAAACTTCAGCAGATTTCCGAGAACATGGGAAGAGTTCCAAAGCATTTTTAAACTTCAGCGGATTTCCGTGAACATTGGAAGAATTCCAAAGCATTGCTAAACATCAGCGGAATTCCGAGAACAATGGAAGAGTTCCAAAGCATTTTTAAACTTCAGAAGAATTCCGAGAACAATGTAAGAGTTCCAAAGCATTGTTAAACATCAGCGGAATTACGAAAACAATGGAAGAGTTCCAAAGCATTTTTAAACTTCAGCAGAATTCCGAGAACAATGGAAGAGTTCCAAACCATTTTTAAACTTCAGCAGAATTCCGAGAACAATGGAAGAGTTCCAAATCATTGTTAAACATCAGCGGAAATCCGAGAACAATGAAAGCATTCCAAAGCATTTTTAAACTTCAGCAGAATTCCGAGAACAATGGAAGAGTTCCAAAGCATTGTTAAACATTAGCGGAATTCCGAGAACAATGGAAGAGTTCCAAAGCGTTTTTAAACTTCAGCAAAATTCCCAGAACAATGGAAGAGTTCCAAAGCATTGTTAAACATCAGCGGAATTCCGAGAACAATGGAAGAGTTCCAAAGCATTTTTAAACTTCAGTAGAATTCTGAGAACAATGGAAGAGTTCCAAAGCATTTTTAAACTTCAGCAGAATTCCGAGAACAATGGAAGAGTTCCATAGCATTTTTAAACTTCAGCGGAATTCCGAGAAAAAGGGAAGAGTTCCAAAGCATTTTTAAACTTCAGCAGAATTCTGAGAACAATGGAAGAGTTCCAAAGCATTTTTAAACTTCAGCAGAATTCCGAGAACAATGGAAGAGTTCAAAAGCATTTTTAAACTTCAGCAGAATTCCGAGAACAATGGAAGAGTTTCAAAGCATTTTTAAACTTCAGCAGAATTCCCAGAATGATGGAAGAATTCCAAAGCATTGTTAAACATCAGCGGAATTCCGAGAACAATGGAAGAGTTCCAAAGCATTTTTAAACTTCAGCGGAATTCCGAGAACAAGGGAAGAGTTCCAAAGCATTTTTAAACTTCAGCGGATTTCCGTGAACAATGGAACAATTTCAAAGCATTGATAAACATCAGCGGAATTCCGAGAACAATGGAAGAGTTCCAAAGCATTTTTAAACTTCAGAAGAATTCCGAGAACAGTGGAAGAGTTCCAAAGCATTTTTAAACTTCAGCAGAATTCCGAGAACAATGGAAGAGTTCCAAATCATTGTTAAACATCAGCAGAATTCCGAGAACAATGGAAGAGTTCCAAAGCATTTTTAAACTTCAGCTGAATTCCGAGAACAATGGAAGAGTTTCAAAGCATTTTTAAACTTCAGCAGAATTCCCAGAATGATGGAAGAGTTCGAAAGCATTGTTAAACATTAGCGAAATTCCGAGAACAATGGAAGAGTTCCAAAGCATTTTTAAACTTCAGCGGATTTCCATGAACAATGGAAGAATTCCAAAGCATTGTTAAGCATCAGCGGAATTCTCAGAACAATGGAAGAGTTCCAAAGCATTTTTAAACTTCAGCAGAATTCCGAGAACAATGTAAGAGTTCCAAAGCATTGTTAAACATCAGCGGAATTCCGAAAAAAATGGAAGATTTCCAAAGCATTTTTAAACTTCAGCAGAATTCCGAGAAAAATGGAAGAGTTCCAAACCATTTTTAAACTTCAGCAGAATTCCGAGAACAATGGAAGAGTTCCAAATCATTGTTAAACATCAGCGGAAATCCGAGAACAATGAAAGCGTTCCAAAGCATTTTTAAACTTCAGCAGAATTCCGAGAACAATGGAAGAGTTTCAAACCATTTTTAAACTTCAGCAGAATTCCCAGAATGATGGAATAGTTCCAAAGCATTGTTAAACATCAGCGGAAATCTCAGAACAATGGAAGAGTTCCAAATTGTTTTTAAACTTCAGCAGAATTCCGAGAAAAATGGAAGAGTTCCAAAGCATTGTTAAACATCAGCGGAATTCCGAGAACAATGGAAGAGTTCCAAAGCATTTTTAAACTTCAGCAGAATTCCAAAAACAATGGAAGAGTTCCAAAGCATTGTTAAACATCAGAGGCATTCTGAGAAGAATGGAAGAGTTCCAAAGCTTTTTTAAACTTCAGCTGAATTCCGAAAACAATGGAAGAGTTCCAAAGCATTGTTAAACATCAGCGGATATCCGAGAACAATGGAAGAGTTCCAAAGCATTTTTAAACTTCAGCAGAATTCCCAGAACAATGGAAGAGTTCCAAAGCATTGTTAAACATCAGCGGAATTACGAGAACAATGGAAGAGTTCCAAAGCGTTTTTAAACTTCAGCAAAATTCCCAGAACAATGGAAGAGTTCCAAAGCATTGATAAACATCAGCGGAATTCCGAGAACAATGGAAGAGTTCCAAAGCGTTTTTAAACTTCAGCAGAATTCCGAGAACAATGGAAGAGTTCCAAAGCATTTTTAAATTTCAGCAGAATTCCAAGAACAATGGAAGCGTTCCATAGCATTTTTAAACTTCAGTGGAATTCCGAGAACAAGGGAAGAGTTCCAAAGCATTTTTAAACTTCAGCGGAATTTCGTGAACAATGGAATAATTCCAAAGCATTGCTAAACATCAGCGGAATTCTGAGAACAATGGAAGAGTTCCAAAGCATTTTTAAACTTCAGAAGAATTCCGAGAACAATGGAAGAGTTCCAAAGCATTTTTAAACTTCAGCAGAATTCCGAGAACAATGGAAGAGTTCCAAATCATTGTTAAAAATCAGCGGAATTCCGAGAACAATGGAAGAGTTCCAAAGTATTTTTAAACTTCAGCAGAATTCCGAGAACAATGGAAGAGTTTCAAAGCATTTTTAAACTTCAGCAGAATTCCCAGAATGATGGAAGAGTTCGAAAGCATTGTTAAACATCAGCGGAATTCCGAGAACAATGGAAGAGTTCCAAAGCATTTTTAAACTTCAGCAGAATTCCGAGAACATTGGAAGAGTTCCAAAGCATTTTTAAACTTCAGCAGAATTCCGAGAACAATGGAAGAGTTCCAAAGCATTTTTAAACTTCAGCAGATTTCCGAGAACATGGGAAGAGTTCCAAAGCATTTTTAAACTTCAGCGGATTTCCGTGAACATTGGAAGAATTCCAAAGCATTGCTAAACATCAGCGGAATTCCGAGAACAATGGAAGAGTTCCAAAGCATTTTTAAACTTCAGAAGAATTCCGAGAACAATGTAAGAGTTCCAAAGCATTGTTAAACATCAGCGGAATTACGAAAACAATGGAAGAGTTCCAAAGCATTTTTAAACTTCAGCAGAATTCCGAGAACAATGGAAGAGTTCCAAACCATTTTTAAACTTCAGCAGAATTCCGAGAACAATGGAAGAGTTCCAAATCATTGTTAAACATCAGCGGAAATCCGAGAACAATGAAAGCATTCCAAAGCATTTTTAAACTTCAGCAGAATTCCGAGAACAATGGAAGAGTTCCAAAGCATTGTTAAACATTAGCGGAATTCCGAGAACAATGGAAGAGTTCCAAAGCGTTTTTAAACTTCAGCAAAATTCCCAGAACAATGGAAGAGTTCCAAAGCATTGTTAAACATCAGCGGAATTCCGAGAACAATGGAAGAGTTCCAAAGCATTTTTAAACTTCAGTAGAATTCTGAGAACAATGGAAGAGTTCCAAAGCATTTTTAAACTTCAGCAGAATTCCGAGAACAATGGAAGAGTTCCATAGCATTTTTAAACTTCAGCGGAATTCCGAGAAAAAGGGAAGAGTTCCAAAGCATTTTTAAACTTCAGCAGAATTCTGAGAACAATGGAAGAGTTCCAAAGCATTTTTAAACTTCAGCAGAATTCCGAGAACAATGGAAGAGTTCAAAAGCATTTTTAAACTTCAGCAGAATTCCGAGAACAATGGAAGAGTTTCAAAGCATTTTTAAACTTCAGCAGAATTCCCAGAATGATGGAAGAATTCCAAAGCATTGTTAAACATCAGCGGAATTCCGAGAACAATGGAAGAGTTCCAAAGCATTTTTAAACTTCAGCGGAATTCCGAGAACAAGGGAAGAGTTCCAAAGCATTTTTAAACTTCAGCGGATTTCCGTGAACAATGGAAGAATTTCAAAGCATTGATAAACATCAGCGGAATTCCGAGAACAATGGAAGAGTTCCAAAGCATTTTTAAACTTCAGAAGAATTCCGAGAACAGTGGAAGAGTTCCAAAGCATTTTTAAACTTCAGCAGAATTCCGAGAACAATGGAAGAGTTCCAAATCATTGTTAAACATCAGCAGAATTCCGAGAACAATGGAAGAGTTCCAAAGCATTTTTAAACTTCAGCTGAATTCCGAGAACAATGGAAGAGTTTCAAAGCATTTTTAAACTTCAGCAGAATTCCCAGAATGATGGAAGAGTTCGAAAGCATTGTTAAACATTAGCGAAATTCCGAGAACAATGGAAGAGTTCCAAAGCATTTTTAAACTTCAGCGGATTTCCATGAACAATGGAAGAATTCCAAAGCATTGTTAAGCATCAGCGGAATTCTCAGAACAATGGAAGAGTTCCAAAGCATTTTTAAACTTCAGCAGAATTCCGAGAACAATGTAAGAGTTCCAAAGCATTGTTAAACATCAGCGGAATTCCGAAAAAAATGGAAGATTTCCAAAGCATTTTTAAACTTCAGCAGAATTCCGAGAAAAATGGAAGAGTTCCAAACCATTTTTAAACTTCAGCAGAATTCCGAGAACAATGGAAGAGTTCCAAATCATTGTTAAACATCAGCGGAAATCCGAGAACAATGAAAGCGTTCCAAAGCATTTTTAAACTTCAGCAGAATTCCGAGAACAATGGAAGAGTTTCAAACCATTTTTAAACTTCAGCAGAATTCCCAGAATGATGGAATAGTTCCAAAGCATTGTTAAACATCAGCGGAAATCTCAGAACAATGGAAGAGTTCCAAATTGTTTTTAAACTTCAGCAGAATTCCGAGAAAAATGGAAGAGTTCCAAAGCATTGTTAAACATCAGCGGAATTCCGAGAACAATGGAAGAGTTCCAAAGCATTTTTAAACTTCAGCAGAATTCCAAAAACAATGGAAGAGTTCCAAAGCATTGTTAAACATCAGAGGCATTCTGAGAAGAATGGAAGAGTTCCAAAGCTTTTTTAAACTTCAGCTGAATTCCGAAAACAATGGAAGAGTTCCAAAGCATTGTTAAACATCAGCGGATATCCGAGAACAATGGAAGAGTTCCAAAGCATTTTTAAACTTCAGCAGAATTCCCAGAACAATGGAAGAGTTCCAAAGCATTGTTAAACATCAGCGGAATTACGAGAACAATGGAAGAGTTCCAAAGCGTTTTTAAACTTCAGCAAAATTCCCAGAACAATGGAAGAGTTCCAAAGCATTGATAAACATCAGCGGAATTCCGAGAACAATGGAAGAGTTCCAAAGCGTTTTTAAACTTCAGCAGAATTCCGAGAACAATGGAAGAGTTCCAAAGCATTTTTAAATTTCAGCAGAATTCCAAGAACAATGGAAGCGTTCCATAGCATTTTTAAACTTCAGTGGAATTCCGAGAACAAGGGAAGAGTTCCAAAGCATTTTTAAACTTCAGCGGAATTTCGTGAACAATGGAATAATTCCAAAGCATTGCTAAACATCAGCGGAATTCTGAGAACAATGGAAGAGTTCCAAAGCATTTTTAAACTTCAGAAGAATTCCGAGAACAATGGAAGAGTTCCAAAGCATTTTTAAACTTCAGCAGAATTCCGAGAACAATGGAAGAGTTCCAAATCATTGTTAAAAATCAGCGGAATTCCGAGAACAATGGAAGAGTTCCAAAGTATTTTTAAACTTCAGCAGAATTCCGAGAACAATGGAAGAGTTTCAAAGCATTTTTAAACTTCAGCAGAATTCCCAGAATGATGGAAGAGTTCGAAAGCATTGTTAAACATCAGCGGAATTCCGAGAACAATGGAAGAGTTCCAAAGCATTTTTAAACTTCAGCAGAATTCCGAGAACATTGGAAGAGTTCCAAAGCATTTTTAAACTTCAGCAGAATTCCGAGAACAATGGAAGAGTTCCAAAGCATTTTTAAACTTCAGCAGATTTCCGAGAACATGGGAAGAGTTCCAAAGCATTTTTAAACTTCAGCGGATTTCCGTGAACATTGGAAGAATTCCAAAGCATTGCTAAACATCAGCGGAATTCCGAGAACAATGGAAGAGTTCCAAAGCATTTTTAAACTTCAGAAGAATTCCGAGAACAATGTAAGAGTTCCAAAGCATTGTTAAACATCAGCGGAATTACGAAAACAATGGAAGAGTTCCAAAGCATTTTTAAACTTCAGCAGAATTCCGAGAACAATGGAAGAGTTCCAAACCATTTTTAAACTTCAGCAGAATTCCGAGAACAATGGAAGAGTTCCAAATCATTGTTAAACATCAGCGGAAATCCGAGAACAATGAAAGCATTCCAAAGCATTTTTAAACTTCAGCAGAATTCCGAGAACAATGGAAGAGTTCCAAAGCATTGTTAAACATTAGCGGAATTCCGAGAACAATGGAAGAGTTCCAAAGCGTTTTTAAACTTCAGCAAAATTCCCAGAACAATGGAAGAGTTCCAAAGCATTGTTAAACATCAGCGGAATTCCGAGAACAATGGAAGAGTTCCAAAGCATTTTTAAACTTCAGTAGAATTCTGAGAACAATGGAAGAGTTCCAAAGCATTTTTAAACTTCAGCAGAATTCCGAGAACAATGGAAGAGTTCCATAGCATTTTTAAACTTCAGCGGAATTCCGAGAAAAAGGGAAGAGTTCCAAAGCATTTTTAAACTTCAGCAGAATTCTGAGAACAATGGAAGAGTTCCAAAGCATTTTTAAACTTCAGCAGAATTCCGAGAACAATGGAAGAGTTCAAAAGCATTTTTAAACTTCAGCAGAATTCCGAGAACAATGGAAGAGTTTCAAAGCATTTTTAAACTTCAGCAGAATTCCCAGAATGATGGAAGAATTCCAAAGCATTGTTAAACATCAGCGGAATTCCGAGAACAATGGAAGAGTTCCAAAGCATTTTTAAACTTCAGCGGAATTCCGAGAACAAGGGAAGAGTTCCAAAGCATTTTTAAACTTCAGCGGATTTCCGTGAACAATGGAAGAATTTCAAAGCATTGATAAACATCAGCGGAATTCCGAGAACAATGGAAGAGTTCCAAAGCATTTTTAAACTTCAGAAGAATTCCGAGAACAGTGGAAGAGTTCCAAAGCATTTTTAAACTTCAGCAGAATTCCGAGAACAATGGAAGAGTTCCAAATCATTGTTAAACATCAGCAGAATTCCGAGAACAATGGAAGAGTTCCAAAGCATTTTTAAACTTCAGCTGAATTCCGAGAACAATGGAAGAGTTTCAAAGCATTTTTAAACTTCAGCAGAATTCCCAGAATGATGGAAGAGTTCGAAAGCATTGTTAAACATTAGCGAAATTCCGAGAACAATGGAAGAGTTCCAAAGCATTTTTAAACTTCAGCGGATTTCCATGAACAATGGAAGAATTCCAAAGCATTGTTAAGCATCAGCGGAATTCTCAGAACAATGGAAGAGTTCCAAAGCATTTTTAAACTTCAGCAGAATTCCGAGAACAATGTAAGAGTTCCAAAGCATTGTTAAACATCAGCGGAATTCCGAAAAAAATGGAAGATTTCCAAAGCATTTTTAAACTTCAGCAGAATTCCGAGAAAAATGGAAGAGTTCCAAACCATTTTTAAACTTCAGCAGAATTCCGAGAACAATGGAAGAGTTCCAAATCATTGTTAAACATCAGCGGAAATCCGAGAACAATGAAAGCGTTCCAAAGCATTTTTAAACTTCAGCAGAATTCCGAGAACAATGGAAGAGTTTCAAACCATTTTTAAACTTCAGCAGAATTCCCAGAATGATGGAATAGTTCCAAAGCATTGTTAAACATCAGCGGAAATCTCAGAACAATGGAAGAGTTCCAAATTGTTTTTAAACTTCAGCAGAATTCCGAGAAAAATGGAAGAGTTCCAAAGCATTGTTAAACATCAGCGGAATTCCGAGAACAATGGAAGAGTTCCAAAGCATTTTTAAACTTCAGCAGAATTCCAAAAACAATGGAAGAGTTCCAAAGCATTGTTAAACATCAGAGGCATTCTGAGAAGAATGGAAGAGTTCCAAAGCTTTTTTAAACTTCAGCTGAATTCCGAAAACAATGGAAGAGTTCCAAAGCATTGTTAAACATCAGCGGATATCCGAGAACAATGGAAGAGTTCCAAAGCATTTTTAAACTTCAGCAGAATTCCCAGAACAATGGAAGAGTTCCAAAGCATTGTTAAACATCAGCGGAATTACGAGAACAATGGAAGAGTTCCAAAGCGTTTTTAAACTTCAGCAAAATTCCCAGAACAATGGAAGAGTTCCAAAGCATTGATAAACATCAGCGGAATTCCGAGAACAATGGAAGAGTTCCAAAGCGTTTTTAAACTTCAGCAGAATTCCGAGAACAATGGAAGAGTTCCAAAGCATTTTTAAATTTCAGCAGAATTCCAAGAACAATGGAAGCGTTCCATAGCATTTTTAAACTTCAGTGGAATTCCGAGAACAAGGGAAGAGTTCCAAAGCATTTTTAAACTTCAGCGGAATTTCGTGAACAATGGAATAATTCCAAAGCATTGCTAAACATCAGCGGAATTCTGAGAACAATGGAAGAGTTCCAAAGCATTTTTAAACTTCAGAAGAATTCCGAGAACAATGGAAGAGTTCCAAAGCATTTTTAAACTTCAGCAGAATTCCGAGAACAATGGAAGAGTTCCAAATCATTGTTAAAAATCAGCGGAATTCCGAGAACAATGGAAGAGTTCCAAAGTATTTTTAAACTTCAGCAGAATTCCGAGAACAATGGAAGAGTTTCAAAGCATTTTTAAACTTCAGCAGAATTCCCAGAATGATGGAAGAGTTCGAAAGCATTGTTAAACATCAGCGGAATTCCGAGAACAATGGAAGAGTTCCAAAGCATTTTTAAACTTCAGCGGAATTCTGAGAACAATGGAAGAATTCCAAAGCATTGTGAAGCATCAGCGGAATTCTCAGAACAATGGAAGAGTTCCAAAGCATTTTTAAACTTCAGCAGAATTCCGAGAACAATGTAAGAGTTCCAAAGCATTGTTAAACATCAGCGGAATTCCGAAAACAATGGAAGAGTTCCAAAGCATTTTTAAACTTCAGCAGAATTCCGAGAAGAATGGAAGAGTTCCAAACCATTTTTAAACTTCAGCAGAATTCCGAGAACAATGGAAGAGTTCCAAATCATTGTTAAACATCAGCGGAAATCCGAGAACAATGAAAGCATTCCAAAGCATTTTTAAACTTCAGCAGAATTCCGAGAACAATGGAAGAGTTCCAAAGCATTGTTAAACATCAGCGGAATTCCGAGAACAATGGAAGAGTTCCAAAGCGTTTTTAAACTTCAGCAAAATTCCCAGAACAATGGAAGAGTTCCAAAGCATTGTTAAACATCAGCGGAATTCCGAGAACAATGGAAGAGTTCCAAAGCGTTTTTAAACTTCAGCAGAATTCCGAGAACAATGGAAGAGTTCCAAAGCATTTTTAAATTTCAGCAGAATTCCGAGAACAATGGAAGCGTTCCATAGCATTTTTAAACTTCAGCGGAATTCCGATAACAAGGGAAGAGTTCCAAAGCATTTTTAAACTTCAGCGGAATTTCGTGAACAATGGAAGAATTCCAAAGCATTGCTAAACATCAGCGGAATGCCGAGAACAATGGAAGAGTTCCAAAGCATTTTTAAACTTCAGCAGAATTCTGAGAACAATGGAAGAGTTCCAAAGCATTTTTAAACTTCAGCAGAATTCCGAGAACAATGGAAGAGTTCCATAGCATTTTTAAACTTCAGCGGAATTCCGAGAAAAAGGGAAGAGGTCCAAAGCATTTTTAAACTTCAGCAGAATTCCGAGAACAATGGAAGAGTTTCAAAGCATTTTTAAACTTCAGCAGAATTCCCAGAATGATGGAAGAGTTCCAAAGCATTGTTAAACATCAGCGGAATTCCGAGAACAATGGAAGAGTTCCAAAGCATTTTTAAACTTCAGCGGAATTCTGAGAACAATGGAAGAATTCCAAAGCATTGTTAAACATCAACGGAATTCTCAGAACAATGGAAGAGTTCCGAAGCATTTTTAAACTTCAGCAGAATTCCGAGAACAATGTAAGAGTTCCAAAGCATTGTTAAACATCTGCGGAATTCCGAGAACAATGGAAGAGTTCCAAAGCATTTTAAAACTTCAGCAGAATTCCGAGAACAATGGAAGAGTTCCAAAGCATTTTTAAACTTCAGCAGAATTCCGAGAACAATGGAAGAGTTCCAAATCATTGCAAAACATCAGCAGAATTCCGAGAACAATGGAAGAGTTCCAAAGCATTTTTAAGTTTCAGCAGAATTCCGAGAACAATGGAAAAGTTCCAAAGCATTTTTAAGCTTCAGCAGAATTCCGAGAACAATGGAAGAGTTCCAAAGCATGTTTAAACTTCAGCAGAATTCCGAGAACAATGGAAGAGTTCCAAAGCATTTTTAAACTTCAGCGGAATTTTGTGAACAATGGAAGAATTCCAAACAATTGCTAAACATCAGCGGAATTCCGAGAACAATGGAAGAGTTCCAAAGCATTTTTAAACTTCAGCAGAATTCCGAGAACATTGGAAGAGTTCCAAAGCATTTTTAAACTTCAGCAGAATTCCGAGAACAATGGAAGAGTTCCAAAGCATTTTTAAACTTCAGCAGATTTCCGAGAACATGGGAAGAGTTCCAAAGCATTTTTAAACTTCAGCGGATTTCCGTGAACATTGGAAGAATTCCAAAGCATTGCTAAACATCAGCGGAATTCCGAGAACAATGGAAGAGTTCCAAAGCATTTTTAAACTTCAGAAGAATTCCGAGAACAATGTAAGAGTTCCAAAGCATTGTTAAACATCAGCGGAATTACGAAAACAATGGAAGAGTTCCAAAGCATTTTTAAACTTCAGCAGAATTCCGAGAACAATGGAAGAGTTCCAAACCATTTTTAAACTTCAGCAGAATTCCGAGAACAATGGAAGAGTTCCAAATCATTGTTAAACATCAGCGGAAATCCGAGAACAATGAAAGCATTCCAAAGCATTTTTAAACTTCAGCAGAATTCCGAGAACAATGGAAGAGTTCCAAAGCATTGTTAAACATTAGCGGAATTCCGAGAACAATGGAAGAGTTCCAAAGCGTTTTTAAACTTCAGCAAAATTCCCAGAACAATGGAAGAGTTCCAAAGCATTGTTAAACATCAGCGGAATTCCGAGAACAATGGAAGAGTTCCAAAGCGTTTTTAAACTTCAGCAGAATTCCGAGAACAATGGAAGAGTTCCAAAGCATTTTTAAATTTCAACAGAATTCCGAGAACAATGGAAGAGTTTCAAAGCATTTTTAAACTTCAGCAGAATTCCCAGAATGATGGAAGAATTCCAAAGCATTGTTAAACATCAGCGGAATTCCGAGAACAATGGAAGAGTTCCAAAGCATTTTTAAACTTCAGCGGAATTCCGAGAACAAGGGAAGAGTTCCAAAGCATTTTTAAACTTCAGCGGATTTCCGTGAACAATGGAAGAATTTCAAAGCATTGATAAACATCAGCGGAATTCCGAGAACAATGGAAGAGTTCCAAAGCATTTTTAAACTTCAGAAGAATTCCGAGAACAGTGGAAGAGTTCCAAAGCATTTTTAAACTTCAGCAGAATTCCGAGAACAATGGAAGAGTTCCAAATCATTGTTAAACATCAGCAGAATTCTGAGAACAATGGAAGAGTTCCAAAGCATTTTTAAACTTCAGCAGAATTCCGAGAAAAATGGAAGAGTTCCAAACCATTTTTAAACTTCAGCAGAATTCCGAGAACAATGGAAGAGTTCGAAATCATTGTTAAACATCAGCGGAAATCCGAGAACAATGAAAGCGTTCCAAAGCATTTTTAAACTTCAGCAGAATTCCGAGAACAATGGAAGAGTTTCAAACCATTTTTAAACTTCAGCAGAATTCCCAGAATGATGGATTAGTTCCAAAGCATTGTTAAACATCAGCGGAAATCTCAGAACAATGGAAGAGTTCCAAATTGTTTTTAAACTTCAGCAGAATTCCGAGAAAAATGGAAGAGTTCCAAAGCATTGTTAAACATCAGCGGAATTCCGAGAACAATGGAAGAGTTCCAAAGCATTTTTAAACTTCAGCAGAATTCCAAAAACAATGGAAGAGTTCCAAAGCATTGTTAAACATCAGAGGCATTCTGAGAAGAATGGAAGAGTTCCAAAGCTTTTTTAAACTTCAGCTGAATTCCGAAAACAATGGAAGAGTTCCAAAGCATTGTTAAACATCAGCGGATATCCGAGAACAATGGAAGAGTTCCAAAGCATTTTTAAACTTCAGCAGAATTCCCAGAACAATGGAAGAGTTCCAAAGCATTGTTAAACATCAGCGGAATTCCGAGAACAATGGAAGAGTTCCAAAGCGTTTTTAAACTTCAGCAAAATTCCCAGAACAATGGAAGAGTTCCCAAGCATTGATAAACATCAGCGGAATTCCGAGAACAATGGAAGAGTTCCAAAGCGTTTTTAAACTTCAGCAGAATTCCGAGAACAATGGAAGAGTTCCAAAGCATTTTTAAATTTCAGCAGAATTCCAAGAACAATGGAAGCGTTCCATAGCATTTTTAAACTTCAGTGGAATTCCGAGAACAAGGGAAGAGTTCCAAAGCATTTTTAAACTTCAGCGGAATTTCGTGAACAATGGAATAATTCCAAAGCATTGCTAAACATCAGCGGAATTCTGAGAACAATGGAAGAGTTCCAAAGCATTTTTAAACTTCAGAAGAATTCCGAGAACAATGGAAGAGTTCCAAAGCATTTTTAAACTTCAGCAGAATTCCGAGAACAATGGAAGAGTTCCAAATCATTGTTAAAAATCAGCGGAATTCCGAGAACAATGGAAGAGTTCCAAAGTATTTTTAAACTTCAGCAGAATTCCGAGAACAATGGAAGAGTTTCAAAGCATTTTTAAACTTCAGCAGAATTCCCAGAATGATGGAAGAGTTCGAAAGCATTGTTAAACATCAGCGGAATTTCGAGAATAATGGAAGAGTTCCAAAGCATTTTTAAACTTCAGCGGAATTCTGAGAACAATGGAAGAATTCCAAAGCATTGTGAAGCATCAGCGGAATTCTCAGAACAATGGAAGAGCTCCAAAGCATTTTTAAACTTCAGCAGAATTCCGAGAACAATGTAAGAGTTCCAAAGCATTGTTAAACATCAGCGGAATTCCGAAAACAATGGAAGAGTTCCAAAGCATTTTTAAACTTCAGCAGAATTCCGAGAACAATGGAAGAGTTCCAAACCATTTTTAAACTTCAGCAGAATTCCGAGAACAATGGAAGAGTTCCAAATCATTGCTATACATCAGCGGAAATCCGAGAACAATGAAAGCATTCCAAAGCATTTTTAAACTTCAGCAGAATTCCGAGAACAATGGAAGAGTTCCAAAGCATTGTTAAACATCAGCGGAATTCCGAGAACAATGGAAGAGTTCCAAAGCATTTTTAAACTTCAGCAAAATTCCCAGAACAATGGAAGAGTTCCAAAGCATTGTTAAACATCAGCGGAATTCCGAGAACAATGGAAGAGTTCCAAAGCGTTTTTAAACTTCAGCAGAATTCCGAGAACAATGGAAGAGTTCCAAAGCATTTTTAAATTTCAGCAGAATTCCGAGAACAATGGAAGCGTTCCATAGCATTTTTAAACTTCAGCGGAATTCCGATAACAAGGGAAGAGTTCCAAAGCATTTTTAAACTTCAGCGGAATTTCGTGAACAATGGAAGAATTCCAAAGCATTGCTAAACAACAGCGGAATGCCGAGAACAATGGAAGAGTTCCAAAGCATTTTTAAACTTCAGTAGAATTCTGAGAACAATGGAAGAGTTCCAAAGCATTTTTAAACTTCAGCAGAATTCCGAGAACAATGGAAGATTTCCATAGCATTTTTAAACTTCAGCGGAATTCCGAGAAAAAGGGAAGAGTTCCAAAGCATTTTTAAACTTCAGCAGAATTCTGAGAACAATGGAAGAGTTCCAAAGCATTTTTAAACTTCAGCAGAATTCCGAGAACAATGGAAGAGTTCAAAAGCATTTTTAAACTTCAGCAGAATTCCGAGAACAATGGAAGAGTTTCAAAGCATTTTTAAACTTCAGCAGAATTCCCAGAATGATGGAAGAATTCCAAAGCATTGTTAAACATCAGCGGAATTCCGAGAACAATGGAAGAGTTCCAAAGCATTTTTAAACTTCAGCGGAATTCCGAGAACAAGGGAAGAGTTCCAAAGCATTTTTAAACTTCAGCGGATTTCCGTGAACAATGGAAGAATTTCAAAGCATTGATAAACATCAGCGGAATTCCGAGAACAATGGAAGAGTTCCAAAGCATTTTTAAACTTCAGAAGAATTCCGAGAACAGTGGAAGAGTTCCAAAGCATTTTTAAACTTCAGCAGAATTCCGAGAACAATGGAAGAGTTCCAAATCATTGTTAAACATCAGCAGAATTCCGAGAACAATGGAAGAGTTCCAAAGCATTTTTAAACTTCAGCTGAATTCCGAGAACAATGGAAGAGTTTCAAAGCATTTTTAAACTTCAGCAGAATTCCCAGAATGATGGAAGAGTTCGAAAGCATTGTTAAACATCAGCGAAATTCCGAGAACAATGGAAAAGTTCCAAAGCATTTTTAAACTTCAGCGGATTTCCATGAACAATGGAAGAATTCCAAAGCATTGTTAAGCATCAGCGGAATTCTCAGAACAATGGAAGAGTTCCAAAGCATTTTTAAACTTCAGCAGAATTCCGAGAACAATGTAAGAGTTCCAAAGCATTGTTAAACATCAGCGGAATTCCGAAAAAAATGGAAGATTTCCAAAGCATTTTTAAACTTCAGCAGAATTCCGAGAAAAATGGAAGAGTTCCAAACCATTTTTAAACTTCAGCAGAATTCCGAGAACAATGGAAGAGTTCCAAATCATTGTTAAACATCAGCGGAAATCCGAGAACAATGAAAGCGTTCCAAAGCATTTTTAAACTTCAGCAGAATTCCGAGAACAATGGAAGAGTTTCAAACCATTTTTAAACTTCAGCAGAATTCCCAGAATGATGGAATAGTTCCAAAGCATTGTTAAACATCAGCGGAAATCTCAGAACAATGGAAGAGTTCCAAATTGTTTTTAAACTTCAGCAGAATTCCGAGAAAAATGGAAGAGTTCCAAAGCATTGTTAAACATCAGCGGAATTCCGAGAACAATGGAAGAGTTCCAAAGCATTTTTAAACTTCAGCAGAATTCCAAAAACAATGGAAGAGTTCCAAAGCATTTTTAAACTTCAGCAGAATTCCAAAAACAATGGAAGAGTTCCAAAGCATTGTTAAACATCAGAGGCATTCTGAGAAGAATGGAAGAGTTCCAAAGCTTTTTTAAACTTCAGCTGAATTCCGAAAACAATGGAAGAGTTCCAAAGCATTGTTAAACATCAGCGGATATCCGAGAACAATGGAAGAGTTCCAAAGCATTTTTAAACTTCAGCAGAATTCCCAGAACAATGGAAGAGTTCCAAAGCATTGTTAAACATCAGCGGAATTACGAGAACAATGGAAGAGTTCCAAAGCGTTTTTAAACTTCAGCAAAATTCCCAGAACAATGGAAGAGTTCCAAAGCATTGATAAACATCAGCGGAATTCCGAGAACAATGGAAGAGTTCCAAAGCGTTTTTAAACTTCAGCAGAATTCCGAGAACAATGGAAGAGTTCCAAAGCATTTTTAAATTTCAGCAGAATTCCAAGAACAATGGAAGCGTTCCATAGCATTTTTAAACTTCAGTGGAATTCCGAGAACAAGAGAAGAGTTCCAAAGCATTTTTAAACTTCAGCGGAATTTCGTGAACAATGGAATAATTCCAAAGCATTGCTAAACATCAGCGGAATTCTGAGAACAATGGAAGAGTTCCAAAGCATTTTTAAACTTCAGAAGAATTCCGTGAACAATGGAAGAGTTCCAAAGCATTTTTAAACTTCAGCAGAATTCCGAGAACAATGGAAGAGTTCCAAATCATTGTTAAAAATCAGCGGAATTCCGAGAACAATGGAAGAGTTCCAAAGTATTTTTAAACTTCAGCAGAATTCCGAGAACAATGGAAGAGTTTCAAAGCATTTTTAAACTTCAGCAGAATTCCCAGAATGATGGAAGAGTTCGAAAGCATTGTTAAACATCAGCGGAATTCCGAGAACAATGGAAGAGTTCCAAAGCATTTTTAAACTTCAGCGGAATTCTGAGAACAATGGAAGAATTCCAAAGCATTGTGAAGCATCAGCGGAATTCTCAGAACAATGGAAGAGTTCCAAAGCATTTTTAAACTTCAGCAGAATTCCGAGAACAATGTAAGAGTTCCAAAGCATTGTTAAACATCAGCGGAATTCCGAAAACAATGGAAGAGTTCCAAAGCATTTTTAAACTTCAGCAGAATTCCGAGAAGAATGGAAGAGTTCCAAACCATTTTTAAACTTCAGCAGAATTCCGAGAACAATGGAAGAGTTCCAAATCATTGTTAAACATCAGCGGAAATCCGAGAACAATGAAAGCATTCCAAAGCATTTTTAAACTTCAGCAGAATTCCGAGAACAATGGAAGAGTTCCAAAGCATTGTTAAACATCAGCGGAATTCCGAGAACAATGGAAGAGTTCCAAAGCGTTTTTAAACTTCAGCAAAATTCCCAGAACAATGGAAGAGTTCCAAAGCATTGTTAAACATCAGCGGAATTCCGAGAACAATGGAAGAGTTCCAAAGCGTTTTTAAACTTCAGCAGAATTCCGAGAACAATGGAAGAGTTCCAAAGCATTTTTAAATTTCAGCAGAATTCCGAGAACAATGGAAGCGTTCCATAGCATTTTTAAACTTCAGCGGAATTCCGATAACAAGGGAAGAGTTCCAAAGCATTTTTAAACTTCAGCGGAATTTCGTGAACAATGGAAGAATTCCAAAGCATTGCTAAACATCAGCGGAATGCCGAGAACAATGGAAGAGTTCCAAAGCATTTTTAAACTTCAGCAGAATTCTGAGAACAATGGAAGAGTTCCAAAGCATTTTTAAACTTCAGCA
Source organism: Phyllobates terribilis (assembly GCF_046119375.1). Taxonomy (NCBI): domain Eukaryota; kingdom Metazoa; phylum Chordata; class Amphibia; order Anura; family Dendrobatidae; genus Phyllobates; species Phyllobates terribilis. Next base: position 53,016,058 of record NW_027362765.1, read on the forward strand.
GAATTCCGAGAACAATGGAAGAGTTCCATAGCATTTTTAAACTTCAGCGGAATTCCGAGAAAAAGGGAAGAGTTCCAAAGCATTTTTAAACTTCAGCAGAATTCCGAGAACAATGGAAGAGTTTCAAAGCATTTTTAAACTTCAGCAGAATTCCCAGAATGATGGAAGAGTTCCAAAGCATTGTTAAACATCAGCGGAATTCCGAGAACAATGGAAGAGTTCCAAAGCATTTTTAAACTTCAGCGGAATTCTGAGAACAATGGAAGAATTCCAAAGCATTGTTAAACATCAACGGAATTCTCAGAACAATGGAAGAGTTCCGAAGCATTTTTAAACTTCAGCAGAATTCCGAGAACAATGTAAGAGTTCCAAAGCATTGTTAAACATCTGCGGAATTCCGAGAACAATGGAAGAGTTCCAAAGCATTTTAAAACTTCAGCAGAATTCCGAGAACAATGGAAGAGTTCCAAAGCATTTTTAAACTTCAGCAGAATTCCGAGAACAATGGAAGAGTTCCAAATCATTGCAAAACATCAGCAGAATTCCGAGAACAATGAAAGAGTTCCAAAGCATTTTTAAGTTTCAGCAGAATTCCGAGAACAATGGAAAAGTTCCAAAGCATTTTTAAGCTTCAGCAGAATTCCGAGAACAATTTAAGAGTTCCAAAGCATGTTTAAACTTCAGCAGAATTCCGAGAACAATGGAAGAGTTCCAAAGCATTTTTAAACTTCAGCGGAATTTTGTGAACAATGGAAGAATTCCAAACAATTGCTAAACATCAGCGGAATTCCGAGAACAATGGAAGAGTTCCAAAGCATTTTTAAACTTCAGCAGAATTCCGAGAACATTGGAAGAGTTCCAAAGCATTTTTAAACTTCAGCAGAATTTCGAGAACAATGGAAGAGTTCCAAAGCATTTTTAAACTTCAGCAGATTTCCGAGAACATGGGAAGAGTTCCAAAGCATTTTTAAACTTCAGCGGATTTCCGTGAACATTGGAAGAATTCCAAAGCATTGCTAAACATCAGCGGAATTCCGAGAACAATGGAAGAGTTCCAAAGCATTTTTAAACTTCAGAAGAATTCCGAGAACAATGGAAGAGTTCCAAAGCATTTTTAAACTTCAGCAGAATTCCGAGAACAATGGAAGAGTTCCAAATCATTGCTAAACATCAGCGGAATTCCGGGAACAATGAAAGAGTTCCAAAGCATTTTTAAACTTCAGCAGAATTCCGAGAACAATGGAAGAGTTTCAAAGCATTTTTAAACTTCAGCAGAATTCCAAGAACAATGGAAGAGTTTCAAAGCATTTTTAAACTTCAGCAGAATTCCCAGAATGATGGAAGAGTTCGAAAGCATTGTTAAACATCAGCGGAATTCTCACAACAATGGAAGAGTTTCAAAGCATTTTTAAACTTCAGCAGTATTCCCAGAACAATGTAAGAGTTCCAAAGCATTGTTAAACATCAGCGGAATTCCGAAAACAATGGAAGAATTCCAAAGCATTTTTAAACTTCAGCAGAATTCCGAGAACAATGGAAGAGTTCCAAACCATTTTTAAACTTCAGCAGAATTCCGAGAACAATGGAAGAGTTCCAAATCATTGTTAAACATCAGCGGAAATCCGAGAACAATGAAAGCGTTCCAAAGCATTTTTAAACTTCAGCAGAATTCCGAGAACAATGGTAGAGTTTCAAAGCATTTTTAAACTTCAGCAGAATTCCCAGAATGATGGAAGAGTTCCAAAGCAATGTTAAACATTAGCGGAATTCCGAGAACAATGGAAGAGTTCCAAAGCATTTTTAAACTTCAGCGGAATTCTGAGAACAATGGAAGAATTCCAAAGCATTGTTAAACATCAGCGGAAATCTCAGAACAATGGAAGAGTTCCAAAGCGTTTTTAAACTTCAGCAGAATTCCGAGAACAATGGAAGAGTTCCAAGGCATTGTTAAACATCAGCGGCATTCTGAAAACAATGGAAGAGTTCCAAAGCTTTTTTAAACTTCAGCAGAATTCCGAGAACAATGGAAGAGATCCAAAGCACTGTTAAACATCATCGGAATTCCGAGAACAATGGAAGAGTTCCAAAGCATTTTTAAACTTCAGCAGATTTCCCAGAACAATGGAAGAGTTCCAAAGCATTGTTAAACATCAGCGGAATTCCGAGAACAATGGAAGAGTTCCAAAGCATTTTTAAACTTCAGCAGAATTCCCAGAACAATGGAAGAGTTCCAAAGCATTGTTAAAAATCAGCGGAATTCCGAGAACAATGGAAGAGTTCCAAAGCGTTTTTAAACTTCAGCAGAATTCCGAGAACAAGGGAAGAGTTCCAAAGCATGTTTAAACTTCAGCAGAATTCCGAGAACAATGGAAGAGTTCCAAAGCATTTTTAAACTTCAGCAAGATTTCGTGAACAATGGAAGAATTCAAACCATTGCTAAACATCAGCGGAATTCCGAGAACAATGGAAGAGTTCCAAAGCATTTTTAAACTTCAGCAGAATTCCGAGAACAATGGAAGAGTTCCAAAGCATTTTTAAACTTCAGCAGAATTCCGAGAACAATGGAAGAGTTCCATAGCATTTTTAAACTTCAGCAGAATTCCGAGAACAATGGAAGAGTTCCAAATCATTGTTAAACATCAGCGGAAATCCGAGAACAATGAAAGCATTCCAAAGCATTTTTAAACTTCAGCAGAATTCCGAGAACAATGGAAGAGTTCCAAATCATTGTTAAACATCAGCGGAAATCCGAGAACAATGAAAGCATTCCAAAGCATTTTTAAACTTCAGCAGAATTCCGAGAACAATGGAAGAGTTCCAAAGCATTGTTAAACATCAGCGGAATTCCGAGAACAATGGAAGAGTTCCAAAGCGTTTTTAAACTTCAGCAAAATTCCCAGAACAATGGAAGAGTTCCAAAGCATTGTTAAACATCAGCGGAATTCCGAGAACAATGGAAGAGTTCCAAAGCGTTTTTAAACTTCAGCAGAATTCCGAGAACAATGGAAGAGTTCCAAAGCATTTTTAAATTTCAGCAGAATTCCGAGAACAATGGAAGCGTTCCATAGCATTTTTAAACTTCAGCGGAATTCCGATAACAAGGGAAGAGTTCCAAAGCATTTTTAAACTTCAGCGGAATTTCGTGAACAATGGAAGAATTCCAAAGCATTGCTAAACATCAGCGGAATGCCGAGAACAATGGAAGAGTTCCAAAGCATTTTTAAACTTCAGCAGAATTCTGAGAACAATGGAAGAGTTCCAAAGCATTTTTAAACTTCAGCAGAATTCCGAGAACAATGGAAGAGTTCCATAGCATTTTTAAACTTCAGCGGAATTCCGAGAAAAAGGGAAGAGTTCCAAAGCATTTTTAAACTTCAGCAGAATTCCGAGAACAATGGAAGAGTTTCAAAGCATTTTTAAACTTCAGCAGAATTCCCAGAATGATGGAAGAGTTCCAAAGCATTGTTAAACATCAGCGGAATTCCGAGAACAATGGAAGAGTTCCAAAGCATTTTTAAACTTCAGCGGAATTCTGAGAACAATGGAAGAATTCCAAAGCATTGTTAAACATCAACGGAATTCTCAGAACAATGGAAGAGTTCCGAAGCATTTTTAAACTTCAGCAGAATTCCGAGAACAATGTAAGAGTTCCAAAGCATTGTTAAACATCTGCGGAATTCCGAGAACAATGGAAGAGTTCCAAAGCATTTTAAAACTTCAGCAGAATTCCGAGAACAATGGAAGAGTTCCAAAGCATTTTTAAACTTCAGCAGAATTCCGAGAACAATGGAAGAGTTCCAAATCATTGCAAAACATCAGCAGAATTCCGAGAACAATGAAAGAGTTCCAAAGCATTTTTAAGTTTCAGCAGAATTCCGAGAACAATGGAAAAGTTCCAAAGCATTTTTAAGCTTCAGCAGAATTCCGAGAACAATTTAAAAGTTCCAAAGCATGTTTAAACTTCAGCAGAATTCCGAGAACAATGGAAGAGTTCCAAAGCATTTTTAAACTTCAGCGGAATTTTGTGAACAATGGAAGAATTCCAAACAATTGCTAAACATCAGCGGAATTCCGAGAACAATGGAAGAGTTCCAAAGCATTTTTAAACTTCAGCAGAATTCCGAGAACATTGGAAGAGTTCCAAAGCATTTTTAAACTTCAGCAGAATTTCGAGAACAATGGAAGAGTTCCAAAGCATTTTTAAACTTCAGCAGATTTCCGAGAACATGGGAAGAGTTCCAAAGCATTTTTAAACTTCAGCGGATTTCCGTGAACATTGGAAGAATTCCAAAGCATTGCTAAACATCAGCGGAATTCCGAGAACAATGGAAGAGTTCCAAAGCATTTTTAAACTTCAGAAGAATTCCGAGAACAATGGAAGAGTTCCAAAGCATTTTTAAACTTCAGCAGAATTCCGAGAACAATGGAAGAGTTCCAAATCATTGCTAAACATCAGCGGAATTCCGGGAACAATGAAAGAGTTCCAAAGCATTTTTAAACTTCAGCAGAATTCCGAGAACAATGGAAGAGTTTCAAAGCATTTTTAAACTTCAGCAGAATTCCAAGAACAATGGAAGAGTTTCAAAGCATTTTTAAACTTCAGCAGAATTCCCAGAATGATGGAAGAGTTCGAAAGCATTGTTAAACATCAGCGGAATTCTCACAACAATGGAAGAGTTTCAAAGCATTTTTAAACTTCAGCAGTATTCCCAGAACAATGTAAGAGTTCCAAAGCATTGTTAAACATCAGCGGAATTCCGAAAACAATGGAAGAATTCCAAAGCATTTTTAAACTTCAGCAGAATTCCGAGAACAATGGAAGAGTTCCAAACCATTTTTAAACTTCAGCAGAATTCCGAGAACAATGGAAGAGTTCCAAATCATTGTTAAACATCAGCGGAAATCCGAGAACAATGAAAGCGTTCCAAAGCATTTTTAAACTTCAGCAGAATTCCGAGAACAATGGAAGAGTTTCAAAGCATTTTTAAACTTCAGCAGAATTCCCAGAATGATGGAAGAGTTCCAAAGCAATGTTAAACATTAGCGGAATTCCGAGAACAATGGAAGAGTTCCAAAGCATTTTTAAACTTCAGCGGAATTCTGAGAACAATGGAAGAATTCCAAAGCATTGTTAAACATCAGCGGAAATCTCAGAACAATGGAAGAGTTCCAAAGCGTTTTTAAACTTCAGCAGAATTCCGAGAACAATGGAAGAGTTCCAAGGCATTGTTAAACATCAGCGGCATTCTGAAAACAATGGAAGAGTTCCAAAGCTTTTTTAAACTTCAGCAGAATTCCGAGAACAATGGAAGAGATCCAAAGCACTGTTAAACATCATCGGAATTCCGAGAACAATGGAAGAGTTCCAAAGCATTTTTAAACTTCAGCAGATTTCCCAGAACAATGGAAGAGTTCCAAAGCATTGTTAAACATCAGCGGAATTCCGAGAACAATGGAAGAGTTCCAAAGCATTTTTAAACTTCAGCAGAATTCCCAGAACAATGGAAGAGTTCCAAAGCATTGTTAAAAATCAGCGGAATTCCGAGAACAATGGAAGAGTTCCAAAGCGTTTTTAAACTTCAGCAGAATTCCGAGAACAAGGGAAGAGTTCCAAAGCATGTTTAAACTTCAGCAGAATTCCGAGAACAATGGAAGAGTTCCAAAGCATTTTTAAACTTCAGCAAGATTTCGTGAACAATGGAAGAATTCAAACCATTGCTAAACATCAGCGGAATTCCGAGAACAATGGAAGAGTTCCAAAGCATTTTTAAACTTCAGCAGAATTCCGAGAACAATGGAAGAGTTCCAAAGCATTTTTAAACTTCAGCAGAATTCCGAGAACAATGGAAGAGTTCCATAGCATTTTTAAACTTCAGCGCAATTCCGAGAACAAGGGAAGAGTTCCAAAGCATTTTTAAACTTCAGCGGATTTCCGTGAACAATGGAAGAATTCCAAAGCATTGATAAACATAAGCGGAATTCCGAGAACAATGGAATAGTTCCAAAGCATTTTTAAACTTTAGCAGAATTCCGAGAACAATGGAAGAGTTCCAAAGCATTTTTAAACTTCAGCAGAATTCCGAGAAAAATGGAAGAGTTAAAAAGCATTGTTAAACATCAGCGGAATTCCGAGAACAATGGAAGAGTTCCAAAGCATTTTTAAACTTCAGCAGAATTCCAAAAACAATGGAAGAGTTCCAAAGCATTTTTAAACTTCAGAAGAATTCCGAGAACAATGGAAGAGTTCCAAAGCATTTTTAAACTTCAGCAGAATTCCGAGAACAATGGAAGAGTTCCAAATCATTGTTAAACATCAGCGGAATTCCGAGAACAATGGAAGAGTTCCAAAGCATTTTTAAACTTCAGCTGAATTCCGAGAACAATGGAAGAGTTTCAAAGCATTTTTAAACTTCAGCAGAATTCCCAGAATGATGGAAGAGTTCGAAAGCATTGTTAAACATCAGCGGAATTCCGAGGACAATGGAAGAGTTCCAAAGCATTTTTAAACTTCAGCGGAATTCTGAGAACAATGGAAGAATTCCAAAGCATTGTTAAGCATCAGCGGAATTCTCAGAACAATGGAAGAGTTCCAAAGCGTTTTTAAACTTCAGCAGAATTCCGAGAACAATGTAAGAGTTCCAAAGCATTGTTAAACATCAGCGGAATTCCGAAAACAATGGAAGAGTTCCAAAACATTTTTAAACTTCAACAGAATTCCGAGAACAATGGAAGAGTCCCAAATCATTGTTAAACATCAGCGGAAATCCGAGAACAATGAAAGCGTTCCAAAGCATTTTTAAACTTCAGCAGAATTCCGAGAACAATGGAAGAGTTTCAAACCATTTTTAAACTTCAGCAGAATTCCCAGAATGATGGAATAGTTCCAAAGCATTGTTTAACATTAGCGGAATTCCGAAAACAATGGAAGAGTTCCAAAGAATTTTTAAACTTCAGCGGAATTCTGAGAACAATGGAAGAATTCCAAAGCATTGTTAAACATCAGCGGATATCTCAGAACAATGGAAGAGTTCCAAAGTGTTTTTAAACTTCAGCAGAATTCCGAGAACAATGGAAGAATTCCAAAGCATTGTTAAACATCAGCGGAATTCCGAGAACAATGGAAGAGTTCCATAGCATTTTTAAACTTCAGTACAATTCCGAGAACAATGGAAAAGTTCCAAAGCATTTTTAAGCTTCAGCAGAATTCCGAGAACAATGGAAGAGTTCCAAAGCATGTTTAAACTTCAGCAGAATTCCGAGAACAATGGAAGAGTTCCAAAGCATTTTTAAACTTCAGCGGAATTTTGTGAACAATGGAAGAATTCCAAACAATTGCTAAACATCAGCGGAATTCCGAGAACAATGGAAGAGTTCCAAAGCATTTTTAAACTTCAGCAGAATTCCGAGAACATTGGAAGAGTTCCAAAGCATTTTTAAACTTCAGCAGAATTCCGAGAACAATGGAAGAGTTCCAAAGCATTTTTAAACTTCAGCAGATTTCCGAGAACATGGGAAGAGTTCCAAAGCATTTTTAAACTTCAGCGGATTTCCGTGAACATTGGAAGAATTCCAAAGCATTGCTAAACATCAGCGGAATTCCGAGAACAATGGAAGAGTTCCAAAGCATTTTTAAACTTCAGCAGAATTCCGAGAACAATGGAAGAGTTCCAAATCATTGCTAAACATCAGCGGAATTCCGGGAACAATGAAAGAGTTCCAAAGCATTTTTAAACTTCAGCAGAATTCCGAGAACAATGGAAGAGTTTCAAAGCATTTTTAAACTTCAGCAGAATTCCGAGAACAATGGAAGAGTTCCAAAGCATTTTTAAACTTCAGCAGAATTCCGAGAACAATGGAAGAGTTCCAAATCATTGCTAAACATCAGCGGAATTCCGGGAACAATGAAAGAGTTCCAAAGCATTTTTAAACTTCAGCAGAATTCCGAGAACAATGGAAGAGTTTCAAAGCATTTTTAAACTTCAGCAGAATTCCAAGAACAATGGAAGAGTTTCAAAGCATTTTTAAACTTCAGCAGAATTCCCAGAATGATGGAAGAGTTCGAAAGCATTGTTAAACATCAGCGGAATTCTCAGAACAATGGAAGAGTTCCAAAGCATTTTTAAACTTCAGCAGTATTCCCAGAACAATGTAAGAGTTCCAAAGCATTGTTAAACATCAGCGGAATTCCGAAAACAATGGAAGAATTCCAAAGCATTTTTAAACTTCAGCAGAATTCCGAGAACAATGGAAGAGTTCCAAACCATTTTTAAACTTCAGCACAATTCCGAGAACAATGGAAAAGTTCCAAAGCATTTTTAAGCTTCAGCAGAATTCCGAGAACAATGGAAGAGTTCCAAAGCATGTTTAAACTTCAGCAGAATTCCGAGAACAATGGAAGAGTTCCAAAATAAAAAAAAATAAAAAAAATAAAAAAAAAAATAAAAATAAAAAAAAAATAAATAAATAAAAAAGGATTTTGGGGGTATGTCAAAAGTAAAAGAAAAGTCAAAGATGCTATAGGATTTTTACAGGATGAAAATGGAGAAATGGTAAGAGAGGATGTTGAGAAGGCCGAACTTTTTAATTCCTATTTTGCATCTGTTTTCTCTCAGAAAGAAAATGTAACATCAACTGATCTTCACTGTCCTTTTAAAGGAATAGAGGAATCCAAGTTATCTGTAAACCGAAAGATTGTGAGGGAATATTTAGCTAACATAAATGAGTTCAAGTCTCCAGGTCCAGATGAATTACACCCCAGAGTACTGAAGGAGATCGTAGAAGAAATTTTAGAACCACTCTCCATAATCTTTGAAAATTCTTGGAGAACAGGAGAAGTCCCAGAAGACTGGAGAAGAGCAAATGTTGTTCCTATCTTCAAAAAGGGGAAGAAGGTGGACCCAGGGAACTATAGGCCGGTGAGTCTGACTTCTATACCAGGAAAGATCTTTGAACAAATTATTAAACAACATGTATGTAAGTACATGGATAAGAATGAAGTGATTAACCAGAGTCAGCATGGGTTTGTAACTAACAAGTCATGTCAGACTAACTTAATTTCCTTCTATGACAGAATCACTGACTGGGTGGATCAGGGAAATGCTGTAGATATAGTATATCTTGACTTCAGCAAAGCATTTGACAAAGTATCTCACACCATCCTTATTGAAAAAATGACCAAGTATGCAATGGACCAGGCAACTGTTAGGTGGATTCATAACTGGCTTAGTGATCGGACTCAAAGGGTGGTTGTAAATGGCTTCACATCCAGCTGGATGAATGTCTCAAGTGGGGTACCACAGGGCTCCGTTCTGGGACCTGTATTGTTCAACATCTTTATCAATGATTTAGATGAAGGAATTGAGGGTAAGCTGATTAAATTTGCTGATGACACAAAGCTAGGAGGGATAGCTAATACTAGAGAAGAGAGAAAGAGGATTCAAAAAGACCTAAATAAACTGGAGCAGTGGGCAGCAACCAACAGAATGGTTTTTAACAGGGAAAAATGCAAAGTACTACATCTGGGCAATAAAAATGAAAAAAGCATATACAGAATGGGAGGAATAGAGCTAAGCAACAGTACATGTGAAAAAGACTTAGGTATACTAATAGATCATAGACTGAACATGAGTCAACAGTGTGATGCAGCAGCAAAAAAGGCAAATACAATTCTGGGATGTATTAACAGAAGCATACAGTCTAGATCACGTGAAGTCATTATCGGTCTTTACTCCTCTTTGGTCAGACCTCATCTGGAATACTGTGTACAGTTTTGGGCACCACATTTTAAAAAAGACATAGACAAACTGGAGCAAGTTCAGAGAAGAGCGACCAGAATGGTGACTGGTCTGCAAACCATGTCCTATGAGGAACGGTTGCAGGATTTGGGAATGTTTAGCTTGCAAAAAAGAAGACTGAGAGGAGACTTAATAGCTGTCTACAAATATGTCAAGGGCTGTCACATTGTAGAAGGATCATCTTTATTCTCATTTGCACAAGGAAAGACTAGAAGCAATGGGATGAAACTAAATGGGAGGAGACACAGATTAGATATTAGAAAAAACTTTTTGACAGTTAGGGTGATTAATGAGTGGAACAGGCTGCCACGAGAGGTGGTGAGTTCCCCTTCAATGGACGTCTTCAAACAGAGGCTGGACAGACATCTGTCTGAGATGATCTAGTGAATCCTGCTTTGAGCAGGGTGTTGGACCAGATGACCCAGGAGGTCCCTTCCAACTCTACCATTCTACGATTCTATGATTCTATGAAAGCATTTTTAAACTTCAGCGGAATTTTGTGAACAATGGAAGAATTCCAAACAATTGCTAAACATCAGCGGAATTCCGAGAACAATGGAAGAGTTCCAAAGCATTTTTAAACTTCAGCAGAATTCCGAGAACATTGGAAGAGTTCCAAAGCATTTTTAAACTTCAGCAGAATTCCGAGAACAATGGAAGAGTTCCAAAGCATTTTTAAACTTCAGCAGATTTCCGAGAACATGGGAAGAGTTCCAAAGCATTTTTAAACTTCAGCGGATTTCCGTGAACATTGGAAGAATTCCAAAGCATTGCTAAACATCAGCGGAATTCAGAGAACAATGGAAGAGTTCCAAAGCATTTTTAAACTTCAGAAGAATTCCGAGAACAATGGAAGAGTTCCAAAGCATTTTTAAACTTCAGCAGAATTCCGAGAACAATGGAAGAGTTCCAAATCATTGCTAAACATCAGCGGAATTCCGGGAACAATGAAAGAGTTCCAAAGCATTTTTAAACTTCAGCAGAATTCCGAGAACAATGGAAGAGTTTCAAAGCATTTTTAAACTTCAGCAGAATTCCAAGAACAATGGAAGAGTTTCAAAGCATTTTTAAACTTCAGCAGAATTCCCAGAATGATGGAAGAGTTCGAAAGCATTGTTAAACATCAGCGGAATTCTCAGAACAATGGAAGAGTTCCAAAGCATTTTTAAACTTCAGCAGTATTCCCAGAACAATGTAAGAGTTCCAAAGCATTGTTAAACATCAGCGGAATTCCGAAAACAATGGAAGAATTCCAAAGCATTTTTAAACTTCAGCAGAATTCCGAGAACAATGGAAGAGTTCCAAACCATTTTTAAACTTCAGCAGAATTCCGAGAACAATGGAAGAGTTCCAAATCATTGTTAAACATCAGCGGAAATCCGAGAACAATGAAAGCGTTCCAAAGCATTTTTAAACTTCAGCAGAATTCCGAGAACAATGGAAGAGTTTCAAAGCATTTTTAAACTTCAGCAGAATTCCCAGAATGATGGAAGAGTTCCAAAGCAATGTTAAACATTAGCGGAATTCCGAGAACAATGGAAGAGTTCCAAAGCATTTTTAAACTTCAGCGGAATTCTGAGAACAATGGAAGAATTCCAAAGCATTGTTAAACATCAGCGGAAATCTCAGAACAATGGAAGAGTTCCAAAGCGTTTTTAAACTTCAGCAGAATTCCGAGAACAATGGAAGAGTTCCAAGGCATTGTTAAACATCAGCGGCATTCTGAAAACAATGGAAGAGTTCCAAAGCTTTTTTAAACTTCAGCAGAATTCCGAGAACAATGGAAGAGATCCAAAGCACTGTTAAACATCATCGGAATTCCGAGAACAATGGAAGAGTTCCAAAGCATTTTTAAACTTCAGCAGATTTCCCAGAACAATGGAAGAGTTCCAAAGCATTGTTAAACATCAGCGGAATTCCGAGAACAATGGAAGAGTTCCAAAGCATTTTTAAACTTCAGCAGAATTCCCAGAACAATGGAAGAGTTCCAAAGCATTGTTAAAAATCAGCGGAATTCCGAGAACAATGGAAGAGTTCCAAAGCATTTTTAAACTTCAGCAGAATTCCGAGAACAAGGGAAGAGTTCCAAAGCATGTTTAAACTTCAGCAGAATTCCGAGAACAATGGAAGAGTTCCAAAGCATTTTTAAACTTCAGCAAGATTTCGTGAACAATGGAAGAATTCAAACCATTGCTAAACATCAGCGGAATTCCGAGAACAATGGAAGAGTTCCAAAGCATTTTTAAACTTCAGCAGAATTCCGAGAACAATGGAAGAGTTCCAAAGCATTTTTAAACTTCAGCAGAATTCCGAGAACAATGGAAGAGTTCCATAGCATTTTTAAACTTCAGCGGAATTCAGAGAACAAGGGAAGAGTTCCAAAGCATTTTTAAACTTCAGCGGATTTCCGTGAACAATGGAAGAATTCCAAAGCATTGATAAACATAAGCGGAATTCCGAGAACAATGGAATAGTTCCAAAGCATTTTTAAACTTTAGCAGAATTCCGAGAACAATGGAAGAGTTCCAAAGCATTTTTAAACTTCAGCAGAATTCCGAGAAAAATGGAAGAGTTAAAAAGCATTGTTAAACATCAGCGGAATTCCGAGAACAATGGAAGAGTTCCAAAGCATTTTTAAACTTCAGCAGAATTCCAAAAACAATGGAAGAGTTCCAAAGCATTTTTAAACTTCAGAAGAATTCCGAGAACAATGGAAGAGTTCCAAAGCATTTTTAAACTTCAGCAGAATTCCGAGAACAATGGAAGAGTTCCAAATCATTGTTAAACATCAGCGGAATTCCGAGAACAATGGAAGAGTTCCAAAGCATTTTTAAACTTCAGCTGAATTCCGAGAACAATGGAAGAGTTTCAAAGCATTTTTAAACTTCAGCAGAATTCCCAGAATGATGGAAGAGTTCGAAAGCATTGTTAAACATCAGCGGAATTCCGAGGACAATGGAAGAGTTCCAAAGCATTTTTAAACTTCAGCGGAATTCTGAGAACAATGGAAGAATTCCAAAGCATTGTTAAGCATCAGCGGAATTCTCAGAACAATGGAAGAGTTCCAAAGCATTTTTAAACTTCAGCAGAATTCCGAGAACAATGTAAGAGTTCCAAAGCATTGTTAAACATCAGCGGAATTCCGAAAACAATGGAAGAGTTCCAAAACATTTTTAAACTTCAACAGAATTCCGAGAACAATGGAAGAGTCCCAAATCATTGTTAAACATCAGCGGAAATCCGAGAACAATGAAAGCGTTCCAAAGCATTTTTAAACTTCAGCAGAATTCCGAGAACAATGGAAGAGTTTCAAACCATTTTTAAACTTCAGCAGAATTCCCAGAATGATGGAATAGTTCCAAAGCATTGTTTAACATTAGCGGAATTCCGAAAACAATGGAAGAGTTCCAAAGCATTTTTAAACTTCAGCGGAATTCTGAGAACAATGGAAGAATTCCAAAGCATTGTTAAACATCAGCGGAAATCTCAGAACAATGGAAGAGTTCCAAAGTGTTTTTAAACTTCAGCAGAATTCCGAGAACAATGGAAGAATTCCAAAGCATTGTTAAACATCAGCGGAATTCCGAGAACAATGGAAGAGTTCCATAGCATTTTTAAACTTCAGCACAATTCCGAGAACAATGTAAGAGTTCCAAAGCATTTTTAAACTTCAGCGGAATTCCGAGAAAAATGGAAGAGTTTCAATGCATTGTTAAACATCAGCGGAATTCCGAGAACAATGGAAGAGTTCCAAAGCATTTTTAAACTTCAGCAGAATTCCAAAAACAATGGAAGAGTTCCAAAGCATTGTTAAACATCAGAGGCATTCTGAGAAGAATGGAAGAGTTCCAAAGCTTTTTTAAACTTCAGCTGAATTCCGAAAACAATGGAAGAGTTCCAAAGCATTGTTAAACATCAGCGGAAATCCGAGAACAATGGAAGAGTTCCAAAGCATTTTTAAACTTCAGCAGAATTCCCAGAACAATGGAAGAGTTCCAAAGCATTGTTAAACATCAGCGGAATTCCGAGAACAATGGAAGAGTTCCAAAGCGTTTTTAAACTTCAGCAAAATCCCCAGAACAATGGAAGAGTTCCAAAGCATTGATAAACATCAGCGGATTTCCGAGAACAATGGAAGAGTTCCAAAGCGTTTTTAAACTTCAGCAGAATCCCGAAAACAATGGAAGAGTTCCAAAGCATTTTTAAATTTCAGCAGAATTCCGAGAACAATGGAAGCGTTCCATAGCATTTTTAAACTTCAGCAGAATTCCGAGAACAATGGAAGAGTTCCAAAGCATTTTTAAACTTCAGCAGAATTCCGAGAACAATGGAAGAGTTCCAAATCATTGTTAAACATCAGCGGAATTCCGAGAACAATGGAAGAGTTCCAAAGCATTTTTAAACTTCAGCTGAATTCCGAGAACAATGGAAGAGTTTCAAAGCATTTTTAAACTTCAGCAGAATTCCCAGAATGATGGAAGAGTTCGAAAGCATTGTTAAACATCAGCGGAATTCCGAGGACAATGGAAGAGTTCCAAAGCATTTTTAAACTTCAGCGGAATTCTGAGAACAATGGAAGAATTCCAAAGCATTGTTAAGCATCAGCGGAATTCTCAGAACAATGGAAGAGTTCCAAAGCATTTTTAAACTTCAGCAGAATTCCGAGAACAATGTAAGAGTTCCAAAGCATTGTTAAACATCAGCGGAATTCCGAAAACAATGGAAGAGTTCCAAAACATTTTTAAACTTCAACAGAATTCCGAGAACAATGGAAGAGTCCCAAATCATTGTTAAACATCAGCGGAAATCCGAGAACAATGAAAGCGTTCCAAAGCATTTTTAAACTTCAGCAGAATTCCGAGAACAATGGAAGAGTTTCAAACCATTTTTAAACTTCAGCAGAATTCCCAGAATGATGGAATAGTTCCAAAGCATTGTTTAACATTAGCGGAATTCCGAAAACAATGGAAGAGTTCCAAAGCATTTTTAAACTTCAGCGGAATTCTGAGAACAATGGAAGAATTCCAAAGCATTGTTAAACATCAGCGGAAATCTCAGAACAATGGAAGAGTTCCAAAGTGTTTTTAAACTTCAGCAGAATTCCGAGAACAATGGAAGAATTCCAAAGCATTGTTAAACATCAGCGGAATTCCGAGAACAATGGAAGAGTTCCATAGCATTTTTAAACTTCAGCACAATTCCGAGAACAATGTAAGAGTTCCAAAGCATTTTTAAACTTCAGCGGAATTCCGAGAAAAATGGAAGAGTTTCAATGCATTCTTAAACATCAGCGGAATTCCGAGAACAATGGAAGAGTTCCAAAGCATTTTTAAACTTCAGCAGAATTCCAAAAACAATGGAAGAGTTCCAAAGCATTGTTAAACATCAGAGGCATTCTGAGAAGAATGGAAGAGTTCGAAAGCTTTTTTAAACTTCAGCTGAATTCCGAAAACAATGGAAGAGTTCCAAAGCATTGTTAAACATCAGCGGAAATCCGAGAACAATGGAAGAGTTCCAAAGCATTTTTAAACTTCAGCAGAATTCCCAGAACAATGGAAGAGTTCCAAAGCATTGTTAAACATCAGCGGAATTCCGAGAACAATGGAAGAGTTCCAAAGCGTTTTTAAACTTCAGCAAAATTCCCAGAACAATGGAAGAGTTCCAAAGCATTGATAAACATCAGCGGATTTCCGAGAACAATGGAAGAGTTCCAAAGCGTTTTTAAACTTCAGCAGAATCCCGAAAACAATGGAAGAGTTCCAAAGCATTTTTAAATTTCAGCAGAATTCCGAGAACAATGGAAGCGTTCCATAGCATTTTTAAACTTCAGCAGAATTCCGAGAACAATGGAAGAGTTCCAAAGCATTTTTAAACTTCAGCAGAATTCCGAGAACAATGGAAGAGTTCCAAATCATTGTTAAACATCAGCGGAATTCCGAGAACAATGGAAGAGTTCCAAAGCATTTTTAAACTTCAGCTGAATTCCGAGAACAATGGAAGAGTTTCAAAGCATTTTTAAACTTCAGCAGAATTCCCAGAATGATGGAAGAGTTCGAAAGCATTGTTAAACATCAGCGGAATTCCGAGGACAATGGAAGAGTTCCAAAGCATTTTTAAACTTCAGCGGAATTCTGAGAACAATGGAAGAATTCCAAAGCATTGTTAAGCATCAGCGGAATTCTCAGAACAATGGAAGAGTTCCAAAGCGTTTTTAAACTTCAGCAGAATTCCGAGAACAATGTAAGAAATCCAAAGCATTGTTAAACATCAGCGGAATTCCGAAAACAATGGAAGAGTTCCAAAACATTTTTAAACTTCAACAGAATTCCGAGAACAATGGAAGAGTCCCAAATCATTGTTAAACATCAGCGGAAATCCGAGAACAATGAAAGCGTTCCAAAGCATTTTTAAACTTCAGCAGAATTCCGAGAACAATGGAAGAGTTTCAAACCATTTTTAAACTTCAGCAGAATTCCCAGAATGATGGAATAGTTCCAAAGCATTGTTTAACATTAGCGGAATTCCGAAAACAATGGAAGAGTTCCAAAGCATTTTTAAACTTCAGCGGAATTCTGAGAACAATGGAAGAATTCCAAAGCATTGTTAAACATCAGCGGAAATCTCAGAACAATGGAAGAGTTCCAAAGTGTTTTTAAACTTCAGCAGAATTCCGAGAACAATGGAAGAATTCCAAAGCATTGTTAAACATCAGCGGAATTCCGAGAACAATGGAAGAGTTCCATAGCATTTTTAAACTTCAGCACAATTCCGAGAACAATGTAAGAGTTCCAAAGCATTTTTAAACTTCAGCGGAATTCCGAGAAAAATGGAAGAGTTTCAATGCATTGTTAAACATCAGCGGAATTCCGAGAACAATGGAAGAGTTCCAAAGCATTTTTAAACTTCAGCAGAATTCCAAAAACAATGGAAGAGTTCCAAAGCATTGTTAAACATCAGAGGCATTCTGAGAAGAATGGAAGAGTTCCAAAGCTTTTTTAAACTTCAGCTGAATTCCGAAAACAATGGAAGAGTTCCAAAGCATTGTTAAACATCAGCGGAAATCCGAGAACAATGGAAGAGTTCCAAAGCATTTTTAAACTTCAGCAGAATTCCCAGAACAATGGAAGAGTTCCAAAGCATTGTTAAACATCAGCGGAATTCCGAGAACAATGGAAGAGTTCCAAAGCGTTTTTAAACTTCAGCAAAATTCCCAGAACAATGGAAGAGTTCCAAAGCATTGATAAACATCAGCGGATTTCCGAGAACAATGGAAGAGTTCCAAAGCGTTTTTAAACTTCAGCAGAATCCCGAAAACAATGGAAGAGTTCCAAAGCATTTTTAAATTTCAGCAGAATTCCGAGAACAATGGAAGCGTTCCATAGCATTTTTAAACTTCAGCGGAATTCCGAGAGCAAGGGAAGAGTTCCAAAGCATTTTTAAACTTCAGCGGAATTTCATGAACAATGGAAGAATTCCAAAGCATTGCTAAACATCAGCGGAATTCTGAGAACAATGGAAGAGTTCCAAAGCATTTTTAAACTTCAGCTGAATTCCGAGAACAATGGAAGAGTTTCAAAGCATTTTTAAACTTCAGCAGAATTCCCAGAATGATGGAAGAGTTCGAAAGCATTGTTAAACATCAGCGGAATTCCGAGGACAATGGAAGAGTTCCAAAGCATTTTTAAACTTCAGCGGAATTCTGAGAACAATGGAAGAATTCCAAAGCATTGTTAAGCATCAGCGGAATTCTCAGAACAATGGAAGAGTTCCAAAGCGTTTTTAAACTTCAGCAGAATTCCGAGAACAATGTAAGAAATCCAAAGCATTGTTAAACATCAGCGGAATTCCGAAAACAATGGAAGAGTTCCAAAACATTTTTAAACTTCAACAGAATTCCGAGAACAATGGAAGAGTCCCAAATCATTGTTAAACATCAGCGGAAATCCGAGAACAATGAAAGCGTTCCAAAGCATTTTTAAACTTCAGCAGAATTCCGAGAACAATGGAAGAGTTTCAAACCATTTTTAAACTTCAGAAGAATTCCCAGAATGATGGAATAGTTCCAAAGCATTGTTTAACATTAGCGGAATTCCGAAAACAATGGAAGAGTTCCAAAGCATTTTTAAACTTCAGCGGAATTCTGAGAACAATGGAAGAATTCCAAAGCATTGTTAAACATCAGCGGAAATCTCAGAACAATGGAAGAGTTCCAAAGTGTTTTTAAACTTCAGCAGAATTCCGAGAACAATGGAAGAATTCCAAAGCATTGTTAAACATCAGCGGAATTCCGAGAACAATGGAAGAGTTCCATAGCATTTTTAAACTTCAGCACAATTCCGAGAACAATGTAAGAGTTCCAAAGCATTTTTAAACTTCAGCGGAATTCCGAGAAAAATGGAAGAGTTTCAATGCATTGTTAAACATCAGCGGAATTCCGAGAACAATGGAAGAGTTCCAAAGCATTTTTAAACTTCAGCAGAATTCCAAAAACAATGGAAGAGTTCCAAAGCATTGTTAAACATCAGAGGCATTCTGAGAAGAATGGAAGAGTTCCAAAGCTTTTTTAAACTTCAGCTGAATTCCGAAAACAATGGAAGAGTTCCAAAGCATTGTTAAACATCAGCGGAAATCCGAGAACAATGGAAGAGTTCCAAAGCATTTTTAAACTTCAGCAGAATTCCCAGAACAATGGAAGAGTTCCAAAGCATTGTTAAACATCAGCGGAATTCCGAGAACAATGGAAGAGTTCCAAAGCGTTTTTAAACTTCAGCAAAATTCCCAGAACAATGGAAGAGTTCCAAAGCATTGATAAACATCAGCGGATTTCCGAGAACAATGGAAGAGTTCCAAAGCGTTTTTAAACTTCAGCAGAATCCCGAAAACAATGGAAGAGTTCCAAAGCATTTTTAAATTTCAGCAGAATTCCGAGAACAATGGAAGCGTTCCATAGCATTTTTAAACTTCAGCGGAATTCCGAGAGCAAGGGAAGAGTTCCAAAGCATTTTTAAACTTCAGCGGAATTTCATGAACAATGGAAGAATTCCAAAGCATTGCTAAACATCAGCGGAATTCTGAGAACAATGGAAGAGTTCCAAAGCATGTTTAAACTTCAGAAGAATTCCGAGAACAATGGAAGAGTTCCAAAGCATTTTTAAACTTCAGCAGAATTCCGAGAACAATGGAAGAGTTCCAAATCATTGTTAAACATCAGCGGAATTCCGAGAACAATGGAAGAGTTCCAAAGCATTTTTAAACTTCAGCAGAATTCCGAGAACAATGGAAGAGTTTCAAAGCATTTTTAAACTTCAGCAGAGTTCCCAGAATGATGGAAGAGTTCGAAAGCATTGTTAAACATCAGCGGAATTCCGAGAACAATGGAAGAGTTCCAAAGCATTTTTAAACTTCAGCGGAATTCTGAGAACAATGGAAGAATTCCAAAGCATTGTTAAGCATCAGCGGAATTCTCAGGACAATGGAAGAGTTCCAAAGCATTTTTAAACTTCAGCAGAATTCCGAGAACAATGTAAGAGTTCCAAAGCATTGTTAAACATCAGCGGAATTCCGAAAACAATGGAAGAGTTCCAAAGCATTTTTAAATTTCAGCAGAATTCCGAGAACAATGGAAGAGTTCCAAACCATTTTTAAACTTCAGCAGAATTCCGAGAACAATGGAAGAGTTCCAAATCATTGTTAAACATCAGCGGAAATCTCAGAACAATGAAAGCGTTCCAAAGCATTTTTAAACTTCAGCAGAATACCCAGAACAATGGAAGAGTTCCAAAGCATTGTTAAACATCAGCGGAATTCCGAGAACAATGGAAGAGTTCCAAAGCGTTTTTAAACTTCAGCAAAATTCCCAGAACAATGGAAGAGTTTCAAAGCATTGTTAAACATCAGCGGAATTCCGAGAACAATGGAAGAGTTCCAAAGCGTTTTTAAACTTCAGCAGAATTCCGAGAACAATGGAAGAGTTCCAAAGCATTTTTAAATTTCAGCAGAATTCCGAGAACAATGGAAGAGTTCCATAGCATTTTTAAACTTCAGCGGAATTCCGATAAAAAGGGAAGAGTTCCAAAGCATTTTTAAACTTCAGCGGAATTTCGTGAACAATGGAACAATTCCAAAGCATTGCTAAACATCAGCGGAATTCCGAGAACAATGGAAGAGTTCCAAAGCATTTTTAAACTTCAGCAGAATTCTGAGAACAATGGAAGAGTTCCAAAGCATTTTTAAACTTCAGCAGAATTCCGAGAACAATGGAAGTGTTCCATAGCATTTTTAAACTTCAGCGGAATTCCGAGAAAAAGGGAAGAGTTCCAAAGCATTTCTAAACTTCAGCGGATTTCCGTGAACAATGGAAGAATTCCAAAACATTGCTAAAAATCAGCGGAATTCCGAGAACAATGGAATAATTCCAAAGCATTTTTAAACTTCAGCAGAATTCCGAGAACAATGGAAGAGTTCCAAAGCATTTTTAAACTTCAGCAGAATTCCGAGAACAATGGAAGAGTTTCAAAGCATTTTTAAACTTCAGCAGAATTCCCAGAATGATGGAAGAGTTAGAAAGCATTGTTAAACATCAGCGGAATTCCGAGAACAATGGAAGAGTTCCAAAGCATTTTTAAACTTCAGTGGAATTCTGAGAACAATGGAAGAATTCCGAAGCATTGTTAAAAATCAACGGAATTCTCAGAACAATGGAAGAGTTCCAAAGCATTTTTAAACTTCAGCTGAATTCCGAAAACAATGGAAGAGTTCCAAAGCATTGTTAAACATCAGCGGAAATCCGAGAACAATGGAAGAGTTCCAAAGCATTTTTAAACTTCAGCAGAATTCCCAGAACAATGGAAGAGTTCCAAAGCATTGTTAAACATCAGCGGAATTCCGAGAACAATGGAAGAGTTCCAAAGCGTTTTTAAACTTCAGCAAAATTCCCAGAACAATGGAAGAGTTCCAAAGCATTGATAAACATCAGCGGATTTCCGAGAACAATGGAAGAGTTCCAAAGCGTTTTTAAACTTCAGCAGAATCCCGAAAACAATGGAAGAGTTCCAAAGCATTTTTAAATTTCAGCAGAATTCCGAGAACAATGGAAGCGTTCCATAGCATTTTTAAACTTCAGCGGAATTCCGAGAACAAGGGAAGAGTTCCAAAGCATTTTTAAACTTCAGCGGAATTTCATGAACAATGGAAGAATTCCAAAGCATTGCTAAACATCAGCGGAATTCCGAAAACAATGGAAGAGTTCCAAAGCATTTTAAAACTTCAGCAGAATTCCGAGAACAATGTAAGAGTTCCAAAGCATTGTTAAACATCAGCGGAATTCCGAGAACAATGGAAGAGTTCCAAAGCATTGTTAAACATCAGCAGAATTCCGAGAACAATGGAAGAGTTCCAAAGCATTTTTAAGCTTCAGCAGATTTCCCAGAACAATGGAAGCGTTCAAAAGCATTGATAAACATCAGCGGAATTCTGAGAACAATGGAAGAGTTCCAAAGAATTTTTAAACTTCAGCGGAATTCCGAGAACAATGGAGGAGTTCAAAAGTATTTTTAAACTTCAGCGGAATTCTGAGAACAATGGAAGAGTTCCAAAGCATTGTTAAACATCAGTGGAATTCCGAGAACAATGGAAGAGTTCCAAAGCGTTTTTAAACTTCAGCAAAATTCCCAGAACAATGGAAGAGTTCCAAAGCATTGATAAACATCAGCGGAATTCCGAGAACAATGGAAGAGTTCCAAAGCGTTTTTAAACTTCAGCAGAATTCCGAGAACAATGGAAGAGTTCCAAAGCGTTTTTAAACTTCAGCAGAATTCCGAGAACAATGGAAGAGTTCCAAAGCATTTTTAAACTTCAGCGGAATTCCGAGAACAAGGGAAGAGTTCCAAAGCATTTTTAATCTTCAGCGGAATTTCGTGAACAATAGAAGAATTCCAAAGCATTGCTAAACATCAGCGGAATTCCGAGAACAATGGAAGAGTTCCAAAGCATTTTTAAACTTCAGAAGAATTCCGAGAACAATGGAAGAGTTCCAAAGCATTTTTAAACTTCAGCAGAATTCCGGGAACAATGGAAGAGTTCCAAATCATTGTTAAACATCAGCGGAATTCTGAGAACAATGGAAGAGTTCCAAAGCATTTTTAAACTTCAGCAGAATTCCGAGAACAATGGAAAAGTTTCAAAGCATTTTTAAACTTCAGCAGAATTCCCAGAATGATGGAAGAGTTCGAAAGCATTGTTAAACATCAGCGGAATTCCGAGAACAATGGAAGAGTTCCAAAGCATTTTTAAACTTCAGCGGAATTCTGAGAACAATGGAAGAATTCCAAAGCATTGTTAAGCATCAGCGGAATTCTCAGAACAATGGAAGAGTTCCAAAGCATTTTTAAACTTCAGCAGAATTCCGAGAACAATGTAAGAGTTCCAAAGCATTGTTAAACATCAGCGGAATTCCGAAAACAATGGAAGAGTTCCAAAGCATTTTTAAACTTCAGCAGAATTACGAGAACAATGGAAGAGTTCCAAACCATTTTTAAACTTCAGCAGAATTCCGAGAACAATGGAAGAGTTCCAAATCATTGTTAAACATCAGCGGAAATCCGAGAACAATGAAAGCGTTCCAAAGCATTTTTAAACTTCAGCAGAATTCCCAGAACAATGGAAGAGTTCCAAAGCATTGTTAAACATCAGCGTTATTACGAGAACAATGGAAGAGTTCCAAAGCGTTTTTAAACTTCATCAAAATTCCCAGAACAATGGAAGAGTTCCAAAGCATTGTTAAACATCAGCGGAATTCCGAGAACAATGGAAGAGTTCCAAAGCGTTTTTAAACTTCAGCAGAATTCCGAGAACAATGGAAGAGTTCCAAAGCATTTTTAAATTTCAGCAGAATTCCGAGAACAATGGAAGCGTTCCATAGCATTTTTAAACTTCAGCGGAATTCCGAGAACAAGGGAAGAGTTCCAAAGCATTTTTAAACTTCAGCGGAATTTCGTGAACAATGGAAGAATTCCAAAGCATTGCTAAACATCAGCGGAATTCCGAGAACAATGGAAGAGTTCCAAAGCATTTTTAAACTTCAGAAGAATTCCGAGAACAATGGAAGAGTTCCAAAGCATTTTTAAACTTCAGCAGAATTCCGAGAACAATGGAAGAGTTCCAAATCATTGTTAAACATCAGCGGAATTCCGAGAACAATGGAAGAGTTCCAAAGCATTTTTAAACTTCAGCAGAATTCCGAGAACAATGGAAGAGTTTCAAAGCATTTTTAAACTTCAGCAGAATTCCCAGAATGATGGAAGAGTTCGAAAGCATTGTTAAACATCAGCGGAATTCCGAGAACAATGGAAGA
This sequence comes from Phyllobates terribilis, assembly GCF_046119375.1. NCBI lineage: Eukaryota > Metazoa > Chordata > Amphibia > Anura > Dendrobatidae > Phyllobates > Phyllobates terribilis. Next base: position 53,039,203 of record NW_027362765.1, read on the forward strand.
GTTCCAAAGCATTTTTAAACTTCAGCGGAATTCTGAGAACAATGGAAGAATTCCAAAGCATTGTTAAGCATCAGCGGAATTCTCAGAACAATGGAAGAGTTCCAAAGCATTTTTAAACTTCAGCAGAATTCCGAGAACAATGTAAGAGTTCCAAAGCATTGTTAAACATCAGCGGAATTCCGAAAACAATGGAAGAGTTCCAAAGCATTTTTAAACTTCAGCAGAATTCCGAGAACAATGGAAGACTTCCAAATCATTTTTAAACTTCAGCAGAATTCCGAGAACAATGGAAGAGTTCCAAATCATTGTTAAACATCAGCGGAAATCCAAGAACAATGAAAGCGTTCCAAAGCATTTTTAAACTTCAGCAGAATTCCCAGAACAATGGAAGAGATCCAAAGCATTGTTAAACGTCAGCGGAATTCCGAGAACAATGGAAGAGTTCCAAAGCGTTTTTAAACTTCAGCAAAATTCCCAGAACAATGGAAGAGTTCCAAAGCATTGTTAAACATCAGCGGAATTCCGAGAACAATGGAAGAGTTCCAAAGCGTTTTTAAACTTCAGCAGAATTCCGAGAACAATGGAAGCGTTCCATAGCATTTTTAAACTTCAGCGGAATTCCGAGAACAAGGGAAGAGTTCCAAAGCATTTTTAAACTTCAGCGGAATTTCGTGAACAATGGAAGACTTCCAAAGCATTGCTAAACATCAGCGGAATTCCGAGAACAATGGAAGAGTTCCAAAGCATTTTTAAACTTCAGCAGAATTCTGAGAACAATGGAAGAGTTCCAAAGCATTTTTAAACTTCAGCAGAATTCCGAGAACAATGGAAGAGTTCCATAGCATTTTTAAACTTCAGCGGAATTCCGAGAAAAAGGGAAGAGTTCCAAAGCATTTTTAAACTTCAGCGGATTTCCGTGAACAATGGAAGAATTCCAAAACATTGATAAAAATCAGCGGAATTCCGAGAACAATGGAATAGTTCCAAAGCATTTTTAAACTTCTGCAGAATTCCGAGAACAATGGAAGAGTTCCAAAGCATTTTTAAACTTCAGCAGAATTCCGAAAACAATGGAAGAGTTTCAAAGCATTTTTAAACTTCAGCAGAATTCCCAGAATGATGGAAGAGTTCCAAAGCATTGTTAAACATCAGCAGAATTCCGAGAACAATGGAAGAGTTCCAAAGCATTTTTAAACTTCAGCGGAATTCTGAGAACAATGGAAGAATTCCGAAGCATTGTTAAACATCAACGGAATTCTCAGAACAATGGAAGAGTTCCAAAGCATTTTTAAACTTCAGCAGAATTCCGAGAACAATGTAAGAGTTCCAAAGCATTGTTAAACATCAGTGGAATTCCGAGAACAATGGAAGAGTTGCAAAGCATTTTAAAACTTCAGCAGAATTCCGAGAACAATGGAAGAGTTCCAAAGCATTTTTAAACTTCAGCAGAATTCCGAGAACAATGAAAGAGTTCCAAATCATTGCAAAACATCAGCGGAATTCCGAGAACAATGGAAAAGTTCCAAAGCATTTTTAAGCTTCAGAAGAATTCCGAGAACAATGGAAAAGTTCCAAAGCATTTTTAAGTTTCAGCGGAATTCTGAGAACAATGGAAGAATTCCGAAGCATTGTTAAACATCAACGGAATTCTCAGAACAATGGAAGAGTTCCAAAGCATTTTTAAACTTCAGCAGAATTCCGAGAACAATGTAAGAGTTCCAAAGCATTGTTAAACATCAGCGGAATTCCGAGAACAATGGAAGAGTTGCAAAGCATTTTAAAACTTCAGCAGAATTCCGAGAACAATGGAAGAGTTCCAAAGCATTTTTCAACTTCAGCAGAATTCCGAGAACAATGAAAGAGTTCCAAATCATTGCAAAACATCAGCGGAATTCCGAGAACAATGGAAGAGTTCCAAAGCATTTTTAAGCTTCAGCAGAATTCCGAGAACAATGGAAAAGTTCCAAAGCATTTTTAAGCTTCAGCAGAATTCCAAGAACAATGGAAGAGTTCCAAAGCATTTTTAAACTTGAGCAGAATTCCCAGAACAATGGAACCGTTCAAAAGCATTGTTAAACATCAGCGGAATTCGGAGAACAATGGAAGAGTTCCAAAGAATTTTTAAACTTCAGCGGAATTCCGAGAACAATGGAAGAGTTCAAAAGTATTTTTAAACTTCAGCGGAATTCTGAGAACAATGGAAGAGTTCCAAAGCATTGTTAAACATCAGCGGAATTCCGAGAACAATGGAAGAGTTCCAAAGCATTTTTAAACATCAGCAGAATTCTCAGAATGATGGAAGAGTTCCAAAGCATTGTTAAACATTAGCGGAATTCCGAGAACAATGGAAGAGTTCCAAAGCATTTTTAAACTTCAGCGGAATTCTGAGAACAATGGAAGAATTCCAAAGCATTGTTAAACATCAGCGGAAATCTCAGAACAATGGAAGAGTTCCAAAGCGTTTTTAAACTTCAGCAGAATTCCGAGAACAATGGAAGAGTTCCAAAGCATTTTTAAACTTCAGCAGAATTCCGAGAACAATGGAAGAGTTCCAAAGCATTTTTAAACTTCAGCGGAATTCCGAGAACAAGGGAAGAGTTCCAAAGCATTTTTAAACTTCAGCGGAATTCCGTGAACAATGGAAGAATTTCAAAGCATTGCTAAACATCAGCGGAATTCCGAGAACAATGGAAGAGTTCCAAAGCATTTTTAAACTTCAGCAGAATTCCGAGAACAATGGAAGAGTTCCAAAGCATTTTTAAACTTCAGCAGAATTCCGAGAAAAATGGAAGAGTTCCAAAGCATTGTTAAACATCAGCGGAATTCCGAGAACAATGGAAGAGTTCCAAAGCATTTTTAAACTTCAGCAGAATTCTAAAAACAATGGAAGAGTTCCAAAGCATTGTTAAACATCAGAGGCATTCTGAGAACAATGGAAGAGTTCCAAAGCTTTTTTAAACTTCAGCTGAATTCCGAAAACAATCTAAGAGTTCCAAAGCATTGTTAAGCATCAGCGGAATTCTCAGAACAATGGAAGAGTTCCAAAGCATTTTTAAACTTCAGCAGAATTCCGAGAAAAATGTAAGAGTTCCAAAGCATTGTTAAACATCAGCGGAATTCCGAAAACAATGGAAGAGTTCCAAAGCATTTTTAAACTTCAGCAGAATTCCGAGAACAATGGAAGAGTTCCAAAGCATTTTTAAATTTCAGCAGAATTCCGAGAACAATGGAAGCGTTCCATAGCATTTTTAAACTTCAGCGGAATTCCGAGAACAAGGGAAGAGTTCCAAAGCATTTTTAAACTTCAGCGGAATTTCGTGAACAATGGAAGAATTCCAAAGCATTGCTAAACATCAGCGGAATTCCGAGAACAATGGAAGAGTTCCAAAGCATTTTTAAACTTCAGCAGAATTCTGAGAACAAGGGAAGAGTTCCAAAGCATTTTTAAACTTCAGCAGAATTCCGAGAACAATGGAAGAGTTCCATAGCATTTTTAAACTTCAGTGGAATTCCGAGAAAAAGGGAAGAGTTCCAAAGCATTTTTAAACTTCAGCGGATTTCCGTGAACAATGGAAGAATTCCAAAACATTGCTAAAAATCAGCGGAATTCCGAGAACAATGGAATAGTTCCAAAGCTTTTTTAAACTTCAGCAGAATTCCGAGAACAATGGAAGAGTTCCAAAGCATTTTTAAACTTCAGCAGAATTCCGAGAACAATGGAAGAGTTTCAAAGCATTTTTAAACTTCAGCAGAATTCCCAGAATGATGGAAGAGTTCCAAAGCATTGTTAAACATCAGCGGAATTCCGAGAACAATGGAAGAGTTCCAAAGCATTTTTAAACTTCAGCGGAATTCTGAGAGCAATGGAAGAATTCCGAAGCATTGTTAAACATCAACGGAATTCTCAGAACAATGGAAGAGTTCCAAAGCATTTTTAAACTTCAGCAGAATTCCGAGAACAATGTAAGAGTTCCAAAGCATTGTTAAACATCAGCGGAATTCCGAGAACAATGGAAGAGTTCCAAAGCATTTTAAAACTTCAGCAGAATTCCGAGAACAATGGAAGAGTTCCAAAGCATTTTTAAACTTCAGCAGAATTTCGAGAACAATGAAAGAGTTCCAAATCATTGCAAAACATCAGCGGAATTCCGAGAACAATGGAAGAGTTCCAAAGCATTTTAAAACTTCAGCAGAATTCCGAGAACAATGGAAGAGTTCCAAAGCATTTTTAAACTTCAGCAGAATTCCGAGAACAATGAAAGAGTTCCAAATCATTGCAAAACATCAGCGGAATTCCGAGAACAATGGAAGAGTTCCAAAGCATTTTTAAGCTTCAGCAGAATTCCGAGAACAATGGAAAAGTTCCAAAGCATTTTTAAGCTTCAGCAGAATTCCGAGAACAATGGAAGAGTTTCAAAGCATTTTTAAACTTCAGCAGAATTCCCAGAATGATGGAAGAGTTCCAAAGCATTGTTAAACATCAACGGAATTCCGAGAACAATGGAAGAGTTCCAAAGCATTTTTAAACTTCAGCAGATTTCCGAGAACAATGAAAGAGTTCCAAATCATTGCAAAACATCAGCGGAATTCCGAGAACAATGGAAGAGTTCCAAAGCATTTTTAAGCTTCAGCAGAATTCCGAGAACAATGGAAAAGTTCCAAAGCATTTTTAAGCTTCAGCAGAATTCCGAGAACAATGGAAGAGTTTCAAAGCATTTTTAAACTTCAGCAGAATTCCCAGAATGATGGAAGAGTTCCAAAGCATTGTTAAACATCAGCGGAATTCCGAGAACAATGGAAGAGTTCCAAAGCATTTTTAAACTTCAGCGGAATTCTGAGAACAATGGAAGAATTCCGAAGCATTGTTAAACATCAACGGAATTCTCAGAACAATGGAAGTGTTCCAAAGCATTTTTAAACTTCAGCAGAATTCCGAGAACAATGTAAGAGTTCCAAAGCATTGTTAAACATCAGCGGAATTCCGAGAACAATGGAAGAGTTCCAAAGCATTTTAAAACTTCAGCAGAATTCCGAGAACAATGGAAGAGTTCCAAAGCATTTTAAAACTTCAGCAGAATTCCGAGAACAATGTAAGAGTTCCAAAGCATTTTTAAACTTCAGCAGAATTCCGAGAACAATGAAACAGTTCCAAATCATTGCAAAACATCAGCGGAATTCCGAGAACAATGGAAGAGTTCCAAAGCATTTTTAAGCTTCAGCAGAATTCCGAGAACAATGGAAAAGTTCCAAAGCATTTTTAAGCTTCAGCAGAATTCCGAGAACAATGGAAGAGTTCCAAAGCATTTTTAAACTTGAGCAGAATTCCCAGAACAATGGAACCGTTCAAAAGCATTGTTAAACATCAGCGGAATTCTGAGAACAATGGAAGAGTTCCAAAGAATTTTTAAACTTCAGCGGAATTCCGAGAACAATGGAAGAGTTCAAAAGTATTTTTAAATTTCAGCGGAATTCTGAGAACAATGGAAGAGTTCCAAAGCATTGTTAAACATCAGCGGAATTCCGAGAACAATGGAAGAGTTCCAAAGCATTTTTAAACTTCAGCAGAATTCTCAGAATGATGGAAGAGTTCCAAAGCATTGTTAAACATTAGCGGAATTCCGAGAACAATGGAAGAGATCCAAAGCATTTTTAAACTTCAGCGGAATTCTGAGAACAATGGAAGAATTCCAAAGCATTGTTAAACATGAGCGGAAATCTCAGAACAATGGAAGAGTTCCAAAGCGTTTTTAAACTTCAGCAGAATTCCGAGAACAATGGAAGAGTTCCAAAGCATTTTTAAACTTCAGCAGAATGCCGAGTACAATGGAAGAGTTCCAAAGCATTTTTAAACTTCAGCGGAATTCCGAGAACAAGGGAAGAGTTCCAAAGCATTTTTAAACTTCAGCGGAATTCCGTGAACAATGGAAGAATTCCAAAGCATTGCTAAACATCAGCGGAATTCCGAGAACAATGGAAGAGTTCCAAAGCATTTTTAATTTTCAGCAGAATTCCGAGAACAATGGAAGAGTTCCAAAGCATTTTTAAACTTCAGCAGAATTCTAAAAACAATGGAAGAGTTCCAAAGCATTGTTAAACATCAGAGGCATTCTGAGAACAATGGAAGAGTTCCAAAGCTTTTTTAAACTTCAGCTGAATTCCGAAAACAATCTAAGAGTTCCAAAGCATTGTTAAACATCAGCGGAATTCCGAGAACAATGGAAGAGTTCCAAAGCATTTTTAAACTTCAGCAGAATTCCCAGAACAATGGAAGAGTTCCAAAGCATTGTTAAACATCAGCGGAATTCCGAGAACAATGGAAGAGTTCCAAAGCGTTTTTAAACTTCAGCAAAATTCCCAGAACAATGGAAGAGTTCCAAAGCATAGTTAAACATCAGTGGAATTCCGAGAACAATGGAAGAGTTCCAAAGCGTTTTTAAACTTCAGCAGAATTCCGAGAACAATGGAAGAGTTCCAAAGCATTTATAAATTTCAGCGGAATTCTGAGAACAATATAAGAGTTCCAAAGCATTGTTAAACATCAGCGGAATTCCGAGAACAATGGTAGAGTTCCAAAGCATTTTTAAACTTCAGCAGATTTCCCAGACCAATGGAACAGTTCCAAAGCATTGTTAAACATCAGCGGAATTCCGAGAACAATGGAAGAGTTCCAAAGTATTTTTAAACTTCAGCAGACTTGAGAGAACAATGGAAGAGTTCCAAAGCATTGTTAAACATCAGCGGAATTCCGAGAACAATGGAAGAGTTCCAAAGCGTTTTTAAACTTTAGCTGAATTCCGAGAAAAATGGAACTGTTCCATAGCATTTTTAAGCTTCAGCGGAATTCCGAGAAAAAGGCAAGAGTTCCAAAGCATTTTTAAACTTCAGTGGAATTTCGTGAACAATGGAAGAATTCCAAAGCATTGCTAAACATCAGCGGAATTCCGAGAACAATGGAAGAGTTCCAAAGCATTTTTAAACTTCAGCACAATTCAGAGAACAATGGAACATTTCCAAACCATTGTTAAACATCAGCGGATTTCTGAGAAAAATGTAAGAGTTCCAAAGCATTTTTAAACTTCAGCAGAATTCCGAGAAAAATGGAAGAGTTCCAAATCATTGTTAAACATCAGCGGAATTCCGAGAACAATGGAAGAGTTCCAAAGCATTTTTAAACTTCAGCAGAATTCCCAGAACAATGGAAGAGTTCCAAAGCATTGTTAAACATCAGCGGAATTCCGAGAACAATGGTAGAGTTCCAAAGCATTTTTAAACTTTAGCAGATTTCCCAGAACAATGGAAGAGTTTCAAAGGATTGTTAAACATCAGCGGAATTCCGAGAGCAATGGAAGAGTTCCAAAGCATTTTTAAACTTCAGCAGACTTGAGAGAATGCTGGAAGAGTTCCAAAGCATTGTTAAACATCAGTGGAATTCCGAGAACAATGGAAGAATTCCAAAGCGTTTTTAAACTTTAGCTGAATTCCGAGAACAATGCAAGAGTTCCAAAGCATTTTTAAACTTCAGCAGAATTCTGAGAAAAATGGTAGAGTTCCAAAGCATTTTTAAACTTCAGCGGAATTTCGTGAACAATGGAAGAATTCCAAAGCATTGCTAAACATCAGCGGAATTCCGAGAACAATGGAAGAGTTCCAAAGCATTTTTAAACATCAGCACAATTCCGAGAACAATGGAATAGTTCCAAACCATTGCTAAACATCAGCGGATTTCTGAGAAAAATGGAAGAGTTCCAAAGCATTTTTAAACTTCAGCAGACTTGAGAGAACAATAGAAGAGTTCCAAAGCATTTCTAAACTTCAGCAGAATTCTGAGAAAAATGGAAGAGTTCCAAAGCATTGTTAAACATCAGCGGAATTCCGAGAACAATGGAAGAGTTCCAAAGCATTTTTAAGCTTCAGCAGAATTCCAAAAACAATGGAAGAGTTCCAAAGCATTGTTAAACATCAGCAGAATTCTGAGAACAATGGAAGAGTTCCAAAGCTTTTTTAAACTTCAGCAGAATTCCGAGAACAATGGAAGAGTTCCATAGCATTTTTAAACTTCAGCGGAATTCCGAGAACAAGGGAAGAGTTCCAAAGCATTTTTAAACTTCAGCGGAATTCCGTGAACAATGGAAGAATTCCAAAGCATTGCTAAACATCAGCGGAATTCCGAGAACAATGGAAGAGTTCCAAAGCATTGTTAAACATCAGCAGAATTCCCAGAACAATGGAAGAGTTCCAAAGCATTGTTAAACATCAGCAGAATTCCAAGAACAATGGAAGAGTTCCAAAGCATTTTTAAACTTCAGCAGAATTCCCAGAACAATGGAAGAGTTCCAAAGCATTGTTAAACATCAGCAGAATTCCGAGAACAAAGGAAGAGTTCCAAAGCGTTTTTAAACTTCAGCAGATTTCCGAGAACAATGGAAGAGTTCCAAACATTTTTAAACGTCAGCAGAATTCCGAGAACAATGGAAGAGTTCCAAACCATTTTTAAATTTCAGCGGAATTCCGAGAACAAGGGAAGAGTTCCAAAGCATTTTTAAACTTCAGCGTAATTCCGTGAACAATGGAAGAATTCCAAAACATTGCTAAACATCAGCGGAATTCCGAGAACATTGGAAGAGTTCCAAAGCATTTTTAAACTTCAGCAGACTTGAGAGAACAATGGAAGAGTTTCAAAGCATTTTTAAACTTCAGCAGAATTCCGAGAAAAATGGAAGAGTTTCAAAGCATTGTTAAACATCAGCGGAAATCCGAGAACAATGGAAGAGTTCCAAAGCATTTTTCAGCTTCAGCAGAATTCCGAAAACAATGGAAGAGTTCCAAAGCATTGTTAAACATCAGCGGAATTCTGAGAACAATGGAAGAGTTCCAAAGCTTTTTTAAACTTCAGCTGAATTCTGAGAACAATTGAAGAGTTCCAAAGCATTGTTAAACATCAGCGGAATTCCGAGAACAATGGAAGAGTTCCAAAGCATTTTTAAACTTCAGCAGAATTCCGAGAACAATGGAAGAGTTCCATAGCATTTTTAAACTTCAGCGGAATTCCGAGAACAAAGGAAGAGTTCCAAAGCATTTTTAAACTTCAGCGGAATTCCTTGAACAATGGAAGAATTCCACAGCATTGCTAAACATCAGCGGAATTCCGAGAACAATGGAAGAGTTCCAAAGCATTTTTCAACTTCAGCAGAATTCCGAGAACAATGGAAGAGTTCCAAAGCATTTTTAAACTTCAGCAGAATTCCGAGAAAAATGGAAGAGTTCCAAAGCATTGTTAAACATCAGCGGCATTCTGAGAACAATGGAAGAGTTCCAAAGCTTTTTTAAACTTCAGCTGAATTCCGAGAACAATATAAGAGTTCCAAAGCATTGTTAAACATCAGCGGAATTCCGAGAACAATGGTAGAGTTCCAAAGCATTTTTAAACTTCAGCAGATTTCCCAGAACAATGGAACAGTTCCAAAGCATTGTTAAACATCAGTGGAATTCCGAGAACAATGGAAGAGTTCCAAAGCATTTTTAAACTTCAGCAGACTTGAGAGAACAATGGAAGAGTTCCAAAGCATTGTTAAACATCAGCGGAATTCCGAGAACAATGGAAGAGTTCCAAAGCGTTTTTAAACTTTAGATGAATTCCGAGAACAATGCAAGAGTTCCAAAGCATTTTTAAACTTCAGCAGAATTCCGAGAAAAATGGAACTGTTCCATAGCATTTTTAAGCTTCAGCGGAATTCCGAGAAAAAGGCAAGAGTTCCAAAGCATTTTTAAACTTCAGCGGAATTTCGTGAACAATGGAAGAATTCCAAAGCATTGCTAAACATCAGCGGAATTCCGAGAACAATGGAAGAGTTCCAAAGCATTTTTAAACTTCAGCACAATTCCGAGAACAATGGAACAGTTCCAAACCATTGTTAAACATCAGCGGATTTCTGAGAAAAATGATAGAGTTCCAAAGCATTTTTAAACTTCAGCAGACTTGAGAGAACAATGGAAGAGTTCCAAAGCATTTTTAAACTTCAGCAGAATTCCGAGAAAAATGGAAGAGTTCCAAAGAATTGTTAAACATCAGCGGAATTCCAAGAACAATGGAAGAGTTCCAAAGCATTTTTAAACTTCAGCAGAATTCCGAGAACAATGGAAGAATTCCAAAGCATTGCTAAACATCAGCGGAATTCCGAGAACAATGGAAGAGTTCCAAAGCATTTTTAAACTTCAGCAGACTTGAGAGAACAATGGAAGAGCTCCAAAGCATTTTTCAACTTCAGCAGAATTCCCAGAACAATGGAATATTTCCAAAGCATTGTTAAACATCAGCAGAATTCCAAGAACAATGGAAGAGTTCCAAAGCATTTTTAAACTTCAGCAGAATTCCCAGAACAATGGAAGAGTTCCAAAGCATTGTTAAACATCAGCAGAATTCCGAGAACAAAGGAAGAGTTCCAAAGCGTTTTTAAACTTCAGCAGATTTCCGAGAACAATGGAAGAGTTCCAAAGCATTTTTAAACGTCAGCAGAATTCCGAGAACAATGGAAGAGTTCCAAACCATTTTTAAATTTCAGCGGAATTCCGAGAACAAGGGAAGAGTTCCAAAGCATTTTTAAACTTCAGCGTAATTCCGTGAACAATGGAAGAATTCCAAAACATTGCTAAACATCAGCAGAATTCCGAGAACATTGGAAGAGTTCCAAAGCATTTTTAAACTTCAGCAGACTTGAGAGAACAATGGAAGAGTTCCAAAGCATTTTTAAACTTCAGCAGAATTCCGAGAAAAATGGAAGAGTTTCAAAGCATTGTTAAACATCAGCGGAAATCCGAGAACAATGGAAGAGTTCCAAAGCATTTTTCAGCTTCAGCAGAATTCCGAAAACAATGGAAGAGTTCCAAAGCATTGTTAAACATCAGCGGAATTCTGAGAACAATGGAAGAGTTCCAAAGCTTTTTTAAACTTCAGCTGAATTCTGAGAACAATGGAAGAGTTCCAAAGCATTGTTAAACATCAGCGGAATTCCGAGAACAATGGAAGAGTGCCAAAGCATTTTTAAACTTCAGCAGAATTCCGAGAACAATGGAAGAGTTCCATAGCATTTTTAAACTTCAGCGGAATTCCGAGAACAAAGGAAGAGTTCCAAAGCATTTTTAAAATTCAGCGGAATTCCTTGAACAATGGAAGAATTCCACAGCATTGCTAAACATCAGCGGAATTCCGAGAACAATGGAAGAGTTCCAAAGCATTTTTCAACTTCAGCAGAATTCCGAGAACAATGGAAGAGTTCCAAAGCATTTTTAAACTTCAGCAGAATTCCGAGAAAAATGGAAGAGTTCCAAAGCATTGTTAAACATCAGCGGAATTCCGAGAACAATGGAAGAGTTCCACAGCATTTTTAAACTTCAGCAGAATTCCAAAAACAATGGAAGAGTTCCAAAGCATTGTTAAACATCAGCGGCATTCTGAGAACAATGGAAGAGTTCCAAAGCTTTTTTAACCTTCAGCTGAATTCCGAGAACAATATAAGAGTTCCAAAGCATTGTTAAACATCAGCGGAATTCCGAGAACAATGGTAGAGTTCCAAAGCATTTTTAAACTTCAGCAGATTTCCCAGAACAATGGAACAGTTCCAAAGCATTGTTAAACATCAGCGGAATTCCGAGAACAATGGAAGAGTTCCAAAGCATTTTTAAACTTCAGCAGACTTGAGAGAACAATAGAAGAGTTCCAAAGCATTGTTAAACATCAGCGGAATTCCGAGAACAATGGAAGAGTTCCAAAGCGTTTTTAAACTTTAGATGAATTCCGAGAACAATGCAAGAGTTCCAAAGCATTTTTAAACTTCAGCAGAATTCCGAGAAAAATGGAACTGTTCCATAGCATTTTTAAGCTTCAGCGGAATTCCGAGAAAAAGGCAAGAGTTCCAAAGCATTTTTAAACTTCAGCGGAATTTCGTGAACAATGGAAGAATTCCAAAGCATTGCTAAACATCAGCGGAATTCCGAGAACAATGGAAGAGTTCCAAAACATTTTTAAACTTCAGCACAATTCCGAGAACAATGGAACAGTTCCAAACCATTGTTAAACATCAGCGGAATTCCAAGAACAATGGAAGAGTTCCAAAGCATTTTTAAACTTCAGCAGAATTCCCAGAACAATAGAAGAGTTCCAAAGCATTGTTAAACATCAGCGGAATTCCGAGAACAATGGTAGAGTTCCAAAGCATTATTAAACTTCAGCAGATTTCCCAGAACAATGGAAGAGTTCCAAATCATTGTTAAACATCAGCGGAATTCCGAGAGCAATGGAAGAGTTCCAAAGCATTTTTAGACTTCAGCAGACTTGAGAGAACACTGGAAGAGTTCCAAAGCATTGTTAAACATCAGCGGAATTCCGAGAACAATGGAAGAGTTCCAAAGCGTTTTTAAACTTTAGCTCAATTCCGAGAACAATGCAAGAGTTCCAAAGCATTTTTAAACTTCAGCAGAATTCCGAGAAAAATGGAACTGTTCCATAGCATTTTTAAGCTTCAGCGGAATTCCGAGAAAAAGGCAAGAGTTCCAAAGCATTTTTAAACTTCAGCGGAATGTCGTGAACAATGGAAGAATTCCAAAGCATTGCTAAACATCAGCCGAATTCCTAGAACAATGGAAGAGTTCCAAAGCATTTTTAAACTTCAGCACATTTCCGAGAACAATGGAAGAGTTCCAAACCATTGCTAAAGATCAGCGGATTTCTGAGAAAAATGGAAGAGTTCCAAAGCATTTTTAAACTTCAGCAGACTTGAGAGAACAATGGAAGAGTTCCAAAGCATTTTTAAACTTCAGCAGAATTCCGAGAAAAATGGAAGAGTTCCAAAGAATTGTTAAACATCAGCGGAATTCCGAGAACAATGGAAGAGTTCCAAAGCATTTTTAAACTTCAGCAGAATTCCCAGAACAATGGAAGAGTTCCAAAGCATTGTTAAACATCAGTGGAATTCCGAGAACAATGGTAGAGTTCCAAAGCATTTTTAAACTTCAGCAGATTTCCCAGAACAATGGAAGAGTTCCAAATCATTGTTAAACATCAGCGGAATTCCGAGAGCAATGGAAGAGTTCCAAAGCATTTTTAAACTTCAGCAGACTTGAGAGAGCACTGGAAGAGTTCCAAAGCAATGTTAAACATCAGCGGAATTCCGAGAACAATGGAAGAGTTCCAAAGCGTTTTTAAACTTTAGCTGAATTCCGAGAACAGTGCAAGAGTGTCAAAGCATTTTTAAACTTCAGCAGAATTCCGAGAAAAATGGAACTGTTCCATAGCATTTTTAAGCTTCAGCGGAATTCCGAGAAAAAGGCATGAGTTCCAAAGCATTTTTAAACTTCAGCGGAATTTCGTGAACAATGGAAGAATTCCAAAGCATTGCTAAACATCAGCCGAATTCCTAGAACAATGGAAGAGTTCCAAAGCATTTTTAAACTTCAGCACATTTCCGAGAACAATGGAAGAGTTCCAAACCATTGCTAAAGATCAGCGGATTTCTGAGAAAAATGGAAGAGTTCCAAAGCATTTTTAAACTTCAGCAGACTTGAGAGAACAATGGAAGAGTTCCAAAGCATTTTTAAACTTCAGCAGAATTCCGAGAAAAATGGAAGAGTTCCAAAGCATTGTTAAACATCAGAGGAATTCCGAGAACAATGGAAGAGTTCCAAAGCATTTTTAAGCTTCAGCAGAATTCCAAAAACAATGGAAGAGTTCCAAAGCATTGTTAAACATCAGCGGAATTCTGAGAACAATGGAAGAGTTCCAAAGCTTTTTTAAACTTCAGCTGAATTCTGAGAACAATGGAAGAGTTCCAAAGCATTGTTAAACATCAGCGGAATTCTGAGAACAATGGAAGATTTCCAAAGCATTTTTAAACTTCAGCAGAATTCCCAGAACAGTGGAAGAGTTCCAAAGCATTGTTAAACATCAGCGGAATTCCGAGAACAACGGAAGAGTTCCAAAGCATTTTTAAACTTCAGCAGAATTACCAAAACAATGGAAGAGTTCCAAAGCATTGTTAAACATCAGCAGAATTCCGAGAACAATGGAAGAGTTCCAAAGCATTTTTAAACTTCAGCAGAATTCCCAGAACAATGGAAGAGTTCCAAATCATTGTTAAACATCAGCGGAATTCCGAGAACAATGGAAGAGTTACAAAGCGTTTTTAAACTTCAGCAGAATTCCGAGAACAATGGAAGAGTTCCAAAGCATTTTTAAACTTCAGCAGAATTCCGAGAACAATGGAAGAGTTCCATAGCATTTTTAAACTTCAGCGGAATTCCGAGAACAATGGAAGAGTTCCAAAGCATTTTTCAACTTCAGCAGAATTCCGAGAACAATGGAAGAGTTCCAAAGCATTTTTAAACTTCAGCAGAATTCCGAGAAAAATGGAAGAGTTCCAAAGCATTGTTAAACATCAGCGGAATTCCGAGAACAATGGAAGAGTTCCACAGCATTTTTAAACTTCAGCAGAATTCCAAAAACAATGGAAGAGTTCCAAAGCATTGTTAAACATCAGCGGCATTCTGAGAACAATGGAAGAGTTCCAAAGCTTTTTTAAACTTCAGCTGAATTCCGAGAACAATATAAGAGTTCCAAAGCATTGTTAAACATCAGCGGAATTCCGAGAACAATGGTAGAGTTCCAAAGCATTTTTAAACTTCAGCAGATTTCCCAGAACAATGGAACAGTTCCAAAGCATTGTTAAACATCAGCGGAATTCCGAGAACAATGGAAGAGTTCCAAAGCATTTTTAAACTTCAGCAGACTTGAGAGAACAATGGAAGAGTTCCAAAGCATTTTTAAACTTCAGCAGAATTCCGAGAAAAATGGAAGAGTTCCAAAGAATTGTTAAACATCAGCGGAATTCCAAGAACAATGGAAGAGTTCCAAAGCATTTTTAAACTTCAGCAGAATTCCGAGAAAAATGGAAGAGTTCCAAAGAATTGTTAAACATCAGCGGAATTCCGAGAACAATGGAAGAGTTCCAAAGCATTTTTAAACTTCAGCAGAATTCCCAGAACAATGGAAGAGTTCCAAAGCATTGTTAAACATCAGCGGAATTCCGAGAACAATGGTAGAGTTCCAAAGCATTTTTAAACTTCAGCAGATTTCCCAGAACAATGGAAGAGTTCCAAATCATTGTTAAACATCAGCGGAATTCCGAGAGCAATGGAAGAGTTCCAAAGCATTTTTAAACTTCAGCAGACTTGAGAGAACACTGGAAGAGTTCCAAAGCATTGTTAAACATCAGCGGAATTCCGAGAACAATGGAAGAGTTCCAAAGCGTTTTTAAACTTTAGCTGAATTCCGAGAACAGTGCAAGATTGTCAAAGAATTTTTAAACTTCAGCAGAATTCCGAGAAAAATGGAACTGTTCCATAGCATTTTTAAGCTTCAGCGGAATTCCGAGAAAAAGGCAAGAGTTCCAAAGCATTTTTAAACTTCAGCGGAATTTCGTGAACAATGGAAGAATTCCAAAGCATTGCTAAACATCAGTCGAATTCCTAGAACAATGGAAGAGTTCCAAAGCATTTTTAAACTTCAGCACATTTCCGAGAACAATGGAAGAGTTCCAAACCATTGCTAAAGATCAGCGGATTTCTGAGAAAAATGGAAGAGTTCCAAAGCATTTTTAAACTTCAGCAGACTTGAGAGAACAATGGAAGAGTTCCAAAGCATTTTTAAACTTCAGCAGAATTCCGAGAAAAATGGAAGAGTTCCAAAGAATTGTTAAACATCAGCGGAATTCCGAGAACAATGGAAGAGTTCCAAAGCATTTTTAAACTTCAGCAGAATTCCCAGAACAATGGAAGAGTTCCAAAGCATTGTTAAACATCAGCGGAATTCCGAGAACAATGGTAGAGTTCCAAAGCATTTTTAAACTTCAGCAGATTTCCCAGAACAATGGAAGAGTTCCAAATCATTGTTAAACATCAGCGGAATTCCGAGAGCAATGGAAGAGTTCCAAAGCATTTTTAAACTTCAGCAGACTTGAGAGAACACTGGAAGAGTTCCAAAGCAATGTTAAACATCAGCGGAATTCCGAGAACAATGGAAGAGTTCCAAAGCGTTTTTAAACTTTAGCTGAATTCCGAGAACAGTGCAAGAGTGTCAAAGCATTTTTAAACTTCAGCAGAATTCCGAGAAAAATGGAACTGTTCCATAGCATTTTTAAGCTTCAGCGGAATTCCGAGAAAAAGGCATGAGTTCCAAAGCATTTTTAAACTTCAGCGGAATTTCGTGAACAATGGAAGAATTCCAAAGCATTGCTAAACATCAGCCGAATTCCTAGAACAATGGAAGAGTTCCAAAGCATTTTTAAACTTCAGCACATTTCCGAGAACAATGGAAGAGTTCCAAACCATTGCTAAAGATCAGCGGATTTCTGAGAAAAATGGAAGAGTTCCAAAGCATTTTTAAACTTCAGCAGACTTGAGAGAACAATGGAAGAGTTCCAAAGCATTTTTAAACTTCAGCAGAATTCCGAGAAAAATGGAAGAGTTCCAAAGCATTGTTAAACATCAGAGGAATTCCGAGAACAATGGAAGAGTTCCAAAGCATTTTTAAGCTTCAGCAGAATTCCAAAAACAATGGAAGAGTTCCAAAGCATTGTTAAACATCAGCGGAATTCTGAGAACAATGGAAGAGTTCCAAAGCTTTTTTAAACTTCAGCTGAATTCTGAGAACAATGGAAGAGTTCCAAAGCATTGTTAAACATCAGCGGAATTCTGAGAACAATGGAAGATTTCCAAAGCATTTTTAAACTTCAGCAGAATTCCCAGAACAGTGGAAGAGTTCCAAAGCATTGTTAAACATCAGCGGAATTCCGAGAACAACGGAAGAGTTCCAAAGCATTTTTAAACTTCAGCAGAATTACCAAAACAATGGAAGAGTTCCAAAGCATTGTTAAACATCAGCAGAATTCCGAGAACAATGGAAGAGTTCCAAAGCATTTTTAAACTTCAGCAGAATTCCCAGAACAATGGAAGAGTTCCAAATCATTGTTAAACATCAGCGGAATTCCGAGAACAATGGAAGAGTTACAAAGCGTTTTTAAACTTCAGCAGAATTCCGAGAACAATGGAAGAGTTCCAAAGCATTTTTAAACTTCAGCAGAATTCCGAGAACAATGGAAGAGTTCCATAGCATTTTTAAACTTCAGCGGAATTCCGAGAACAATGGAAGAGTTCCAAAGCATTTTTCAACTTCAGCAGAATTCCGAGAACAATGGAAGAGTTCCAAAGCATTTTTAAACTTCAGCAGAATTCCGAGAAAAATGGAAGAGTTCCAAAGCATTGTTAAACATCAGCGGAATTCCGAGAACAATGGAAGAGTTCCACAGCATTTTTAAACTTCAGCAGAATTCCAAAAACAATGGAAGAGTTCCAAAGCATTGTTAAACATCAGCGGCATTCTGAGAACAATGGAAGAGTTCCAAAGCTTTTTTAAACTTCAGCTGAATTCCGAGAACAATATAAGAGTTCCAAAGCATTGTTAAACATCAGCGGAATTCCGAGAACAATGGTAGAGTTCCAAAGCATTTTTAAACTTCAGCAGATTTCCCAGAACAATGGAACAGTTCCAAAGCATTGTTAAACATCAGCGGAATTCCGAGAACAATGGAAGAGTTCCAAAGCATTTTTAAACTTCAGCAGACTTGAGAGAACAATGGAAGAGTTCCAAAGCATTTTTAAACTTCAGCAGAATTCCGAGAAAAATGGAAGAGTTCCAAAGAATTGTTAAACATCAGCGGAATTCCAAAAACAATGGAAGAGTTCCAAAGCATTTTTAAACTTCAGCAGAATTCCGAGAAAAATGGAAGAGTTCCAAAGAATTGTTAAACATCAGCGGAATTCCGAGAACAATGGAAGAGTTCCAAAGCATTTTTAAACTTCAGCAGAATTCCCAGAACAATGGAAGAGTTCCAAAGCATTGTTAAACATCAGCGGAATTCCGAGAACAATGGTAGAGTTCCAAAGCATTTTTAAACTTCAGCAGATTTCCCAGAACAATGGAAGAGTTCCAAATCATTGTTAAACATCAGCGGAATTCCGAGAGCAATGGAAGAGTTCCAAAGCATTTTTAAACTTCAGCAGACTTGAGAGAACACTGGAAGAGTTCCAAAGCATTGTTAAACATCAGCGGAATTCCGAGAACAATGGAAGAGTTCCAAAGCGTTTTTAAACTTTAGCTGAATTCCGAGAACAGTGCAAGAGTGTCAAAGAATTTTTAAACTTCAGCAGAATTCCGAGAAAAATGGAACTGTTCCATAGCATTTTTAAGCTTCAGCGGAATTCCGAGAAAAAGGCAAGAGTTCCAAAGCATTTTTAAACTTCAGCGGAATTTCGTGAACAATGGAAGAATTCCAAAGCATTGCTAAACATCAGTCGAATTCCTAGAACAATGGAAGAGTTCCAAAGCATTTTTAAACTTCAGCACATTTCCGAGAACAATGGAAGAGTTCCAAACCATTGCTAAAGATCAGCGGATTTCTGAGAAAAATGGAAGAGTTCCAAAGCATTTTTAAACTTCAGCAGACTTGAGAGAACAATGGAAGAGTTCCAAAGCATTTTTAAACTTCAGCAGAATTCCGAGAAAAATGGAAGAGTTCCAAAGCATTGTTAAACATCAGAGGAATTCCGAGAACAATGGAAGAGTTCCAAAGCATTTTTAAGCTTCAGCAGAATTCCAAAAACAATGGAAGAGTTCCAAAGCATTGTTAAACATCAGCGGAATTCTGAGAACAATGGAAGAGTTCCAAAGCTTTTTTAAACTTCAGCTGAATTCTGAGAACAATGGAAGAGTTCCAAAGCATTGTTAAACATCAGCGGAATTCTGAGAACAATGGAAGATTTCCAAAGCATTTTTAAACTTCAGCAGAATTCCCAGAACAGTGGAAGAGTTCCAAAGCATTGTTAAACATCAGCGGAATTCCGAGAACAACGGAAGAGTTCCAAAGCATTTTTAAACTTCAGCAGAATTACCAAAACAATGGAAGAGTTCCAAAGCATTGTTAAACATCAGCAGAATTCCGAGAACAATGGAAGAGTTCCAAAGCATTTTTAAACTTCAGCAGAATTCCCAGAACAATGGAAGAGTTCCAAATCATTGTTAAACATCAGCGGAATTCCGAGAACAATGGAAGAGTTACAAAGCGTTTTTAAACTTCAGCAGAATTCCGAGAACAATGGAAGAGTTCCAAAGCATTTTTAAACTTCAGCAGAATTCCGAGAACAATGGAAGAGTTCCATAGCATTTTTAAACTTCAGCGGAATTCCGAGAACAATGGAAGAGTTCCAAAGCATTTTTCAACTTCAGCAGAATTCCGAGAACAATGGAAGAGTTCCAAAGCATTTTTAAACTTCAGCAGAATTCCGAGAAAAATGGAAGAGTTCCAAAGCATTGTTAAACATCAGCGGAATTCCGAGAACAATGGAAGAGTTCCACAGCATTTTTAAACTTCAGCAGAATTCCAAAAACAATGGAAGAGTTCCAAAGCATTGTTAAACATCAGCGGCATTCTGAGAACAATGGAAGAGTTCCAAAGCTTTTTTAAACTTCAGCTGAATTCCGAGAACAATATAAGAGTTCCAAAGCATTGTTAAACATCAGCGGAATTCCGAGAACAATGGTAGAGTTCCAAAGCATTTTTAAACTTCAGCAGATTTCCCAGAACAATGGAACAGTTCCAAAGCATTGTTAAACATCAGCGGAATTCCGAGAACAATGGAAGAGTTCCAAAGCATTTTTAAACTTCAGCAGACTTGAGAGAACAATGGAAGAGTTCCAAAGCATTTTTAAACTTCAGCAGAATTCCGAGAAAAATGGAAGAGTTCCAAAGAATTGTTAAACATCAGCGGAATTCCAAGAACAATGGAAGAGTTCCAAAGCATTTTTAAACTTCAGCAGAATTCCGAGAAAAATGGAAGAGTTCCAAAGAATTGTTAAACATCAGCGGAATTCCGAGAACAATGGAAGAGTTCCAAAGCATTTTTAAACTTCAGCAGAATTCCCAGAACAATGGAAGAGTTCCAAAGCATTGTTAAACATCAGCGGAATTCCGAGAACAATGGTAGAGTTCCAAAGCATTTTTAAACTTCAGCAGATTTCCCAGAACAATGGAAGAGTTCCAAATCATTGTTAAACATCAGCGGAATTCCGAGAGCAATGGAAGAGTTCCAAAGCATTTTTAAACTTCAGCAGACTTGAGAGAACACTGGAAGAGTTCCAAAGCATTGTTAAACATCAGCGGAATTCCGAGAACAATGGAAGAGTTCCAAAGCGTTTTTAAACTTTAGCTGAATTCCGAGAACAGTGCAAGAGTGTCAAAGCATTTTTAAACTTCAGCAGAATTCCGAGAAAAATGGAACTGTTCCATAGCATTTTTAAGCTTCAGCGGAATTCCGAGAAAAAGGCAAGAGTTCCAAAGCATTTTTAAACTTCAGCGGAATTTCGTGAACAATGGAAGAGTTCCAAAGCATTTTTAAACTTCAGCACATTTCCGAGAACAATGGAAGAGTTCCAAACCATTGCTAAAGATCAGCGGATTTCTGAGAAAAATGGAAGAGTTCCAAAGCATTTTTAAACTTCAGCAGACTTGAGAGAACAATGGAAGAGTTCCAAAGCATTTTTAAACTTCAGCAGAATTCCGAGAAAAATGGAAGAGTTCCAAAGCATTGTTAAACATCAGAGGAATTCCGAGAACATTGGAAGAGTTCCAAAGCATTTTTAAGCTTCAGCAGAATTCCAAAAACAATGGAAGAGTTCCAAAGCATTGTTAAACATCAGCGGAATTCTGAGAACAATGGAAGAGTTCCAAAGCTTTTTTAAACTTCAGCTGAATTCTGAGAACAATGGAAGAGTTCCAAAGCATTGTTAAACATCAGCGGAATTCTGAGAACAATGGAAGATTTCCAAAGCATTTTTAAACTTCAGCAGAATTCCCAGAACAGTGGAAGAGTTCCAAAGCATTGTTAAACATCAGCGGAATTCCGAGAACAACGGAAGAGTTCCAAAGCATTTTTAAACTTCAGCAGAATTACCAAAACAATGGAAGAGTTCCAAAGCATTGTTAAACATCAGCAGAATTCCGAGAACAATGGAAGAGTTCCAAAGCATTTTTAAACTTCAGCAGAATTCCCAGAACAATGGAAGAGTTCCAAATCATTGTTAAACATCAGCGGAATTCCGAGAACAATGGAAGAGTTACAAAGCGTTTTTAAACTTCAGCAGAATTCCGAGAACAATGGAAGAGTTCCAAAGCATTTTTAAACTTCAGCAGAATTCCGAGAACAATGGAAGAGTTCCATAGCATTTTTAAACTTCAGCGGAATTCCGAGAACAATGGAAGAGTTCCAAAGCATTTTTCAACTTCAGCAGAATTCCGAGAACAATGGAAGAGTTCCAAAGCATTTTTAAACTTCAGCAGAATTCCGAGAAAAATGGAAGAGTTCCAAAGCATTGTTAAACATCAGCGGAATTCCGAGAACAATGGAAGAGTTCCACAGCATTTTTAAACTTCAGCAGAATTCCAAAAACAATGGAAGAGTTCCAAAGCATTGTTAAACATCAGCGGCATTCTGAGAACAATGGAAGAGTTCCAAAGCTTTTTTAAACTTCAGCTGAATTCCGAGAACAATATAAGAGTTCCAAAGCATTGTTAAACATCAGCGGAATTCCGAGAACAATGGTAGAGTTCCAAAGCATTTTTAAACTTCAGCAGATTTCCCAGAACAATGGAACAGTTCCAAAGCATTGTTAAACATCAGCGTAATTCCGAGAACAATTGAAGAGTTCCAAAGCATTTTTAAACTTCAGCAGACTTGAGAGAACAATGGAAGAGTTCCAAAGCATTTTTAAACTTCAGCAGAATTCCGAGAAAAATGGAAGAGTTCCAAAGAATTGTTAAACATCAGCGGAATTCCAAGAACAATGGAAGAGTTCCAAAGCATTTTTAAACTTCAGCAGAATTCCCAAAACAATGGAAGAGTTCCAAAGCATTGTTAAACATCAGCGGAATTCCGAGAACAATGGTAGAGTTCCAAAGCATTATTAAACCTCAGCAGATTTCCCAGAACAATGTAAGAGTTCCAAATCATTGTTAAACATCAGCGGAATTCCGAGAGCAATGGAAGAGTTCCAAAGCATTTTTAGACTTCAGCAGACTTGAGAGAACACTGGAAGAGTTCCAAAGCATTGTTAAACATCAGCGGAATTCCGAGAACAATGGAAGAGTTCCAAAGCGTTTTTAAACTTTAGCTCAATTCCGAGAACAATGCAAGAGTTCCAAAGCATTTTTAAACTTCAGCAGAATTCCGAGAAAAATGGAACTGTTCCATAGCATTTTTAAGCTTCAGCGGAATTCCGAGAAAAAGGCAAGAGTTCCAAAGCATTTTTAAACTTCAGCGGAATGTCGTGAACAATGGAAGAATTCCAAAGCATTGCTAAACATCAGCCGAATTCCTAGAACAATGGAATAGTTCCAAAGCATTTTTAAACTGCAGCACATTTCCGAGAACAATGGAAGAGTTCCAAACGATTGCTAAAGATCAGCGGATTTCTGAGAAAAATGGAAGAGTTCCAAAGCATTTTTAAACTTCAGCAGACTTGAGAGAACAATGGAAGAGTTCCAAAGCATTTTTAAACTTCAGCAGAATTCCGAGAAAAATGGAAGAGTTCCAAAGAATTGTTAAACATCAGCGGAATTCCGAGAACAATGGAAGAGTTCCAAAGCATTTTTAAACTTCAGCAGAATTCCCAGAACAATGGAAGAGTTCCAAAGCATTGTTAAACATCAGCAGAATTCCGAGAACAATGGTAGAGTTCCAAAGCATTTTTAAACTTCAGCAGATTTCCCAGAACAATGGAAGAGTTCCAAATCATTGTTAAACATCAGCGGAATTCCGAGAGCAATGGAAGAGTTCCAAAGCATTTTTAAACTTCAGCAGACTTGAGAGAACACTGGAAGAGTTCCAAAGCATTGTTAAACATCAGCGGAATTCCGAGAACAATGGAAGAGTTCCAAAGCGTTTTTAAACTTTAGCTGAATTCCGAGAACAGTGCAAGAGTGTCAAAGCATTTTTAAACTTCAGCAGAATTCCGAGAAAAATGGAACTGTTCCATAGCATTTTTAAGCTTCAGCGGAATTCCGAGAAAAAGGCAAGAGTTCCAAAGCATTTTTAAACTTCAGCGGAATTTCGTGAACAATGGAAGAATTCCAAAGCATTGCTAAACATCAGCCGAATTCCTAGAACAATGGAAGAGTTCCAAAGCAATTTTAAACTTCAGCACATTTCCGAGAACAATGGAAGAGTTCCAAACCATTGCTAAAGATCAGCGGATTTCTGAGAAAAATGGAAGAGTTCCAAAGCATTTTTAAACTTCAGCAGACTTGAGAGAACAATGGAAGAGTTCCAAAGCATTTTTAAACTTCAGCAGAATTCCGAGAAAAATGGAAGAGTTCCAAAGCATTGTTAAACATCAGAGGAATTCCGAGAACAATGGAAGAGTTCCAAAGCATTTTTAAGCTTCAGCAGAATTCCAAAAACAATGGAAGAGTTCCAAAGCATTGTTAAACATCAGCGGAATTCTGAGAACAATGGAAGAGTTCCAAAGCTTTTTTAAACTTCAGCTGAATTCTGAGAACAATGGAAGAGTTCCAAAGCATTGTTAAACATCAGCGGAATTCTGAGAACAATGGAAGATTTCCAAAGCATTTTTAAACTTCAGCAGAATTCCCAGAACAGTGGAAGAGTTCCAAAGCATTGTTAAACATCAGCGGAATTCCGAGAACAACGGAAGAGTTCCAAAGCATTTTTAAACTTCAGCAGAATTACCAAAACAATGGAAGAGTTCCAAAGCATTGTTAAACATCAGCAGAATTCCGAGAACAATGGAAGAGTTCCAAAGCATTTTTAAACTTCAGCAGAATTCCCAGAACAATGGAAGAGTTCCAAATCATTGTTAAACATCAGCGGAATTCCGAGAACAATGGAAGAGTTACAAAGCGTTTTTAAACTTCAGCAGAATTCCGAGAACAATGGAAGAGTTCCAAAGCATTTTTAAACTTCAGCAGAATTCCGAGAACAATGGAAGAGTTCCATAGCATTTTTAAACTTCAGCGGAATTCCGAGAACAATGGAAGAGTTCCAAAGCATTTTTCAACTTCAGCAGAATTCCGAGAACAATGGAAGAGTTCCAAAGCATTTTTAAACTTCAGCAGAATTTCGAGAAACATGGAAGAGTTCCAAAGCATTGTTAAACATCAGCGGAATTCCGAGAACAATGGAAGAGTTCCACAGCATTTTTAAACTTCAGCAGAATTCCAAAAACAATGGAAGAGTTCCAAAGCATTGTTAAACATCAGCGGCATTCTGAGAACAAAGGAAGAGTTCCAAAGCTTTTTTAAACTTCAGCTGAATTCCGAGAACAATATAAGAGTTCCAAAGCATTGTTAAACATCAGCGGAATTCCGAGAACAATGGTAGAGTTCCAAAGCATTTTTAAACTTCAGCAGATTTCCCAGAACAATGGAACAGTTCCAAAGCATTGTTAAACATCAGCGTAATTCCGAGAACAATTGAAGAGTTCCAAAGCATTTTTAAACTTCAGCAGACTTGAGAGAACAATGGAAGAGTTCCAAAGCATTTTTAAACTTCAGCAGAATTCCGAGAAAAATGGAAGAGTTCCAAAGAATTGTTAAACATCAGCGGAATTCCAAGAACAATGGAAGAGTTCCAAAGCATTTTTAAACTTCAGCAGAATTCCCAAAACAATGGAAGAGTTCCAAAGCATTGTTAAACATCAGCGGAATTCCGAGAACAATGGTAGAGTTCCAAAGCATTATTAAACCTCAGCAGATTTCCCAGAACAATGTAAGAGTTCCAAATCATTGTTAAACATCAGCGGAATTCCGAGAGCAATGGAAGAGTTCCAAAGCATTTTTAGACTTCAGCAGACTTGAGAGAACACTGGAAGAGTTCCAAAGCATTGTTAAACATCAGCGGAATTCCGAGAACAATGGAAGAGTTCCAAAGCGTTTTTAAACTTTAGCTCAATTCCGAGAACAATGCAAGAGTTCCAAAGCATTTTTAAACTTCAGCAGAATTCCAAGAAAAATGGAACTGTTCCATAGCATTTTTAAGCTTCAGCGGAATTCCGAGAAAAAGGCAAGAGTTCCAAAGCATTTTTAAACTTCAGCGGAATGTCGTGAACAATGGAAGAATTCCAAAGCATTGCTAAACATCAGCCGAATTCCTAGAACAATGGAATAGTTCCAAAGCATTTTTAAACTGCAGCACATTTCCGAGAACAATGGAAGAGTTCCAAACGATTGCTAAAGATCAGCGGATTTCTGAGAAAAATGGAAGAGTTCCAAAGCATTTTTAAACTTCAGCAGACTTGAGAGAACAATGGAAGAGTTCCAAAGCATTTTTAAACTTCAGCAGAATTCCGAGAAAAATGGAAGAGTTCCAAAGAATTGTTAAACATCAGCGGAATTCCGAGAACAATGGAAGAGTTCCAAAGCATTTTTAAACTTCAGCAGAATTCCCAGAACAATGGAAGAGTTCCAAAGCATTGTTAAACATCAGCGGAATTCCGAGAACAATGGTAGAGTTCCAAAGCATTTTTAAACTTCAGCAGATTTCCCAGAACAATGGAAGAGTTCCAAATCATTGTTAAACATCAGCGGAATTCCGAGAGCAATGGAAGAGTTCCAAAGCATTTTTAAACTTCAGCAGACTTGAGAGAACACTGGAAGAGTTCCAAAGCATTGTTAAACATCAGCGGAATTCCGAGAACAATGGAAGAGTTCCAAAGCGTTTTTAAGCTTTAGCTGAATTCCGAGAACAGTGCAAGAGTGTCAAAGCATTTTTAAACTTCAGCAGAATTCCGAGAAAAATGGAACTGTTCCATAGCATTTTTAAGCTTCAGCGGAATTCCGAGAAAAAGGCAAGAGTTCCAAAGCATTTTTAAACTTCAGCGGAATTTCGTGAACAATGGAAGAATTCCAAAGCATTGCTAAACATCAGCCGAATTCCTAGAACAATGGAAAAGTTCCAAAGCATTTTTAAACTTCAGCACATTTCCGAGAACAATGGAAGAGTTCCAAACCATTGCTAAAGATCAGCGGATTTCTGAGAAAAATGGAAGAGTTCCAAAGCATTTTTAAACTTCAGCAGACTTGAGAGAACAATGGAAGAGTTCCAAAGCATTTTTAAACTTCAGCAGAATTCCGAGAAAAATGGAAGAGTTCCAAAGCATTGTTAAACATCAGAGGAATTCCGAGAACAATGGAAGAGTTCCAAAGCATTTTTAAGCTTCAGCAGAATTCCAAAAACAATGGAAGAGTTCCAAAGCATTGTTAAACATCAGCGGAATTCTGAGAACAATGGAAGAGTTCCAAAGCTTTTTTAAACTTCAGCTGAATTCTGAGAACAATGGAAGAGTTCCAAAGCATTGTTAAACATCAGCGGAATTCTGAGAACAATGGAAGATTTCCAAAGCATTTTTAAACTTCAGCAGAATTCCCAGAACAGTGGAAGAGTTCCAAAGCATTGCTAAACATCAGCGGAATTCCGAGAACAACGGAAGAGTTCCAAAGCATTTTTAAACTTCAGCAGAATTACCAAAACAATGGAAGAGTTCCAAAGCATTGTTAAACATCAGCAGAATTCCGAGAACAATGGAAGAGTTCCAAAGCATTTTTAAACTTCAGCAGAATTCCCAGAACAATGGAAGAGTTCCAAATCATTGTTAAACATCAGCGGAATTCCGAGAACAATGGAAGAGTTACAAAGCGTTTTTAAACTTCAGCAGAATTCCGAGAACAATGGAAGAGTTCCAAAGCATTTTTAAACTTCAGCAGAATTCCGAGAACAATGGAAGAGTTCCATAGCATTTTTAAACTTCAGCGGAATTCTGAGAACAATGGAAGAGTTCCAAAGCATTTTTCAACTTCAGCAGAATTCCGAGAACAATGGAAGAGTTCCAAAGCATTTTTAAACTTCAGCAGAATTCCGAGAAAAATGGAAGAGTTCCAAAGCATTGTTAAACATCAGCGGAATTCCGAGAACAATGGAAGAGTTCCACAGCATTTTTAAACTTCAGCAGAATTCCAAAAACAATGGAAGAGTTCCAAAGCATTGTTAAACATCAGCGGCATTCTGAGAACAATGGAAGAGTTCCAAAGCTTTTTTAAACTTCAGCTGAATTCCGAGAACAATATAAGAGTTCCAAAGCATTGTTAAACATCAGCGGAATTCCGAGAACAATGGTAGAGTTCCAAAGCATTTTTAAACTTCAGCAGATTTCCCAGAACAATGGAACAGTTCCAAAGCATTGTTAAACATCAGCGGAATTCTGAGAACAATGGAAGAGTTCCAAAGCATTTTTAAACTTCAGCAGACTTGAGAGAACAATGGAAGAGTTCCAAAGCATTGTTAAACATCAGCGGAATTCCTAGAACAATGGAAGAGTTCCAAAGCGTTTTTAAACTTTAGCTCAATTCCGAGAACAATGCAAGAGTTCCAAAGCATTTTTAAACTTCAGCAGAATTCCGAGAAAAATGGAACTTTTCCATAGCATTTTTAAGCTTCAGCGGAATTCCGAGAAAAAGGCAAGAGTTCCAAAGCATTTTTAAACTTCAGCGGAATTTCGTGAACAATGGAAGAATTCCAGAGCATTGCTAAACATCAGCCGAATTCCTAGAACAATGGAAGAGTTCCAAAGCATTTTTAAACTTCAGCACATTTCCGAGAACAATGGAAGAGTTCCAAACCATTGCTAAAGATCAGCGGATTTCTGAGAAAAATGGAAGAGTTCCAAAGCATTTTTAAACTTCAGCAGACTTGAGAGAACAATGGAAGAGTTCCAAAACATTTTTAAACTTCAGCAGAATTCCAAGAAAAATGGAAGAGTTCCAAAGAATTGTTAAACATCAGCGGAATTCCGAGAACAATGGAAGAGTTCCAAAGCATTTTTAAACTTCAGCAGAATTCCCAGAACAATGGAAGAGTTCCAAAGCATTGTTAAACATCAGCGGAATTCCGAGAACAATGGTAGAGTTCCAAAGCATTTTTAAACTTCAGCAGATTTCCCAGAACAATGGAAGAGTTCCAAATCATTGTTAAACATCAGCAGAATTCCGAGAGCAATGGAAGAGTTCCAAAGCATTTTTAAACTTCAGCAGACTTGAGAGAACACTGGAAGAGTTCCAAAGCATTATTAAACATCAGCGGAATTCCGAGAACAATGGAAGAGTTCCAAAGCGTTTTTAAACTTTAGCTGAATTCCGAGAACAGTGCAAGAGTGCCAAAGCATTTTTAAACTTCAGCAGAATTCCGAGAAAAATGGAACTGTTCCATAGCATTTTTAAGCTTCAGCGGAATTCCGAGAAAAAGGCAAGAGTTCCAAAGCATTTTTAAACTTCAGCGGAATTTCGTGAACAATGGAAGAATTCCAAAGCATTGCTAAACATCAGCCGAATTCCTAGAACAATGGAAGAGTTCCAAAGCATTTTTAAACTTCAGCACATTTCCGAGAACATTGGAAGAGTTCCAAACCATTGCTAAAGATCAGCGGATTTCTGAGAAAAATGGAAGAGTTCCAAAGCATTTTTAAACTTCAGCAGACTTGAGAGAACAATGGAAGAGTTCCAAAGCATTTTTAAACTTCAGCAGAATTCCGAGAAAAATGGAAGAGTTCCAAAGCATTGTTAAACATCAGAGGAATTCCGAGAACAATGGAAGAGTTCCAAAGCATTTTTAAGCTTCAGCAGAATTCCAAAAACAATGGAAGATTTCCAAAGCATTGTTAAACATCAGCGGAATTCTGAGAACAATGGAAGAGTTCCAAAGCTTTTTTAAACTTCAGCTGAATTCTGAGAACAATGGAAGAGTTCCAAAGCATTGTTAAACATCAGCGGAATTCTGAGAACAATGGAAGATTTCCAAAGCATTTTTAAACTTCAGCAGAATTCCCAGAACAGTGGAAGAGTTCCAAAGCATTGTTAAACATCAGCGGAATTCCGAGAACAACGGAAGAGTTCCAAAGCATTTTTAAACTTCAGCAGAATTCCCAAAACAATGGAAGAGTTCCAAAGCATTGTCAAACATCAGCAGAATTCCGAGAACAATGGAAGAGTTCCAAAGCATTTTTAAACTTCAGCAGAATTCCCAGAACAATGGAAGAGTTCCAAATCATTGTTAAACATCAGCGGAATTCCGAGAACAATGGAAGAGTTCCAAAGCGTTTTTAAACTTCAGCAGAATTCCGAGAACAATGGAAGAGTTCCAAAGCATTTTTAAACTTCAGCAGAATTCTGAGAACAATGGAAGAGTTCCATAGCATTTTTAAACTTCAGCGGAATTCCGAGAACAAGGGAAGAGTTCCAAAGCATTTTTAAACTTCAGCGGAATTCCGTGAACAATGGAAGAATTCCAAAGCATTGCTAAACATCAGCGGAATTCCGAGAACAATGGAAGAGTTCAAAGCATTTTTCAACTTCAGCAGAATTCCCAGAACAATGGAAGAGTTCCGAAGCATTGTTAAACATCAGCAGAATTCCGAGAACAATGGAAGAGTTCCAAAGCATTTTTAAACTTCAGCAGAATTCCCAGAACAATGGAAGAGTTCCAAAGCATTGTTAAAGATCAGCGGAATTCCGAGAACAATGGAAGAGTTCCAATGCGTTTTTAAACTTCAGCAGATTTCCGAGAACAATGGAAGAGTTCCATAGCATTTTTAAACTTCAGCAGACTTGAGAGAACAATGGAAGAGTTCCAAAGCATTTTTCAACTTCAGCAGAATTCCGCGGAAAATGGAAGAGTTCCAAAGCATTGTTAAACATCAGCAAAATTCTGAGAACAATGGAAGAGTTCCATAGCATTTTTAAGCTTCAGCAGAATTCCAAAAACAATGGAAGAGTTCCACAGCATTGTTAAACATCAGCGGAATTCTGAGAACAATGGAAGAGTTCCAAAGCTATTTTAAACTTCAGCTGAATTCTGAGAACAATGGAAGAGTTCAAAAGCATTGTTAAACATCAGTGGAATTCCGAGAACAATGGAAGAGTTCCAAAGCATTATTAAACTTCAGCAGAATTCCCAGAACAATGGAAGAGTTCCAAAGCATTGTTAAACATCAGCAGTATTCCGAGAACAATGGAAGAGTTCCAAAGCATTTTTAAACCAGCAGAATTCCCAGAACAATGTAAGAGTTCCAAAGCATTGTTAAACATCAGCGGAATTCCGAGAACAATGGAAGAGTTCCAAAGCGTTTTTAAACTTCAGCAGAATTCCGAGAACAATGGAAGAGTTCCAAAGCATTTTTAAACTTCAGCACAATTCCGAGAATAATGAAAAAGTTCCAAAGCATTTTTAAACTTCAGCAGAATTCCGAAAACAATGGAAGAGATCCAAAGCATTGTTAAACATTAGTGGAATTCTGAGAACAATGGAAGAGTTCCAAAGCATTATTAAACTTCAGCGGAATTCCGGGAACAATGGAAGAGTTCCAAAGCATTGTTAAACATCAGCGGAATTCTCAGAACAATGGAAGAGTTCGAAAGCATTTTTAAACTTCAGCGGAATTCCGAGAACAATGGAAGAGTTCGAAAGCATTTTTAAACTTCAGCAAAATTCCGAGAACAATGGAAGAGTTACAAAGCATTTTTAAACTTCAGCAGAATTCCGAGAACAATGTAAGAGTTCCAAAGCATTGTTAAACAACAGCGGAAATCCGAGAACAATGGAAGAGTTCCAAAGCATTTTTAAACTTCAGCAGAATTCCCAGAACAATGGAAGAGTTCCAAAGCATTGTTAAACATCAGCGAAATTCCAAGAACAATGGAAGAGTTCCAAAGCATTTTTAAACTTCATCGCAATTCCGAGAACAATGGAAGAGTTCCAAAGCATTGTTAAACATCAGCGGAAATCCGCGAACAATGGAAGAGTTCCAAAGCATTTTTAAACTTCAGCAGAATTCCCAGAACAATGGAAGAGTTCCAAAGCATTGTTAAACATCAGCGGAATTCCGAGAGCAATGGAAGAGTTCCAAAGCATTTTTAAACTTCAGCAGACTTGAAAGAACACTGGAAGAGTTCCAAAGCATTGTTAAACATCAGAGGAATTCCGAGAACAATGGAAGAGTTCCAAAGCATTTTTAAGCTTCAGCAGAATTCCAAAAACAATGGAAGATTTCCAAAGCATTGTTAAACATCAGCGGAATTCTGAGAACAATGGAAGAGTTCCAAAGCTTTTTTAAACTTCAGCTGAATTCTGAGAACAATGGAAGAGTTCCTAAGCATTGTTAAACATCAGCGGAATTCTGAGAACAATGGAAGATTTCCAAAGCATTTTTAAACTTCAGCAGAATTCCCAGAACAGTGGAAGAGTTCCAAAGCATTGTTAAACATCAGCGGAATTCCGAGAACAACGGAAGAGTTCCAAAGCATTTTTAAACTTCAGCAGAATTCCCAAAACAATGGAAGAGTTCCAAAGCATTGTCAAACATCAGCAGAATTCCGAGAACAATGGAAGAGTTCCAAAGCATTTTTAAACTTCAGCAGAATTCCCAGAACAATGGAAGAGTTCCAAATCATTGTTAAACATCAGCGGAATTCCGAGAACAATGGAAGAGTTCCAAAGCGTTTTTAAACTTCAGCAGAATTCCGAGAACAATGGAAGAGTTCCAAAGCATTTTTAAACTTCAGCAGAATTCTGAGAACAATGGAAGAGTTCCATAGCATTTTTAAACTTCAGCGGAATTCCGAGAACAAGGGAAGAGTTCCAAAGCATTTTTAAACTTCAGCGGAATTCCGTGAACAATGGAAGAATTCCAAAGCATTGCTAAACATCAGCGGAATTCCGAGAACAATGGAAGAGTTCCAAAGCGTTTTTAAACTTTAGCTGAATTCCGAGAACAATGCAAGAGTTCCAAAGCATTTTTAAACTTCAGCAGAATTCCGAGAAAAATGGAACTGTTCCATAGCATTTTTAAGCTTCAGCGGAATTCCGAGAAAAAGGCAAGAGTTCCAAAGCATTTTTAAACTTCAGCGGAATTTCGTGAACAATGGAAGAATTCCAAAGCATTGCTAAACATCAGCCGAATTCCTAGAACAATGGAAGAGTTCCAAAGCATTTTTAAACTTCAGCACATTTCCGAGAACAATGGAAGAGTTCCAAACCATTGCTAAAGATCAGCGGATTTCTGAGAAAAATGGAAGAGTTCCAAAGCATTTTTAAACTTCAGCAGACTTGAGAGAACAATGGAAGAGTTCCAAAGCATTTTTAAACTTCAGCAGAATTCTGAGAAAAATGGAAGAGTTCCAAAGCATTGTTAAACATCAGCGGAATTCCAAGAACAATGGAAGAGTTCCAAAGCATTTTTAAGCTTCAGCAGAATTCCAAAAACAATGGAAGAGTTCCAAAGCTTTTTTAAACTTCAGCTGAATTCTGAGAACAATGGAAGAGTTCCAAAGCATTGTTAAACATCAGCAGAATTCCGAGAACAATGGAAGATTTCCAAAGCATTTTTAAACTTCAGCAGAATTCCCAGAACAGTGGAAGAGTTCCAAAGCATTGTTAAACATCAGCGGAATTCCGAGAACAATGGAAGAGTTCCAAAGCATTTTTAAACTTCAGCAGAATTCCCAGAACAATGGAAGAGTTCCATAGCATTTTTAAACTTCAGCGGAATTCCGAGAACAAGGGAAGAGTTCCAAAGCATTTTTAAACTTCAGCGGAATTCCGTGAACAATGGAAGAATTCCAAAGCATTGCTAAACATCAGCAGAAATCCGAGAACAATGGAAGAGTTCAAAGCATTTTTCAACTTCAGCAGAATTCCCAGAACAATGGAAGAGTTCCAAAGCATTGTTAAACATCAGCAGAATTCCGAGAACAATGGAAGAGTTCCAAAGCATTTTTAAACTTCAGCAGAATTCCCAGAACAATGGAAGAGTTCCAAAGCATTGTTAAAGATCAGCGGAATTCCGAGAACAATGGAAGAGTTCCAAAGCGTTTTTAAACTTCAGCAGATTTCCGAGAACAGTGGAAGAGTTCCAAAGCATTTTTAAACTTCAGCAGAATTCCGAGAACAATGGAAGAGTTCCATAGCATTTTTAAACTTCAGCGGAATTCCGAGAACAAGGGAAGAGTTCCAAAGCATTTTTAAACTTCAGCGGAATTCTGTGAACAATGGAAGAATTCAAAAGCATTGCTAAACATCAGCGGAATTCCGAGAACAATGGAAGAGTTCCAAAGCATTTTTAAACTTCAGCAGACTTGAGAGAACAATGGAAGAGTTCCAAAGCATTTTTAAACTTCAGCAGAATTCCGAGAAAAATGGAAGAGTTCCAAAGCATTGTTAAACATCAGCGGAATTCTGAGAACAATGGAAGAGTTCCAAAGCATTTTTAAGCTTCAGCAGAATTCCAAAAACAATGGAAGAGTTCCACAGCATTGTTAAACATCAGCGGAATTCTGAGAACAATGGAAGAGTTCCAAAGCTATTTTAAACTTCAGCTGAATTCTGAGAACAATGGAAGAGTTCCAAAGCATTGTTAAACATCAGCGGAATTCCGAGAACAATGGAAGAGTTCCAAAGCATTATTAAACTTCAGCAGAATTCCCAGAACAATGGAAGAGTTCCAAAGCATTGTTAAACATCAGCAGTATTCCGAGAACAATGGAAGAGTTCCAAAGCATTTTTAAACCAGCAGAATTCCCAGAACAATGGAAGAGTTCCAAAGCATTGTTAAACATCAGCGGAATTCCGAGAACAATGGAAGAGTTCCAAAGCGTTTTTAAACTTCAGCAGAATTCCGAGAACAATGGAAGTGTTCCAAAGCATTTTTAAACTTCAGCACAATTCCGAGAACAATGAAAGAGTTCCAAAGCATTTTTAAACTTCAGCAGAATTCCGAAAACAATGTAAGAGATCCAAAGCATTGTTAAACATCAGCGGAATTCTGAGAACAATGGAAGAGTTCCAAAGCATTATTAAACTTCAGCGGAATTCCGGGAACAATGGAAGAGTTCCAAAGCATTGTTAAACATCAGCGGAATTCTCAGAACAATGGAAGAGTTCCAAAGCATTTTTAAACTTCAGCGGAATTCCGAGAACAATGGAAGAGTTCGAAAGCATTTTTAAACTTCAGCACAATTCCGAGAACAATGGAAGAGTTACAAAGCATTTTTAAACTTCAGCAGAATTCCGAGAACAATGTAAGAGTTCCAAAGCATTGATAAACATCAGCGGAAATCCGAGAACAATGGAAGAGTTCCAAAGCATTTTTAAACTTCAGCAGAATTCCCAGAACAATGGAAGAGTTCCAAAGCATTGTTAAACATCAGCGGAATTCAAAGAACAATGGAAGAGTTCCAAAGCATTTTTAAACTTCATCGGAATTCCGAGAGCAATGGAAGAGTTCCAAAGCATTTTTAAACTTCAGCAGAATTCCCAGAAAAATGGAAGAGTTCCAAAGCATTGTTAAACATCAGCGGAATTCCGAGAGCAATGGAAGAGTTCCAAAGCATTTTTAAACTTCAGCAGACTTGAGAGAACACTGGAAGAGTTCCAAAGCATTGTTAAACATCAGCGGAATTCCGAGAACAATGGAAGAGTTCCAAAGCGTTTTTAAACTTTAGCTGAATTCCGAGAACAATGCAAGAGTTCCAAAGCATTTTTAAACTTCAGCAGAATATCGAGAAAAATGGAACTGTTCCATAGCATTTTTAAGCTTCAGCGGAATTCCGAGAAAAAGGCAAGAGTTCCAAAGCATTTTTAAACTTCAGCGGAATTTCGTGAACAATGGAAGAATTCCAAAGCATTGCTAAACATCAGCCGAATTCCTAGAACAATGGAAGAGTTCCAAAGCATTTTTAAACTTCAGCACATTTCCGAGAACAATGGAAGAGTTCCAAACCATTGCTAAAGATCAGCGGATTTCTGAGAAAAATGGAAGAGTTCCAAAGCATTTTTAAACTTCAGCAGACTTGAGAGAACAATGGAAGAGTTCCAAAGCATTTTTAAACTTCAGCAGAATTCTGAGAAAAATGGAAGAGTTCCAAAGCATTGTTAAACATCAGCGGAATTCCGAGAACAATGGAAGAGTTCCAAAGCATTTTTAAGCTTCAGCAGAATTCCAAAAACAATGGAAGAGTTCCAAACCATTGTTAAACATCAGCGGAATTCTGAGAACAATGGAAGAGTTCCAAAGCTTTTTTAAACTTCAGCTGAATTCTGAGAACAATGGAAGAGTTCCAAAGCATTGTTAAACATCAGCGGAATTCCGAGAACAATGGAAGATTTCCAAAGCATTTTTAAACTTCAGCAGAATTCCCAGAACAGTGGAAGAGTTCCAAAGCATTGTTAAACATCAGCGGAATTCCGAGAACAATGGAAGAGTTCCAAAGCATTTTTAAACTTCAGCAGAATTCCCAGAACAATGGAAGAGTTCCAAAGCATTTTTAAACTTCAGCAGACTTGAGAGAACAATGGAAGAGTTCCAAAGCATTTTTAAACTTCAGCAGAATTCTGAGAAAAATGGAAGAGTTCCAAAGCATTGTTAAACATCAGCGGAATTCCGAGAACAATGGAAGAGTTCCAAAGCATTTTTAAGCTTCAGCAGAATTCCAAAAACAATGGAAGAGTTCCAAACCATTGTTAAACATCAGCGGAATTCTGAGAACAATGGAAGAGTTCCAAAGCTTTTTTAAACTTCAGCTGAATTCTGAGAACAATGGAAGATTTCCAAAGCATTTTTAAACTTCAGCAGAATTCCCAGAACAGTGGAAGAGTTCCAAAGCATTGTTAAACATCAGCGGAATTCCGAGAACAATGGAAGAGTTCCAAAGCATTTTTAAACTTCAGCAGAATTCCCAGAACAATGGAAGAGTTCCAAAGCATTGTTAAACATCAGCAGAATTCCGAGAACAATGGAAGAGTTCCAAAGCATTTTTAAACTTCAGCAGAATTCCCAGAACAATGGAAGAGTTCCAAAGCATTGTTAAACATCAGCGGAATTCCGAGAACAATGGAAGAGTTCCAAAGCGTTTTTAAACTTCAGCAGAATTCCGAGAACAATGGAAGAGTTCCAAAGCATTTTTAAACTTCAGCAGAATTCCGAGAACAATGGAAGAGTTCCATAGCATTTTTAAACTTCAGCGGAATTCCGAAAACAAGGGAAGAGTTCCAAAGCATTTTTAAACTTCAGCGGAATTCCGTGAACAATGGAAGAATTCCAAAGCATTGCTAAACTTCAGCGGAATTCCGAGAACAATGGAAGAGTTCAAAGCATTTTTCAACTTCAGCAGAATTCCCAGAACAATGGAAGAGTTCCAAAGCATTGTTAAACATCAGCAGAATTCCGAGAACAATGGAACAGTTCCAAAGCATTTTTAAACTTCAGCAGAATTCCCAGAACAATGGAAGAGTTCCAAAGCATTGTTAAAGATCAGCGGAATTCCGAGAACAATGGAAGAGTTCCAAAGCGTTTTTAAACTTCAGCAGATTTCCGAGAACAATGAAGAGTTCCAAAGCATTTTTAGACTTCAGCAGAATTCCGAGAAAAATGGAAGAGTTCCAAAGCATTGTTAAACATCACCGGAATTCCGAGAACAATGGAAGAGTTCCAAAGCATTTTTAAGCTTCAGCAGAATTCCAAAAACAATGGAAGAGTTCCAAAGCATTGTTAAACATCAGCGGAATTCTGAGAACAATGGAAGAGTTCCAAAGCTTTTTTAAACTTCAGCTGAATTCTGAGAACAATGGAAGAGTTCCAAAGCATTGTTAAACATCAGCGGAATTCCGAGAACAATGGAAGATTTCCAAAGCATTTTTAAACTTCAGCAGAATTCCCAGAACAATAGAAGAGTTCCAAAGCATTGTTAAACATCAGCAGAATTCCGAGAACAATGGAAGAGTTCCAAAGCGTTTTTAAACTTCAGCAGAATTCCGAGAACAATGGAAGAGTTCCAAAGTATTTTTAAACTTCAGCAGAATTCTGAGAACAATGGAAGAGTTCCATAGCATTTTTAAACTTCAGCGGAATTCCGAGAACAAGGGAAGAGTTCCAAAGCATTTTTAAACTTTAGCGGAATTCCGTGAACAATGGAAGAATTCCAAAGCATTGCTAAACATCAGCGGAATTCCGAGAACAATGGAAGAGTTCAAAGCATTTTTCAACTTCAGCAGAATTCCCAGAACAATGGAAGAGTTCCAAAACATTGTTAAACATCACCAGAATTCCGAGAACAATGGAAGAGTTCCAAAGCATTTTTAAACTTCAGCAGAATTCCCAGAACAATGGAAGAGTTCCAAAGCATTGTTAAAGATCAGCGGAATTCCGAGAACAATGGAAGAGTTCCAAAGCGTTTTTAAACTTCAGCAGATTTCCGAGAACAATGGAAGAGTTCCAAAGCATTTTTAAACTTCAGCAGAATTCCGAGAAAAATGGAAGAGTTCCAAAGCATTGTTAAACATCAGCGGAATTCCGAGAACAAGGGAAGAGTTCCAAAGCATTTTTAAGCTTCAGCAGAATTCCAAAAACAATGGAAGAGTTCCAAAGCATTGTTAAACATCAGCGGAATTTTGAGAACAATGGAAGAGTTCCAAAGCTTTTTTAAACTTCAGCTGAATTCTGAGAACAATGGAAGAGTTCCAAAGCATTGTTAAACATCAGTGGAATTCCGAGAACAATGGAAGATTTCCAAAGCATTTTTAAACTTCAGCAGAATTCCCAGAACAGTAGAAGAGTTCCAAAGCATTGTTAAACATCAGCGGAATTCCGAGAACAATGGAAGAGTTCCAAAGCATTTTTAAACTTCAGCAGAATTCCCAGAACAATAGAAGAGTTCCAAAGCATTGTTAAACATCAGCGGAATTACGAGAACAATGGAAGAGTTCCAAAGAGTTTTTAAACTTCAGCAGAATTCCGAGAACAATGGAAGAGTTCCAAAGCATTTTTAAACTTCAGCAGAATTCCGAGAACAATGGAAGAGTTCCAAAGCATTTTTAAACTTCAGCAGAATTCCGAGAACAATGGAAGAGTTCCATAGCATTTTTAAACTTCAGCGGAATTCTGAGAACAAGGGAAGAGTTCCAAAGCATTTTTAAACTTCAGCGGAATTCCGTGAACAATGGAAGAATTCCAAAGCATTGCTAAACATCAGCGGAATTCCGAGAACAATGGAAGAGTTCAAAGCATTTTTCAACTTCAGCAGAATTCCCAGAACAATGGAAGAGTTCCAAAGCATTGTTAAACATCAGCAGAATTCCGAGAACAATGGAAGAGTTCCAAAGCATTTTTAAACTTCAGCAGAATTCCCAGAACAATGGAAGAGTTCCAAAGCATTGTTAAATATCAGCGGAATTCCGAGAACAATGGAAGAGTTCCAAAGCGTTTTTAAAATTTCAGCAGATTTCCGAGAACAATGGAAGAGTTCCAAAGCATTTTTAAACTTCAGCAGAATTCCGAGAAAAATGGAAGAGTTCCAAAGCATTGTTAAACATCAGCGGAATTCCGAGAACAATGGAAGAGTTCCAAAGCATTTTTAAGCTTCAGCAGAATTCCAAAAACAATGGAAGAGTTCCAAAGCTTTTTTAAACTTCAGCTGAATTCTGAGTACAATGGAAGAGTGCCAAAGCATTGTTAAACATCAGCGGAAT
Organism: Phyllobates terribilis; assembly: GCF_046119375.1. NCBI lineage: Eukaryota > Metazoa > Chordata > Amphibia > Anura > Dendrobatidae > Phyllobates > Phyllobates terribilis. The sequence continues at coordinate 53,077,885 of NW_027362765.1, forward strand.
TCCGAGAACAATGGAAGATTTCCAAAGCATTTTTAAACTTCAGCAGAATTCCCAGAACAGTGGAAGAGTTCCAAAGCATTGTTAAACATCAGCGGAATTCCGAGAACAATGGAAGAGTTCCAAAGCATTTTTAAACTTCAGCAGAATTCCCAGAACAATGGAAGAGTTCCAAAGCATTGTTAAACATCAGCAGAATTCCGAGAACAATGGAAGAGTTCCAAAGCATTTTTAAACTTCAGCAGAATTCCCAGAACAATGGAAGAGTTCCAAAGCATTGTTAAACATCAGCGGAATTCCGAGAACAATGGAAGAGTTCCAAAGCGTTTTTAAATTTCAGCTGAATTCTGAGAACAATGGAGGAGTTCCAAAGCATTGTTAAACATCAGCGGAATTCCGAGAACAATGGAAGATTTCCAAAGCATTTTTAAACTTCAGCAGAATTCCCAGAACAGTGGAAGAGTTCCAAAGCATTGTTAAACATCAGCGGAATTCCGAGAACAATGGAAGAGTTCCAAAGCATTTTTAAACTTCAGCAGAATTCCCAGAACAATGGAAGAGTTCCAAAGCATTGTTAAACATCAGCAGAATTCCGAGAACAATGGAAGAGTTCCAAAGCATTTTTAAACTTCAGCAGAATTCCCAGAACAATGGAAGGGTTCCAAAGCATTGTTAAACATCAGCGGAATTCCGAGAACAATGGAAGAGTTCCAAAGCGTTTTTAAACTTCAGCAGAATTCCGAGAACAATGGAAGAGTTCCAAAGCATTTTTAAACTTCAGCAGAATTCCGAGAACAATGGAAGAGTTCCATAGCATTTTTAAACTTCAGCGGAATTCCGAAAACAAGGGAAGAGTTCCAAAGCATTTTTAAACTTCAGCGGAATTCCGTGAACAATGGAAGAATTCCAAAGCATTGCTAAACTTCAGCGGAATTCCGAGAACAATGGAAGAGTTCAAAGCATTTTTCAACTTCAGCAGAATTCCCAGAACAATGGAAGAGTTCCAAAGCATTGTTAAACATCAGCAGAATTCCGAGAACAATGGAACAGTTCCATAGCATTTTTAAACTTCAGCAGAATTCCCAGAACAATGGAAGAGTTCCAAAGCATTGTTAAAGATCAGCGGAATTCCGAGAACAATGGAAGAGTTCCAAAGCGTTTTTAAACTTCAGCAGATTTCCGAGAACAATGGAAGAGTTCCAAAGCATTTTTAAACTTCAGCAGAATTCCGAGAAAAATGGAAGAGTTCCAAAGCATTGTTAAACATCACCGGAATTCCGAGAACAATGGAAGAGTTCCAAAGCATTTTTAAGCTTCAGCAGAATTCCAAAAACAATGGAAGAGTTCCAAAGCATTGTTAAACATCAGCGGAATTCTGAGAACAATGGAAGAGTTCCAAAGCTTTTTTAAACTTCAGCTGAATTCTGAGAACAATGGAAGAGTTCCAAAGCATTGTTAAACATCAGCGGAATTCCGAGAACAATGGAAGATTTCCAAAGCATTTTTAAACTTCAGCAGAATTCCCAGAACAGTGGCAGAGTTCCAAAGCATTGTTAAACATCAGCGGAATTCCGAGAACAATGGAAGAGTTCCAAAGCATTTTTAAACTTCAGCAGAATTCCCAGAACAATGGAAGAGTTCCAAAGCATTGTTAAACATCAGCAGAATTCCGAGAACAATGGAAGAGTTCCAAAGCATTTTTAAACTTCAGCAGAATTCCCAGAACAATGGAAGAGTTCCAAAGCATTGTTAAACATCAGCGGAATTCCGAGAACAATGGAAGAGTTCCAAAGCGTTTTTAAACTTCAGCAGAATTCCGAGAACAATGGAAGAGTTCCAAAGTATTTTTAAACTTCAGCAGAATTCTGAGAACAATGGAAGAGTTCCATAGCATTTTTAAACTTCAGCGGAATTCCGAGAACAAGGGAAGAGTTCCAAAGCATTTTTAAACTTTAGCGGAATTCCGTGAACAATGGAAGAATTCCAAAGCATTGCTAAACATCAGCGGAATTCCGAGAACAATGGAAGAGTTCAAAGCATTTTTCAACTTCAGCAGAATTCCCAGAACAATGGAAGAGTTCCAAAACATTGTTAAACATCACCAGAATTCCGAGAACAATGGAAGAGTTCCAAATCATTTTTAAACTTCAGCAGAATTCCCAGAACAATGGAAGAGTTCCAAAGCATTGTTAAAGATCATCGGAATTCCGAGAACAATGGAAGAGTTCCAAAGCGTTTTTAAACTTCAGCAGATTTCCGAGAACAATGGAAGAGTTCCAAAGCATTTTTAAACTTCAGCAGAATTCCGAGAAAAATGGAAGAGTTCCAAAGCATTGTTAAACATCAGCGGAATTCCGAGAACAAGGGAAGAGTTCCAAAGCATTTTTAAGCTTCAGCAGAATTCCAAAAACAATGGAAGAGTTCCAAAGCATTGTTAAACATCAGCGGAATTTTGAGAACAATGGAAGAGTTCCAAAGCTTTTTTAAACTTCAGCTGAATTCTGAGAACAATGGAAGAGTTCCAAAGCATTGTTAAACATCAGTGGAATTCCGAGAACAATGGAAGATTTCCAAAGCATTTTTAAACTTCAGCAGAATTCCCAGAACAGTGGAAGAGTTCCAAAGCATTGTTAAACATCAGCGGAATTCCGAGAACAATGGAAGAGTTCCAAAGCATTTTTAAACTTCAGCAGAATTCCCAGAACAATGGAAGAGTTCCAAAGCATTGTTAAACATCAGCAGAATTCCGAGAACAATGGAAGAGTTCCAAAGCATTTTTAAACTTCAGCAGAACTCCCAGAACAATGGAAGAGTTCCAAAGCATTGTTAAACATCAGCGGAATTCCGAGAACAATGGAAGAGTTCCAAAGCGTTTTTAAACTTCAGCAGAATTCCGAGAACAATGGAAGAGTTCCAAAGCATTTTTAAACTTCAGCAGAATTCCGAGAACAATGGAAGAGTTCCATAGCATTTTTAAACTTCAGCGGAATTCCGAAAACAAGGGAAGAGTTCCAAAGCATTTTTAAACTTCAGCGGAATTCCGTGAACAATGGAAGAATTCCAAAGCATTGCTAAACTTCAGCGGAATTCCGAGAACAATGGAAGAGTTCAAAGCATTTTTCAACTTCAGCAGAATTCCCAGAACAATGGAAGAGTTCCAAAGCATTGTTAAACATCAGCAGAATTCCGAGAACAATGGAACAGTTCCAAAGCATTTTTAAACTTCAGCAGAATTCCCAGAACAATGGAAGAGTTCCAAAGCATTGTTAAAGATCAGCGGAATTCCGAGAACAATGGAAGAGTTCCAAAGCATTTTTAAACTTCAGCAGAATTCCCAGAACAATGGAAGAGTTCCAAAGCATTGTTAAACATCAGCAGAATTCCGAGAACAATGGAAGAGTTCCAAAGCATTTTTAAACTTCAGCAGAATTCCCAGAACAATGGAAGAGTTCCAAAGCATTGTTAAACATCAGCGGAATTCCGAGAACAATGGAAGAGTTCCAAAGCGTTTTTAAACTTCAGCAGAATTCCGAGAACAATGGAAGAGTTCCAAAGTATTTTTAAACTTCAGCAGAATTCTGAGAACAATGGAAGAGTTCCATAGCATTTTTAAACTTCAGCGGAATTCCGAGAACAAGGGAAGAGTTCCAAAGCATTTTTAAACTTTAGCGGAATTCCGTGAACAATGGAAGAATTCCAAAGCATTGCTAAACATCAGCGGAATTCCGAGAACAATGGAAGAGTTCAAAGCATTTTTCAACTTCAGCAGAATTCCCAGAACAATGGAAGAGTTCCAAAACATTGTTAAACATCACCAGAATTCCGAGAACAATGGAAGAGTTCCAAAGCATTGTTAAAGATCAGCGGAATTCCGAGAACAATGGAAGAGTTCCAAAGCGTTTTTAAACTTCAGCAGATTTCCGAGAACAATGGAAGAGTTCCAAAGCATTTTTAAACTTCAGCAGAATTCCGAGAAAAATGGAAGAGTTCCAAAGCATTGTTAAACATCAGCGGAATTCCGAGAACAAGGGAAGAGTTCCAAAGCATTTTTAAGCTTCAGCAGAATTCCAAAAACAATGGAAGAGTTCCAAAGCATTGTTAAACATCAGCGGAATTTTGAGAACAATGGAAGAGTTCCAAAGCTTTTTTAAACTTCAGCTGAATTCTGAGAACAGTGGAAGAGTTCCAAAGCATTGTTAAACATCAGTGGAATTCCGAGAACAATGGAAGATTTCCAAAGCATTTTTAAACTTCAGCAGAATTCCCAGAACAGTAGAAGAGTTCCAAAGCATTGTTAAACATCAGCGGAATTCCGAGAACAATGGAAGAGTTCCAAAGCATTTTTAAACTTCAGCAGAATTCCCAGAACAATAGAAGAGTTCCAAAGCATTGTTAAACATCAGCGGAATTACGAGAACAATGGAAGAGTTCCAAAGAGTTTTTAAACTTCAGCAGAATTCCGAGAACAATGGAAGAGTTCCAAAGCATTTTTAAACTTCAGCAGAATTCCGAGAACAATGGAAGAGTTCCAAAGCATTTTTAAACTTCAGCAGAATTCCGAGAACAATGGAAGAGTTCCATAGCATTTTTAAACTTCAGCGGAATTCTGAGAACAAGGGAAGAGTTCCAAAGCATTTTTAAACTTCAGCGGAATTCCGTGAACAATGGAAGAATTCCAAAGCATTGCTAAACATCAGCGGAATTCCGAGAACAATGGAAGAGTTCAAAGCATTTTTCAACTTCAGCAGAATTCCCAGAACAATGGAAGAGTTCCAAAGCATTGTTAAACATCAGCAGAATTCCGAGAACAATGGAAGAGTTCCAAAGCATTTTTAAACTTCAGCAGACTTGAGAGAACAATGGAAGAGTTCCAAAGCATTTTTAAACTTCAGCAGAATTCTGAGAAAAATGGAAGAGTTCCAAAGCATTGTTAAACATCAGTGGAATTCCGAGAACAATGGAAGAGTTCCAAAGCATTTTTAAGCTTCAGCAGAATTCCAAAAACAATGGAAGAGTTCCAAACCATTGTTAAACATCAGCGGAATTCTGAGAACAATGGAAGAGTTCCAAAGCTTTTTTAAACTTCAGCTGAATTCTGAGAACAATGGAAGAGTTCCAAAGCATTGTTAAACATCAGCGGAATTCCGAGAACAATGGAAGATTTCCAAAGCATTTTTAAACTTCAGCAGAATTCCCAGAACAGTGGAAGAGTTCCAAAGCATTGTTAAACATCAGCGGAATTCCGAGAACAATGGAAGAGTTCCAAAGCATTTTTAAACTTCAGCAGAATTCCCAGAACAATGGAAGAGTTCCAAAGCATTGTTAAACATCAGCAGAATTCCGAGAACAATGGAAGAGTTCCAAAGCATTTTTAAACTTCAGCAGAATTCCCAGAACAATGGAAGAGTTCCAAAGCATTGTTAAACATCAGCGGAATTCCGAGAACAATGGAAGAGTTCCAAAGCGTTTTTAAACTTCAGCAGAATTCCGAGAACAATGGAAGAGTTCCAAAGCATTTTTAAACTTCAGCAGAATTCCGAGAACAATGGAAGAGTTCCATAGCATTTTTAAACTTCAGCGGAATTCCGAAAACAAGGGAAGAGTTCCAAAGCATTTTTAAACTTCAGCGGAATTCCGTGAACAATGGAAGAATTCCAAAGCATTGCTAAACTTCAGCGGAATTCCGAGAACAATGGAAGAGTTCAAAGCATTTTTCAACTTCAGCAGAATTCCCAGAACAATGGAAGAGTTCCAAAGCATTTTTAAACATCAGCAGAATTCCGAGAACAATGGAACAGTTCCAAAGCATTTTTAAACTTCAGCAGAATTCCCAGAACAATGGAAGAGTTCCAAAGCATTGTTAAAGATCAGCGGAATTCCGAGAACAATGGAAGAGTTCCAAAGCGTTTTTAAACTTCAGCAGATTTCCGAGAACAATGAAGAGTTCCAAAGCATTTTTAAACTTCAGCAGAATTCCGAGAAAAATGGAAGAGTTCCAAAGCATTGTTAAACATCACCGGAATTCCGAGAACAATGGAAGAGTTCCAAAGCATTTTTAAGCTTCAGCAGAATTCCAAAAACAATGGAAGAGTTCCAAAGCATTGTTAAACATCAGCGGAATTCTGAGAACAATGGAAGAGTTCCAAAGCTTTTTTAAACTTCAGCTGAATTCTGAGAACAATGGAAGAGTTCCAAAGCATTGTTAAACATCAGCGGAATTCCGAGAACAATGGAAGATTTCCAAAGCATTTTTAAACTTCAGCAGAATTCCCAGAACAGTGGCAGAGTTCCAAAGCATTGTTAAACATCAGCGGAATTCCGAGAACAATGGAAGAGTTCCAAAGCATTTTTAAACTTCAGCAGAATTCCCAGAACAATGGAAGAGTTCCAAAGCATTGTTAAACATCAGCAGAATTCCGAGAACAATGGAAGAGTTCCAAAGCATTTTTAAACTTCAGCAGAATTCCCAGAACAATGGAAGAGTTCCAAAGCATTGTTAAACATCAGCGGAATTCCGAGAACAATGGAAGAGTTCCAAAGCGTTTTTAAACTTCAGCAGAATTCCGAGAACAATGGAAGAGTTCCAAAGTATTTTTAAACTTCAGCAGAATTCTGAGAACAATGGAAGAGTTCCATAGCATTTTTAAACTTCAGCGGAATTCCGAGAACAAGGGAAGAGTTCCAAAGCATTTTTAAACTTTAGCGGAATTCCGTGAACAATGGAAGAATTCCAAAGCATTGCTAAACATCAGCGGAATTCCGAGAACAATGGAAGAGTTCAAAGCATTTTTCAACTTCAGCAGAATTCCCAGAACAATGGAAGAGTTCCAAAGCATTGTTAAACATCAGCAGAATTCCGAGAACAATGGAAGAGTTCCAAAGCATTTTTAAACTTCAGCAGACTTGAGAGAACAATGGAAGAGTTCCAAAGCATTTTTAAACTTCAGCAGAATTCTGAGAAAAATGGAAGAGTTCCAAAGCATTGTTAAACATCAGTGGAATTCCGAGAACAATGGAAGAGTTCCAAAGCATTTTTAAGCTTCAGCAGAATTCCAAAAACAATGGAAGAGTTCCAAACCATTGTTAAACATCAGCGGAATTCTGAGAACAATGGAAGAGTTCCAAAGCTTTTTTAAACTTCAGCTGAATTCTGAGAACAATGGAAGAGTTCCAAAGCATTGTTAAACATCAGCGGAATTCCGAGAACAATGGAAGATTTCCAAAGCATTTTTAAACTTCAGCAGAATTCCCAGAACAGTGGAAGAGTTCCAAAGCATTGTTAAACATCAGCGGAATTCCGAGAACAATGGAAGAGTTCCAAAGCATTTTTAAACTTCAGCAGAATTCCCAGAACAATGGAAGAGTTCCAAAGCATTGTTAAACATCAGCAGAATTCCGAGAACAATGGAAGAGTTCCAAAGCATTTTTAAACTTCAGCAGAATTCCCAGAACAATGGAAGAGTTCCAAAGCATTGTTAAACATCAGCGGAATTCCGAGAACAATGGAAGAGTTCCAAAGCGTTTTTAAACTTCAGCAGAATTCCGAGAACAATGGAAGAGTTCCAAAGCATTTTTAAACTTCAGCAGAATTCCGAGAACAATGGAAGAGTTCCATAGCATTTTTAAACTTCAGCGGAATTCCGAAAACAAGGGAAGAGTTCCAAAGCATTTTTAAACTTCAGCGGAATTCCGTGAACAATGGAAGAATTCCAAAGCATTGCTAAACTTCAGCGGAATTCCGAGAACAATGGAAGAGTTCAAAGCATTTTTCAACTTCAGCAGAATTCCCAGAACAATGGAAGAGTTCCAAAGCATTTTTAAACATCAGCAGAATTCCGAGAACAATGGAACAGTTCCAAAGCATTTTTAAACTTCAGCAGAATTCCCAGAACAATGGAAGAGTTCCAAAGCATTGTTAAAGATCAGCGGAATTCCGAGAACAATGGAAGAGTTCCAAAGCGTTTTTAAACTTCAGCAGATTTCCGAGAACAATGAAGAGTTCCAAAGCATTTTTAAACTTCAGCAGAATTCCGAGAAAAATGGAAGAGTTCCAAAGCATTGTTAAACATCACCGGAATTCCGAGAACAATGGAAGAGTTCCAAAGCATTTTTAAGCTTCAGCAGAATTCCAAAAACAATGGAAGAGTTCCAAAGCATTGTTAAACATCAGCGGAATTCTGAGAACAATGGAAGAGTTCCAAAGCTTTTTTAAACTTCAGCTGAATTCTGAGAACAATGGAAGAGTTCCAAAGCATTGTTAAACATCAGCGGAATTCCGAGAACAATGGAAGATTTCCAAAGCATTTTTAAACTTCAGCAGAATTCCCAGAACAGTGGCAGAGTTCCAAAGCATTGTTAAACATCAGCGGAATTCCGAGAACAATGGAAGAGTTCCAAAGCATTTTTAAACTTCAGCAGAATTCCCAGAACAATGGAAGAGTTCCAAAGCATTGTTAAACATCAGCAGAATTCCGAGAACAATGGAAGAGTTCCAAAGCATTTTTAAACTTCAGCAGAATTCCCAGAACAATGGAAGAGTTCCAAAGCATTGTTAAACATCAGCGGAATTCCGAGAACAATGGAAGAGTTCCAAAGCGTTTTTAAACTTCAGCAGAATTCCGAGAACAATGGAAGAGTTCCAAAGTATTTTTAAACTTCAGCAGAATTCTGAGAACAATGGAAGAGTTCCATAGCATTTTTAAACTTCAGCGGAATTCCGAGAACAAGGGAAGAGTTCCAAAGCATTTTTAAACTTTAGCGGAATTCCGTGAACAATGGAAGAATTCCAAAGCATTGCTAAACATCAGCGGAATTCCGAGAACAATGGAAGAGTTCAAAGCATTTTCAACTTCAGCAGAATTCCCAGAACAATGGAAGAGTTCCAAAACATTGTTAAACATCACCAGAATTCCGAGAACAATGGAAGAGTTCCAAAGCATTTTTAAACTTCAGCAGAATTCCCAGAACAATGGAAGAGTTCCAAAGCATTGTTAAAGATCAGCGGAATTCCGAGAACAATGGAAGAGTTCCAAAGCGTTTTTAAACTTCAGCAGATTTCCGAGAACAATGGAAGAGTTCCAAAGCATTTTTAAACTTCAGCAGAATTCCCAGAACTATAGAAGAGTTCCAAAGCATTGTTAAACATCAGCGGAATGACGAGAACAATGGAAGAGTTCCAAAGAGTTTTTAAACTTCAGCAGAATTCCGAGAACAATGGAAGAGTTCCAAAGCATTTTTAAACTTCAGCAGAATTCCGAGAACAATGGAAGAGTTCCAAAGCATTTTTAAACTTCAGCAGAATTCCGAGAACAATGGAAGAGTTCCATAGCATTTTTAAACTTCAGCGGAATTCTGAGAACAAGGGAAGAGTTCCAAAGCATTTTTAAACTTCAGCGGAATTCCGTGAACAATGGAAGAATTCCAAAGCATTGCTAAACATCAGCGGAATTCCGAGAACAATGGAAGAGTTCAAAGCATTTTTCAACTTCAGCAGAATTCCCAGAACAATGGAAGAGTTCCAAAGCATTGTTAAACATCAGCAGAATTCCGAGAACAATGGAAGAGTTCCAAAGCATTTTTAAACTTCAGCAGACTTGAGAGAACAATGGAAGAGTTCCAAAGCATTTTTAAACTTCAGCAGAATTCTGAGAAAAATGGAAGAGTTCCAAAGCATTGTTAAACATCAGCGGAATTCCGAGAACAATGGAAGAGTTCCAAAGCATTTTTAAGCTTCAGCAGAATTCCAAAAACAATGGAAGAGTTCCAAACCATTGTTAAACATCAGCGGAATTCTGAGAACAATGGAAGAGTTCCAAAGCTTTTTTAAACTTCAGCTGAATTCTGAGAACAATGGAAGAGTTCCAAAGCATTGTTAAACATCAGCGGAATTCCGAGAACAATGGAAGATTTCCAAAGCATTTTTAAACTTCAGCAGAATTCCCAGAACAGTGGAAGAGTTCCAAAGCATTGTTAAACATCAGCGGAATTCCGAGAACAATGGAAGAGTTCCAAAGCATTTTTACACTTCAGCAGAATTCCCAGAACAATGGAAGAGTTCCAAAGCATTGTTAAACATCAGCAGAATTCCGAGAACAATGGAAGAGTTCCAAAGCATTTTTAAACTTCAGCAGAATTCCCAGAACAATGGAAGAGTTCCAAAGCATTGTTAAACATCAGCGGAATTCCGAGAACAATGGAAGAGTTCCAAAGCGTTTTTAAACTTCAGCAGAATTCCGAGAACAATGGAAGAGTTCCAAAGCATTTTTAAACTTCAGCAGAATTCCGAGAACAATGGAAGAGTTCCATAGCATTTTTAAACTTCAGCGGAATTCCGAAAACAAGGGAAGAGTTCCAAAGCATTTTTAAACTTCAGCGGAATTCCGTGAACAATAGAAGAATTCCAAAGCATTGCTAAACTTCAGTGGAATTCCGAGAACAATGGAAGAGTTCAAAGCATTTTTCAACTTCAGCAGAATTCCCAGAACAATGGAAGAGTTCCAAAGCATTGTTAAACATCAGCAGAATTCCGAGAACAATGGAACAGTTCCAAAGCATTTTTAAACTTCAGCAGAATTCCCAGAACAATGGAAGAGTTCCAAAGCATTGTTAAAGATCAGCGGAATTCCGAGAACAATGGAAGAGTTCCAAAGCGTTTTTAAACTTCAGCAGATTTCCGAGAACAATGAAGAGTTCCAAAGCATTTTTAAACTTCAGCAGAATTCCGAGAAAAATGGAAGAGTTCCAAAGCATTGTTAAACATCACCGGAATTCCGAGAACAATGGAAGAGTTCCAAAGCATTTTTAAGCTTCAGCAGAATTCCAAAAACAATGGAAGAGTTCCAAAGCATTGTTAAACATCAGCGGAATTCTGAGAACAATGGAAGAGTTCCAAAGCTTTTTTAAACTTCAGCTGAATTCTGAGAACAATGGAAGAGTTCCAAAGCATTGTTAAACATCAGCGGAATTCCGAGAACAATGGAAGATTTCCAAAGCATTTTTAAACTTCAGCAGAATTCCCAGAACAGTGGCAGAGTTCCAAAGCATTGTTAAACATCAGCGGAATTCCGAGAACAATGGAAGAGTTCCAAAGCATTTTTAAACTTCAGCAGAATTCCCAGAACAATGGAAGAGTTCCAAAGCATTGTTAAACATCAGCAGAATTCCGAGAACAATGGAAGAGTTCCAAAGCATTTTTAAACTTCAGCAGAATTCCCAGAACAATGGAAGAGTTCCAAAGCATTGTTAAACATCAGCGGAATTCCGAGAACAATGGAAGAGTTCCAAAGCGTTTTTAAACTTCAGCAGAATTCCGAGAACAATGGAATAGTTCCAAAGTATTTTTAAACTTCAGCAGAATTCTGAGAACAATGGAAGAGTTCCATAGCATTTTTAAACTTCAGCGGAATTCCGAGAACAAGGGAAGAGTTCCAAAGCATTTTTAAACTTTAGCGGAATTCCGTGAACAATGGAAGAATTCCAAAGCATTGCTAAACATCAGCGGAATTCCGAGAACAATGGAAGAGTTCAAAGCATTTTTCAACTTCAGCAGAATTCCCAGAACAATGGAAGAGTTCCAAAACATTGTTAAACATCACCAGAATTCCGAGAACAATGGAAGAGTTCCAAAGCATTTTTAAACTTCAGCAGAATTCCCAGAACAATGGAAGAGTTCCAAAGCATTGTTAAAGATCAGCGGAATTCCGAGAACAATGGAAGAGTTCCAAAGCGTTTTTAAACTTCAGCAGATTTCCGAGAACAATGGAAGAGTTCCAAAGCATTTTTAAACTTCAGCAGAATTCCGAGAAAAATGGAAGAGTTCCAAAGCATTGTTAAACATCAGCGGAATTCCGAGAACAAGGGAAGAGTTCCAAAGCATTTTTAAGCTTCAGCAGAATTCCAAAAACAATGGAAGAGTTCCAAAGCATTGTTAAACATCAGCGGAATTTTGAGAACAATGGAAGAGTTCCAAAGCTTTTTTAAACTTCAGCTGAATTCTGAGAACAATGGAAGAGTTCCAAAGCATTGTTAAACATCAGTGGAATTCCGAGAACAATGGAAGATTTCCAAAGCATTTTTAAACTTCAGCAGAATTCCCAGAACAGTAGAAGATTTCCAAAGCATTGTTAAACATCAGCGGAATTCCGAGAACAATGGAAGAGTTCCAAAGCATTTTTAAACTTCAGCAGAATTCCCAGAACAATAGAAGAGTTCCAAAGCATTGTTAAACATCAGCGGAATTACGAGAACAATGGAAGAGTTCCAAAGAGTTTTTAAACTTCAGCAGAATTCCGAGAACAATGGAAGAGTTCCAAAGCATTTTTAAACTTCAGCAGAATTCCGAGAACAATGGAAGAGTTCCAAAGCATTTTTAAACTTCAGCAGAATTCCGAGAACAATGGAAGAGTTCCATAGCATTTTTAAACTTCAGCGGAATTCTGAGAACAAGGGAAGAGTTCCAAAGCATTTTTAAACTTCAGCGGAATTCCGTGAACAATGGAAGAATTCCAAAGCATTGCTAAACATCAGCGGAATTCCGAGAACAATGGAAGAGTTCAAAGCATTTTTCAACTTCAGCAGAATTCCCAGAACAATGGAAGAGTTCCAAAGCATTGTTAAACATCAGCAGAATTCCGAGAACAATGGAAGAGTTCCAAAGCATTTTTAAACTTCAGCAGAATTCCCAGAACAATGGAAGAGTTCCAAAGCATTGTTAAATATCAGCGGAATTCCGAGAACAATGGAAGAGTTCCAAAGCGTTTTTAAAATTTCAGCAGATTTCCGAGAACAATGGAAGAGTTCCAAAGCATTTTTAAACTTCAGCAGTATTCCGAGAAAAATGGAAGATTTCCAAAGCATTGCTAAACATCAGCGGAATTCCGAGAACAATGGAAGAGTTCCAAAGCATTTTTAAGCTTCAGCAGAATTCCAAAAACAATGGAAGAGTTCCAAAGCTTTTTTAAACTTCAGCTGAATTCTGAGTACAATGGAAGAGTTCCAAAGCATTGTTAAACATCAGCGGAATTCCGAGAACAATGGAAGATTTCCAAAGCATTTTTAAACTTCAGCAGAATTCCCAGAACAGTGGAAGAGTTCCAAAGCATTGTTAAACATCAGCGGAATTCCGAGAACAATGGAAGAGTTCCAAAGCATTTTTAAACTTCAGCAGAATTCCCAGAACAATGGAAGAGTTCCAAAGCATTGTTAAACATCAGCAGAATTCCGAGAACAATGGAAGAGTTCCAAAGCATTTTTAAACTTCAGCAGAATTCCCAGAACAATGGAAGAGTTCCAAAGCATTGTTAAACATCAGCGGAATTCCGAGAACAATGGAAGAGTTCCAAAGCGTTTTTAAACTTCAGCTGAATTCTGAGAACAATGGAAGAGTTCCAAAGCATTGTTAAACATCAGCGGAATTCCGAGAACAATGGAAGATTTCCAAAGCATTTTTAAACTTCAGCAGAATTCCCAGAACAGTGGAAGAGTTCCAAAGCATTGTTAAACATCAGCGGAATTCCGAGAACAATGGAAGAGTTCCAAAGCATTTTTAAACTTCAACAGAATTCCCAGAACAATGGAAGAGTTCCAAAGCATTGTTAAACATCAGCAGAATTCCGAGAACAATGGAAGAGTTCCAAAGCATTTTTAAACTTCAGCAGAATTCCCAGAACAATGGAAGAGTTCCAAAGCATTGTTAAACATCAGCGGAATTCCGAGAACAATGGAAGAGTTCCAAAGCGTTTTTAAACTTCAGCAGAATTCCGAGAACAATGGAAGAGTTCCAAAGCATTTTTAAACTTCAGCAGAATTCCGAGAACAATGGAAGAGTTCCATAGCATTTTTAAACTTCAGCGGAATTCCGAAAACAAGGGAAGAGTTCCAAAGCATTTTTAAACTTCAGCGGAATTCCGTGAACAATGGAAGAATTCCAAAGCATTGCTAAACTTCAGCGGAATTCCGAGAACAATGGAAGAGTTCAAAGCATTTTTCAACTTCAGCAGAATTCCCAGAACAATGGAAGAGTTCCAAAGCATTGTTAAACATCAGCAGAATTCCGAGAACAATGGAACAGTTCCATAGCATTTTTAAACTTCAGCAGAATTCCCAGAACAATGGAAGAGTTCCAAAGCATTGTTAAAGATCAGCGGAATTCCGAGAACAATGGAAGAGTTCCAAAGCGTTTTTAAACTTCAGCAGATTTCCGAGAACAATGGAAGAGTTCCAAAGCATTTTTAAACTTCAGCAGAATTCCGAGAAAAATGGAAGAGTTCCAAAGCATTGTTAAACATCACCGGAATTCCGAGAACAATGGAAGAGTTCCAAAGCATTTTTAAGCTTCAGCAGAATTCCAAAAACAATGGAAGAGTTCCAAAGCATTGTTAAACATCAGCGGAATTCTGAGAACAATGGAAGAGTTCCAAAGCTTTTTTAAACTTCAGCTGAATTCTGAGAACAATGGAAGAGTTCCAAAGCATTGTTAAACATCAGCGGAATTCCGAGAACAATGGAAGATTTCCAAAGCATTTTTAAACTTCAGCAGAATTCCCAGAACAGTGGCAGAGTTCCAAAGCATTTTTAAACATCAGCGGAATTCCGAGAACAATGGAAGAGTTCCAAAGCATTTTTAAACTTCAGCAGAATTCCCAGAACAATGGAAGAGTTCCAAAGCATTGTTAAACATCAGCAGAATTCCGAGAACAATGGAAGAGTTCCAAAGCATTTTTAAACTTCAGCAGAATTCCCAGAACAATGGAAGAGTTCCAAAGCATTGTTAAACATCAGCGGAATTCCGAGAACAATGGAAGAGTTCCAAAGCGTTTTTAAACTTCAGCAGAATTCCGAGAACAATGGAAGAGTTCCAAAGTATTTTTAAACTTCAGCAGAATTCTGAGAACAATGGAAGAGTTCCATAGCATTTTTAAACTTCAGCGGAATTCCGAGAACAAGGGAAGAGTTCCAAAGCATTTTTAAACTTTAGCGGAATTCCGTGAACAATGGAAGAATTCCAAAGCATTGCTAAACATCAGCGGAATTCCGAGAACAATGGAAGAGTTCAAAGCATTTTTCAACTTCAGCAGAATTCCCAGAACAATGGAAGAGTTCCAAAACATTGTTAAACATCACCAGAATTCCGAGAACAATGGAAGAGTTCCAAATCATTTTTAAACTTCAGCAGAATTCCCAGAACAATGGAAGAGTTCCAAAGCATTGTTAAAGATCAGCGGAATTCCGAGAACAATGGAAGAGTTCCAAAGCGTTTTTAAACTTCAGCAGATTTCCGAGAACAATGGAAGAGTTCCAAAGCATTTTTAAACTTCAGCAGAATTCCGAGAAAAATGGAAGAGTTCCAAAGCATTGTTAAACATCAGCGGAATTCCGAGAACAAGGGAAGAGTTCCAAAGCATTTTTAAGCTTCAGCAGAATTCCAAAAACAATGGAAGAGTTCCAAAGCATTGTTAAACATCAGCGGAATTTTGAGAACAATGGAAGAGTTCCAAAGCTTTTTTAAACTTCAGCTGAATTCTGAGAACAATGGAAGAGTTCCAAAGCATTGTTAAACATCAGTGGAATTCCGAGAACAATGGAAGATTTCCAAAGCATTTTTAAACTTCAGCAGAATTCCCAGAACAGTGGAAGAGTTCCAAAGCATTGTTAAACATCAGCGGAATTCCGAGAACAATGGAAGAGTTCCAAAGCATTTTTAAACTTCAGCAGAATTCCCAGAACAATAGAAGAGTTCCAAAGCATTGTTAAACATCAGCGGAATTACGAGAACAATGGAAGAGTTCCAAAGAGTTTTTAAACTTCAGCAGAATTCCGAGAACAATGGAAGAGTTCCAAAGCATTTTTAAACTTCAGCAGAATTCCGAGAACAATGGAAGAGTTCCAAAGCATTTTTAAACTTCAGCAGAATTCCGAGAACAATGGAAGAGTTCCATAGCATTTTTAAACTTCAGCGGAATTCTGAGAACAAGGGAAGAGTTCCAAAGCATTTTTAAACTTCAGCGGAATTCCGTGAACAATGGAAGAATTCCAAAGCATTGCTAAACATCAGCGGAATTCCGAGAACAATGGAAGAGTTCAAAGCATTTTTCAACTTCAGCAGAATTCCCAGAACAATGGAAGAGTTCCAAAGCATTGTTAAACATCAGCAGAATTCCGAGAACAATGGAAGAGTTCCAAAGCATTTTTAAACTTCAGCAGAATTCCCAGAACAATGGAAGAGTTCCAAAGCATTGTTAAATATCAGCGGAATTCCGAGAACAATGGAAGAGTTCCAAAGCGTTTTTAAAATTTCAGCAGATTTCCGAGAACAATGGAAGAGTTCCAAAGCATTTTTAAACTTCAGCAGAATTCCGAGAAAAATGGAAGAGTTCCAAAGCATTGTTAAACATCAGCGGAATTCCGAGAACAATGGAAGAGTTCCAAAGCATTTTTAAGCTTCAGCAGAATTCCAAAAACAATGGAAGAGTTCCAAAGCATTGTTAAACATCAGCGGAATTCTGAGAACAATGGAAGAGTTCCAAAGCTTTTTTAAACTTCAGCTGAATTCTGAGAACAATGGAAGAGTTCCAAAGCATTGTTAAACATCAGCGGAATTCCGAGAACAATTGAAGATTTCCAAAGCATTTTTAAACTTCAGCAGAATTCCCAGAACAGTGGCAGAGTTCCAAAGCATTGTTAAACATCAGCGGAATTCCGAGAACAATGGAAGAGTTCCAAAGCATTTTTAAACTTCAGCAGAATTCCCAGAACAATGGAATAGTTCCAAAGCATTGTTAAACATCAGCAGAATTCCGAGAACAATGGAAGAGTTCCAAAGCATTTTTAAACTTCAGCAGAATTCCCAGAACAATGGAAGAGTTCCAAAGCATTGTTAAACATCAGCGGAATTCCGAGAACAATGGAAGAGTTCCAAAGCGTTTTTAAACTTCAGCAGAATTCCGAGAACAATGGAAGAGTTCCAAAGTATTTTTAAACTTCAGCAGAATTCTGAGATCAATGGAAGAGTTCCATAGCATTTTTAAACTTCAGCGGAATTCCGAGAACAAGGGAAGAGTTCCAAAGCATTTTTAAACTTTAGCGGAATTCCGTGAACAATGGAAGAATTCCAAAGCATTGCTAAACATCAGCGGAATTCCGAGAACAATGGAAGAGTTCAAAGCATTTTTCAACTTCAGCAGAATTCCCAGAACAATGGAAGAGTTCCAAAACATTGTTAAACATCACCAGAATTCCGAGAACAATGGAAGAGTTCCAAAGCATTGTTAAAGATCAGCGGAATTCCGAGAACAATGGAAGAGTTCCAAAGCGTTTTTAAACTTCAGCAGATTTCCGAGAACAATGGAAGAGTTTCAAAGCATTTTTAAACTTCAGCAGAATTCCGAGAAAAATGGAAGAGTTCCAAAGCATTGTTAAACATCAGCGGAATTCCGAGAACAAGGGAAGAGTTCCAAAGCATTTTTAAGCTTCAGCAGAATTCCAAAAACAATGGAAGAGTTCCAAAGCATTGTTAAACATCAGCGGAATTTTGAGAACAATGGAAGAGTTCCAAAGCTTTTTTAAACTTCAGCTGAATTCTGAGAACAATGGAAGAGTTCCAAAGCATTGTTAAACATCAGTGGAATTCCGAGAACAATGGAAGATTTCCAAAGCATTTTTAAACTTCAGCAGAATTCCCAGAACAGTAGAAGAGTTCCAAAGCGTTGTTAAACATCAGCGGAATTCCGAGAACAATGGAAGAGTTCCAAAGCATTTTTAAACTTCAGCAGAATTCCCAGAACAATAGAAGAGTTCCAAAGCATTGTTAAACATCAGCGGAATTACGAGAACAATGGAAGAGTTCCAAAGAGTTTTTAAACTTCAGCAGAATTCCGAGAACAATGGAAGAGTTCCAAAGCATTTTTAAACTTCAGCAGAATTCCGAGAACAATGGAAGAGTTCCAAAGCATTTTTAAACTTCAGCAGAATTCCGAGAACAATGGAAGAGTTCCATAGCATTTTTAAACTTCAGCGGAATTCTGAGAACAAGGGAAGAGTTCCAAAGCATTTTTAAACTTCAGCGGAATTCCGTGAACAATGGAAGAATTGCAAAGCATTGCTAAACATCAGCGGAATTCCGAGAACAATGGAAGAGTTCAAAGCATTTTTCAACTTCAGCAGAATTCCCAGAACAATGGAAGAGTTCCAAAGCATTGTTAAACATCAGCAGAATTCCGAGAACAATGGAAGAGTTCCAAAGCATTTTTAAACTTCAGCAGACTTGAGAGAACAATGGAAGAGTTCCAAAGCATTTTTAAACTTCAGCAGAATTCTGAGAAAAATGGAAGAGTTCCAAAGCATTGTTAAACATCAGCGGAATTCCGAGAACAATGGAAGAGTTCCAAAGCATTTTTAAGCTTCAGCAGAATTCCAAAAACAATGGAAGAGTTCCAAACCATTGTTAAACATCAGCGGAATTCTGAGAACAATGGAAGAGTTCCAAAGCTTTTTTAAACTTCAGCTGAATTCTGAGAACAATGGAAGAGTTCCAAAGCATTGTTAAACATCAGCGGAATTCCGAGAACAATGGAAGATTTCCAAAGCATTTTTAAACTTCAGCAGAATTCCCAGAACAGTGGAAGAGTTCCAAAGCATTGTTAAACATCAGCGGAATTCCGAGAACAATGGAAGAGTTCCAAAGCATTTTTAAACTTCAGCAGAATTCCCAGAACAATGGAAGAGTTCCAAAGCATTGTTAAACATCAGCAGAATTCCGAGAACAATGGAAGAGTTCCAAAGCATTTTTAAACTTCAGCAGAATTCCCAGAACAATGGAAGAGTTCCAAAGCATTGTTAAACATCAGCGGAATTCCGAGAACAATGGAAGAGTTCCAAAGCGATTTTAAACTTCAGCAGAATTCCGAGAACAATGGAAGAGTTCCAAAGCATTTTTAAACTTCAGCAGAATTCCGAGAACAATGGAAGAGTTCCATAGCATTTTTAAACTTCAGCGGAATTCCGAAAACAAGGGAAGAGTTCCAAAGCATTTTTAAACTTCAGCGGAATTCCGTGAACAATGGAAGAATTCCAAAGCATTGCTAAACTTCAGCGGAATTCCGAGAACAATGGAAGAGTTCAAAGCATTTTTCAACTTCAGCAGAATTCCCAGAACAATGGAAGAGTTCCAAAGCATTGTTAAACATCAGCAGAATTCCGAGAACAATGGAACAGTTCCAAAGCATTTTTAAACTTCAGCAGAATTCCCAGAACAATGGAAGAGTTCCAAAGCATTGTTAAAGATCAGCGGAATTCCGAGAACAATGGAAGAGTTCCAAAGCGTTTTTAAACTTCAGCAGATTTCCGAGAACAATGAAGAGTTCCAAAGAATTTTTAAACTTCAGCAGAATTCCGAGAAAAATGGAAGAGTTCCAAAGCATTGTTAAACATCACCGGAATTCCGAGAACAATGGAAGAGTTCCAAAGCATTTTTAAGCTTCAGCAGAATTCCAAAAACAATGGAAGAGTTCCAAAGCATTGTTAAACATCAGCGGAATTCTGAGAACAATGGAAGAGTTCCAAAGCTTTTTTAAACTTCAGCTGAATTCTGAGAACAATGGAAGAGTTCCAAAGCATTGTTAAACATCAGCGGAATTCCGAGAACAATGGAAGATTTCCAAAGCATTTTTAAACTTCAGCAGAATTCCCAGAACAGTGGCAGAGTTCCAAAGCATTGTTAAACATCAGCGGAATTCCGAGAACAATGGAAGAGTTCCAAAGCATTTTTAAACTTCAGCAGAATTCCCAGAACAATGGAAGAGTTCCAAAGCATTGTTAAACATCAGCAGAATTCCGAGAACAATGGAAGAGTTCCAAAGCATTTTTAAACTTCAGCAGAATTCCCAGAACAATGGAAGAGTTCCAAAGCATTGTTAAACATCAGCGGAATTCCGAGAACAATGGAAGAGTTCCAAAGCGTTTTTAAACTTCAGCAGAATTCCGAGAACAATGGAAGAGTTCCAAAGTATTTTTAAACTTCAGCAGAATTCTGAGAACAATGGAAGAGTTCCATAGCATTTTTAAACTTCAGCGGAATTCCGAGAACAAGGGAAGAGTTCCAAAGCATTTTTAAACTTTAGCGGAATTCCGTGAACAATGGAAGAATTCCAAAGCATTGCTAAACATCAGCGGAATTCCGAGAACAATGGAAGAGTTCAAAGCATTTTTCAACTTCAGCAGAATTCCCAGAACAATGGAAGAGTTCCAAAACATTGTTAAACATCACCAGAGTTCCGAGAACAATGGAAGAGTTCCAAAGCATTTTTAAACTTCAGCAGAATTCCCAGAACAATGGAAGAGTTCCAAAGCATTGTTAAAGATCAGCGGAATTCCGAGAACAATGGAAGAGTTCCAAAGCGTTTTTAAACTTCAGCAGATTTCCGAGAACAATGGAAGAGTTCCAAAGCATTTTTAAACTTCAGCAGAATTCCGAGAAAAATGGAAGAGTTCCAAAGCATTGTTAAACATCAGCGGAATTCCGAGAACAAGGGAAGAGTTCCAAAGCATTTTTAAGCTTCAGCAGAATTCCAAAAACAATGGAAGAGTTCCAAAGCATTGTTAAACATCAGCGGAATTTTGAGAACAATGGAAGAGTTCCAAAGCTTTTTTAAACTTCAGCTGAATTCTGAGAACAATGGAAGAGTTCCAAAGCATTGTTAAACATCAGTGGAATTCCGAGAACAATGGAAGATTTCCAAAGCATTTTTAAACTTCAGCAGAATTCCCAGAACAGTAGAAGAGTTCCAAAGCATTGTTAAACATCAGCGGAATTCCGAGAACAATGGAAGAGTTCCAAAGCATTTTTAAACTTCAGCAGAATTCCCAGAACAATAGAAGAGTTCCAAAGCATTGTTAAACATCAGCGGAATTACGAGAACAATGGAAGAGTTCCAAAGAGTTTTTAAACTTCAGCAGAATTCCGAGAACAATGGAAGAGTTCCAAAGCATTTTTAAACTTCAGCAGAATTCCGAGAACAATGGAAGAGTTCCAAAGCATTTTTAAACTTCAGCAGAATTCCGAGAACAATGGAAGAGTTCCATAGCATTTTTAAACTTCAGCGGAATTCTGAGAACAAGGGAAGAGTTCCAAAGCATTTTTAAACTTCAGCGGAATTCCGTGAACAATGGAAGAATTCCAAAGCATTGCTAGACATCAGCGGAATTCCGAGAACAATGGAAGAGTTCAAAGCATTTTTCAACTTCAGCAGAATTCCCAGAACAATGGAAGAGTTCCAAAGCATTGTTAAACATCAGCAGAATTCCGAGAACAATGGAAGAGTTCCAAAGCATTTTTAAACTTCAGCAGAATTCCCAGAACAATGGAAGAGTTCCAAAGCATTGTTAAATATCAGCGGAATTCCGAGAACAATGGAAGAGTTCCAAAGCGTTTTTAAAATTTCAGCAGATTTCCGAGAACAATGGAAGAGTTCCAAAGCATTTTTAAACTTCAGCAGAATTCCGAGAAAAATGGAAGAGTTCCAAAGCATTGTTAAACATCAGCGGAATTCCGAGAACAATGGAAGAGTTCCAAAGCATTTTTAAGCTTCAGCAGAATTCCAAAAACAATGGAAGAGTTCCAAAGCTTTTTTAAACTTCAGCTGAATTCTGAGTACAATGGAAGAGTTGCAAAGCATTGTTAAACATCAGCGGAATTCCGAGAACAATGGAAGATTTCCAAAGCATTTTTAAACTTCAGCAGAATTCCCAGAACAGTGGAAGAGTTCCAAAGCATTGTTAAACATCAGCGGAATTCCGAGAACAATGGAAGAGTTCCAAAGCATTTTTAAACTTCAGCAGAATTCCCAGAACAATGGAACAGTTCCAAAGCATTGTTAAACATCAGCAGAATTCCGAGAAAAATGGAAGAGTTCCAAAGCATTTTTAAACTTCAGCAGAATTCCCAGAACAATGGAAGAGTTCCAAAGCATTGTTAAACATCAGCGGAATTCCGAGAACAATGGAAGAGTTCCAAAGCGTTTTTAAACTTCAGCTGAATTCTGAGAACAATGGAAGAGTTCCAAAGCATTGTTAAACATCAGCGGAATTCCGAGAACAATGGAAGATTTCCAAAGCATTTTTAAACTTCAGCAGAATTCCCAGAACAGTGGAAGAGTTCCAAAGCATTGTTAAACATCAGCGGAATTCCGAGAACAATGGAAGAGTTCCAAAGCATTTTTAAACTTCAGCAGAATTCCCAGAACAATGGAAGAGTTCCAAAGCATTGTTAAACATCAGCAGAATTCCGAGAACAATGGAAGAGTTCCAAAGCATTTTTAAACTTCAGCAGAATTCCCAGAACAATGGAAGAGTTCCAAAGCATTGTTAAACATCAGCGGAATTCCGAGAACAATGGAAGAGTTCCAAAGCGTTTTTAAACTTCAGCAGAATTCCGAGAACAATGGAAGAGTTCCAAAGCATTTTTAAACTTCAGCAGAATTCCGAGAACAATGGAAGAGTTCCATAGCATTTTTAAACTTCAGCGGAATTCCGAAAACAAGGGAAGAGTTCCAAAGCATTTTTAAACTTCAGCGGAATTCCGTGAACAATGGAAGAATTCCAAAGCATTGCTAAACTTCAGCGGAATTCCGAGAACAATGGAAGAGTTCAAAGCATCTTTCAACTTCAGCAGAATTCCCAGAACAATGGAAGAGTTCCAAAGCATTGTTAAACATCAGCAGAATTCCGAGAACAATGGAACAGTTCCAAAGCATTTTTAAACTTCAGCAGAATTCCCAGAACAATGGAAGAGTTCCAAAGCATTGTTAAAGATCAGCGGAATTCCGAGAACAATGGAAGAGTTCCAAAGCGTTTTTAAACTTCAGCAGATTTCCGAGAACAATGGAAGAGTTCCAAAGCATTTTTAAACTTCAGCAGAATTCCGAGAAAAATGGAAGAGTTCCAAAGCATTGTTAAATATCACCGGAATTCCGAGAACAATGGAAGAGTTCCAAAGCATTTTTAAGCTTCAGCAGAATTCCAAAAACAATGGAAGAGTTCCAAAGCATTGTTAAACATCAGCGGAATTCTGAGAACAATGGAAGAGTTCCAAAGCTTTTTTAAACTTCAGCTGAATTCTGAGAACAATGGAAGAGTTCCAAAGCATTGTTAAACATCAGCGGAATTCCGAGAACAATGGAAGATTTCCAAAGCATTTTTAAACTTCAGCAGAATTCCCAGAACAGTGGCAGAGTTCCAAAGCATTGTTAAACATCAGCGGAATTCCGAGAACAATGGAAGAGTTCCAAAGCATTTTTAAACTTCAACAGAATTCCCAGAACAATGGAAGAGTTCCAAAGCATTGTTAAACATCAGCAGAATTCCGAGAACAATGGAAGAGTTCCAAAGCATTTTTAAACTTCAGCAGAATTCCCAGAACAATGGAAGAGTTCCAAAGCATTGTTAAACATCAGCGGAATTCCGAGAACAATGGAAGAGTTCCAAAGCGTTTTTAAACTTCAGCAGAATTCCGAGAACAATGGAAGAGTTCCAAAGTATTTTTAAACTTCAGCAGAATTCTGAGAACAATGGAAGAGTTCCATAGCATTTTTAAACTTCAGCGGAATTCCGAGAACAAGGGAAGAGTTCCAAAGCATTTTTAAACTTTAGCGGAATTCCGTGAACAATGGAAGAATTCCAAAGCATTGCTAAACATCAGCGGAATTCCGAGAACAATGGAAGAGTTCAAAGCATTTTTCAACTTCAGCAGAATTCCCAGAACAATGGAAGAGTTCCAAAACATTGTTAAACATCACCAGAATTCCGAGAACAATGGAAGAGTTCCAAATCATTTAAACTTCAGCAGAATTCCCAGAACAATGGAAGAGTTCCAAAGCATTGTTAAAGATCAGCGGAATTCCGAGAACAATGGAAGAGTTCCAAAGCGTTTTTAAACTTCAGCAGATTTCCGAGAACAATGGAAGAGTTCCAAAGCATTTTTAAACTTCAGCAGAATTCCGAGAAAAATGGAAGAGTTCCAAAGCATTGTTAAACATCAGCGGAATTCCGAGAACAAGGGAAGAGTTCCAAAGCATTTTTAAGCTTCAGCAGAATTCCAAAAACAATGGAAGAGTTCCAAAGCATTGTTAAACATCAGCGGAATTTTGAGAACAATGGAAGAGTTCCAAAGCTTTTTTAAACTTCAGCTGAATTCTGAGAACAATGGAAGAGTTCCAAAGCATTGTTAAACATCAGTGGAATTCCGAGAACAATGGAAGATTTCCAAAGCATTTTTAAACTTCAGCAGAATTCCCAGAACAGTGGAAGAGTTCCAAAGCATTGTTAAACATCAGCGGAATTCCGAGAACAATGGAAGAGTTCCAAAGCATTTTTAAACTTCAGCAGAATTCCCAGAACAATAGAAGAGTTCCAAAGCATTGTTAAACATCAGCGGAATTACGAGAACAATGGAAGAGTTCCAAAGAGTTTTTAAACTTCAGCAGAATTCCGAGAACAATGGAAGAGTTCCAAAGCATTTTTAAACTTCAGCAGAATTCCGAGAACAATGGAAGAGTTCCAAAGCATTTTTAAACTTCAGCAGAATTCCCAGAACAATGGAAGAGTTCCAAAGCATTGTTAAACATCAGCGGAATTCCGAGAACAATGGAAGAGTTCCAAAGCGTTTTTAAACTTCAGCTGAATTCTGAGAACAATGGAAGAGTTCCAAAGCATTGTTAAACATCAGCGGAATTCCGAGAACAATGGAAGATTTCCAAAGCATTTTTAAACTTCAGCAGAATTCCCAGAACAGTGGAAGAGTTCCAAAGCATTGTTAAACATCAGCGGAATTCCGAGAACAATGGAAGAGTTCCAAAGCATTTTTAAACTTCAGCAGAATTCCCAGAACAATGGAAGAGTTCCAAAGCATTGTTAAACATCAGCAGAATTCCGAGAACAATGGAAGAGTTCCAAAGCATTTTTAAACTTCAGCAGAATTCCCAGAACAATGGAAGAGTTCCAAAGCATTGTTAAACATCAGCGGAATTCCGAGAACAATGGAAGAGTTCCAAAGCGTTTTTAAACTTCAGCAGAATTCCGAGAACAATGGAAGAGTTCCAAAGCATTTTTAAACTTCAGCAGAATTCCGAGAACAATGGAAGAGTTCCATAGCATTTTTAAACTTCAGCGGAATTCCGAAAACAAGGGAAGAGTTCCAAAGCATTTTTAAACTTCAGCGGAATTCCGTGAACAATGGAAGAATTCCAAAGCATTGCTAAACTTCAGCGGAATTCCGAGAACAATGGAAGAGTTCAAAGCATTTTTCAACTTCAGCAGAATTCCCAGAACAATGGAAGAGTTCCAAAGCATTGTTAAACATCAGCAGAATTCCGAGAACAATGGAACAGTTCCAAAGCATTTTTAAACTTCAGCAGAATTCCCAGAACAATGGAAGAGTTCCAAAGCATTGTTAAAGATCAGCGGAATTCCGAGAACAATGGAAGAGTTCCAAAGCGTTTTTAAACTTCAGCAGATTTCCGAGAACAATGGAAGAGTTCCAAAGCATTTTTAAACTTCAGCAGAATTCCGAGAAAAATGGAAGAGTTCCAAAGCATTTTTAAACTTCAGCAGAATTCCGAGAACAATGGAAGAGTTCCATAGCATTTTTAAACTTCAGCGGAATTCTGAGAACAATGGAAGAGTTCCAAAGCATTTTTAAACTTCAGCGGAATTCCGTGAACAATGGAAGAATTCCAAAGCATTGCTAAACATCAGCGGAATTCCGAGAACAATGGAAGAGTTCAAAGCATTTTTCAACTTCAGCAGAATTCCCAGAACAATGGAAGAGTTCCAAAGCATTGTTAAACATCAGCAGAATTCCGAGAACAATGGAAGAGTTCCAAAGCATTTTTAAACTTCAGCAGAATTCCCAGAACAATGGAAGAGTTCCAAAGCATTGTTAAATATCAGCGGAATTCCGAGAACAATGGAAGAGTTCCAAAGCGTTTTTAAAATTTCAGCAGATTTCCGAGAACAATGGAAGAGTTCCAAAGCATTTTTAAACTTCAGCAGAATTCCGAGAAAAATGGAAGAGTTCCAAAGCATGGTTAAACATCAGCGGAATTCCGAGAACAATGGAAGAGTTCCAAAGCATTTTTAAGCTTCAGCAGAATTCCAAAAACAATGGAAGAGTTCCAAAGCTTTTTTAAACTTCAGCTGAATTCTGAGTACAATGGAAGAGTTCCAAAGCATTGTTAAACATCAGCGGAATTCCGAGAACAATGGAAGATTTCCAAAGCATTTTTAAACTTCAGCAGAATTCCCAGAACAGTGGAAGAGTTCCAAAGCATTGTTAAACATCAGCGGAATTCCGAGAACAATGGAAGAGTTCCAAAGCATTTTTAAACTTCAGCAGAATTCCCAGAACAATGGAAGAGTTCCAAAGCATTGTTAAACATCAGCAGAATTCCGAGAACAATGGAAGAGTTCCAAAGCATTTTTAAACTTCAGCGGAATTCCGTGAACAATGGAAGAATTCCAAAGCATTGCTAAACATCAGCGGAATTCCGAGAACAATGGAAGAGTTCAAAGCATTTTTCAACTTCAGCAGAATTCCCAGAACAATGGAAGAGTTCCAAAGCATTGTTAAACATCAGCAGAATTCCGAGAACAATGGAAGAGTTCCAAAGCATTTTTAAACTTCAGCAGAATTCCGAGAACAATGGAAGAGTTCCAAAGTATTTTTAAACTTCAGCAGAATTCTGAGAACAATGGAAGAGTTCCATAGCATTTTTAAACTTCAGCGGAATTCCGAGAACAAGGGAAGAGTTCCAAAGCATTTTTAAACTTTAGCGGAATTCCGTGAACAATGGAAGAATTCCAAAGCATTGCTAAACATCAGCGGAATTCCGAGAACAATGGAAGAGTTCAAAGCATTTTTCAACTTCAGCAGAATTCCCAGAACAATGGAAGAGTTCCAAAACATTGTTAAACATCACCAGAATTCCGAGAACAATGGAAGAGTTCCAAATCATTTAAACTTCAGCAGAATTCCCAGAACAATGGAAGAGTTCCAAAGCATTGTTAAAGATCAGCGGAATTCCGAGAACAATGGAAGAGTTCCAAAGCGTTTTTAAACTTCAGCAGATTTCCGAGAACAATGGAAGAGTTCCAAAGCATTTTTAAACTTCAGCAGAATTCCGAGAAAAATGGAAGAGTTCCAAAGCATTGTTAAACATCAGCGGAATTCCGAGAACAAGGGAAGAGTTCCAAAGCATTTTTAAGCTTCAGCAGAATTCCAAAAACAATGGAAGAGTTCCAAAGCATTGTTAAACATCAGCGGAATTTTGAGAACAATGGAAGAGTTCCAAAGCTTTTTTAAACTTCAGCTGAATTCTGAGAACAATGGAAGAGTTCCAAAGCATTGTTAAACATCAGTGGAATTCCGAGAACAATGGAAGATTTCCAAAGCATTTTTAAACTTCAGCAGAATTCCCAGAACAGTGGAAGAGTTCCAAAGCATTGTTAAACATCAGCGGAATTCCGAGAACAATGGAAGAGTTCCAAAGCATTTTTAAACTTCAGCAGAATTCCCAGAACAATAGAAGAGTTCCAAAGCATTGTTAAACATCAGCGGAATTACGAGAACAATGGAAGAGTTCCAAAGAGTTTTTAAACTTCAGCAGAATTCCGAGAACAATGGAAGAGTTCCAAAGCATTTTTAAACTTCAGCAGAATTCCGAGAACAATGGAAGAGTTCCAAAGCATTTTTAAACTTCAGCAGAATTCCGAGAACAATGGAAGAGTTCCATAGCATTTTTAAACTTCAGCGGAATTCTGAGAACAATGGAAGAGTTCCAAAGCATTTTTAAACTTCAGCGGAATTCCGTGAACAATGGAAGAATTCCAAAGCATTGCTAAACATCAGCGGAATTCCGAGAACAATGGAAGAGTTCAAAGCATTTTTCAACTTCAGCAGAATTCCCAGAACAATGGAAGAGTTCCAAAGCATTGTTAAACATCAGCAGAATTCCGAGAACAATGGAAGAGTTCCAAAGCATTTTTAAACTTCAGCAGAATTCCCAGAACAATGGAAGAGTTCCAAAGCATTGTTAAATATCAGCGGAATTCCGAGAACAATGGAAGAGTTCCAAAGCGTTTTTAAAATTTCAGCAGATTTCCGAGAACAATGGAAGAGTTCCAAAGCATTTTTAAACTTCAGCAGAATTCCGAGAAAAATGGAAGAGTTCCAAAGCATGGTTAAACATCAGCGGAATTCCGAGAACAATGGAAGAGTTCCAAAGCATTTTTAAGCTTCAGCAGAATTCCAAAAACAATGGAAGAGTTCCAAAGCTTTTTTAAACTTCAGCTGAATTCTGAGTACAATGGAAGAGTTCCAAAGCATTGTTAAACATCAGCGGAATTCCGAGAACAATGGAAGATTTCCAAAGCATTTTTAAACTTCAGCAGAATTCCCAGAACAGTGGAAGAGTTCCAAAGCATTGTTAAACATCAGCGGAATTCCGAGAACAATGGAAGAGTTCCAAAGCATTTTTAAACTTCAGCAGAATTCCCAGAACAATGGAAGAGTTCCAAAGCATTGTTAAACATCAGCAGAATTCCGAGAACAATGGAAGAGTTCCAAAGCATTTTTAAACTTCAGCAGAATTCCCAGAACAATGGAAGAGTTCCAAAGCATTGTTAAACATCAGCGGAATTCCGAGAACAATGGAAGAGTTCCAAAGCGTTTTTAAACTTCAGCAGAATTCCGAGAACAATGGAAGAGTTCCAAAGCATTTTTAAACTTCAGCAGAATTCCGAGAACAATGGAAGAGTTCCATAGCATTTTTAAACTTCAGCAGAATTCCGAGAACAATGGAAGAGTTCCAAAGCATTTTTAAACTTCAGCAGAATTCCGAGAACAATGGAAGAGTTCCATAGCATTTTTAAACTTCAGCGGAATTCTGAGAACAATGGAAGAGTTCCAAAGCATTTTTAAACTTCAGCGGAATTCCGTGAACAATGGAAGAATTCCAAAGCATTGCTAAACATCAGCGGAATTCCGAGAACAATGGAAGAGTTCAAAGCATTTTTCAACTTCAGCAGAATTCCCAGAACAATGGAAGAGTTCCAAAGCATTGTTAAACATCAGCAGAATTCCGAGAACAATGGAAGAGTTCCAAAGCATTTTTAAACTTCAGCAGAATTCCCAGAACAATGGAAGAGTTCCAAAGCATTGTTAAATATCAGCGGAATTCCGAGAACAATGGAAGAGTTCCAAAGCGTTTTTAAAATTTCAGCAGATTTCCGAGAACAATGGAAGAGTTCCAAAGCATTTTTAAACTTCAGCAGAATTCCGAGAAAAATGGAAGAGTTCCAAAGCATGGTTAAACATCAGCGGAATTCCGAGAACAATGGAAGAGTTCCAAAGCATTTTTAAGCTTCAGCAGAATTCCAAAAACAATGGAAGAGTTCCAAAGCTTTTTTAAACTTCAGCTGAATTCTGAGTACAATGGAAGAGTTCCAAAGCATTGTTAAACATCAGCGGAATTCCGAGAACAATGGAAGATTTCCAAAGCATTTTTAAACTTCAGCAGAATTCCCAGAACAGTGGAAGAGTTCCAAAGCATTGTTAAACATCAGCGGAATTCCGAGAACAATGGAAGAGTTCCAAAGCATTTTTAAACTTCAGCAGAATTCCCAGAACAATGGAAGAGTTCCAAAGCATTGTTAAACATCAGCAGAATTCCGAGAACAATGGAAGAGTTCCAAAGCATTTTTAAACTTCAGCAGAATTCTCAGAACAATGGAAGAGTTCCAAAGCATTGTTAAACATCAGCGGAATTCCGAGAACAATGGAAGAGTTCCAAAGCGTTTTTAAACTTCAGCAGAATTCCGAGAACAATGGAAGAGTTCCAAAGCATTTTTAAACTTCAGCAGAATTCCGAGAACAATGGAAGAGTTCCATAGCATTTTTAAACTTCAGCGGAATTCTGAGAACAAGGGAAGAGTTCCAAAGCATTTTTAAACTTCAGCGGAATTCCGTGAACAATGGAAGAATTCCAAAGCATTGCTAAACATCAGCGGAATTCCGAGAACAATGGAAGAGTTCAAACCATTTTTCAACTTCAGCAGAATTCCCAGAACAATGGAAGAGTTCCAAAGCATTGTTAAACATCAGCAGAATTCCGAGAACAATGGAAGAGTTCCAAAGCATTTTTAAACTTCAGCAGAATTCCCAGAACAATGGAAGAGTTCCAAAGCATTGTTAAAGATCAGCGGAATTCCGAGAACAATGGAAGAGTTCCAAAGCATTTTTAAACTTCAGCAGAATTCCCAGAACAATGGAAGAGTTCCAAAGCATTGTTAAACTTCAGCAGAATTCCCAGAACAATGGAAGAGTTCCAAAGCATTGTTAAACATCAGCGGAATTCCGAGAACAATGGAAGAGTTCCAAAGCATTTTTAAACTTCAGCAGAATTCCGATAACAATGGAAGAGTTCCAAAGCATTTTTAAACTTCAGCAGAATTCCAAGAACAATGGAAGAGTTCCATAGCATTTTTAAACTTCAGCGGAATTCCGAGAACAAGGGAAGAGTTCCAAGGCATTTTTAAACTTCAGCGGAATTCCGTGAACAATGGAAGAATTCCAAAGCATTGCTAAACATCAGCGGAATTCCGAGAACAATGGAAGAGTTCAAAGCATTTTTCAACTTCAGCAGAATTCCCAGAAAAATGGAAGAGTTCCAAAGCATTGTTAAACATCAGCAGAATTCAGAGAACAATGGAAGAGTTCCAAAGCATTTTTAAACTTCAGCAGAATTCCCAGAACAATGGAAGAGTTCCAAAGCATTGTTAAAGATCAGCGGAATTCCGAGAACAATGGAAGAGTTCCAAAGCGTTTTTAAACTTCAGCAGATTTCCGAGAACAATGGAAGAGTTCCAAATCATTTTTAAACTTCAGCAGAATTCCGAGAAAAATGGAAGAGTTCCAAAGCATTTTTAAACATCAGCGGAATTCCGAGAACAAGGGAAGAGTTCCAAAGCATTTTTAAACTTCAGCGGAATTCCGTGAACAATGGAAGAATTCCAAAGCATTGCTAAACATCAGCGGAATTCCGAGAACAATGGAAGAGTTCAAAGCATTTTTCAACTTCAGCAGAATTCCCAGAACAATGGAAGAGTTCCAAAGCATTGTTAAACATCAGCAGAATTCCGAGAACAATAGAAGAGTTCCAAAGCATTTTTAAACTTCAGCAGAATTCCCAGAACAATGGAAGAGTTCCAAAGCATTGTTAAAGATCAGCGGAATTCCGAGAACAATGGAAGAGTTCCAAAGCGTTTTTAAACTTCAGCAGATTTCCGAGAACAATGGAAGAGTTCCAAAGCATTTTTAAACTTCAGCAGAATTCCGAGAAAAATGGAAGAGTTCCAAAGCATTGTTAAACATCAGCGGAATTCCAAGAACAATGGAAGAGTTCCAAAGCATTTTTAAGCTTCAGCAGAATTCCAAAAACAATGGAAGAGTTCCAAAGCTTTTTTAAACTTCAGCTGAATTCTGAGTACAATGGAAGAGTTCCAAAGCATTGTTAAACATCAGCGGAATTCCGAGAACAATGGAAGATTTCCAAAGCATTTTTAAACTTCAGCAGAATTCCCAGAACAGTGGAAGAGTTCCAAAGCATTGTTAAACATCAGCGGAATTCCGAGAACAATGGAAGAGTTCCAAAGCATTTTTAAACTTCAGCAGAATTCCCAGAACAATGGAAGAGTTCCAAAGCATTGTTAAACATCAGCAGAATTCCGAGAACAATGGAAGAGTTCCAAAGCATTTTTAAACTTCAGCAGAATTCCCAGAACAATGGAAGAGTTCCAAAGCATTGTTAAACATCAGCGGAATTCCGAGAACAATGGAAGAGTTCCAAAGCGTTTTTAAACTTCAGCAGAATTCCGAGAACAATGGAAGAGTTCCAAAGCATTTTTAAACTTCAGCAGAATTCCGAGAACAATGGAAGAGTTCCATAGCATTTTTAAACTTCAGCGGAATTCTGAGAACAAGGGAAGAGTTCCAAAGCATTTTTAAACTTCAGCGGAATTCCGTGAACAATGGAAGAATTCCAAAGCATTGCTAAACATCAGCGGAATTCCGAGAACAATGGAAGAGTTCAAACCATTTTTCAACTTCAGCAGAATTCCCAGAACAATGGAAGAGTTCCAAAGCATTGTTAGACATCAGCAGAATTCCGAGAACAATGGAAGAGTTCCAAAGCATTTTTAAACATCAGCAGAATTCCCAGAACAATGGAAGAGTTCCAAAGCATTGTTAAAGATCAGCGGAATTCCGAGAACAATGGAAGAGTTCCAAAGCATTTTTAAACTTCAGCAGAATTCCCAGAACAATGGAAGAGTTCCAAAGCATTGTTAAACTTCAGCAGAATTCCCAGAACAATGGAAGAGTTCCAAAGCATTGTTAAACATCAGCGGAATTCCGAGAACAATGGAAGAGTTCCAAAGCATTTTTAAACTTCAGCAGAATTCCGAGAACAATGGAAGAGTTCCAAAGCATTTTTAAACTTCAGCAGAATTCCGAGAACAATGGAAGAGTTCCATAGCATTTTTAAACTTCAGCGGAATTCCGAGAACAAGGGAAGAGTTCCAAAGCATTTTTAAACTTCAGCGGAATTCCGTGAACAATGGAAGAATTCCAAAGCATTGCTAAACATCAGCGGAATTCCGAGAACAATGGAAGAGTTCAAAGCATTTTTCAACTTCAGCAGAATTCCCAGAACAATGGAAGAGTTCCAAAACATTGTTAAACATCACCAGAATTCCGAGAACAATGGAAGAGTTCCAAATCATTTTTAAACTTCAGCAGAATTCCCAGAACAATGGAAGAGTTCCAAAGCATTGTTAAAGATCAGCGGAATTCCGAGAACAATGGAAGAGTTCCAAAGCGTTTTTAAACTTCAGCAGATTTCCGAGAACAATGGAAGAGTTCCAAAGCATTTTTAAACTTCAGCAGAATTCCCAGAAAAATGGAAGAGTTCCAAAGCATTGTTAAACATCAGCGGAATTCCGAGAACAAGGGAAGAGTTCCAAAGCATTTTTAAGCTTCAGCAGAATTCCAAAAACAATGGAAGAGTTCCAAAGCATTGTTAAACATCAGCGGAATTTTGAGAACAATGGAAGAGTTCCAAAGCTTTTTTAAACTTCAGCTGAATTCTGAGAACAATGGAAGAGTTCCAAAGCATTGTTAAACATCAGTGGAATTCCGAGAACAATGGAAGATTTCCAAAGCATTTTTAAACTTCAGCAGAATTCCCAGAACAGTGGAAGAGTTCCAAAGCATTGTTAAACATCAGCGGAATTCCGAGAACAATGGAAGAGTTCCAAAGCATTTTTAAACTTCAGCAGAATTCCCAGAACAATAGAAGAGTTCCAAAGCATTGTTAAACATCAGCGGAATTACGAGAACAATGGAAGAGTTCCAAAGAGTTTTTAAACTTCAGCAGAATTCCGAGAACAATGGAAGAGTTCCAAAGCATTTTTAAACTTCAGCAGAATTCCGAGAACAATGGAAGAGTTCCAAAGCATTTTTAAACTACAGCAGAATTCCGAGAACAATGGAAGAGTTCCATAGCATTTTTAAACTTCAGCGGAATTCTGAGAACAAGGGAACAGTTCCAAAGCATTTTTAAACTTCAGCGGAATTCCGTGAACAATGGAAGAATTCCAAAGCATTGCTAAACATCAGCGGAATTCCGAGAACAATGGAAGAGTTCAAAGCATTTTTCAACTTCAGCAGAATTCCCAGAACAATGGAAGAGTTCCAAAGCATTATTAAACATCAGCAGAATTCCGAGAACAATGGAAGAGTTCCAAAGCATTTTTAAACTTCAGCAGAATTACCAGAACAATGGAAGAGTTCCAAAGCATTGTTAAATATCAGCGGAATTCCGAGAACAATGGAAGAGTTCCAAAGCGTTTTTAAAATTTCAGCAGATTTCCGAGAACAATGGAAGAGTTCCAAAGCATTTTTAAACTTCAGCAGAATTCCGAGAAAAATGGAAGAGTTCCAAAGCATTGTTAAACATCAGCGGAATTCCGAGAACAATGGAAGAGTTCCAAAGCATTTTTAAGCTTCAGCAGAATTCCAAAAACAATGGAAGAGTTCCAAAGCTTTTTTAAACTTCAGCTGAATTCTGAGTACAATGGAAGAGTTCCAAAGCATTGTTAAACATCAGCGGAATTCCGAGAACAATGGAAGAGTTCCAAAGCATTTTTAAACTTCAGCAGAATTCCCAGAACAATGGAAGAGTTCCAAAGCATTGTTAAACATCAGCAGAATTCCGAGAACAATGGAAGAGTTCCAAAGCATTTTTAAACTTCAGCAGAATTCCCAGAACAATGGAAGAGTTCCAAAGCATTGTTAAACATCAGCGGAATTCCGAGAACAATGGAAGAGTTCCAAAGCGTTTTTAAACTTCAGCAGAATTCCGAGAACAATGGAAGAGTTCCAAAGCATTTTTAAACTTCAGCAGAATTCCGAGAACAATGGAAGAGTTCCATAGCATTTTTAAACTTCAGCGGAATTCTGAGAACAAGGGAAGAGTTCCAAAGCATTTTTAAACTTCAGCGGAATTCCGTGAACAATGGAAGAATTCCAAAGCATTGCTAAACATCAGCGGAATTCCGAGAACAATGGAAGAGTTCAAACCATTTTTCAACTTCAGCAGAATTCCCAGAACAATGGAAGAGTTCCAAAGCATTGTTAAACATCAGCAGAATTCCGAGAACAATGGAAGAGTTCCAAAGCATTTTTAAACTTCAGCAGAATTCCCAGAACAATGGAAGAGTTCCAAAGCATTGTTAAAGATCAGCGGAATTCCGAGAACAATGGAAGAGTTCCAAAGCATTTTTAAACTTCAGCAGAATTCCCAGAACAATGGAAGAGTTCCAAAGCATTGTTAAACTTCAGCAGAATTCCCAGAACAATGGAAGAGTTCCAAAGCATTGTTAAACATCAGCGGAATTCCGAGAACAATGGAAGAGTTCCAAAGCATTTTTAAACTTCAGCAGAATTCCGAGAACAATGGAAGAGTTCCAAAGCATTTTTAAACTTCAGCAGAATTCCGAGAACAATGGAAGAGTTCCATAGCATTTTTAAACTTCAGCGGAATTCCGAGAACAAGGGAAGAGTTCCAAGGCATTTTTAAACTTCAGCGGAATTCCGTGAACAATGGAAGAATTCCAAAGCATTGCTAAACATCAGCGGAATTCCGAGAACAATGGAAGAGTTCAAAGCATTTTTCAACTTCAGCAGAATTCCCAGAACAATGGAAGAGTTCCAAAGCATTGTTAAACATCAGCAGAATTCAGAGAACAATGGAAGAGTTCCAAAGCATTGTTAAAGATCAGCGGAATTCCGAGAACAATGGAAGAGTTCCAAAGCGTTTTTAAACTTCAGCAGATTTCCGAGAACAATGGAAGAGTTCCAAAGCATTTTTAAACTTCAGCAGAATTCCGAGAAAAATGGAAGAGTTCCAAAGCATTTTTAAACTTCAGCGGAATTCCGAGAACAAGGGAAGAGTTCCAAAGCATTTTTAAACTTCAGCGGAATTCCGTGAACAATGGAAGAATTCCAAAGCATTGCTAAACATCAGCGGAATTCCGAGAACAATGGAAGAGTTCAAAGCATTTTTCAACTTCAGCAGAATTCCCAGAACAATGGAAGAGTTCCAAAGCATTGTTAAACATCAGCAGAATTCCGAGAACAATAGAAGAGTTCCAAAGCATTTTTAAACTTCAGCAGAATTCCCAGAACAATGGAAGAGTTCCAAAGCATTGTTAAAGATCAGCGGAATTCCGAGAACAATGGAAGAGTTCCAAAGCGTTTTTAAACTTCAGCAGATTTCCGAGAACAATGGAAGAGTTCCAAAGCATTTTTAAACTTCAGCAGAATTCCGAGAAAAATGGAAGAGTTCCAAAGCATTGTTAAACATCAGCGGAATTCCAAGAACAATGGAAGAGTTCCAAAGCATTTTTAAGCTTCAGCAGAATTCCAAAAACAATGGAAGAGTTCCAAAGCTTTTTTAAACTTCAGCTGAATTCTGAGTACAATGGAAGAGT
The DNA here is from genome assembly GCF_046119375.1 of Phyllobates terribilis. Lineage (NCBI taxonomy): Eukaryota > Metazoa > Chordata > Amphibia > Anura > Dendrobatidae > Phyllobates > Phyllobates terribilis. The sequence continues at coordinate 53,113,978 of NW_027362765.1, forward strand.
TCCAAAGCATTGTTAAACATCAGCGGAATTCCGAGAACAATGGAAGATTTCCAAAGCATTTTTAAACTTCAGCAGAATTCCCAGAACAGTGGAAGAGTTCCAAAGCATTGTTAAACATCAGCGGAATTCCGAGAACAATGGAAGAGTTCCAAAGCATTTTTAAACTTCAGCAGAATTCCCAGAACAATGGAAGAGTTCCAAAGCATTGTTAAACATCAGCAGAATTCCGAGAACAATGGAAGAGTTCCAAAGCATTTTTAAACTTCAGCAGAATTCCCAGAACAATGGAAGAGTTCCAAAGCATTGTTAAACATCAGCGGAATTCCGAGAACAATGGAAGAGTTCCAAAGCGTTTTTAAACTTCAGCAGAATTCCGAGAACAATGGAAGAGTTCCAAAGCATTTTTAAACTTCAGCAGAATTCCGAGAACAATGGAAGAGTTCCATAGCATTTTTAAACTTCAGCGGAATTCTGAGAACAAGGGAAGAGTTCCAAAGCATTTTTAAACTTCAGCGGAATTCCGTGAACAATGGAAGAATTCCAAAGCATTGCTAAACATCAGCGGAATTCCGAGAACAATGGAAGAGTTCAAACCATTTTTCAACTTCAGCAGAATTCCCAGAACAATGGAAGAGTTCCAAAGCATTGTTAGACATCAGCAGAATTCCGAGAACAATGGAAGAGTTCCAAAGCATTTTTAAACTTCAGCAGAATTCCCAGAACAATGGAAGAGTTCCAAAGCATTGTTAAAGATCAGCGGAATTCCGAGAACAATGGAAGAGTTCCAAAGCATTTTTAAACTTCAGCAGAATTCCCAGAACAATGGAAGAGTTCCAAAGCATTGTTAAACTTCAGCAGAATTCCCAGAACAATGGAAGAGTTCCAAAGCATTGTTAAACATCAGCGGAATTCCGAGAACAATGGAAGAGTTCCAAAGCATTTTTAAACTTCAGCAGAATTCCGAGAACAATGGAAGAGTTCCAAAGCATTTTTAAACTTCAGCAGAATTCCGAGAACAATGGAAGAGTTCCATAGCATTTTTAAACTTCAGCGGAATTCCGAGAACAAGGGAAGAGTTCCAAAGCATTTTTAAACTTCAGCGCAATTCCGTGAACAATGGAAGAATTCCAAAGCATTGCTAAACATCAGCGGAATTCCGAGAACAATGGAAGAGTTCAAAGCATTTTTCAACTTCAGCAGAATTCCCAGAACAATGGAAGAGTTCCAAAGCATTGTTAAACATCAGCAGAATTCCGAGAACAATGGAAGAGTTCCAAAGCATTTTTAAACTTCAGCAGAATTCCCAGAACAATGGAAGAGTTCCAAAGCATTGTTAAAGATCAGCGGAATTCCGAGAACAATGGAAGAGTTCCAAAGCGTTTTTAAACTTCAGCAGATTTCCGAGAACAATGGAAGAGTTCCAAAGCATTTTTAAACTTCAGCAGAATTCCGAGTAAAATGGAAGAGTTCCAAAGCATTTTTAAACTTCAGCGGAATTCCGAGAACAAGGGAAGAGTTCCAAAGCATTTTTAAACTTCAGCGGAATTCCGTGAACAATGGAAGAATTCCAAAGCATTGTTAAACATCAGCGGAATTCCGAGAACAATGGAAGAGTTCAAAGCATTTTTCAACTTCAGCAGAATTCCCAGAACAATGGAAGAGTTCCAAAGCATTGTTAAACATCAGCAGAATTCCGAGAACAATAGAAGAGTTCCAAAGCATTTTTAAACTTCAGCAGAATTCCCAGAACAATGGAAGAGTTCCAAAGCATTGTTAAAGATCAGCGGAATTCCGAGAACAATGGAAGAGTTCCAAAGCGTTTTAAAACTTCAGCAGATTTCCGAGAACAATGGAAGAGTTCCAAAGCATTTTTAACTTCAGCAGAATTCCGAGAAAAATGGAAGAGTTCCAAAGCATTGTTAAACATCAGCGGAATTCCAAGAACAATGGAAGAGTTCCAAAGCATTTTTAAGCTTCAGCAGAATTCCAAAAACAATGGAAGAGTTCCAAAGCTTTTTTAAACTTCAGCTGAATTCTGAGTACAATGGAAGAGTTCCAAAGCATTGTTAAACATCAGCGGAATTCCGAGAACAATGGAAGATTTCCAAAGCATTTTTAAACTTCAGCAGAATTCCCAGAACAGTGGAAGAGTTCCAAAGCATTGTTAAACATCAGCGGAATTCCGAGAACAATGGAAGAGTTCCAAAGCATTTTTAAACTTCAGCAGAATTCCCAGAACAATGGAAGAGTTCCAAAGCATTGTTAAACATCAGCAGAATTCCGAGAACAATGGAAGAGTTCCAAAGCATTTTTAAACTTCAGCAGAATTCCCAGAACAATGGAAGAGTTCCAAAGCATTGTTAAACATCAGCGGAATTCCGAGAACAATGGAAGAGTTCCAAAGCGTTTTTAAACTTCAGCAGAATTCCGAGAACAATGGAAGAGTTCCAAAGCATTTTTAAACTTCAGCAGAATTCCGAGAACAATGGAAGAGTTCCATAGCATTTTTAAACTTCAGCGGAATTCTGAGAACAAGGGAAGAGTTCCAAAGCATTTTTAAACTTCAGCGGAATTCCGTGAACAATGGAAGAATTCCAAAGCATTGCTAAACATCAGCGGAATTCCGAGAACAATGGAAGAGTTCAAACCATTTTTCAACTTCAGCAGAATTCCCAGAACAATGGAAGAGTTCCAAAGCATTGTTAAACATCAGCAGAATTCCGAGAACAATGGAAGAGTTCCAAAGCATTTTTAAACTTCAGCAGAATTCCCAGAACAATGGAAGAGTTCCAAAGCATTGTTAAAGATCAGCGGAATTCCGAGAACAATGGAAGAGTTCCAAAGCATTTTTAAACTTCAGCAGAATTCCCAGAACAATGGAAGAGTTCCAAAGCATTGTTAAACTTCAGCAGAATTCCCAGAACAATGGAAGAGTTCCAAAGCATTGTTAAACATCAGCGGAATTCCGAGAACAATGGAAGAGTTCCAAAGCATTTTTAAACTTCAGCAGAATTCCGAGAACAATGGAAGAGTTCCAAAGCATTTTTAAACTTCAGCAGAATTCCGAGAACAATGGAAGAGTTCCATAGCATTTTTAAACTTCAGCGGAATTCCGAGAACAAGGGAAGAGATCCAAGGCATTTTTAAACTTCAGCGGAATTCCGTGAACAATGGAAGAATTCCAAAGCATTGCTAAACATCAGCGGAATTCCGAGAACAATGGAAGAGTTCAAAGCATTTTTCAACTTCAGCAGAATTCCCAGAACAATGGAAGAGTTCCAAAGCATTGTTAAACATCAGCAGAATTCCGAGAACAATGGAAGAGTTCCAAAGCATTTTTAAACTTCAGCAGAATTCCCAGAACAATGGAAGAGTTCCAAAGCATTGTTAAACATCAGCAGAATTCCGAGAACAATGGAAGAGTTCCAAAGCGTTTTTAAACTTCAGCAGATTTCCGAGAACAATGGAAGAGTTCCAAAGCATTTTTAAACTTCAGCAGAATTCCGAGAAAAATGGAAGAGTTCCAAAGCATTTTTAAACTTCAGCGGAATTCCGAGAACAAGGGAAGAGTTCCAAAGCATTTTTAAACTTCAGCGGAATTCCGTGAACAATGGAAGAATTCCAAAGCATTGCTAAACATCAGCGGAATTCCGAGAACAATGGAAGAGTTCAAAGCATTTTTCAACTTCAGCAGAATTCCCAGAACAATGGAAGAGTTCCAAAGCATTGTTAAACATCAGCAGAATTCCGAGAACAATAGAAGAGTTCCAAAGCATTTTTAAACTTCAGCAGAATTCCCAGAACAATGGAAGAGTTCCAAAGCATTGTTAAAGATCAGCGGAATTCCGAGAACAATGGAAGAGTTCCAAAGCGTTTTTAAACTTCAGCAGATTTCCGAGAACAATGGAAGAGTTCCAAAGCATTTTTAAACTTCAGCAGAATTCCGAGAAAAATGGAAGAGTTCCAAAGCATTGTTAAACATCAGCGGAATTCCAAGAACAATGGAAGAGTTCCAAAGCATTTTTAAGCTTCAGCAGAATTCCAAAAACAATGGAAGAGTTCCAAAGCATTGTTAAACATCAGCGGAATTCTGAGAACAATGGAAGAGTTCCAAAGCTTTTTTAAACTTCAGCTGAATTCTGAGAACAATAAAAGAGTTCCAAAGAATTGTTAAACATCAGCGGAATTCCGAGAACAATGGAAGATTTCCAAAGCATTGTTAAACATCAGCGGAATTCCGAGAACAATGGAAGAGTTCCAAAGCGTTTTTAAACTTCAGCAGAATTCCGAGAACAATGGAAGAGTTCCAAAGCATTTTTAAACTTCAGCAGAATTCCGAGAACAATGGAAGAGTTCCATAGCATTTTTAAACTTCAGCGGAATTCCGAGAACAAGGGAAGAGTTCCAAAGCATTTTTAAACTTCAGCGGACTTCCGTGAACAATGGAAGAATTCCAAAGCATTGCTAAACATCAGCGGAATTCCAAGAACAATGGAAGAGTTCAAAGCATTTTTCAACTTCAGCAGAATTCCCAGAACAATGGAAGAGTTCCAAAGCATTGTTAAACATCAGCAGAATTCCGAGAACAATGGAAGAGTTCCAAAGCATTTTTAAACTTCAGCAGAATTCCCAGAACAATGGAAGAGTTCCAAAGCATTGTTAAAGATCAGCGGAATTCCGAGAACAATGGAAGAGTTCGAAAGCGTTTTTAAACTTCAGCAGATTTCCGAGAACAATGGAAGAGTTCCAAAGCATTTTTAAACTTCAGCAGAATTCCGAGAACAATGGAAGAGTTCCATAGCATTTTTAAACTTCAGCGGAATTCCGAGAACAAGGGAAGAGTTCCAAAGCATTTTTAAACTTCAGCGGAATTCCGTGAACAATGGAAGAATTCAAAAGCATTGCTAAACATCAGCGGAATTCCGAGAACAATGGAAGAGTTCCAAAGCATTTTTAAACTTCAGCAGACTTGAGAGAACAATGGAAGAGTTCCAAAGCATTTTTAAACTTCAGCAGAATTCCGCGGAAAATGGAAGAGTTCCAAAGCATTGTTAAACATCAGCGAAATTCTGAGAACAATGGAAGAGTTCCAAAGCATTTTTAAGCTTCAGCAGAATTCCAAAAACAATGGAAGAGTTCCACAGCATTGTTAAACATCAGCGGAATTCTGAAAACAATGGAAGAGTTCCAAAGCTATTTTAAACTTCAGCTGAATTCTGAGAACAATGGAAGAGTTCCAAAGCATTGTTAAACATCAGCGGAATTCCGAGAACAATGGAAGAGTTCCAAAGCATTATTAAACTTCAGCAGAATTCCCAGAACAATGGAAGAGTTCCAAAGCATTGTTAAACATCAGCAGTATTCCGAGAACAATGGAAGAGTTCCAAAGCATTTTTAAACCAGCAGAATTCCCAGAACAATGGAAGAGTTCCAAAGCATTGTTAAACATCAGCGGAATTCCGAGAACAATGGAAGAGTTCCAAAGCGTCTTTAAACTTCAGCAGAATTCCGAGAACAATTCAAGAGTTCCAAAGCATTTTTAAACTTCAGCACAATTCCGAGAACAATGAAAGAGTTCCAAAGCATTTTTAAACTTCAGCAGAATTCCGAAAACAATGGAAGAGATCCAAAGTATTGTTAAACATTAGCGGAATTCTGAGAACAATGGAAGAGTTCCAAAGCATTATTAAACTTCAGCGGAATTCCGGGAGCAATGGAAGAGTTCCAAAGCATTGTTAAACATCAGCGGAATTCTCAGAACAATGGAAGAGTTCCAAAGCATTTTTAAACTTCAGCGGAATTCCGAGAACAATGGAAGAGTTCGAAAGCATTTTTAAACTTCAGCACAATTCCGAGAACAATGGAAGAGTTACAAAGCATTTTTAAACTTCAGCAGAATTCCGAGAACAATGTAAGAGTTCCAAAGCATTGTTAAACAACAGCGGAAATACGAGAACAATGGAAGAGTTCCAAAGCATTTTTAAACTTCAGCAGAATTCCCAGAACAATGGAAGAGTTCCAAAGCATTGTTAAACATCAGCGAAATTCCAAGAACAATGGAAGAGTTCCAAAGCATTTTTAAACTTCATCGGAATTCCGAGAACAATGGAAGAGTTCCAAAGCATTGTTAACCATCAGCGGTAATCCGAGAACAATGGAAGAGTTCCAAAGCATTTTTAAACTTCAGCAGAATTCCCAGAACAATGGAAGAGTTCCAAAGCATTGTTAAACATCAGCGGAATTCCGAGAGCAATGGAAGAGTTCCAAAGCATTTTTAAACTTCAGCAGACTTGAGAGAACACTGGATGAGTTCCAACGCATTGTTAAACATCAGCGGAATTCCGAAAACAATGGAAGAGTTCGAAAGCATTTTTAAACTTTAGCACAATTCCGAGAACAATGGAAGAGTTCCAAAGCATTTTTAAACTTCAGCAGAATTCCGAGAACAATGGAAGAGTTCCATAGCATTTATAAACTTCAGCGGAATGCCGAGAACAAGGGAAGAGTTCCAAAGCATTTTTAAACTTCAGCGGAATTCCGTGAATAATGGAAGAATTCCAAAGCATTGCTAAACATCAGCGGAATTCCGAGAACAATGGAAGAGTTCAAAGCATTTTTCAACTTCAGCAGAATTCCCAGAACAATGGAAGCGTTCCAAAGCATTGTTAAACATCAGCAGAATTCCGAGAACAATGGAAGAGTTCCAAAGCACTTTTAAACTTCAGCAGAATTCCCAGAACAATGGAAGAGTCCCAAAGCATTGTTAAAGATCAGCGGAATTCCGAGAACAATGGAAGAGTTCCAAAGCGTTTTTAAACTTCAGCAGATTTCCGAGAACAATGGAAGAGTTCCAAAGCATTTTTAAACTTCAGCAGAATTCCGAGAAAAATGGAAGAGTTCCAAAGCATTTTTAAACTTCAGCGGAATTCCGAGAACAAGGGAAGAGTTCCAAAGCATTTTTAAACTTCAGCGGAATTCCGTGAACAATGGAAGAATTCCAAAGCATTGCTAAACATCAGCGGAATTCCGAGAACAATGGAAGAGTTCAAAGCATTTTTCAACTTCAGCAGAATTCCCAGAACAATGGAAGAGTTCCAAAGCATTGTTAAACATCAGCAGAATTCCGAGAACAATAGAAGAGTTCCAAAGCATTTTTAAACTTCAGCAGAATTCCCAGAACAATGGAAGAGTTCCAAAGCATTGTTAAAGATCAGCGGAATTCCGAGAACAATGGAAGAGTTCCAAAGCGTTTTTAAACTTCAGCAGATTTCCGAGAACAATGGAAGAGTTCCAAAGCATTTTTAAACTTCAGCAGAATTCCGAGAAAATTGGAAGAGTTCCAAAGCATTGTTAAACATCAGCGGAATTCCAAGAACAATGGAAGAGTTCCAAAGCATTTTTAAGCTTCAGCAGAATTCCAAAAACAATGGAAGAGTTCCAAAGCATTGTTAAACATCAGCGAAATTCTGAGAACAATGGAAGAGTTCCAAAGCTTTTTTAAACTTCAGCTGAATTCTGAGAACAATGGAAGAGTTCCAAAGAATTGTTAAACATCAGCGGAATTCCGAGAACAATGGAAGATTTCCAAAGCATTGTTAAACATCAGCGGAATTCCGAGAACAATGGAAGAGTTCCAAAGCGTTTTTAAACTTCAGCAGAATTCCGAGAACAATGGAAGAGTTCCAAAGCATTTTTAAACTTCAGCAGAATTCCGAGAACAATGGAAGAGTTCCATAGCATTTTTAAACTTCAGCGGAATTCCGAGAACAAGGGAAGAGTTCCAAAGCATTTTTAAACTTCAGCGGACTTCCTTGAACAATGGAAGAATTCCAAAGCATTGCTAAACATCAGCGGAATTCCGAGAACAATGGAAGAGTTCAAAGCATTTTTCAACTTCAGCAGAATTCCCAGAACAATGGAAGAGTTCCAAAGCATTGTTAAACATCAGCAGAATTCCGAGAACAATGGAAGAGTTCCAAAGCATTTTTAAACTTCAGCAGAATTCCCAGAACAATGGAAGAGTTCCAAAGCATTGTTAAAGATCAGCGGAATTCCGAGAACAATGGAAGAGTTCCAAAGCGTTTTTAAACTTCAGCAGATTTCCGAGAACAATGGAAGAGTTCCAAAGCATTTTTAAACTTCAGCAGAATTCCGAGAACAATGGAAGAGTTCCATAGCATTTTTAAACTTCAGCGGAATTCCGAGAACAAGGGAAGAGTTCCAAAGCATTTTTAAACTTCAGCGGAATTCCGTGAACAATGGTAGAATTCAAAAGCATTGCTAAACATCAGCGGAATTCCGAGAACAATGAAAGAGTTCCAAAGCATTTTTAAACTTCAGCAGACTTGAGAGAACAATGGAAGAGTTCCAAAGCATTTTTAAACTTCAGCAGAATTCCGCGGAAAATGGAAGAGTTCCAAAGCATTGTTAAACATCAGCGAAATTCTGAGAACAATGGAAGAGTTCCAAAGCATTTTTAAGCTTCAGCAGAATTCCAAAAACAATGGAAGAGTTCCACAGCATTGTTAAACATCAGCGGAATTCTGAGAACAATGGAAGAGTTCCAAAGCTATTTTAAACTTCAGCTGAATTCCGAGAACAATGGAAGAGTTCCAAAGCATTATTAAACTTCAGCAGAATTCCCAGAACAATGGAAGAGTTCCAAAGCATTGTTAAACATCAGCAGTATTCCGAGAACAATGGAAGAGTTCCAAAGCATTTTTAAACCAGCAGAATTCCCAGAACAATGGAAGAGTTCCAAAGCGTTGTTAAACATCAGCGGAATTCCGAGAACAATGGAAGAGTTCCAAAGCGTTTTTAAACTTCAGCAGAATTCCGAGAACAATGGAAGAGTTCCAAAGCATTTTTAAACTTCAGCACAATTCCGAGAACAATGAAAGAGTTCCAAAGCATTTTTAAACTTCAGCAGAATTCCGAAAACAATGGAAGAGATCCAAAGCATTGTTAAACATTAGCGGAATTCTGAGAACAATGGAAGAGTTCCAAAGCATTATTAAACTTCAGCGGAATTCCGGGAACAATGGAAGAGTTCCAAAGCATTGTTAAACATCAGCGGAAATCTCAGAACAATGGAAGAGTTCCAAAGCATTTTTAAACTTCAGCGGAATTCCGAGAACAATGGAAGAGTTCGAAAGCATTTTTAAACTTCAGCACAATTCCGAGAACAATGGAAGAGTTACAAAGCATTTTTAAGCTTCAGCAGAATTCCAAAAACAATGGAAGAGTTCCAAAGCTTTTTTAAACTTCAGCTGAATTCTGAGAACAATGGAAGAGTTCCAAAGCATTGTTAAACATCAGCGGAATTCCGAGAACAATGGAAGATTTCCAAAGCATTTTTAAACTTCAGCAGAATTCCCAGAACAGTGGAAGAGTTCCAAAGCATTGTTAAACATCAGCGGAATTCCGAGAACAATGGAAGAGTTCCAAAGCATTTTTAAACTTCAGCAGAATTTCCAGAACAATGGAAGAGTTCCAAAGCATTGTTAAACATCAGCAGAATTCCGAGAACAATGGAAGAGTTCCAAAGCATTTTTAAACTTCAGCAGAATTCCCAGAACAATGGAAGAGTTCCAAAGCATTGTTAAACATCAGCGGAATTCCGAGAACAATGGAAGAGTTCCAAAGCGTTTTTAAACTTCAGCAGAATTCCGAGAACAATGGAAGAGTTCCAAAGCATTTTTAAACTTCAGCAGAATTCCGAGAACAATGGAAGAGTTCCATAGCATTTTTAAACTTCAGCGGAATTCTGAGAACAAGGGAAGAGTTCCAAAGCATTTTTAAACTTCAGCGGAATTCCGTGAACAATGGAAGAATTCCAAAGCATTGCTAAACATCAGCGGAATTCCGAGAACAATGGAAGAGTTCAAACCATTTTTCAACTTCAGCAGAATTCCCAGAACAATGGAAGAGTTCCAAAGCGTTGTTAAACATCAGCAGAATTCCGAGAACAATGGAAGAGTTCCAAA